>NC_135632.1:37780000-38405000 GCF_053574225.1 Canis aureus
ATTGATTTTTGAATTTCCATTATATTTTTATAAATAATTGTGCTGTCTAGAAAAACAATGTTAATGAGCAGTGTCAGCATAATTTAATGGTATTGAAATGCAAAGTAGAAAACATTTATTTATTCAATAATGGGAAAATTTAAAGATGTATATCTTTATTAAAATTCAATTATATGTGTAAATTTCGAGGTCTCTATCATCTGGAATGAGATGTCAAAAGTGATAAACTTTGAATTACTTATCATAGAATATAAGATCTTTGATGATCTAGCCTGTCCTCTACTCTCTAACACAAAGGCTACTGTGCTTTTTGGATAATGTGAGCCCTGTGGCATTCTGGGACTGTCAGAACATTCACATTGTAGTCCCTATAAATAGCACAACTGGAATTGTACAATGAGCAACTCATGTGGCCACACCAATGGTCCTGATCAGTTCTCATCTCTTACATGTCCACGCCTATCTGTTTACATGCCACATGTAAAGGTAATCAAGTACCTATTCCCTATGCTTAAAACATCGTCCACCCTCCTCCATTTAATAATAGTCTGGTATTTATTGAGCACTTAATATGTACAGAAGTTATGCTAATAGCTTTATAAACATTATGGCAGTGTTTTTCAAGTTGTTATAATGATCTATTTTATAGATATGAGAGACAAGGAAGTTGCCCAAGCCCCCACAACTATAAAATAGCAAATATGGAAAATAAATTCAGGTTTGTTTTGTCCTGAAGCCTGGCTGCTTGATTTCTCATATGTCATCCCTCTCCTGTTTTGTTTCTCTGCTCTTCCCTGACTTGCAAGACTTAGCTGATGAGCATTAAGTCTTCAGAGCCTTTCTTTTCCCTCTGCACCTGGCCAAGCTGACTCAAGTATGCTTTCTCTGTACCCTTTAATAAAACTCTTTGTTCTCCCAAGAGTCCAGCAAGCATTTAACAAACTAGGTATAGTTAGTGATTTTTCTTTGACCATGGGCCTATTAAGAGCAAGAATTATAAACTTCTTTAGGAAAAAATAAATACATAAAGACTGTATCTTGTTCATTTCTCATTCACTTGTACTTAGCACATGCTTGAAACCTGAAAAAGTTATCCAGTGAAGGTCTGGGAGAATAAAATAACAAATGGCTTAACCACATATTAGGTTCTCCATACATGGATGTAGTACCAAGAAATCATCATGTATATAATTTGGGTTGTGATTAGAAACTGGGACAGAATTGTAGCCATTTATCACATAGCTGCAGTGAGCACAAGTTCTTGTTGAGAGCATTTGGACTCAATACTTTGGCAGATTCATTTGCCTCTTTTAAATAGTACTTTAATCATGTCCCTTACCTGCTGAAATCCTGTGACTTGTTATTCCATTCTCTATCAAGTTTGAATTCCTCAGTGTGGGCTTAATGTATCTGCGTAATATGGATCCACTCACAGTACCGTTCATTCGGTTTCAACCTTTACCTTTAACGCTAAGCAGGCCAGGCACTTTTCTCTCCTGACACATCATGCTTATACCACTCTTGGGTTTTTACTCAGTTCATTCTCCTTCACCCCAGAATACCCTCTGTATTCTTCTTTCCTGCCAAATGATTAACAGGCACCATGCATTTCTCTTGTTGCTTGAAACCATAAGACATTGAGCTCCCACTATGTGCCAGGATTTATTCTGTGTATTTCATAAACATTTTATCAGGAAAAAAAATTGAGTTTCCTTTTGTTTAGTGACAAAGGAGAAACTTTTTCAATGCAGACATAAAGAGACTTGATTAAAGTCAAAAGCTGCTTTCTACAAATAAGCTTGACTCTCAACTGTAAGTGATTCAAATAATGCATTGTTGTATGTGAATAGTTGACAGCAGAAAACTAGTTCTATGCTTGGATATTTTGTGTGACTTTAATATTAAGTATCTAGTATGTGGAGAACAGTTTTTACAGAGAGTTGGTGCCCCTGTGAGTCTCTGTGTTTGGTCTACTGACTATCCCATGTCTAGAGACTTCAACCCTATATTTAGCCCAATGCTTGGCTGATGTCTGCTGTTGGTTATAAAGGGAAACATGGAAAAATAGTTTGAATTGGTATAAAAAATGGAAATTATGGGCCCTCCTCAGAGGACCATCCTATTTAAGAATAACACCCAGTTTGCCTTTAGTTGGAGAATATTGCTCAATCATTCACCGTTTATAAGAATAATAACAAAATGGGATTTTCATATTATGACTTAAAAGTTGAGGGGTCCCACGGTGTCTTAGGAAAGAATAAAAACACATGTGTCACAAGACTAAGTGAAAACAGAAATTTCATATCTGTTCATGTTCAGAGTCACTTTGCTGACACTGTGCTCCTGAGTTAGGAATTCCTTAGAGAGCAGAAGTTGGAAAGTAAAAGGCAAGCTTTCCCAGTAACATTTGGTTTAAATTTACATGCAATTAAAATTCTTATGCTATGTTAGTAATATTTTTCATTTTTTGGTTTTAGAAACATTTATAAATATTTCTGATACATTTTAGTGAAGGCCTCCCTTTTCCTATACTATCTAACGATTCAGTCCGATTTATTAAAAATGAAAGGCAGGGGCAGCCCCGGTGGTTCAACAGTTTAGTGCCTCCTTCAGCCCTCAGTGTGATCCTGGAGACCCAGGATTGAGTCCCACGTCAGGCCCCCAGCATGGAGCCTGCTTCTCCCTCTGCCTGTGTCTCTGCCTCTCTCTGTGTGTCTGTCATGAATAAATAAATTTTAAAAATCTTTAAAAAATAAAAATAAATAAAAATGAAAGGCAGGAGAAAGAAGAGAATGGGAAAATCTGCACCATGGAAAGATTGTCTTCCTTCTTTCTCCGCAGATAGTCCTCAGGATTACTTAGGAGTAGAGGATTGCTCTGCAGTTATTATACTATGATGGATAGTAAGGAAATATATCACACATTTCTAAGTTTTGGACATGAACATTTGAAAATGTTTTAAGAAAAAGGAATTTATTCTTAGATGTAGTATGCAATGAGTGCAATAAGAGAATTTTGATTCACCTGACATTGCAGCGTGAATGAAATTATTATCTAGAGACTGTAAATACTGTGTGAATCCTTCTTAAATGTAATAATTGATATCTGTAAGACTCTCCACAAATAATCCTGGACTAAGTAGCCCTAAAACTTCAAAATAGCCCTAAAACTTCTCTTAGTGAGACACCACAAAATTTGATCTCAAGATAAAAATATAATTCCATTTATTTACACTTTTCATTTGATATTTGATCCAGCCTACTTCCGAGTTCCCTTCAGAAACTGACCCAAAGACTTGCGAATTAATACCAAGGAACTTGCAGGGAAAATAAAAATGAGAGCAAAGTAAACAAAACAAAAGCAGTGGTGGGGAGAGCTAGAATACTCCTGTTCCTTGTAGATCAATCTTGGACAAAGACTGTCTAATAATTCAAAATCTGTAGCATGTGAACAATATTGTATGTGCTGGGCTGCCAATTTTGGCATTTAGAATATACATATACATATACATATACATATATATATATATATATATAGAGAGAGAGAGAGAGAGAGAGAGAGATTGAGAGAGAGAGAGAGAGAGAGAAAGGAGTATTCTGACAATCTGTCTTTTCTTTATAATCATTAATCGTTGTAGCAATTCCAAAAGTCCTTAGCTGGGGGATATATTTGGAAAGTGCTGCTTCTCTGCTCTCAACACATTCAGGTAACCATTCCAAAGCTGCTAAGGTTCCACTTGAGAGGTAACTTGCTATTACCATTTGTGCTGTGTGTCATAAATGGGCCCTATTATTTTCAGCGAGACCCCTTAGCAGCAGTTCCAAAGGAGCGGCTCGAGATTTGATTATACAGGTCTCTCTCCTGAACACATCCTTTCACATTTGACATTTACACTGGTTGCGGATTTTTATGTAACTCATTAGAGAGCAGTCTGAGCCTTAAAAAGGTGTTAGTCTTCCTAGAACCCTCTGGCAAAGCAAAGTCTTTTATTGGACTTAAATGTTTTGAGTTGAAACCTGTACTTGTCTGATTGGAAAGTGTTTCAGGGAACAGATTTTGTTATTTTTCTAAGCTAGGCTGCAGGAATTGAGCTGGAGATATCACTGACCGAAAGGAATTTTTTTTTTTTTTTTTTCCTCAAAGAGCTGAGAACCAAAGGAAATGACTCCAATGTTTAAAATCCTTTTATTTCCTTTGTGGACGATATCTGTGCAGCTGAGACGAACCATTCCAGATGGCCCCCACCCAGACTTTATGGGAACTGAGATTAGGAAGTTGTATGGTCAAAATAGTCATTTACAAATTGCTTCCAGTCTAAAAACCTCAAAGTTCTTGACAAAGCCATGATTTCTTGCCACATTTTATTTTTTCACATGGGTGACTGACCTGTCTGTCATTCATTAATTACCCTGTCAGGATATATATATATATATATACACACACACACACACACACACATTTTTCCATTTCTTTTGAGGCGAAAAGACAAGAGTTTGTGAGAGAAGTATGCAGGGTATGTCTGTAAAACTTCTCTTAGTGAGACACCACACATTTTACCCTTTCTGTTGCCTTCCATTTGAAATAAAATACTGCTGGGTCACAGTCAGGCACATAAAATACTTTCTTTCCTAATTTCATTCCACACTTTTTTTTTCTTGCTTTGCTTTTCCATATCTGAGAAGAATAAAATGTTGGACATGGCCTCAAAATTCAACGTCCATAGCTTTCTTTGACACAATCATGTCTCTCCCTGGAGAAAGAGAATGTATTCATCACTCTCTAAGGTATTACACGTCCTCAGCTACCTTCTCCAGCCTGTAGGATCTTATTCTTCTATGTATTTCTGATACCTAGCATGGTGCCTGCCGTTTTGGAGGTGTTAAATTAGTGAATGAAGCAATCAAGAATGGGCAGCATGTAACAGTGTTGGAATGCATACAATAGGGAAGAGAACAATAATTATGCAGTTTTAAAAGTCAGTAATTGTTCTCTGAATTATAAACTGTGTTGAGAGTGGCAATAGACACAATTCTATGTTCCTTTAAAAATGTTTTTCCCTGTATCTTATCTACATCATGGTGAAGTCATATAAGCTAGAGGCTTTCTTGCTGCAGTTAACTTTATTCTATACCAACCTAAAGCCACTCAGACTTTTGTGAGGTAGTGGTTGCTCCACTACTTCAGTTATTTTTTTTCTAATTTAACATATACAACACATTAAAATGACCTTTAGTCGCCTGACATTTACCATTGAATGGGATTTACACATACTACTTGTTTAGTCTAATTTTAGTCTAATTTAGTCTAATTTGATTTGTTCCAACATTTGTCAAATATCTATTTTTTTATTTTTTTTATAATAAATTTATTTTTTATTGGTGTTCAATTTACCAACATACAGAATAACACCCAGTGCTCATCCCGTCAAGTGCCCCCCTCAGTGCCTGTCACCCATTCACCCCCACCTCCCCCTCCCCTTCCATCACCCTAGTTCGTTTCCCAGAGATAGGAATCTTTATGTTCTGTCTCCCTTTCTGATATTTCCCACACATTTCTTCTCCCTTCCCTTATATTTCCTTTCACTATTCTTTATATTCCCTGAATGATTGAGAACATACAATGTTTGTCCTTCTCCAATTGACTTACTTCACTCATCATAATACCCTCCAGTTCCATCCACGTTGAAGCAAATGGTGGGTATTTGTCGTTTCTAATGGCTGAGGAATATTCCATTGTATACATAAACCACATCTTCTTTATCCATTCATCTTTCGACGGACACCGAGGCTCCTTCCACAGTTTGGCTATTGTGGACATTGCTGCTAGAAACATCAGGCTGCAGGTGTCCCGGCGTCTCATTGCATCAGAATCTTTGGGGTAAATCCCCAACAGTGCAATTGCTGGGTCTTAGGGCAGGTCTATTTTTAACTCTTTGAGGAACCTCCACACAGTTTTCCAGAGTGGCTGCACCAGTTCACATTCCCACCAATAGTGTAAGAGGGTTCCCTTTTCTCTGCATCCTCTCCAACATTTGTGGTTTCCTGCCTTGTTAATTTTCCCCATTCTCACTGGTGTGAGGTGGTATCGCATTATGGTTTGGATTTGTATTTCCCTGATGGCAAGTGATGCAGAGCATTTTCTCATGTGCATGTTGGCCATGTCTATGTCTTCCTCTGTGAGATTTCTCTTCATATCTTTTGCCCATTTCATGATTGGATTGTTTGTTTCTTTGGTGTTGAGTTTAATAAGTTCTTTATAGATCTTGGAAACTAGCCCTTTATCTGATAGGTCATTTGCAAATATCTTCTCCCATTCTGTAGGTTGTCTTTTAGTTTTGTTGACTGTATCCTTTGCTGTGCAAAAGCTTCTTATCTTGATGAAGTCCCAATAGTTCATTTTTGCTTTTTTTTTCTTTTGCCTTCGTGGATGTATCTTGCAAGAAGTTACTGTGGCCGAGTTCAAAAAGGGTGTTGCCTGTGTTCTCCTCTAGGATTTTGATGGAATCTTGTCTCACATTTAGATCTTTCATCCATTTCGAGTTTCTCTTTGTGTATGGTGAAAGAGAGTGGTCTAGTTTCATTCTTCTGCATGTGGATGTCCAATTTTCCCAGCACCATTTATTGAAGAGACTGTCTTTCTTCCAGTGGATAGTCTTTCCTCCTTTACCGAATATTAGTTGACCATAAAGTTCAGGGTCCACTTCTGGGTTCTCTGTTCTGTTCCATTGATCTATGTGTCTGTTTTTGTGCCAGTACCACACTGTCTTGATGACCACAGCTTTGTAGTACAACCTGAAATCTGGCATTGTGATGCCCCCAGCTATGGTTTTCTTTTTTAAAATTCCCCTAGCTATTCGGGGTCTTTTCTGATTCCACACAAATATTAAAATAATTTGTTCTAACTCTCTGAAGAAAGTCCATGGTATTTTGATAGAGATTGCATTAAACTTGTAAATTGCCCTGGGTAACATTGACATTTTCACAATATTAATTCTGCCAATCCGTGAGCATGGAATATTTTTCCATCTCTTTGTGTCTTCCTCAATTTCTTTCAGAAGTGTTCTATAGTTTTTAGGGTATAGATCCTTTACCTCTTTGGTTAGGTTTATTCCTAGGTATCTTATGCTTTTGGGTGCAATTGTAAATGGGATTGACTCCTTAATTTCTCTTTCTTCAGTCTCATTGTTAGTGTATAGAAATGCCATTGATTTCTGGGCATTGATTTTGTATCCTGCCACGCTACCAAATTGCTGTATGAGTTCTAGCAATCTTGGGGTTGAGTCTTTTGGGTTTTCTATGTAGAGTATCATGTCATCGGCGAAGAGGGAGAGTTTGACTTCTTGTTTGCCAATTTGAATGCCTTTAATGTCTTTTTGTTGTCTGATTGCTGAGGCTAGGACTTCCAGTACTATGTTGAATAGCAGTGGTGAGAGTAGACATCCCTGTCTTGTTCCTGATCTTAGGGGAAAGGCTCCCAGTGCTTCTCCATTGAGAATGATATTTGCTGTGGGCTTTTCGTAGATGGCTTTTAAGATGTCGAGGAGTGTTCCCTCTATCCCTACACTCTGAAGATTTTTGATCAGGAATGGATACTGTATTTTGTCAAATGCTTCTCTGCATCTAATGAGAGGATCATATGGTTCTTGGTTTTTCTCTTGCTGATATGATGAATCACATTGATTGTTTTACGAATGTTGAACCAGTCTTGTGTCCCAGGGATAAATCCTACTTGGTCATGTCAAATATCTATCTTTGATAGATTCCATGCTTGGCACTGGGATAAGAAATAGGGAATATATATGTATATAAGTATATATATATATATATATATATATATATATATATATATAAACTATATTGAGTTTTATATATGATATTATATATAAATATACATTTGCTTTTATATATAGTATTATATATATTTACATATATAAACTAAAACTATATATCTATAAACTAAAACTAAATTTTCACATATATAACTAAAAGATAATATGATCTTTATAGTTAATGTTATTACCTAATGACCAGTGAGCACTGAGCACTTTTTATGCATGTCAGATTTTCTTCTAATGACTCCACATGTCTTAACTCATTTAATCCTTCCAACGAATCTGTGAGATAGGTGTTAAGGTTATTAGCATTTCACAGATGAGGATACCCAGGCAGTTCTCAAGATCATTCAGTCTCTAACCCACAGAGCCTGCAACCATGTAGTTCCAAAAGGTATGCTCTTAACTGTTTGGAAAGGCACAGTGACATGTTTCAGGGAGGAGGTGATATTTGAGCTTGACTTTAATGGATGAATGGAACTTTATATAGCGGAGATGGCAAGGAGAGGTTCTCCTAGAAGAGGAAAGGGCATGGCAGTAGCAGGAAGCTGTACACTTGCATGGCATTTTCTGATAGCTATAAGGTGCAGGGCTTGCATGCATGGAAATGGTAAGTAATACAACCTGAAATGCAAGCTCAGGTCTTATTGTGAGGTTTCTTGAATAAAACCTAGAGTAGGAGAGATTCACAGGCAGATGAGAATGTGGTCAAAGCCATGTTTTGAAAAACCACATCTAGATTGGGAATGACAGAGGAGGAGGAATGCTAGATGCAGGTGAGGAGGATGGATCCTTTACGTTGCATTCCTCTGTTAGTATAACACCTAAAAATGGCTGAACACTGACTTAAACTATCTTTCCCTGTAGCATACAGAGACTGAGGGACGGGCTTAATCCAGAGCCAATATGGCAACTTCATCATTCAGAGACTTAGAACTCACCTATCCTTGATGTTGATGTGTGCTTTTTATCTTCATGCCTTCTCCACCTGTGGTTGCAGATGGTTGGTTTCCTGCATTCCCACAAACCCCTTTAACATTACATTTGCATTTCAGGCAGGAAGAATTCAAGGAAGCTAAGGAGCAGAAGACAAGTGACCAGTTGAGTGTGTCCTTGTTTGAGAGTTTTCCACTTAAATGTCACTGACCCTAAACTGTAACATGCTCATGGGTTCATGATACTCAAGTGAGGCTGGAAATTGTAGTTTTCATAGCTGGGCATATTGCCAACCATTAATAAAACAGAGTGCTGGTAGGAAGAGAGTTCTGTCAAAGTGGATATTGCAGTTGTCTGTGTAAGAGTTTAAGAGGACATAGACAGAAGGCTTTGGAGCAGAAAAGGTAAAGTGGAGATACATGTTAAAGATGAGAATGAGGAAGACCTGGGCACCAATAAGATGAGGTAGTCTGGGGGAGGAGAGAGATCAAGGAAGACTATAGCTTCTGACTTCAACAACTGGGTCACTGGTGGTGGTTCTGAGACGGGACAAAGGTAATTCAGTTTTATAGACAAAATAGTACATTTGACTCAGGATATATTGAATTTAGTATATACCACTAGGACATCCTATTAAAAATTTGATAAGTTAGTATAAATAGACCTAAAAGATCAGGAGATGATGATACGAGGGTAAGGGTCATCTGAACTGCAGCTGCTGATTAAATCACTGAAGGAGGGAATATGGGGCGGCACATAGCACAAGACTAAGGAGAGGAAGTATTTAAGGGCAAGCAGAAAAACCCAGAGGAATGGACAGGGCACAATATCATAAAAGCTAAAGGAGTAGCATTCCTAAAAAGAAATAATCAATGGCATCAAGTACCTTAAAGATTCAAGACTCTAGAGTAGACATTGGGTTAGCAATCTGGTATGTTGTTCTCATATTCTTGCAGAGAGTAGTGCATTAAGAGAAGAGGTTACCCAGAAGTCAAGGCAGTTCCAAAATCTACTAAAAGACAAATGTAGTATTTGGGGATAAGAAACATCAAGGGAATATTGACACATAACATGAGTAAAGTTCTAAGTGAAAACATTTACTCTTACACTACATGCTCTAGGTTTTTCTGGTTTTGTTTTTTAAAATAAATATCCAATCTTGCAGCTTTTGCAAAACTGACTTGTAGAATATCTGGGAGGAACTAAAAGGGCAGGAAAAAAGCCCGTTGTACATCAGTAAGAGTACATTGCAGTGCCTACATTTTTAAATAGTCCTTGCCTCTTTTCTCCTTCTGAGTTGTAGGCCTTTCATTAATATATCCACAAGTGTATATTTGATAACCATTATGAATGTGACACCATACTAGGCACAGACCATTGAGTGCAGCTGGCACCAGCATTATCAAGGACCCAGTCAGATTCATCATGGCTCATTTTGGAGAAATACTAAACAAATATCCAGTTTTCTCTATGTGCACCCATAGCCACATAGAAATGCGTTGTTTCTTGAATTTTAAAAATAGAAAAGCTATTTTACAAGTTGTCATCTTGGTATTAGGATGATATCATAGATCTCCTAGATACCAAACTGCTGTGTCCATTTCTTGTTTTAGGCTATAAAGTAGCCAATTCCATGCATGAACACATACAAATAATGAAAATGCCTCAGGAAAAATATAGAAAGTTTCCATTGTTGATAAATGTGTATGGCTATTTCTTCCTGACCTCTTTCATAGTAAAAGAAGGCCATTATTAAAGATGCATCCTTTAACAGGAGAGAATATGAAAACATTTATAGTTTTCAGGGTAAATTAGCAGCTCTCTTTTCACCTTGGCAGGAAATGTCTAAAGTTTAAGTGACCATTTTCATCTTGTCAACACACTTCACCACTTTCTTTGTTCATCTTTCAAAATCTGGTAATCTTATTCACAGTTTGTAATTTACTGAAAGCAGGGGTCCACTTATACACCATGCTTTATGAGGTGGGAAAGATGACATTTTAATTGTGTCTCAATGAATAAAGTATTCATTTCCCCCATAAAGATTTTATAATGATGTTCACAAAGCAAACAAACAAACAAAAAAAGTAAAACAAAATAACAACAACAACAAACTGAAAATGATAGGGACACCTATGTGAACAAGGCTACTGGGGGACTGAGGTAGAGAGATGGGAAGGGAACAATTACCTTACATATGCCCTCCATATATTTCTGTGTTTTTTCTCCAAAATAATAGCCTAAACTGGCAGTGTTGCAGTAAAATTGTCATAACTTCCATTGATAGTTGCAATGTAAACTGGTATAGCTCTTATTTTTTTTTCAAGCAAATTTTTTTTTTGTTTTTACTGGAGTTCGATTTGCCAACATATAGTATAATACCCAGTGCTCATCCCATCAAGTGCCCTCCTCAGTTCCCATCACCCAGTTACCCCAACCCCTCGCCCACCTCCCCTTCTGCAACCCTTTGTTCATTTCGCAGAGTTAGGAGTCTCTCATGGTTTGTCTCCCTCTCAAATTTTTCCTACTCATAGATATTTTACATTGGCCTTTACACTACTGGGAACTAATCTTGGGTCAGAAATTAATCCAAGAGAAAAAAGTCACCTGTAGAACTATACAGGAGATATTTTGAGAACAGAATTGGGGAAGAGCTATGTGAATGAAGAAGATTAAAAGATTGTAGAAGTGTGGGGTCAATTTGACAGTGTCAGGTGATGGCGCGGATGGGCGGAAAAATAGGAAGGTAAAGAGAGAGCCTAGAGTAATTTCCAGGTTTCTGGCCTGGACAACTGTCTTGGCTCATTCCTTTGGAAACAAAATGCCCAAAGAGAAAAACAATACTAGAAAGGTTCTGCAGATTTGCATTTAGAACTGTTTGCATTTGAGAGGTCTGCTGACAAAGTGAAGATGTTGAGTAGACAAAAATACATGTCTGAGATTAGAATATATCCAGGTTGGAAATACAGATTTGAAAGTCAAAAGTGGATACTGGCAAGCAGCACCCTCTCCCACAAAAGAAATTTTAAAATATTTTTATTGAATCGAATGCTAGTACATGGCAATCATGGCAAGGACTATGTTGCATCTTGGGGAAATTCTCATGATATAATATTAAGTAAAAAATGAGAATAAGTGGATCAGTCAGTGAAGTGTCTGCCTTTGGCTCAGGCCATAAACCCAGGGTCCTGGGATCGAGTCCCGAATCAGGCTCCCTGTTTCTCCCTCTTCTGCTGCTGCTCTCTCTGCTTGTGCACTCTCTCTCTCTCTCTGTAAAATAAATAAATAAAATATTTTTTAAAATGAGAATAAATGCATTTCTGCAATGATTGTACTTTCTATGCACATGGAAAAGACCTGGAAGGAGACAAAAAAATTAAAATATTGTAATTTGATTAGTGGGATGATGAGGGTTTTTTTTTCCTTTGATTTGCTATTAATAGTATTGTTACTATGTTTGTGCCACATAAATAATTTGAAAGCCTATATACATGCTTAACTTATATGCTGCTATATAATGATGAAATTGAGGGATGTTTTTTGGAAGTTATTGATTTTTAGACCATTTTGTTTAATAAAATATTACATCAACATATATCTGAAACAACTAACAGTGGAGTACCATAATTTGGAGCTTTAGTGAAGAATCTATATTCCTCTTGCTTCCCAACCCCTCAAATGCTTCTGTCACTCCTTAGGTGAGGGCCACAGTTTGAAAACCACCCAGGACAATGACTATGTCGTTGTCCTCAGATGAGAGTGTGAATCTCAGACGTCAACCAGAATTCAAATCTGGTTCAACTGTCAGGTTGGCTGGTTTTTGGCTCTCTGATTTCTATATGAAAATTTCCTCCTTTGCTTTCACACTTCCTGTCAACTAGATCAGTTAAGGTGGCTTTTTGGGGTAGCTTTTACTGCTGAAATCTCAAACTTGCACATAATTTTTCTCTCCAAAATACATCAAAACTGCTGCATTGGTATTAAAATGGAAGTTTTACAATGGCATTGTAAGGTATTGTCATTATTTGGTATTTCATGGTAACTTTGATTGCTTTATTGAGTGTGGCCAAAAACTTTACCTTTATGTTCTAACCAGAATTTCCAGATAAAATATAAGAACTCCAATTAAATTTGAACTTCAAATGAACAACAAATACATTTTTAGTATTTAGTATTTAGTATTTATTTAGTATTTATTTAGTATTTAAGTACACTTAGTATAAGAGTTTTTAGTATAAATGTGCCCCCATATGATTATTATTTATTGTTTTCCTGAAATTTAAATTTAACCTGACAACCTGTTTTTTTATTTCCTAAATTTGGCCACCTAGTCCCAGTATTAGGATGGTACTTTCATTCTAATGATTTAGACCTAATAAAGTAACCACAAGTCAAGGATAGCTACTGTGCACTTGAGATATGCTTAGTCCAAATTGAAATTTGAGTATAAAATATATACCTAGTACTAAAAATAATGTAAAACATTTCATTAACAATTTTAGTATTAACTACATGTTAAAATGATAACGTTTTGGAGAGGTTGGGTTAAACAAAATATATCAAAACTAATCTTACCTCTCTTACAGTTCTTAATGTGGCTGCTAGAAAAATTTTTAAATACATCTGTGGCATGTACTATATTTCCATTGGACAGTACTGACTTTCTAGAGCTAGGGAAATTCTGACGTTTATCTATTTTATCTTGCAGAATATATTTCCAAGGGGCAAATAAATACTATCAGCACAGAAGGCTGAATAAAAGTTGTACAAGATTTATACAAAACAAACTTAGCTAACCTAAACTGAGAAAAATGAGAGTACATCTTTATGTTTGTGGAAGTAGTTTCATTTGATAAACACTTTTGGGAGGATTAGTTCTTCCAGACCAGAGAATGCATATGTATTATGCACAGATTAATATAAAGGGTATATTATGCTTTATTGCTATTTCTCAGCAAAACACTGAAAGTGCTGATTTGTTTGCTATTTCAAAGATACATGTACCATTTCCTAAAGGAGTTCCATCATAGCTCATTGGTATTTAATTCTATTCAGTGAGGTTAAAGAATCTTATGTCACAGACACCTAAATTTGGAAGGAATCACAATGTATTACCTGTTAAGGTCAAGGTTCATATCAAAACTAATATTAACTGTTTCATCTACCTGTAATGTACTTTCCACAGAGAGGCTCTGGGGACGTTCCTGACTGTGTTCAGGTCTCTGCTCAAATGTCATTTCTTCAAGAGGCCCTACCATGACGGAATTATCTAAAATAACACCCTGTCACTTTCTCACTCTTACTTCACTATATTATTTTTTTGGTGACATTGACATTCTATTTTGTTTTATTCCACCCTTACTTGTATTAAATATTTTAAATTGTTTTAAGTAGCATGTATCTTTTTTTTTTTTTTTTTTTTTTGGTCTTTGCCACTAGCATAAGGCTTCATGATGCCAGAAGTGCTCACTGTAGTAGCCTCAGAAGCTAGAATAACGTCTAGTTCATAGGTAGGTGTTGTGATCCTATGCCTTTCTGACATTTCTATAGTGTATTTCCTTCTTGTTGTTTCTTGTTACTTAACAATTTATTGGTATCCCAAAGTTTGACTTTTAATTGGTCTTTCTCACTTTGGAAGTCAGCGAAACATAGCTCCTGGATCTCTGCTCATTTACTTCCTCATAGTGGGCTCCTATCCTGAGCCTTGCACCTACTGGATGCTGTGAATACAATGGTAATCTGTATAGCCAGAGCTCCAGCCCTCACCAAGCTTGCATCCCTATGAAAATGCTCACTCATAATGGTTTTAAGCTTCCTTATTGACTGACGTGCCAGAAAATTGAGTTTGTGATGTGTAAATCTGTGTTGACAAAGTTTCTTTGCTATTTTTAGTGGAGTCAATAAAATGTGGGATGCTTGCTTTGTGCCAAGCCCTATTCTCAGCTCTTTATGTATATTAACTCATTTATCCTCAATGTAACATTAGTGCTATTGTTATTCCCATATTTCAGATGAGCAAACTGAGTCAAGGAGAGGCACACAATCAGTACAGGATGGAGCCAGAATCAAACTGAGAGAAGCTACAATCGGGACTGACAGAATCAGAATTTAAATCCAGAGAGGCTAGCTCCAGAACCTTTTAACAACCTGCAGACTGAAGGCTCATGTAGCGAACTTTGTATATCTACCAAAATATAACTACTGTTGACCTCTTTGCTGAAAGTTTCAAAACCATGAGTTATTTCATCTGGTTTGGGCATGCAGTCAGTTTGGAATATTCTTTGTCTGCATTTTAGCATAACCCAGTCTTACCCATTTCACAAGACGTGACATGCTATAAAATTAAGGTCCAGTTAGGAAAACATAAGTGCCTCTAGGCAGTACCTACAGAGGGATTACTTGCATAGAGATGGAACAGCCAAGAAGCTAAACACAGCCTAGATGGGCAACCCAGAGGTTAGAATAACAGGCAACTTCTAGCACATTGAGGTCTGTAGGGTTGGAGGGGGCAGGCAGGATTATAGAAAGCTGCTAGCACCTTAGGTCTAGAGGGCACTGAAGGGAGGTAGGGTTACCATAACCTTAAAGCTGGGACTATCCAGTGAAAGCAAGAACCACAAAGGGGCCTTCTGGTGGGAGCTGGGATCAGGAGGAGACAATGTAGGAGAAAGAAATATATTGTCTTTTCTTCTTCAGGCCTTATTCTCTTTCGGTGCCTCACACTGGCTAAGCCTTGTGGAATCTACTTATCACTGGAGCCTGGGAAATGCACTTTCCAAGGATACAGAGCAGATGAATGGTTCTGTAGGCCGACAGATAATTGACCAGCATACATGAGATGTCATATGAATTAATAACTCTCATACCTTTCTGTAGTACCTCTCGTCTTTTGAGGCATTACAGATGTTAGAATAGTGCTAGGTATGTGTAGTCACTACTCATAGCGTCTATTAGGTACAAGTATGGTTGTGTGTACTATTCATATAGTATTTTTAAGCCTCACAAGAGCCTTGAAAAGTAAGCAAAACTATTATCCTCACTTTTGTGATGGAGAAACTGAGGCACAGTAACTTCCCCAACATCGCATAACAAGTGGCAGAACTTGGATTCAAATGTAGGCTGTGGAGCTCCAACGTCCATTCTCTTAACCACTGTGCTCCGCTGCCTCTCAAGATCCTTGCCTAGCTCCCCAAGCATCTGGTGCGGGATACTGCATGTAGCAGGTGCTCATTAAGTACTCACGTGATGAAATAGATTTCCTGATTTTAATATTATCTAGTAGTCACTTAGATTCTTAAACTTTTACAGCCACTTGGGTTTATTTGTTTTTTCAAACTGTTTTTCTTTTTTTTTTTTTTCATGTTTCGATAATCTCATCTCCCCTCATCTGACTGTCCATTTCTATGCCCTTTCATTTCCATTGCTAAATGTTTTTTAGTTTTTTTTTTTTTTTTGGAAGGTGATATTTATAGGGTTAAACACTCAGAGATATATTTTTTAGCAACTCCAGTGTTACGGAGGGAAATGATACTGTGATAAAACCATCCCACATTCTTGGGAACAGAATCAGTTTGATTCCTGGAAAGTCAGCTTTAATTAGGCAGATAATCTTACAACAGTGACTTTTCTATTTATCCATCTACCATTGGCGGCCCATTGTATTTAAGGAGTTTCATTCACATGATCCCCGTTAATGCCCACAGCAACCGTTAAGAGTATTCTGATAAAATTCTCCAGTATCTTTTTTTGTTATCTATTCTTTTTTTTTTTTTTTTTCCTATTCTTTTTTAAACTGTTACCATGTCCGGTTCCAACACCCAGGAACTCACACCTTTGTGCCACGCCCAACAGGTGGCAGAAAGAATTTAAACTTGTATATGCCTAGTACAGAACTTATGAAGGTTTCAGGGAAGCTCTATCTTACAGTAGGAAAGCATACAGAGATGAAGGAATCGCAGCTGCTTGTTCTCACAATGCCTAAGCAATGGTGATGCTCCTTTAAAATGCACGTGCTGGACTCTGACTTCACAAAGCATTTGGGACTACAAGATATGAGTGGTTCCCTTTAAATTCTTCAGAATGACCTCCTTTGACCACAGAGAGTAGAAGGAAGTATCTGAAGAATGAATTTCTTTCAGCGAGTGAAACAGTTACAAACACGCATTTCAAATGTTATTAACAAGTACATTTAATTAAGGAATTCATATTCTTCTCTTGCATTCTGCTTTTTCCTGCAGTTGGGTTTCTGTGTATGTATTACAAAGACTGTGACTATAAAAAATATTTTTTAAAAAGGCCACAGTTACCCTGTGAGCACATTTTTATTCTGGCTCTGGCCGCAAGAGCTGAGTTTGACTAGGCTCTATATCAAAATGAAATCCAGAGAGGCATTCCTAAACTTGGACCTTTTGTCCACGTCCACTTCCTGTTGACCGAGTGACAGCCTTTCAGCTGGCCTCTGGTCAAGCTGCTCACACAGAATAGGGAGCAGTGTTCTCAAGGGCAGCAAAATCTTGCAGCTGATTAAAAGTAGCATGAGATGCAACCAAAATGCCAATTCTCTTTCCTTTTTGGGTTTGCTTGAGTCCAAAGGTCAAAAGGAAGACAGAACAGCTCAGCATATTGGTGTGTAATTCCACTCCCACTATGGCTCAATGATACAACATATCCTGATCCTTGTCTCATCATGGAGTTCTTCAATCTTCAATCTTTGTCCCCTAAACACTGGCTTGTGTGAACATGCTATTAGCTGGCAGGGTCCAATTTCAGTATTAGTGGTTACATTTGGTTTCAAGCTCCTCACACTTGTCTATGCTGGGTATGAATCAGGAATCGCTGCCAATTTTCTTTGAGGGCATTTTAGTATCATTATCCCAGTGCTTAGGCTATTATCTCTCAAGTGTTGTTTTCCAGCAATTTTCTGCCTCTAAAAAGGGTGGATTAGTTATTTTATCAATGAAATTTGAACATGCAGCATAGCTAACTCTGGACTTGGGATTTTCTTTAGTTCACTACCTGGCTGAGGAAATGCTCATATTTACAGTGAGAAGGCACCTCCAGGATCATCTGGTCCCTTGCTACTCAGAGTATGTTCCACAGAGTGGAGTGGGCATCACCTGGGAGCTTGTTAGAAATACTCAATAATCTTAGTCTTCACCCCAGATCTTTTGGAAGGAATCAACATGTTTCATGTGTATATCGTATGCAACTTAAAGTTTGAAAACCGGTGACCTGGTCCAGATCTTCAACTACAAAGGCATCTTCTAACCAGTCCTGAGAGAGGTTTTCCAGACTCTTTTTAAATACTTTCAGTAATAGCAATGTCACTTTTGCAAGACTGCTTGGACAACTGACTTTGCCTTCTCAAAATTTCCACACTTATTTTTTTTTCTTTAGAGCAAACAATATGTCTAAAATGACTTTTCTGATATTTGAAGGTAGCTAACATATTCCCCATCCTATCTCATCCCTTCCTCTCTCCTTCTCTCTCTCTCTCATTCTCTCTTTTATTCTCTCCTAGCTATGTTCTCCCTTTATTCCTCTCTCTTATCTCTGTTCATGCTAGGTAGATTTTTCTACCATACCTCCCCTTGCTGGGTTTCCAAACTTTTCAAGAATAATGATTACTCTTTTACTAATGGACTCTATTTTGAGAGGTTCTTCTTAACATGTGATGTCCAAAATGGAATGTAGTGTATATACATATATACATGTTTTATATATATATATATATATATATATATATATATATATATATATATATAATATGTGTATAATATTTCTTTAAATGTATTGATAAATATATTTTATGATAAGCATTTGTAGAGAAGTGCAGGGGATTTCTTTGAATTGTAGAACAAAGGAAAGATGTCCCTGCTGACCTGGGAGGATTTAAAGTCTAGGTGATCCAGTGAGTGACATCATTGTCTCTCATACAGTGTCAGTAGGAGAGTAAAAAAGATGGGGAGCAGCTACTTACATGGGAACTCTGCTAAGTAATACCAAAGCTACAATACTAAAAGGCACATTCACGCTCTTTACTTCCATTAATCATACTCCTAACTTGAATGGAAAATAAATTCTGGAGTAAGCATAAAATGCTTATGAAAATTAAAAGTGTAAAATGATCATGAAAATACCATTTAATAATGTCCCTTGAGGTCGGCGATGGTCTAAGTGGTCAGCCTCTTCCCAATTTTTGACATCTGAATCATATGTTACTATGAAACAATGGTTGGTACAAACCTGTCATTTAAATAAGTCCTAAAGTAGGATTTAGAGCATTGTTTTCACATCTAGTGCAATGTGCTCACATGGGTAAATTAAGGGGCAGGCTCAGAGAATACTTGGCCTGAACCCAAATATTTGCAGGGAATCTAGATCTGAAATTTTACCCATCCCAGTTAATACCACCCATGTACCTGGGGGATCAATGTTCAGTGTGGGGACTATCACAATTTCCAGTTAAAAGTCTGCTCTACACTTTTCACATTTTGCATAAACCATTCATCCAGAATGCTAGGCTTTTACCACCTTTCTTAACTGTTGGTTCTTATTTGACAAAGTATCACTCAAAGAAATAACAATTTGTTAACATTATTTCAATTTAATATTAAAACATTGCCTGATTTATAACTAGAACTTCCACATAAAAATTCAGGTATAATTTCCCTGTTACATTTTCTATGTCCTTCTTTTTCTCTTTCTTTCTTTCCTTTTTCTTCAAATGCTCAAGCACTGGTATTTGTCTTCACAGTCATTACTGCAAAGAAGTATAAAGAAATCAGGATAAGTAAGAAATATTTACCATTTCTGAAACTTTCAAAAATGCAAATAAATTTCACAAATATCTTTAAGTGGCATATATGTTACTCTCCTAAAAATTTATAAAAATGTACACCAACAGTAACATGCATTAAGTTGGTCACTTAGACTTACCCTGACCTCAAGGAATATTATCAATGGCATTTTCATAATCATCTTATACTTTTAATTTTCATAAGCATTTTGAGTTCATTCCAGAATTTGTCTTCCATTCAAGTGTTTTGTTTGTTTGTTTGTTAGTTTGTTTGTTTTTTTGATTTAGGGATACAAAACCATCCTATGATAGAGGACCATACTGAAAATGTCTGACAACTTCAGAAAATTACCCTGTAGAAAGAGTTTTGGTGGTACATTAGTCATGTGCCCTCACGTTGTTTCTGAGAAAAAAAAAAAAAAAAAAGAGAGAGAGAGAGAGAGAGAGAGAGAATTTGGCATTAATTTGCTACTCATATTTTAGAATTAATAATGTGAGCTCCTGAGACTTTATTGATTGATTTAAGCCACTTCCTTAGACAAATATATGTGTGCTCTGTTATAGAAAACTCTGAAGCCATATCACGACTTATCCCTTTCTGTTACAAGGATCTAGTCTTCCAAATAATCACTGTTAACTACTGGAAATAACTCAAATGTAAGTTATGTCTGTGTGACTGAAAAGGAATGGAAAGATGTGAAATTTTAGGAAGAAAGGAGGGAAACAGATGACCACCAATTTGCATACATACAATTTTTTATTAACTCACAAATTTAATTTTCTTTGAAAATACAAGAAGCCATGAAAGTGCATTTTATCATTTTAACTGCCTAATTAATGTGAATCCAAAAAAGAACTTTTTGTTATGAAGAGAGCATAAACAGGAGTAAAGGATATATACAGAGTGTAGTATACATCCTATAGACATTTTTTTTTAATTTAAAATACAGCATATGCTGACCCAACTTCAAAATGTTCATATAAGCCATTTTAATGGGAAACATCATGATCACTACATGTGTGGCTGTCTCTCTGAGGTCTAAGGACAAATTCCCTAAATGCATTTCATCAAAAAAAAAAAAAAAAGGAAATTAAAGATTGATTGATTGATTTAATATTATGGAGTAGAAGCACAATGACAAATAATATCAGTGTGAAGTTATGAGATTTTGTAAGTAAATGGGATCCATGGTAGTGTTTATAGAATTCCATTAACCCTTCACAAATGCAGATAGGTAATTATTGGGAAAGAAAAGGAAACATCTGAAAAAACCAATACACTACTAGATGGATGGAGGATTGATTTCAGTTACTGATACTCTAGGTAGGGCAGAGGTATGTTTGTTGGAGAGTAAGTAACTTTTTTCAGTCCAACATATTTTATTTGCTTCTGATATTTCCTTACCCTCTGTATAGCTTCCCTTGCCCTATACATTCTTGAAACTTTTTTTTCTTTTCTTTTCTTTTCTTTTTTCTTTTCTTTTCTTTTCTTTTCTTTTCTTTTTTTTCTTTTCTTTTCTTTCTTTTCTTTTCTTTTTTCTTTTCTTTCTTTTCTTTTCTTTCTTTTCTTTCTTTCCTTTCCTTTCCTTTCCTTTCCTTTCCTTTCCTTTCCTTTCCTTTCCTTTCCTTTCCTTTCCTTTCCTTTTTCCTTTCCTTTCCTATTTTCTTTCCTTTTCTTTTCTATCTCAAAATCCTCCTTTCCTCAGAGTTCATAAATTCCAAGCCAACTCAATTGTGTATCCAGATCCAGTGTCTTTCCCCTTAGGCTATTTGTTCTGCAAACTAAATGCAAGCTCTCAGTCTTTTATAAAATTTATAATAAATGTTTATGTGGAAATTAACCAACACAAATGACTCTGACAAAAGCTAAAACAGTACATCATAATCTTTCCAGAAGAATCAAATAATGTAGACCAAATCCAAAATTATAAAATTTTCATCCCTAAAGTTGGATGTTTTGAAGTAATAACCACAAAAGAAAATTCACAGTGATAAAATTTGTTATTAACTAAAAAAAATGTAATTTGCAAAATTTGCATGGAAAATAACAGATCCAGAAAATAATTTCAGTAAAGTTAAAATTAAAATATGTTGATTCTATGCATATAAAATTGATAATGAAAATAATTTGGCTAAACACAGATGATTTTGGAAAGTACTTTATGAAAATTCTTTAATGATATTATATAAACGACTGTATCCATAACCCTGAAGTAAAAATGTCCTCTTGGTCCAAAAATGGAGTCTAGATGGTCAGATCAGAATGTTTTTTGCTCTCCAGAGCTTAATAGTTCACTTTTCCTAGGGTTACTTATATGCTTGTAGAACTCAAAGGTTTAAATTTTGAGAATAAGAAAGAAAGAAAGAAAGAAAGAAAGAAAGAAAGAAAGAAAGAAAGAAAGAAAGAAAATTTATGCCATCATATTGAGGGTGTTGTGTATTTTGTGGCCATTACCTTGTCCCCTCTCTCATTACTCAAAGCCTGGTCTACAAAACAGCAACATCAGCATTGCCTAGGGCTTTCCAGAAATACAAACTCTCAGTCCCAAACCTAATCTGCAGAGTCAGAATCTGCATTTTTAACAAGATCCCTAGGTGATTTTATCCACATTAAATTTTGAGAAGTTCTCAGCTGTTCTAATACTGCCTAAGACAGGCTTCCAGCATGAGATTTCCCCAGATTGTTTTCATTTCAGGTTGTTTCAACTACAGAGTACAACGAGGCTGCCCACCTTTGTGCTTGCACAAAGGAATACGTCTTTTGTTCTTCCTTTATTCTATTTTACACTTCATTTATGTGGAGACATAAACAAGGTAATTTGAAAAAAACAAAAACAAAAAACAAAACCTTGCGATCTGTTTCAGAGTGGAATTTTGTAGCGAGGATATTTATAGAATAAGAGACACTGATGTTGCACATATCCTCCATAGTGGCTTCTGATGTGTTTGTTGCTAATAAGCACCCTTCCCTTGGTGTTTGGGCATCTCAAGTGTTCTTGCTGAGGCAGCAAGGAAAAGGCAATTTGGTGCTTGTGCAGGATGTTGTCCTGGTAATGAATATGATGCTAATCCTTTACCTCTCTCAGCATTTATCAAATGTGAACACAAACTTGGAGAACAAAAATAGAATTTGGACCACTAGAGTCTGAGCTACACTTGGGGAGCTCATTCGGAGAGCACTGTGAACTGGTTTTGGTCACGTAGCAATTCCTTGGTATCTTCCCTCTTTTTCCATGACTTGTACATTCTTCTGGAGGCCTGGTCACCTAACTATTTTGGTCTTCAATCTGTTTACTTAGTTCCTGGGAATAAGGGAAAGCACCATTCCGAGTTTTAGGAGGCTGGAATTAGCACAGTACCTGCTGATACTGCAGGTAGTCAATAAAATGTTAGTTCTTTCCATCTCTCTCATCCTCTCATTATTGATAATTAGGTGGATGGCTTTGAAGAGTGAGCTCTTTTAGCTTTCATTTTCCTTATCTACAAAATGAGAATTAGACTGAAAGATTGATCTATCTTAGTTATAAATAGTTATATAATTACATAGTTATATAGTCATATAGTTCATACACATCTAGTTCCATGGCTCTATTACTATCCAGGTTCTTTTTAGGACAAAAGTCCCTTGAACTACCAGGATCCAATGGAGATGCTTAGCTGGCACCCTAAGTTGAGGGGAATTGAGTGGATGAGGGTTTAGACTTCCTGCTTCCCAACACTGGAGCCCCTGCATCTATTGTACATACTATGGTTCTTCTTCAAGTTTTAATTGAGAAAAGTTCCTAAGCTCTGAAGAAATAAGTGTGAGACCTGATTCTCTAAGAAATTAAAATAAGTGATAGTACAAAGTACATCAAAATCACAGGCAGGAAGCAATGAAGCATGTATATATGCATGGTCCCTAGTCTTCACTGTACAGTGAGGAAAATCAGAGAAGCACGGATCCCATAAAACATTTTGCATGAATTAAGCCACTGGATAACTATACAAGTTCACTTTCTGAATTTTAGGATTTCTTTTTAAGTTTCATTAAAAAAAAATTCACTACCTCAGAGGCTTCTGGTGATTACTTTACTCTCAGGTGCCTTTTTCTTATTTTGAATTTTTAAATGGCTATGTTTTATCCCAATCAATCATGAAGTCATCACAAGCCAGAAGCATTTAGGCCCATATGGTTGGATTAGATATCCTCTTGTCAGTTTCATTTTAGTGCAGTTATTTTTAACTACTATTATATATTAAATATCCCTTTTGGAGTTTATACTTCTGCTCAGTTCTTGCTATGGAGATTAAGAAAATCTGTTTCTAATCTATTCGTTCTGCCAAGCATTAAATGTCCTGTGATTAAAAAGCCTAGCAAGTGTTTACCAAGTGTTTCTTGATCAACATTATGGGTCATTCCTTAAATCACTCCTAAATGTGTTATATTTTCATGTTCATTTTACTAATGGAAATGTAAATGCAAGAGTAATTAAACACCAGGGCTCAAAGTAAGAAATGAGGTCAGGCTAATGTTCTTAGAACTTTGAGTTTAGAGTTTAGCTCCCTCTTTATCCTACTATGTTATGCTTCATCTTCACTTAATATCACCTACTACCTGTAGAGACAGCAAATGTTTCTGAAAGGCATAGTTGTCTTTCTTTTCAGGAGGTTGGGGACAAATGTCATGTTCTAGCAACGTCCTAATACTGCCTTCACCACCAAGTGTGCTCGACTTTGAAACTTAGTCAGTTATCCTTAAACAAGAATTTGGGGTGACTGAGTCGCTCTGTGGGTTAAGTTTTGGACTCTTGACTTTGCCAATGGTTATAATTACAGGGTCCTGAGGTGGGGCTCTGCACTCAGTGGGGGAATCTGCTTGTCTCCCTCTCTATCTTTCTCCCCTCACTCTCAAATACATAAGTAAGTAAAAGTAAGTAAGTAAGTAAGTAAGTAAGTAAGTAAGATA
Organism: Canis aureus; assembly: GCF_053574225.1. Taxonomy (NCBI): domain Eukaryota; kingdom Metazoa; phylum Chordata; class Mammalia; order Carnivora; family Canidae; genus Canis; species Canis aureus. The sequence continues at coordinate 37,804,514 of NC_135632.1, forward strand.
TCTGACATTTCTGCAGACAGAAAGGAAAAGCTGGCTGGATACCTGTGCCTCCAGAAGTGGGCGGCTAAGAAATAGTTTTTCTTTCACATTTGCCTTGCTTAAGTGAAACAAGGTCACAAGTTTCAGTCTTTATTTTTTTTTTTTTAAGATTTTATTTATTTATTCATGATAGTCAGAGAGAGAGAGGCGGGGGGCGGGCAGAGACACAGGCAGAGAGAGAAGCAGGCTCCATGCACCGGAAGCCCGACGTGGGATTCGATCCAGGGTCTCCAGTATCGCGCCCTGGGCCAAAGGCAGGCGCCAAACCGCTGCGCCACCCAGGGATCCCAAGTTTCAGTCTTTAAAGAAATATTTCATTCTGTAGTTATGTATAAATTTATATTCTCTAATAGAGAAAAACAAAAATATCTTCCTTTTTTTTAAAAAAAGATTTTATTTATTCATGAGACACACACACACACACAACACACAGAGGGGGGGGGAGAGAGAGAGAGAGAGGCAGAGACACAGGCAGAGGGAGAACAGGCTTCATGCAGGGAGCCCGGTGTGGGACTTGATCCTGGGTCTCCAGGATCACACACTGGGCTGAAGGCGGCGCTAAACCACTGAGCCACCCAGGCTGCCCCAAAAATTCTTTCTTATAGACATGTCATAGGTGGGAGACAATCCAAACATGCCGAATGTGAGAAAAGCTTTTCTAGAGATTCTCTGCACCTCAGGTTAGCATGAAGAGATTTAAAATGGCCAATTCAGATTTATAGATTTTGCTGGAATTAGTTTAACCTCCGAGATCATGAAGATTTTTAGCAGTGGGAATTGAGAAGAATTTATTTCAAATCTCCTAGATGGTGACAAATTAATTATACTTTAAATAAGCCTTGATTATCCATCAACCTTTGAGTACAGTTCCACAGCTTTTAGCAGCATAGCTGATATATTATCCATTCATATTATATGTCATCAGACAAACTTGGTGAAGAATTATATCTGTAACTCAGTAATTAGTTAAAAGTTCTTTGATGAGAGAGATTACTGATTAAATGAAAGTATTTGAAGAAAAGAAAGCCCAGCACAGATTGAGAAAATAAAACTCCAGTCAATATGATCATTTATGTTAGCAGCTGGTTTTATGGTAACCACCAAACTAAATATCAAAGATGAATTTTATGCCTATGATGCAAATTAGTGCAACTTATAAGATAATTTACCTAGTGGTTCCTTATTAAGGACATCCCATTGTCAGACAAAGGGGTTCATATGTTTTTGATAACTTCCCATAGGGGTTTTAAGAACAATTCTGAATTAAGGCCATAAAACACATCATCTTTATATAGCAAAGATATTTATGTCAGAGATGATGATGAGTCTATCATGATAGATCTTACAAATGCTACTTAATGATTGTTTTGATCTTGGGCATCTGGGTGGATCAGTTGGTTACGCATCTGCCTTTGGCTCAGGTCATGATCCCAGGGTCCTAGGATAGAGGCCATTTAGGGCTCCATGCTCAGCACAGGGCTCACTTCTCCCTTTGCCACTTCCTCTACTCATGCTCTCTCTCTGTGCCAGAAAAATAAATAAAATCTTTTTTAAAAAATGATTGTTTTGATCCTGACGATTTGTATGAAATTGTAAATGTATCATTCTATAACCTCATTTGATGAATCATAAGGTCACTTCCATTAAAAGTTTTTCATTATGTGCTGCTGTTAAAATTCTTTGACTATGGTTTAAAAGGAGCTAATTGTCATCTCCAGTGAAGTGAATTTTGCCCTTTGGGTATGCAGTTTTTCTGATTAACTTTTTCTACTCTCTGGAGATCTCTGAAGGTTCAGGATAGTGGAGTTTCCTCAGATCTGGAGTCCTCAGAGCAGGGATGTTGCAAAACCTTGTCCACATCACAGTTCCTTCCACAAACTTGCCCTTGATACTCTATCATAAGGAATTTGTGAGACCTGTGAATTAGATGTCTATCTAGTTAGGCATTTAAGTATGAGATCAATGGTTGATGTCATTGCTCTCTTTTTATTGCTTATAAATAGCGGTTGAATTACAACTGATCAAGAAGTATTCAGTACAGTGGGTTTGGACTGTATGACTCATGTCATGGGCTGATTTAAAATTCAAGCAAGGATTCTATTAGAGTTATTTCCCTAGAGTTACTAGGAACTTGATCTCTTTCTGGTCTATACATAGTCTGTTGGTTTGATGTGACAGTAACATTTGATATATACATTTGAGAGTAAGTAACAAATAGGTTTCCTAATAGTCTCCAAAGTGTATTAATCTTATACCTTTTTAACATTCATATGAAGCTTTGAATCTTTACAGAATTAGCAAAGCATATGTAGTCCTGCCAAGGAATGACCTCTGAACTTATACAAAAGGGGAAATAAAAAGACCTGGAAAGCTAGTATGGTATAGGTAGTCTCAAATTTCTTTCTGATTTGTTACCTTCCTAAATAGAGAATATCTGATAAAGGCAATGCAAAGAATCTCTTGGTAGACATGCATGGTCCACACATACTCAGGAGGAGCCAAGCCCTCATTTATGGTAGTGCTGAATAATCCTTAAGATTCTTCTTTCCCTTCCTCATCTTGTGCAGCACTTGTTGTATCGGTTTTGTTGCAGTTATGCCTTCTGTTCTGATAGTTACTGATTTGGGGCATATGCTATTGTAACGGTGCCACGATCTCTGTCATATTTCACCACTATACCCTTGCAAGAGCCTAGGAAGACTTGGAGATGTGTCAGAAGAGCTTACCAACCTCATACGTTAGCCGTGCTGCACAGCAGTGCTGCAGAAATGAGCTGAAAATTCCAAGCAGCATATTGAGTGTGTGATTTATTTGTTCTCCAGGCAGGTCAATTAATTATTTCATGGGGACGCCACCCTAAATTGTAAATAGAAAGAGAGAGAAAATGACTTGTCACATTCTGTGGCTGTCTCTCTTACACTTAGGTTGACAAAAGCAGTTTCTCCCCTGAATGTAGGTGATAACCAGAAATGGAAGGGTTGGGCCAGAGCTAAAAGTGTTGGTCAGCGTATCTCAGGGATGCAGTTTGAAATGACTTTTGAGATAGTGTACTAATACTTTCACCACCTGTGGGTTCTTGAAAGAGTATTTGTCCTTGTCAGTTTAGGGGGCTATAACAAAAATACTATAGACTGGGTGCTTTAAACAAGCATTTACTTCTCATGTGTCTGAAAGTTGGTAAACCTGAGATCGGGGTGCAGGCAGATTTGGTGTCCAGGGAGGGCCCTTCTCCTGGTTTGTAGGCAGGTGTCTTCTGGTTATCCTCATGTAGCAGAGAGACCTAGCTCATCTCTTTCTCTTCTTGTAAGGACTCTAATTCCCATCATGGGGCTCCACTCTCATGACCTCATATAAACCAAATTACTTCCCAAAGGCCCTACTTCCTAAAACTATACTGTTGGGAGTTAGGGATTTGACATACGGATTTTAGGGGGACCCAAACATGTTGTCCTTAATACTATTATAAGGTGAGGAAAAGGAAAATAATAATTATTATTTCATACTTACTGTACTATGTGCTTCCTGTCTTGGAAACACAAAGGAATGATAGCTTTCCTAGATTTCCAAATATATTTTTTTCCAGATAGATTTTGATGTGTTATTGTATTAATAAAGAGGAAGGTATTTCTAGATCTTTGGCTGAAGGGAAATGGGATAAGAAGTAAGAAAGATAAAACCAGCACATGGAGAATGTAGCAAAAATGTAGCTTTTCTAGGAAAAACATGAAGCATTTAAGTTATTTATCACTGAATTGCTACTCCATTTATAACCTTTGCAAATAACTTCTCTTTTTCCCAATTTGAAAATATATTTGTGTGAGCAGAATGGAGCACTGATGTGTTTTTAGAGTGAAATTTGAAATGGTTTGTTAGGACCCTAATATTGGCCCCAATGTCTTTTTACTAGATGAAATACTCTTTTATTTAGAAAAGAACAATATTTTTATAGAAGGACACTCTAACTTCCAAATCCGCTGCCTTGGCAACAGCTACGTAAAGTCCACAGTTGCTGGCAAATACCATGAACTCCTAAGAAGTTACTCAAACACCTTGAATAAAATTTCTTAGGTAAAGTTGTTTCAAGGAACTCCTGTACCATTTTTACAAGAACCACTTAGGAGCCCTCATGAAAACAAATTCTGCCTCTGACACTATGAGTTTGAGTCCTCTTTCATTTCATCCTCACCTTTTAAGTCATGGCTGACTATTAACACATCAAACTGGCAAGATTTTCGGTCCTTCTGTTGGATGTGTGTCTGCGTGTGTGTGTGTGTGTGTGTGTGAGTGTGTGTGTCTGTGAATGCATGTACCCGTTTACAACATTTGATTATCAGAGAGCAGATAATTCCATGATACTTGGGAAACAGTCTGTACCCATCATGTTAACCTAATGTAGATATTTAGCCCTAAATGTAATTCACGATTCATGTTGTTGGGCAGTTTATCACATATCATAGAAAGGTACTATAGACTTACATTGGATTTTACTTGAGGAACATGAATAAAGATAAAAGTGGATCTACAGGTAATCAATTAAATATTGAAGTGTTTATGTTGCAATCATATACAGAAACACATTTACAAATTTTATCAGCCTTTGTACTTGTATTTTCCCATGAAAGACTTGAGGTGACCTACAAAAGCATAGGCTTTGCAATAAATACAATAAACTCGAACTAGAAATAGAAAACCCAGAACACTGACAGAAAGTTGAAGGAAATATATACTGTTTTGAATGCCCAGCTTCCTGGTAACACAAATAAAAAAGGGACACAAAGAAGAAGCATCTTTATACTTATTATAACCAAGGAAGTTCCTCAGGGGAGGCCACAGTTTTTCCTGGCAGAAAATTCTAAAATATATGTCTTAATTTATTTAATAAGAGTTACTTAGAAGCTTGTGAGTTTGAATCTTTCTGGTCCTAAAAACGGTACTATGGGTAGATTTATAATTTCAAATTACAGGCTTTGAATTTTTTCAGTACTAACTTTATAAACACCATCCTATTATAAAGTAGCAAGTGGTTCACTTGGGTTGACTTAGTCCTTGTGGTCAGTAAAGGCACATGCTGTCTGGGAGGCAGGCAGCACTGTCAAGCCAACCTGGATCCATACCCAGCTGTGTATCCTGGGTTATGTTCTGTGACCTCTGTGACTATCAAGATGTGTGTCTATTTGTCTTCTATAAAATAAGAATGCTAAATTTTATGATTATCAAGATTACATGAGAAAATATATTTAAAATAGCTAGGATCATCACAGTACTTTCTCAAACATTGATGCTGAAGATGAATTTTTTTTCATTTTTTTGTGCTTACTTTCCCCTAGTCACAAACTTTTTGATTATATAATAGAGAAATAGGATACATAAATGAGTGGGGGCACCTGGGTGGCCTAGTCCTTTGGATGTCCAGCTCTTGATTTCGGCTCAGGTCATGATTTCATGGGTCATGGGATTGAGTCCTGTGTGGAGCTCCCTGTTCAGCAAGGAATCTGCTTGAAGATTCTCTCCTGCTCTTCCCCCACCTGGCATGCACACACTCTCACTCTTGCTCTCAAATAAATAAGTAAATCTTAAAAAAAAATATGTACAGATGAATGAATAGAATAATCACAGAAATTATAACTGAAGTCTGGACTTCTGACTTAGGTGGTTACATTTGGCAGCCAATACCATGGTCATTTGGGACTTAGAAAATGATTTATAATGGATATGTGAGTTTTTCAAAGCTGAGGATTTACCCTTTTGAAAACAAAACATACTACTGTTTCCAAAAAAATAAAATTACCTATTAATAATGAAAATCTTTCTCAGATTGGTTTGTAATCTTTCTTGCCTTTTAAAGGTGAATGTGCCACATAAAAATAACTCTTTTAGCAATTCAGAATATTTAACTTAGTTCTACATTAAAGCAAAGTTAACTCTGTGGCTCTTTGTGGTCCTTAGAATGCTTGTCCTACACAAGTAGCCTCAGCTTCCTGTGCCTTTGGGAGTGTGAGTCATGCTGTTCCTTGTAGCAGCCCTATGGCTTCTTTAGCCCCTTTTCATTTGTTACATCCAATGTGCTCAGGAATTTGAAAATCAGATAACGAAGCTAATTTTATCTGTGAGTAAAATAAGAATAAATAGAATCTGGTCGTCTAGGTATCAAGTACCTGGGTTGGTTTTTACACATGAACTCTCTCTGCCTTGTCTTTAGTTCTTTGGAGTTCCATTTGACTTAATTGCTGGTTTTCACGGTGTTCTGAAAAGGTGAAATGTTATTCTATTTTCTCCAAGAGTTATTAAAGAATGACAAGATATTGGGAGTGCCCCACATGCACAAAGTTCAAAGTCATTAAAATTCTCAAATCCTTGCATATTCAGTTATAGTCACTAAAAGAGAATCAAAGAGTTTTTTCTGTAAGTTTACTTATTCACAAGCGGTGATTGTTTATTCCTTAAAAGAGTTTGAGGGAAAGAAACGTTCATCATCTTCCTTGTAGGGTTGCTCAAAAGCTTAGCAACACTCATCACTCACACATTCTTCTGTCTCACCAAGATGCTGCTTTGTTAGTCTGTCCCTTTCTTTAGGTTTCATTCACAGTGAAAATGAAAGACATTTTAAAACTGCCCCTAAAGGGGTTATATAATAGAAGTTCATTTAAACTATTAAATATCTTTAGGTTTTAGCTTCAATTTACACTAAATCATGCTTACATCTTGCTTTGTCCATAGGACATACTTCCTAGTACATTGTAAAGGGGCTATTTTTATACCCATCCATTCCTTAAAGATAAAGTGATTTGAAACAAGAATAAGTGCTTCCTTTATACAAATTGGAAGGAAGACCTGAATCTTATACACTTTCCCTGGAATGTATGACTACAGAATATTTTCCTTCTTTAATTTGGTCATGTGTCACCTTTATTGAAGCTTGCATTAGGCAGTTAATTTACTTCTTTTCATTTGACTCCTCTGTATAAGCTTCTGTACATCTGTTTGTTAACAATCAATAGTTGCACCTAATCTTTCAGTTGTGTTTGTGATGTATTGAGTTGTATCCAGAAGGCTTCCACCAGTTCTCCCCCTAACTAACATTTACTTGTGCTATTAATCTGGAAGCAAGGCTTTATATTCATGATCTTGGTGTAGTTCTGTCCTAGCTTTCCAACATAGATAAAGTAATTATCCATCTTACAGATTAGAAAACCAAGGCTGGATAAGTTAAGTTACTGGCTTTCATTAGCAAGTAGAACTGTGGCCCAGAATTGTACCCTGGCAGGGTGGATTTACCTCTTCATGCCAGTACTCTGAGTGGTGGCACTGATATGTGGCCGTGGGTCTGGGCTGATGCCTGGGAACAAATAACTTCTGTGCATGCCCATAATATTTCTTTTAGAAGGAGTAGAGACCTAGCCTTGGGCTCATTTCCATTTGACATAGGGATCAATTTCTTCACAATCCGTGAGGTTACTCAGACATGTTTCCCTATGCTGCCAAATTGCATTATTACTTTCATGCAAATGCTTGCAACTCATCTTCACTCAATTGCCTGCGCTTGCACATGATATCAGGGAAATGAGCTGAGAAATACACAGAAAACTGCATAGCCATTGTGTGTCTTTCAGGGACATGAATGTGGCCTAACCAAATTTACTCTCAGCGTCACCTCTAACTGCCTTAGGTGGATGGGCCTAAATTGCACGCTGCTGAGCACTAAATGAATATTAATGAATATAAAATATGGCTCTAAGCACCACTGTATGTGAAAAACTCCCCAAAATGTATTCTGCTCAGATCTCTCTCCAAAAGTGCAGTCTCATGTACCCAACTGCCTGTCACTTATTTGAACAAGTAGGTGGTATTCTTTGCCCCATATCAGGAATTAACACCCCCAGTTTTTAAATGGCAAGAGAGATGACAGTTTTCTTCCTGTTAACTACCCTGTTCTAATAAATGTTGAGCCATTTCTAGGTTGGCTGACAGTTGTAAAGTTTGAATAATTCTCCATTCCTCTTATATTAAAATCCCCTAGGGGCATTTATGTCAATGACTAGCTTCTTTTCTTGCTTATTGTAAAAAGATCAGAGAATCTCTTAAGTAATCTATAAAATACTGTTCACTATCCTTGGTAAAGGTAAAATTTAATAGACCATAAGAGTTTTCAGAAGCAATAAAAATATTTTAAAATGATTTAAGTTTAAGAGAAATAATGCCTCAGTATGTTCATTGGGTGAAAGAAACCTCGGGACAGTATCCCCTCTTTGAATAAGGGAATGTCTCCTGAATGTGGGCAGAGGGGAGAGCCTACCACCTGTGGAGAGGGTAATAAACAGATTGAAAACTGTGTTTTTCCTTGATCTTTGAGAGACTTGTTTGTCGAGTTCTGCATTAGAGGTGAGTGTTACTATTCAAAAATAACCCAAGTCTTGCTGCATGTATTGGGCAACTGTTGACATTTTCTGAACTTGACTGGTGGTAACACCAGAAAATAAAATCTGAAAAAAAGTGGCTAACAAATGCCACAATATTTGAATAGTTTAGATCTTTTTTTTTTTTTGAAAAATGTTTGGAAAAAACTCACATATGATATAATAATTTTATTTACCAAATAAAAGGTCTGATTTTTTAAAGAAACTGTAAGAATACAATATTCATTATTTTTCAGACTTTAAGTTTTAGAAAAGTAATAATACTCTTTCAAAATAGAAGATATACATAATTATTAAAACAAATGAGTTATAATTATTGAGATGACTTTTTAAAAAGACTTTTTATTCATTTACTCATGAGAGACACAGAGAGAGAGAGAGAGACAGAGATATAGGCAGATGGAGAAGCAGGCCCCTCGCAGTGAACCTGTTGCAGGACTCCATCCCTGGACCTGGGATCACACCCTGCGCCGAAGGCAGACACTTAACCACTGAGCCACCCAGGCATCCCAATTATTGAGATAACTTTTAAAGAGATTGGAAAGAGATCAAATAACTTTTATAATAGTAGAAAATGTCAAATAACTGTTCATCAACCTATTGATGTTTCCTTATAGAAACAGCAAATACTTTTTATTAGTAATATATTTTTTTATATATTAAGAGAATTATCAGCTAGTTACAATTGTAGCCCTAATACTTTATACCAAGGAGGAAGAAAAAAAAATCAATGAAATGCATTCTTACACTGTAACTATATATTCCAACCAGATTGTAAAAAGCAAGAGGTTAAAGATCATTAATTCAGTATTATTTTTGGCAGAGCTTAAAATCACATAAAGTAATGGAAAATAGAGAAAGTACTGAAAAGAAAAAGAGAAAAGTAGAGAAACATTAAGATCCTAGGAGATTATTTATTAATACATTAGAAAGTTTTAGAATTTTCTTTCACTAATGAAATAGAATTGGCCCATGCTCTCTTGAAAAATCTGACAAATTTAGTTTTTTAGTAGAAAAACTCCCTTGGATAGTTTTCTTAATCCAGAACTTTCTTTTCTTCTCTCTTTCCCCCCCACCGCCACTTTTTTTGAACCATTTGGAACATAGTAGAAAGATCACTAAGTGAGAGTCCAAGCATCTGACTTGATTACAGCAGTAATTATATTATCTCAGTCATACTCTCTGAGTTTCAGTCATCTGTCTAGAAAACAAAGAGGTTTTCTAATTTTTTTCTGAGGTAAGTTTTCATAATTTTCTGTAAGATTTACAGTGCTCTTGAATGACTAGAAATCTTGCTGAAGAGATTATTTTTATATTAGAAAAAAGGAGGAAAACTGTGTGTATATGTGTGTGTTTGCACATGTCTGTATGTGTTTCATGATAGCCAGTCATGACAAGACAAGGGTTTATATCAATGGTTGGCAAACACTTCCTATAAAGGACCTACTTTGTGGTCTATATTGATGGATATGACTGTATTCCAATAAAGTTGTACTTACAGATACAGGCATTGGGTGGGATTTGACCCATGGCTGTAGTTTGCTGACTTCTGGTTATACACACGGGTGAAGGCTTGTTAACTGATACAACCTTTTGGGTGGGCAATTTTTTTTTAATCTTTTTTTTTTTAATTTATTTTGGGTGGGCAATTTTGATGCCATATCAAGACTTTATGAAAGTGTCCAGCCTTTGACATCGCATTCTCACTTCTGGTAATTTATCCTAAGGGAATATTTAGAAAAATCTATAAAGATATTATCTACAATGATATTTGTTGTAACTTTTCTTTAATGATAGCAACAAAGGGGCAACAAATTAAAAAGCCATTCGGTAGGAAATAATTACGTGTTCATTATAGTTTATTCATACAATGAGATACTACATAACGTAATGATACCATGTGTCTCTATGTACTGACATGATATACTATCCATAATACCTTGTTAGTTGGAAAAGAAAGTATAAAACATTAAGTATGATATGATTCTGGATTTGATGCTATCTTTAAATTTTTTAAAAAATATTTTATTTATTTACTCATGAGAGACACAGAGAGAGAAGTAGAGACACAGGCAGAGGGAGAAGCAGCCTCCATGCCGGGAGCCTGATGTGGGACTCGATCCCGATCCCCTATCCCTGAGCCAAAGGCAGACGTTCAACTGCTGAGCCGCCACCCACGCATCCTGATGCTATCTTTAAATTGTGAGATTAGAAGTAATTTCATTTTCATAATACTCTCTGATATTTTTGTATATATTACGTTACTTTCATGATCAAATAAAAAAGCAAAAATGTTTCAATTTGGAAAAAAATTCATAATACTAAAAAGTTTATGCAGTGACAATGAAGCAGATACTTCCAATAAAATCTTAAAATATTGTGTATCCTTGTAAATTCTCTAATGCCATCAATTAAGTTTTTAAAGGGGAGGTTCAAACTCTCAGAACCTCAAAGAAATAGGCATTGCAGCTCTAGGTTGAAGATATCCATAACTATGCACACTCACTTATAAACTAGTAGATTGCTGTATTTAACATTATAATCTCGGCTTTTCTCAGCTTGTCTGAAAAACTACCACCACCAACAAAAACTTCTTCTTGTCTCCGGACACCATTATGACCATTGCCAATGAAGATATTTTTTTTTCTTTCTTGGAGAAGGATGTATTTCACAAGTTTGTTATATAATGTTGTGAGATAGCTTGTGAATTGAGCTTTTCAGCGATAGAGAGAAGCTTGGAAGGCTCTCTAAATCCCCAGATCTGTGTCCCTCCCTAGCTTTTCTATTTAAATATGAAATTATATTCTCATTGTGAACACTTTTATCACTCTATTCTTTCTGTACCAAAATGTCAGTTTTCCTAAGGAAAGCTTTGTTCCATACTTAGCAATAAATTCTCCAGAATAAAACATACTGATTAAAAAACAAAACAAAACAAAACAAAAAACCAGTACCAGCTTTTAGAGAAGGCTTGATTTAGTGCTTAATATTTTACTGGAATTTTTTGGTGACATATACATGTTTATAGAAACTCATTTAATTTCATGCCAGTACTACTCGTATCACTCATTGTCACTCATTTTACAAAATTGGATGAGGCACAGAAAGGTGAAATACAATGCCAGAGGGTGTATTGCTAGTACATGGTCGAGTTAGGATTTGAACCTCACTGAATTTGCCATGTCGCCTCCACAGCTGTCTGACACTAAGTTAGAAGATAAGCATGCCCCCCAAATGGTAAAGAGGCAATAAATGAAAAACAATTCACCTTGTACCACTTCTCATGTATATCTCAATCAATCAGTCACTCAAATATTACCTGATGTGCTTACCTTACAAGAAATTGGAATTTTTTTCCAGGACAGGAAGAAAAATTTTTTTGTTTGTTTTTAAAAACTTGAACTAACTTTTTAACAAAATGTGAGTATGCATTTGGGCACAGTAGCACAATGGTGGTGACGTCCAGGTGAATGTTGTTTTGCTAGTCTAGAGTTGCATCAGGCTGGGGTATAGGCAAGACTCCACTTAGGTAACAGGAAATAAATATTTCCTTCACTGGAGTAGACTCTTTCTACCATGGAACTGAGGGTGCCGTAGGACTTTGACACGTGTTTCCTACCTGAATCAGAGATAGTTGATGAGAATAAGTTTACGATTTCTGGGGCACGTGGGTGGTTCAGTTGGTTAAGCATCTGCCTTTAGCTCAGGTCATGATCCCAGGATCCTGGGATTGAGCCCTGTGTTGAGGTCCCTGCTCAGTGGGGAGCCTGCTTCTCCCTCTCCTCTCCCTCTGCCCCCGCACCACCGCCCCCCCCACCGCTCGTGCTCTCTCTGTTTCAAATAAATAAATAAAATCTTTCCTAAAAGTTTATAATTTCTGAAGGTGCTGCTTATGTCTAGAAATCTTAGAAAATATCTTCTAGTAACAGTAAATTGTATTTTGTTTAGATGTCAATACTTTATGGAGTTTTATCTTTATTAGTGCCCTAACCCCTTTAAATTTTGCATAGAATTTGTCCCTTGTCACTTTAAATGCCATTCAGAAAATCACTCAGTTACTGTGGTTAATAATTATTATTTTACTATTTATTAGTGCAATATAGCTAATGACCTGCTGCTCATATTCAACAAGATCATGAGCAGTTGGTCTGTCATTCCTCTTCCATCAGTCACTTAAAACAGCAATTGGAACATAAACAGTATCATCCCCTTATTATAAATTCCATTAGCAAAGAAAGAGAAAAATACAGACCTGACCAAAATTATCATTATTGCTGAGAGTTTTTTCCTTAATTCAGAGTTTCAAAGGCCACAAATGCAAGACACAAAATACCAAATTTTGTGGTAAGAAAAACTACTAGATATTTTAAAGAAACTATTTGCCATTGATTCGAGTCTGAACCCTTGCAAAGAGTTAATACAGATCTGATAGACGTAGAGCCAGTTCCCACGTTACTCATGGTTGCTGGATAAGCTTGTTTGTGGATTGAATTTTCTCTCAAGAAAGAAATCCAGTCATCAAAAGTTAATGAAGGGAAAAAGGAGAGGTTCTTATAAAGTTTTTCAGAGCTTTATAAGAAAAAAGGAAAACTGTATCAAAACAGAAGATCAACTAGGCTTCTACAAACTCATTGTCAAGTGTCATCTGTCAGCTTCCAAAGTAGCCATCTAGTAGTAGAGCTACAAGTGGTCCAGGACAGGTAACTTCCCCTTGCCCCAAGTCAGCATCTAACTCTCCATTCTATAACCAACCAGAGAGGAAGAAATTCTCCCAGTTTGACAGGCCAGTTCTTTACAGAAAGATTGCACCAGCAAGACAATAGCCAAGCTCTGGAGTACGGAATGTTTGTTGAGATGGAAAATCCTGATTAATGGTTGTTATTTTCATAGCAAGCCTAATTCTCATACATGAAAACTGGTGAATGAGAGTCAAAGTCAACTAATATTTGGATGTTCTTTCTGTGAATACAAATTGCCAAAGGAATGACTAGGGGGAAAAAAAAAGGAATGACTAGGGAAACAAAGATGTGTACATGGCACAAAACTTTCCTTTTTTCCTACTTCTGTTCTTTCCATCTTACCCCCTCCTCCACTTCATCATCTGTATGGATTACTTGCATTTATTTTCTCTCATTTTATGTTTTACTCCTCATTTTTGCTTTGCTCTTCCTTTCCCACTGCTGATATTTTTACCTTCTTGGTGGCTGTTAGTGACATCTGGAATTTGTGTGGTAGCAGACATAGTATTTAGGGATAAAGAATATATTCATCCTTGGGTTTATAGAAAAAGGCAAGCTAGGGGATAAGGCAGATTTTGGTCCTCTAACCCTGGTTACTTTGGGTTCAGAGAAAAATCAAAGAAAAGGAATACCATTGGATTGATTTTTACAGACGTTAACCCAGAAAAATATTTCAAGTTAGGAGGAATGTATGAAATGTTTAACAAGCCTGGTACCTGTATTAGGCCACAGGAAAAAAAAAAGCCAATATATGATTCTTGGACTTCAGGTACTAAAATCTTGTTTCTTGCTTTATGGACCCAATAACTAAGTTCTCTGACAGTGATCATATTACATCCTACTCTTTTATCCTATTGCTTACCTGGTGCTTGCCTCATTCTCTTATTCATTGGCACATTCATACACACACATGTGCGCACTCTACACGCCCCCACTCCCCCTCCTCACCCTCCGACACACAGATAGTAACCAAATGTAAAATAAAATCAATCAGCTCTGGTAGTATCAGTACCCTAAATATTCACACCTTCCCAGTTTCATCAGTGTAAAATCAAGCCATCTACCCTGCCAGTTGAGCTCTCAAGTATCTAGTCTGATAGTCTCTTTCAACTTTATGTTCCATTGGTACTATACTAGTCAGGAGAGCTGAGACTTCTTAGCAGTAACATTTAAATCCCTAATCTCAGTGAAGTTGAGGTCAGGGAATGTTTATTTCTTATCAGCATGGTCTGAGGCAGATCAGCAGACCCTCTCTTTCACCTAGTAAGTCACAGATTGAGGTTCCCTCCACTTTGTGAGGTTGCATTTCATCGGGTTGCCAGATTTAGCGTATAAAATAGAATTCTCTCAGTTAAATTTGAATTTCAGGTAAATACTGTTTTTTCGTATAAATATTTAGTGTAAATACTTGGCACATAATTATACTAAAAAAATACTTGATTTTCATCTGAAGCTCAACATTTTAGAAAAAAATACGATAATAGTATGTTTTCAATGTGCAAATAGCATAATAATACAGTAATTTAGCGTCTAATATATAACATTTTATATAGTATTGTAGTGTAATACTGGTATACAATAGGTAGTATTATAGTATAATAGCATAATAGTTTTGTATAATACTAATTTTTATTGTAAGTATATTCCATACAACATTTGGGACATGCTTACATTGAAAATTGTTTTCTGTTTTAATGAAATTTGAGTTTAAATGGGAGTCCTATATTTTATCTGGAAACCCTATGCATTTCAGCAAGTGTCTTCCAAGGTGACAGAAGCCAAGAGAGGAAAACAAATGGGAAGGTATCACCGGCATTTTAGCCTGGAATAAGATATATATATAATCTCTGTTGCTCATGGTCTATTGGCAAGAATAGGTTACATGGCATCAGTCTGACATAGTAGAAATGGACTTGAGGATAGCTCATGGATAATTTGTGACACTAAAGATTGCTGTTTCATTACTCTATGATACCTGTATATCAGTAAAGTCAGGGTAGTGATTATATAGCAGTAGAGAGGTCTGGAAGTACTATGTGTATTTAAAGAAAGAACAAGCTCTTCTACCTGGAAGTGGCATGTTGGGAGATGAAATCTAAACTAAGTTTTGAATGGGCAGGCAGAGAGAAAGTAAAAGGGCGCGTCAAGGGCAAACAGTGTAGATACTGCATTGGACATAAGAAAGCCAGAGACTAGAGATGAAACTGACATCCTTCTGCTTATCACACTTTGGTTAGAATAAATCTCTCAAGATTTGTCCATCATCTCCTTTCTTACTTTATTAAAAAGAGGACTAAATTTTAGATTGACACATCATATGTTATGATCAGAAAACTCAGAAGGATGAGTGTTCTGAATTATAGGTAAATTTGCCAAGGGAGTGATAATATATAGTCAATAAACATAGATAGTGAATCCTCATATTATATTAATTAGCTTATACTTCCAACTATAAGGATAGTGAGGGATCTTGTCAGATTAAGAAATGCAAAGCTTCTGGAAGTTTTGGATAGGTATCTTAAAAATCATGAAGATATCACTAATTATCAGGGAAATGCGAATCAAAACCACAATGGTGATATCAACACATCCAGTCAGATTGCCTAATATCAAAAAGATAAGAAATAACACGTGTTGACAAGGCTGTGGAGAAAGAGGTACCCTCATGCACTGGTGATGGGAATATAAATTGGTGCAAACACTATGGAAAACAGTGTGGAGGTTCCTACAGAAACATTAAAAATAGGAATACCATATGATCCAGTAATTCTACTACTGTGTATTTACCCAAAGAAAATGAATAATTTATAAAGATATATGCACCCCTATGTTGTTTATTGCACCATCATTTACAATAGGCGAGATATGGAAGCAGTCCAAATATCTGTTGGTAGATGAATAGATGAAGATGTGATGTATCTCTATCGATATAGATAAATGGAAGATGAGTTAAACATAAAAAGTGTGACATCTCGCCATTTGCAACAAAGTGGATGGACCTAAAGGATATTAAGTGAAATAAGAGAGAGAAATGAAAATATCATATGATTTCATATGTGGGTTCTAAAAAACAAATGATCAAACAGACAAGACAAAAAGACTCTTAAATACAGAGAATAAGCTGATAGTTGCCAGAGGGGAAGTTGATAAAAAAAATTTCAAAAATACTATATGTATAAAGAAAACAACCAGGCTTAATTGTATTTAAGTGTTTTACCT
This sequence comes from Canis aureus, assembly GCF_053574225.1. Classification (NCBI taxonomy): domain Eukaryota; kingdom Metazoa; phylum Chordata; class Mammalia; order Carnivora; family Canidae; genus Canis; species Canis aureus. The sequence continues at coordinate 37,820,925 of NC_135632.1, forward strand.
TGTATATTTGTTGTGAATTCAGTAATTCATAAATGGCGAGTTTTCTTTGCAGGGGATATATCTCATTGTTACTGAATCATGAGAGGAATAATGAAAGAAGTTGAAAGAGAAAGAAAAACATATTTTACTTTGTGAAGAATTTAAAAAGTAATCCATCAATTTAAATGTATTTCTTTTCTAGAATCGGTCAATATGAATAGAAAATAAAGGGAATTCTCCTCACAGACATCGTGAAAGATATACATATGACTGTGAAAATAAGCTCTTTGCTCCTAGAAAAGAAAGTCAGAATGTTTTTAGTTCCCATTCTTTACTGCAGACTCAGGACTTGCTGACCTGAATGTTATTGTTTTAATAGGATATATTTGCAATATCTCCAAATAAAAGAAATTGTTTGAGTCCTTCAATGATTGAAAAATGAAACACTACACGACATATTGGCTGCTATCCTTGGATGCCAAATTGTAATTATATTTCAGAGGCTAATCAATGCATTCTGAATATTGAAAATGAAAATGAAAATCTTGACACAGCACAGCGTGGCTTTGGGGAGTGAAAGGAATGTTTACTCTTGTTAGGGTTAGTGGACAAGTCTGGTCAGAACATCACAAGGAAAACATATTTCTGTACTTGAGACCATGTTATCTCAGTGTTTCACATTCCTGCCCTTTTTGGAAGCTGTAGTTATTATTCCGAAGTCCCAAGAGGTTTGCTGTAAGATCTAAATTGCTACACTCGCCCTTTCTGACTAGGCATCCATACTCAGGGCATGCATTTACAAAAAAAAAAAAAAAAAAAAAAAAAAAAGGACATATTTTTAAAAATAATCTTTGTACTCTGGAATCTTCCCTGCAGCATGACTCTGAGAATGGCCTAGTCTTCTTTTCACCTGATTTCTGCAATCCCTGAAGCTTGCACTGGAGTCATTTTATTTCTCTTTAAAGCACAATGAGAAAGAAGTTAGCTGCAGATGAGAGGCAACAATCATGGTCTCTAAGCAAAAAGTGAATAGTAGTAGCGTTATTCTAATGGTTTTTCTTTGAACCTTTTCTTCCTCACAATTTTTATTGGACATGGTCTGTAGAAAAGGAAAGGGAAAAAGGTCGCTAACGCTCAATGCCTCAGAACTGAAGAATTTTGTTTATTCCTACCTAGGTGGGCATGATACCATGGGATGGGAGTGTGAAGCCTGTGTGTTCTCTTTGCATGTTGTTTCTTAGGGCCCTGCCCTCTGTAGAAAAACAGCGTGGCAAAGAAGCTCAATGCAGTTCCATGTCCCTGAGTTCCAAGCCTTGTTCTACCACTACCTGGTTTTGTAATCTTAGGCGGGTGAACTCACTTACTCTAGGGCTCAGGATTTCAATTGCAAATAAGACAATGAGGGAATAGTCTCAGCCTCATAGGGTTATTACAAACATTGAATACATTGATATCTGTAAAATGCTTGGCAGTCACTGTGCCTTCACACATAAGTTCTTAGAAAATGTAAACACAAACAAACAAAAAAACCCCACAGAGCTTTTATTTACAAATTACCAAAGAATATCTCAAAGAACCCATTTTTTCCCTATATCTGATTATTTCCAATGTTTCAGGTTTTAGGCAGAATTATAAAAGCTGTCTTGGGTAAAGTTTTCTGGAAAGAGGCAATTAGGTGGAGATTTGTAGGCAGAAGTTCATTGGGGGGTACCCTGGGGATCAACAGTAGTAGGGAGTGAAGGAAGGAGGAACAAGAAGTAGTTGGATTGTCATGAGACCTTGCCAACACCTTGATCTCATGGGAAGCTCCATAGTTGGAATGGTTTTTCCAGATTGTCTTAGTTTGGGGGAGGGAACCAGGCCTTTTCTACATCTCTTCACACCGAGGAGTCTTTAAATGCACGCTGCTGCTCTGGTGGCTGGGGGTCAGGGTCAGGGTTGGAGAAGAGGGAGTGCATGACCCCGGGCCAGGTGATTCTTTTGGCCCAAGGATACTGCCTGCAGAGTGATTCATCAGGCAGCTGGCAGCCACCAACACCATCAACAAGAGAGTGAGTCCCTCAGTCATGAAGGGGCATCTAGTATCCCACCACTACAACTATCATATATACATATATAAATTAGTATATTCATTTCTCACCAGTGTTTTAATTTGCTTTAATATAGATCTTCCATGCTTGGATGGAAAACAATGTAAAGCAACTTTCTTATAATATCAAATTAACTGGTTACAATGAAAAATAGCATTCCCTCTAGGCACTTGCCTCCTTATCGTCTGAAAAATCCACCATGTGAATTTGGATGTTTCAGCTTCTCATCCCATTATAGTGTACATACAATCTCTGAGTTTGTGAGTTAGTAATGTTTGAACATTTTAGAATTACTGTAACCTGCTTCCAAGTCTAGCTCATTATAAGCACTTTGTTTTCATTTCTAGGCCATAAATAGCATTATAGGAAAAATAGAGGATATATATATATATATATATATATATATATATATATATATATATTATATTATATATATAATTATCCCATGCTAAGATATCAACTGTATTTTTTCTAATTGCTTTATTATCCTTCTTAATATGCAAACGTATTTTCCATAGGAGATATGTTTTTCATTATCTCCTTTAACTTAGTGTTACATCATAAACATTTTCATGTGGCTACTAACTTTCACAGTTGTAATTTTAATAGAAACACAATATTCCAGTGAGTTGCCGTACTATAAATTGCCTAACCATTCTCTCATTGTTTGGCTTTTAGCTTGGTTCCAGGCTTTTAAATTTTAAAATTCTGAACTCAGTGAATCAATTCAGTAAATAGTAGCAGTCAATACTGGCTCATACGAGAATAAGGTGCAGACATAACAATGATAATACTCAATCTGTGCCTCAGTGGAGGTGAGACACAGTCATTTAGATGAATGGCCACATAATAAAACATGGCTTTAGTGAGCTGGTAGAGCTGAGACGGGAGTCATCATTTCTAACTTTGTAGGAGGGAAAGATTCATAGAGGAGGAGGATTTCAAGCTACATTTTGCAAGGTGAGTAAAATTTATACAAGGGAAAAAGATGATCAAGGAATTTGAGCCAAAAGAAAAGTAACAGCAAAGAAAAGGGCATGTAGAAATAATTACAGATATAAGGAACCATGAGTCATCTGGTATAGTAGCTTATAGGAGATAATCAGGTGATGGGAAAGATAATTTAGAGTATACATTCCAGACACTTGGCCTCCATATTAAGAGTTTGTATTCATCTCTAAGTTAAAAGGTAGTTTTGTACAGAAGAACACCATGATTAGGTTAGTGCATCAGAAAAAGTCATTGGCATTAACATGAAGCATTTATTGATTGGAGAGAAAGAGACAGGAGACTCGCACTCTAGTTAGATACTACACTTGTTCAAGGGATATTTAAGTTATTCTTTCATTTTTAGTTCTTCCATTTCTTCATGAATCATGAATAGGTAATCAGCTAGTAAAGTGTTAAGCGTGGGGCTATTAAAGATCAATGTCTAGTTAAAATTATCCATCTATCCAACAAATATGAATTGAAAGCCTACTTTGGGCAAGATGGATGAGTCAGAGCTGAATTCCTACCAATCCTTGGTCTTGAGTTTCCAGTCTGATGGTGAATAGGGTAGAACATTTGGTGATCACAGGTCAATGCATCAACGCTATGTATAGAACAATTATGTTCTTCACCAAGTGACATTCCACAAAGGGGATTAGATACTTTCTAAATGAGTTTTCACCCCAACTCTTAAAAAGTCAGTGGATAAATTCTGTCTTCTTATGTTTTCTTCCTCTATCTACAAATAGAGAAGCCAAATCCAAGTCTGGAATTCAAACCCAAATGGAACAATACACAGGCCAAGTTGTCTGGCTACTTGGGCATCAGAAGGAATTAGAACACTTTGAAATACTTTGTGTTCATTTACTGAGTTAATTGGAACATTCCCACTTCTAGGAGAAATCAAGGGTTTTGGGATGCCACTTTGCATTTTAACACTGTTATTTCCAGTCTAGGGAAGGATTTATCCCTCTTCCCCACCCCTTTCTTGCATTGCACTTAACCCTTGTCTTCAGTCAGGCATATGGCAGGACACCAGGCTGTTGTTACTGTATCACTTAGATGTCATACTTACGAATGAGTCACTGTTCTAAAAATATGCTTTGTTTAAAAGGACAAGACATATTTTCTAAGATCTTTCTCAGAACTAATGTGGTATCCTAATTCTTACACACTAGCTACTACAGCTAAATTGAGTGCTTGATACAAAGTAAAAAGATAAGCCAGATTACATGTGTAATGTATCATTTGTGAAAACATGTTTTAATTTGAAGACATGTTGAAAGTGATTAGGTACATTAGGGATTTCGAACTGTGAGTTTTATTATTCTACCACAATCAGTTTTCTGTCGGCAACCATAAACTTAAATAAATAATAAGCTTATATACAACCAGGTAAATATGTCTTCTGCTTCCAAAGGACAAAATCATACTTTAGAACCATTCTTCAGTCAATGCACTTTTTCTTGATGGTTTGAGGCAGGAGTGAACAACCTTTGTGTCAGTATAATTAGCTTTTCATGCCATTGGAGGTGTGGGGTTGGTATAGGTAAGGGAGCAGACAGTAATAAGCAAGGTGTTTAGATAGAACATTGTCAGATCCCCTTGGCTTTCTTTTATCTGTTCTCACATCTCTCCCCAAAGGGACGGTATTCCCAACTGCTAGTATCTGTGACTTTTCTTACTGAAATGGCCCTTAGACTACTAGTTCTACTTTGCCTATTGGTACAAAAAGCCAAAAAGCCACACCCTCTTTCCTACTAGTGACCCTCTTCTGCCTGAATATGAAAGCCCAATTCACTTGCTTGGGTTGGGATAACTCTGAGGTGTGATTTACATTCGCTGTTCTCCTGCAAAGTTTGGGCTAATGCTACCCTTCATGAAACTTTGAAATCATACCCTTGGGGCACCTGGGTGGCTCAGTGGTTGTGCATCTGCCTTTGGCTCAGGTAGTGATCCTGGGGTCCTAGGATCGAGTCCCTCATTGGGCTTCCCACAGGGAGCCTGCCTCTGTCTCTGCCTCTGCCTATGTCTCTGCCTCTATCTGTGTGTCTCTCATGGATAAATAAATAATGAAAATAAAAATAAAAATAAATAAAGTAAAATCATACCCTGTTTGCTTCTGTAGCTCCACAACAGTTTGTCCTGAGAGCATTTCCTTAATAAATGGCTTTCATATAAATACTTGTCCTGAAGTATACTTCGAGGGAAGCTGAAAATAGTGCTGTTGCATAAAGTATCTCCTTCCTGTAGTCAACCTTTTAGAGATATGTTCTGGGTTAATAAATCTTCTATCTGTGCAAATATACACTGAGAAGGATAAGCATAATGAAACAGAACATTCCCAAGAACCTGAAATGGCATGCAGATCCAGTAAATGGAATTTATAGGAAGAGCAAAACCAGGCTACCTGTATGACTATTGCTTTTGAAGGTGCCCAAGGTACTGTGACCATTTTTGCCAACCTTATTCTTTCTGTACACAAGCAACAATCATAATTCAAAGATGTAGGAAGAACTGCTGAGCCTAAACTCTGGCTGGACGTCTAGTTCCCATAAGAAAGATGCTATCTGTAGGAAGATCAAAAAGAAGAAGACATAGGAGAAGACTTGCGGGAAACTGCAGATTTTATCACATTTGCTTGGTTCAGAGACTCCATGAGCAGCAGAAAGGTGGAAGTGCTGACCCCTGCCCAGGACATCCACACAAACTGTTAGACACTTGGGATTGTCCAGCTGTAATCCACTTATAGATCTAATTGGGATTTTAACCCACTCATTTAAAGAATCTTTGTGAGCCAAGGGAAATTCACTAACATTATTTATAAATGCAAGATCTGGGTAATTTTCTCCTCGTTTTGGATAAGTAGGAAAAAAAATGTAACCTACAAAGGCCATCCCGTGGCAGAATGAAAGGGAATAATATCGTGAATACAAGAGGAAGAACAGACCTTTGAACACTATTTATAACAGGAACCAGAAAAAATTTAGAAGACTATTTGTCATACTTAATCTGATTTAAGAAGACATTGCCTTTGGTAAACAGGAAGAGAAAGCCACAAAATAGAATAAGCTGAGATGAAGGGACAACAGGATGAAATGAAAAGAGGACAGGATGTGAGCCAAGGCAACAAGCTGGGATGAAATGGGAGCTTGGTGAGATAAAGGACAAACGCAAGGAGGCAAGAATAATAATTTCAAAATTAAAATCACATTGGAGTTAACCCCTCCACATACCCCCCCCCCCCACAGACACACACACTACCAGCACAAGGAAGAACACAAGAAAGTGATATTAAAGGAAATGAAAGATATCCAGGACAAATGAAAGAGATACAATTACGAATTATAAGTGTTCTGGAAGAACACTGGATACTATAGAACAAAAGTAATAATTAAAGACACAAGTGAAGAACCTTTGTCCAAATCTGAGGGTTTGAAAGAAAAGGAGGGAGGGAAACTAGAAATGCAGATGACAGGAGTCTGCCATGATTGGGACAAAATCATTCAAAGGAGAATGAGACACATATCCAGACTATATATATATATATTTTTTTTTTTTTTCACAAAGGAAGACTGACAAGCATCCAGGAAGAAAGATCCAGGTTATCTCTAAAAGGATTAGTACTAATTTGGCACCATAGAATTATTGGCATCTCAAATTCCAAAAGACAGTGAAGTAAATTTAGGGGAACTGCCATTTCATTCTTTTGTTTAACAAATATCAGCTCCTACTATGTATCTAACATGTTAGATTCTGAGAGTACAAACAGTGTACATTTTTACAAACTGAAATGAACTGTGTAATTAAAAATAATTGATCATCCCAACTACATGCAACGACTGATGTAAAGGTATAATCATCAAAATTATTTATCTGCTGGGCTTTTTCCATGGGATTCCTGATTCAGTAGATCTGGGGTAGGTCTTGATAATTTGCATGTCTCAGAAGTTCCTGAGTGATGCTGATGTAGCTGGTCTAGGAACCACACAGTCAGCACCACTGATTTATAGTAAATAAAATTTACGAAGGAAAATACAAGAAATGCTCAACTGCATTGGAATGATTACATAGTTGTAGCACTGATAAAATATTTTTGAATATTATATAATGCTGTAGAAAAATGCCAATATTGCAATACTGCACAGATTAGTCATCACATTAGACTTTATGTACCATGCTCTTTGTATAAAGAAATTTTCAATTAGGAACCAAGAGAGAGAGATGTCAAATAAACAAAGACAATCAGGAAATCCAAAAATAGTTACAGTGATTGTCTCTAGACTATGTCCTTAATAGTTAGTTTTTAAATTGTCATCTGTATAATTTTTTGTGTTTTCTATATAAACATGTATTAATCTTATATTGAGAGAAAGGAAAATAATTTCCTCAGAAGACCTAGTTCAAATGTTGTGCCCCTGGTGCAGCTCCTACCAAGTGCCCTATTCTATTGAGCCAAATGCCATCTGTGAATTCTTCTGTCATCACACCATGGAACCCTTCATCACATTTTCATTTTCTATCATTCATTAAAAAATGATGATTTACATTAGTATTTTAAAGGCTCTGAAAAGTCTCAATGTTAACTATTACTTATTCTAGTATTTTCCAAACATATTTGTCCACAGGACAATGCAGGACATGCATCACTATTCTATAGAATAAGGAGTCCACATAGTCATATCAACTACTCTTTGACATTTACTCAATGAATAAATAAAACCAATGAATCAACAAATCATACATATTGAATTCTTATTAATTTTTTACTGTCGATGAACTTAAACTAAGAGTTTCCCTAGTTTATTTATATGTACTTATATTTCCCATATCCTACGGATCTAATTCAATGAACTTTAAAAGTGCCTACTGGGAGCAAGGCACTCGGTAATGTGTAAAGGTATTTTATTTTACATGGTCAGATCTCAGCCCAGTATAATTCACCACTTCCTCATTTATTTCAGACTTCAAAAAGATTTAAATCACTTTCCATAGATGAGTGTATATCTATGTGATCATTACTCAAATTTAACCAAGAGTGAGAATATCATTCAATATGGGTGAAAACTGACAATGAAAGAATCCAAGCATCCTCTCACAGAAACATACAAATACCAGATGGAGTTTCCTGCTTTCTGAAAGTTGATGACACTATATTTCCAAACAAATATCATATGCCAAAAATAAGAGCCCATCTGGAATTTTATAATTAATTATTTTCTCTGCCAAAGAATCTTTTTTTTTTTTTTTCTACTGTAATGGCTACCTTCCATCCCATTCCTACCTTAGACCATAGGATTTCTTATGACCATTTGTTTTACAACTATATGAGCTATAGAAAAGTATGCAAAATATTTGGAAATACTTGGTAACTTCACATTGAAAATAGTATGAGATGTTTTCATATATAAACAGCAAGCTTCCCAGCACATGTACATATATCACCAAAGATGAAAAGTGGACACAAAGTCTCCGAAATAAGGGAAAAATCAGTCATAGAATTTAAACTTGTTACTTTCATGTAAGAATTGCAAAATTCTGTCCTCCAACACTGCATATATAGCAAGTGCCCCAAAATAGTATGTTCAGGAACATATAATAGAATTAAAAGATGTCATGATTTTGAGAGAGAAGGACACCGAAGGGTGGCTGGAATTAAAGATGATCATTTTATTATATAAACTGTTTTTAAAATGTCTTAATGAATGCAAACATATCCTTCATAATGAAATGAGGAAAACCAAATATTTTCATATGGAATGCTATGTTTTAAAAAATCAGAATACTTTAAAAACATTATCTTCCTTTAAAAAACATAGCCAGACCCTTTCGGGGGAGAGGGAAGAGACGAAGAAACAAAGTCAAAGGGTTTAAAAGGTTGTTGATTTCGTGGTTTGATCCAAGGAGACAGTGCAGGACCAGGTCTCTTGTGATCCTGACCTGTGAGATGATAGAGAATCCTCTAGAAAAGCAGGTCACTGTAGAGGACTGCCTTTTCTGTTCATAATCTCTCCTCTATCCATTCCCAAGAGCATTCCTAGACAGGTGATGATCCTGGGTCTGTCTTTTACCCTTTTAAAGGGCATTCATTAATTCATTTATTCAAACAATATTTCTTGAGCATCTGTTACATTCCAATCAATCTTGTAGGGGTGAGAACCCAGTCATGAATCAGCACATATCTGAACCCTCAGCCAGGATATAGCAGTATAGAAATTCTTACACAGAGGAATCTCTAGCCCTAATTACACAACACAATATTTTAATATATTTTTACTCATTTGTTCAATGAATATTTATTGAGGGATAACATTGCTCCAGTTTTTCTTTTATTAAACCCTGGAGCCAATAGGTATTTTTAAATATCCTTTTATATGTTATGTATAGGTATTATAGTTAAAGCACTTTCCTTAGAAAATGTCCGAATGTATGGTTGTTGTGTTTTAAATATATACATGATTGTTTTTTCTAATATATACTTTATCTGTATAATATATATTACTATATATAGACATATATAGATATGTATACTGATATATATTTTATTATATATAATAATATATATAATATATATATATTATATATATTATATATATTAAACTGAAGCCCAGCTGCACGACTTCAGATTGCTTACACAATTCATGGTATGTTACAATGAGAAAATTTCGGCTGAGACTTGACTGCCTCCCATCCAAAATTGGAGTAATAGTACAGTTATTATGAGACCTCAATGAGATGAAATGTGAAAAAAACTTAGTGCATGGCATCGAATATGTTGCTTTGGTTTTTAGTATTATGTAAATTTTTATATTGATATTTTGGACCAAGGAGCATTTTGTCTACTTTAAACCAGAACATTTAAAGCACCTTTCAGAAACTTGGCAGGAAAAATGCTGGAATACTACTCTCCAGGCCCACCTTATTTTTTAGGATAGAGGTCATTCTGTTGTAATGATGTGTCAGCTTAAGGCATGTCAGCTTCTGGAAAGACATTGTCATCAGTCTGGGTCTGGATACAAGTCACCTTTATCATTTCCAAGAAAAGAATATCTTTTTAAAAAATCAATCTCAAAATGTCTGATGTTACTGAAACTCTGCTGCTTTTCATCTTTTTCCTAGAAGAGGATGCTTTGGATAGCAGGATTTTCCCTGAGTCTTGTTATTACTATTTTCATCTCTTCCTTCTTCATGAGGACAGAAAGGAAACTCTTAGGCCAATCTTTTTTTTTTTTTTTTTTTTTCCCATATGTCTTTCAGGCCCAAAATATTTTAAGCTTCCTCTTCATCAGCAGAAGAGACTAATACAAAGTGAAGAAAAGGGAAATTTATTCTCCTCTAAGCAGCAAGTTGGAGAAGGAAACTTAAATTATGTTCCAAAACATTTATTTCCTTGTATGCAATATTTGTTAAAAGGCTAAAAGACCCTAGGGTAAAGTGAAAGGAGAGCTTTCAAGAGTGTATAGAAAGTGAGTTATTAGTGTGGTATTACTGTGTCAGAAAGAAAAAAAATACTGGCTTATGCCACTGCTTATGAATCTTTGTGTGTTTGAAAAATTTTCCAAGGTCAAGTTTCTAAAAGTATGACTTGAAAACAGCGATTTTGCTACTTTTACAATTATCCCATTGCACTGCAGAGTTCTGGCATTCTCTAGACTGCCCCTCTTTGTGAACATTGTGGATCTTGGTATTTTTCTCTCTTCTAGATGAGCCATCGGCTCACCTATTTTTTTTTTTTTCTTCTGCTGAGCAATATTGTTCCTGGGCCCTTTTGTTAAGTCACAATAAACTAGACAAGCAACCAGCAGGCCCTCGACACAAAGTCACTTATTGATCTGAAAACCGTGCTGTGCTAACCTCACCTTAAACCCCTGTAGCATAAAACTCCAGTTCCTCAAAAACAGCCAAAGCATTAACACCCAAACACTTGCCGTCCTTGTTTTCAGTACACATCTGCCATATTTAGAAAAGAGAATTCTGCCTTAGGAAGATGACAATTACTAAGTTTTAGTTGTGGTGACCTTGACATCCAGCATCTTCCAGGTCTCTCTGGAAGTTAAATACTTTGTCTTGTTCCCGAAAGTGCATAAACACATATCAGGTCAATGTCGTGGTTTTAAGGTTGGCATTGCAAATTGACAAGAGTCTGTTTTGTTTGAATAAAAGGGCATTTTAGAAGGGAGGTAAAGAACTGTTTGTCAAAGAGAGGTGTGAGACATATTAATGTCTGAAGTTTTGCATGTGACTGGATTAAAGCATGTTATGAATATACTCATTCATTCATTCATTCATTCACTCATTTATTCACTCAGTCTTTTGGTGGCTAATATGGTCCATAAAGCGTCATAAGTCCTGTTGGACTGTCCAGTTGTGAGCAAAACCATTCTGTTCCCAATAATCTTGTCACTGACAGTCTGTTGGGTTAAAACACAATCATCTCATAAGGAAATGAAGTAACCTACAGATTGTGCCTGGTACAGTGGAGGACGTGAAATACATGTGATAGAGACTAACAGAGGGGAGAAAGAATCCAGCTTCTGTATGGTCTGGAAGATGATCAGTTATATCAGTAAGAGGGAGCAGCAGGTGCAATGGTCCTGAGGCAGGGTAGCCAATGCACATTGAAAGAAAGGGAGGATATTATGAGCTTTGATGTAAAATTGCTCAAAAGTTCTACGTAATACATCGTCAGGTCATGTTATCTGTCCTGTATTATTTCATACAACTCCTTGGAAACATGCTCTTCTTTGGTCGATATTAGATGTCCTTGTGAAGTTCTTGAACTCAACTTTACTTACCTATCCCAAAATCATTGCCAAAATTAGGATGCCATTTCCTTTTCATCACACTAAGCAAAAATCAAAAACAGAGAAGAATGATTCCTTTTGTATGAGATTCTAGAAAAGACAGATTCATCCACAAAATTCATCAGGAAGCAGATTAGTGGTTGCCAGTGCATAGAAACTGCAGGGAGAGGTGACTCTAAAGGGGCAATGAGGGGCTCTGGGGGCCCACATGGGGGGATTCTATCCATATCTTGATGGTTATGGTGGTTCTACAGTAACTATATTTTCAAAATTCATCAAACAGTACACTGAAATGGGCATTTATTATGTGTAAATTATACTTCAATTCAGTTGATTAAAGAGTTATAAAATAAGAAAAAACACTTTTTTTAGACTATTAGTCTTTTTTTAAGATTTATTTATTTATTTTATGATAGACATAGAGAGAGAGAAAGAGAGAGAGAGAGAGAGAGAGGCAGAGACACAGGAGGAGGGAGAAGCAGGCTCCATGCCGGGAGCCGGATGCGGGACTTGATCCCGGGACTCCAGGATTGCGACCTGGGCCGAAGGCAGGTGCCAAACTGCTGAGGCACCCAGGGATCCCCGAAAAAAACTTTTTTTAAAAAAAAGCTCAAATTCTCCTTCTCCATCATCTCTTCGTTAGTCAGACATAAGCTTTCCTTCAACCATTGTGTTAGTGCTATGGGTTTTTGTACTTGTGACAAGCACACCACATAGAGCCTTTAATGAGCATCTTGGTGTTAAGCCGGCTGTTTCTTCTTGGGGCTTGTATATTCCCTCAGGACCGAATCTGCGTCTCATTTGTCTTTTTCTCTCCCCTAAGCACCTACCTCAGAACTCATAAAAGGACCTCATTGAGCACTTGTTAAATCAATAGCACTATTTTCATATTTACAGCCTGCCTGGTTCCCAAAAAGGATGAACAGGAAACAACATTGATTTCCAAGGGTTGATGAATGAATGGAGTGTTCTTGGCACTGGAGCCCACATCCTGGCTCCATGTGTAAAAATTGGGGGCAAAATGGGTTTTCGACCTACCTTCTTCACACCTGTACTTGCTTATTGATTTAGTGAAATGCTTGCGATGGTTTCTCTGTTCTCCGATAGTGAAATGCAGTATAGACCCTCTGCATTTTCCTTCTTAATGGTCCGTTATTTCTCTGTAGAGAGGCCAGTGGTAGAATCAGTGTTGGCAAGCTGCATAGAAGTGGACACAACAGTGTAATAAGAAGGCAGCTATTATGTCCCATTATTACCTCGAGTGAAGGAAAATCGAAGAAGCATAGTGGTCTATCGCATAACTGCCATTCTCGGGTTGTTATGGGGGAAAGCTCTGTAAATCAGCCCTCCTGTGCTGATTCTTGAGGAGACTGTTACCCCCTTCCCGCATACCTTCTCCCATATGCAATTTTTCGTGTTCTCAACTGGCCGATTCCCTGGAATATAAGCTTTTCAAAATATGACACAGAAGTTCACCAATTCCTTCCAACTCATAACACTTTAAAATTGCAACTCCAAATTATTTCTGTAAAAATAGCTGATTTTTATGACTCCTAGGGGATTTCTTATTTTAATCTGAAACCTTCAGAAATGGTTCAGTTTTGTGGAAATGATGGAGGAATGTCTGCTCTTAGCAGTTTTTGTGTTCAAGGGCAAATCAACCTCTGTGCTTGCTAACTCTAATTTTCCAAGGGTTATGAGACTTTAATTTGATTCTTTATCCAGTGTGCATAAAACGTTCACTGGAATTTGCATAATACATTTATTGTATAATCACTCTTCACATTGGTTACCTGCTTCCTCAAATGAACATTGCTTTTTTAAGGGTATATATTAATGTAGGGCCAATTTGAACTTTGTAACCAAACAGAATTAGGTATATCTCTCTGAAGGACAAACATAAAGGAGAGAGAGAAGGAGGGCATGTACTTGTTCTGAAATTGGCTATTATATAAAAATAGCCCCGATCCTGCATTTCCAAATATTAATTTTGCAAATATAAGCAGGGAGAAGATTGCTGTCTTTAAAAACACAGAGGTTTATTATGTGGAGAAGGAATACACTTGTCTGGCTCGTCTCTTAAAATGCATTGTAGGCGAGTGGATTCCATTGGGGTGCCAAATTTCAGCAGTCTAAGAAGGTGAGGGCATTTGAGGAAGAGGGTGCCGAAGGCATTAAGCCAGGAACTTTGAATGCATTTTAATTCCTTCGCGCCCAGAGCCAATATATAATTAAGGCAATATTATTATTACCCTCAATTTTGGTTTAGTGTTCTGTGCCTTTGGACTCCTTGCTATCCAACAGCAGAGCAAAGATTTTAACCCAGACTATATGATGCCAGCATCTTTGTCCTTCAACTATACTGAATGGTTTTCTGTTAAATGTACTTGTCTCGTGTGAGCCACCTTGGAGACTGTGTATTTCTTAACATCAACATGTCCAGTGGAGCCTGAAGAGTTCTTGGCACAGGCACAATTTGGAGACTGGAAGACCTGATAGTAGTTGGAGGAGAAGATGCTGAAGATCCCCATTTTCCCTGCAATTTTACAAGGGTAATAAGGGCAGTCCAGACTTGATGAGTGGCTTGTTCCAGACCACAGTGTCTCAGTCTTTAATGTGCATACAGTTCTCTGGAGATCTTGTCAAAATGTAGACTGAGTAGATCCACAGTGGGCAAGAGATTTTATTTTAAAGATTTATTTATTTATTTATTTATTTATTTATTTATTTATTTATTTATTTATTTATTTGAGAGACAGCACAAGCAGGGAGAGGGGCAAAGGGAGAGGGAAAGAGGGAATCTGCAAGCAGACTCCTCACTGAGCATAGTGCCCAACATGGGGCTCAAACTCACAGCCCTGAGATCACAACCTGAGCTGAAATCAGGAGTCAGCTGCCCAATCAGCTGAGCCATCCAGATGGGCAGTAGATTCTGAATTTGTGCAAACTCTCAAGTGATGCCATTGCTGCTGGTCCACAGACCACACAGAGAGTAATAAAAGAGAAAATCCTCTGCTTACAGAGCCATTTCTCTAGTGATCCATGTCCTGACCTTAAGTACTTAACCATACAGATCACAGTTCTCTAAACTGTATCTTAATCAGCATATCCTAGGATTCTTGAAATCCCATTGTCTTGGGCAACTAAGACTCATCAAGCAAATTCTGCCTATAAGAGAGAGGACTTGAGCTAAAAGTTGTGGATCAGCTATTAAAGGGACACAGAAAAGTTAGTACCATCAACTAGCATACCAATTTCCTACTATCATAAAATTTCCTTGGGGAAAACATAGCTTTCATTATTGAAGAAAAAAACTCTCACTTTCCACTTCTAAATAAATGTGCAATCATGAGTATAATGACATGATCACTATTCAAATTCTTGGCATCCTTTCTGAATCGCAGATCTGAAATTGTGTCGCAAAGTCCCAATGTATTTCCAAAATTCCTTTGAGATGGGTCCAATGTAATTGCAATGAGAAGGAAAATGGGCTTCCGATCTCCTGTATTTCAGGAGGGCATTACTTGAATTTGATTTAACTGGCTTCTGAGATCTTTGGTTTGCATGCATTAGGGTCTTTCTTTGAAGTATCTTTCAAAGAAACAAAAAAACTAAAAAAAAAAAAATCACTGTCTAAGGTCTAGGAGGCTTTAAGAGTATTACTTATTCCTATTAATTTTAAAAATCTTTCAAAATGTTGGAATAAGATCAGTTTTGTGAATTAGTTGGCTAAGACATAATGTAGAGCTCAGAAATCCTTAAGAAATATCTAGGCAATTGGATGTTGAAAATAACAGATTAACAAGATTATAGTGATCCATATTTATTGACCAAGAAAAGTAGCCACATGCCCTATTAAGAGAAAAAATATCTGCATAATCTGATACTATTTGGGTTAAAAATAAAGAAAAAATAAACGAACAGTTTGTTTATTTTTGAGCTGTGGCGTCATGGTTAATTTCCCTCCATATTGACTGAAATTTCCTCAATAAAATTGTATAACTTTTAGAATTAGAAGAAAACAACACTACTATTTATTTTTAGGAGGAAAATGGGCAATTGAAGAGACATTTATAAAATCTCAGATACAGTGTTTTTCATTTCAAGTTTTTGATAGCAGGAATATATATATATATATATATATATATATATATATATATATATATAAAGATTTTATTTATTTATTTATTTGAGAGAGACAGTGAGAGGGCATGAGCAAGAAGAGGGACAGGGGAAAAGGAAGAAACAGACTCCCCACTGAGTAGGGAGCCTGACCTGGGGCTCGATCCCAGACCCTTGGATCCATGACCTGAGCCAAATGCAGACTGACACCTAACTGACTGAGCCACCCAGGCACCCCGGATAGCAGGAATAACTCTTATCACTGTATAAGTTCCTAAGTGCTTCTAATGCATACAACAGTTAAGAGTTCAAGATTAACTTTTGGTTGCTTTTTCAAGCTAGAACATCAGAAGGAATCATAGGAGAGTGTCTTGGGAAGGGGAAACCACAGTACTAAGGTCTAAGTAGAAAGGAACTTAAATTTATGTCAGTAAATACGGTTTTGTTTGGCTTGCTATTTTTTTATTTAAATTTTTACCCCATGCATGCTATTACTCTCAATTACCAATATGTACGTGTTTCTTTATTTTTACAATTTGAATACAGAACTAGAATTATATTTGTTATCTCAGGTGGAATGGAAATAATTAATTTGGGTTCTTATAGGATGTAAAAGACACCATTTTTCATAATGCTAGGGACAGTATTTGTGAATATTTATTTAAAATATTTGGAATAAGCCCTATAAACATACAAATGAAGAATGCATCCAGTAAAGTATGGGTTTAAGAGGGAAAATGCATGACTTTCATTAAACAGAAGCTTCCTGAGGGTTTCAAAGTGAGTTTTGTCAAAGGTTTAGAAGAAGGAAATCATGCATGGAGCCTTTCCCAGGAAATTTAAAAGTTTAAAGGAATGCTGAGCTTTTTGCAGAAATTTGGTTGAAGTGACAGGTCATTGGAGGGAATATCTAGAATGTAGAGTGTAACAAAAACAGAGACTCACAGATAATACATCTTTCTTAAAAAGAGTCCACCTATATGTAGGAGTCACTTCCTCTTCCTTTTTTTGCACTGAGCTACTTAATGCATCCCTGTGGGTGGTTGCCTAATTCTGCTACAATATCCATCCTCTGAAGATGAATGGCCATGGGTCAGGGGATGTCTCTGCTCTAGAAGGATGTGAAAGACTATGCACATGCTTCCTGGGCCATTAGCTGGAGCTATTGAGTGTGAACATGCATTAAAGCACCTGGAGGGTCAGGGGTGGGGACATGGGATTGTCCTTCCCAATGATTCTCACACACTGAGACCATCATCTCTGCTCTTCTTACAGAGCAATCATCTACAGCTCCACAAGTCTATAGAACCAGAGCAAGGAGAGTGAGGGCAGGATGGGGACTAAGGAATGAAATCATAGCTAGCTTTGCCTACCCTACTGTGCACTGGGATTGTAGAGCTATAATTAGAGTGTTCAGTTACAGCTTGCTTCCATCATGGTTACAAACTCAATGTAATGCCGCACTGCATTACGGATTCATTCCTCCCACTGTTGTTGATAGCAGAGACACATAGGACCAATGGTTCACAAAAGACATATATTTTCTTTGTATCCCTGAACACTGCCTGTTAGCAAAGGAAAGCTTTGCAAGATGATTCACAGAGGTTAATCTGCCCATTTACAGCTAAGCAGACTGCTCTCTTAATCTCTGCAATATTATAATAATGGTTGGTCTAGTCAAAGACCTTGGCAAATCAGTGAGTTTCTTTCATCTTAATAAAGCATAGTGATCTCTCTAAGCCCATAAATGATGATCCTGATCTTAATTTTGACTTTATTCAGTATAAAGAAGCAATTTCTCTCGTTTAAAAATCAATTGAACGGGGTGAGTAGGGAAGTGAGTTTTGGGATTTGAATTTGTGTTTGGTTTAATAAGACTTTCTGTGCAACTAAGTGGGATGAGATAGTGTCCCATTTTCAAGTGGCATACCACTAAGCACTTTGCTCCCTAAATGTGTCTGTCTTTGTAATTGTTCTATTCTGCTGGGAAATGCTATATGGGACCTAATTTCCTTTTCTGGAGCTCTCTTTTGTCATTTGTGCACAAAATGTATTGACTTTGCCCCCACCTCGAAGAAATGTTTGCCATATTAGAATACTAGCATTTTCCTTTCACTTTTTATGTGGTACTGATTCCTCTCCATACTTTGTGTTTAGCTCAATTCATTTCTGCTGTGCACAAGAAATAGCAAACAGAGAGATAGAATAATACACACATATGTAAATTTAGAACATGGATAATTTTACTATCATGCCACACATTGAAAGGGTGTGGGCATGTTGAATCAGGCATTCAACCCTTATGAGCAGAATTGCATACACAAAGCCATGTGTATTATACAGAAGGAAAACATGGCCTTTTGCATATGCTCACCTAACCTAATCTCCTATGTGTTAGAAGACTCTATTGTATTTAAATTTCCTTATTCACCCTACTAGACCATTAAACTGCCTGACAGGAGGGACTATATTAAGAGTGTCTTAGTTTTCCCTGCAGCACCTAGTGAGCTATCTTTCTTACACATAATAGATGTTCAGTAAATTAAATGATAGGAAAGTCATCCTGATTCAAAAGCATTCCTCATAAGGTCAATCCTACTCCAAAAACTGATGTCTCATTTTAGTGTTTCTGGCACTAGACTATCAGAATGTTTAGGTAATTAAGTTCAAACATCAGGCGAATATAGTGAAGTAATCTGTTTACTGTATAAAGGATGTTGTTACCCTACTTATTTACCTCTATTTGCTAAGCATCTGAAGGCTACAGCCCTTTGCAGAGAAAGTACACATGCTTGTCTTTTTTTTTTCTGTATAAAATCATCCCAAATTACTTTCTGAAGATGTTTCAAAGCATAGGTGATTTCAGATTTTAATGGCTTAGATTTTCTTTCCCTCAAAACAAGCATTCTTGAGCTTTTGCATCCTAGCAGGATTTATCTTTGCCTTTATTTTTCACACATGTAAGTTAGGCCATATGGCTATTATGTTTCCTATGTAGTATCCTTGCTTCATTATACTAATCACTGCAGAGAAGATACTGAAGTAATGACTGGGGTGTCTGGCTAGTTTGGTTTTATAAGCATATAAGTAGTGAAGAATTTATCAGTGCTACCCTGCAACTACCTTCTTTGCTCACATAATGCACAGAATTCAGAAATGCAATAAGAAAAAGACACGCAGCAATTACTCAACATTTTCAGGATGCAAGAGAAATTAGCAGAAATGCAGAGACAAGGAGGCAGCCTGGATTTCACTGGACCTGTAGGAAGCCTGCAAACCACTCCTCCCTTCTGGCAGGTCACCTTCACTCCCTGAAGCTCCAGTTTTCTGCTCCAAACTCAGATGACAGCCACAGAATATTGTTAAACTGAAGTAGAAGGAGGGGCAATTGATGGCAGGGCAATTCTTAAACATTTGTAACTGTTAAATTTGAGTAGAACTTCAGTTGAACGCGTAATTCCCAGACAAAGTGTTCATTTATTCTGTTTAAAAATTGCATTTGACTCACAGCTGGATCGTCTTTGAAAGAAGTTGGGTGTTACATCAAGCCATCTGTGTTTCAAGTGGGCTTTTATGACAGCCATTGTGAAGAGGAAGAGCAATGCAAATGTTGTGAAATTTAGTGTGCAGTTCACTCTGAGAGCAAGTTTCCCTCAGCTGACTAGATGCCACCATGAATCCAAACCAGGAGTTCTGGTTTTGATGTCTCCCTGCCCCCTCCCATATAAAGTACAATCACAATGTTGGTAAATAGGTAGGCAGTTTAAATAAAAACTTTAAAAAGCTAACAGCAACAGAGAAGTACAAATTAAACTGTGAAGCTGGTAAAGAGACTTTTAACAAAATGCAGATGGATTGTCACACAGTGGTCCAGTTGAATGGCAAAGGTCACAGAGAAGTTGCCTACAAATGCACTAAAGGAAAGAACCCAGAACCCTCTGAGCCAATCCATTGTTTGTAGAACTTGGTTACAATTTCTAAGTGTGTGTGTGTGTATTATTTATATATATATAAAGTAATATATATATAAAGTCACCTGGCTTGTAGTGCAATAAAAATAGCAGAACTTTAAATTAACACACCAAGTTTAAAGCGTTTCAGGAAAGCATTGATTATATCTGCCAATGGAATGAGTGCATTTGGCGAATGACCTAATTAGCGTGTAGTTGGTTCTTTCTCACTGCTCTGCTTCCCGCTAATTGCAGAACTGCTGGCCTTCTCCCTCTGACAAGGAAGAAAAACAAGGACAGGGGTGTGTGGAGAAAACAGTGACATTCAGTTTTAATTCATTTGAACCTGCTGCCAAGCTTAATTATGTAATTGAGGGAGTGAGACTGGTGTGCATCCAGCCACTTGGGCTGGGGTTCCGATGGTTACCATTCACCAGTGTTTTATTGAGGATTTTAGCAGTTACCATAAAGCATTATTAGCTGGAGCTGAACTAATCTCCCTACCCTGCCCCTCTCCAGATGTAGGTGCAGAGGTTCTTGTTCTCAGACTTAATTATTTGTCATTAAGGAAAGCAAATTGAAATCAAATCGAAGTCACTTTATTTTGTGGTAAATGTATCATTATTCTTTAGGAGCATCTTTGCATTTTGTTTTTGTTCTTCTGGATGCATTTCTACAATCAGTGTTTTCCAGGGTTGCTTGAGACATTTTTACCTTCGGACTTTCATTTTGATCAGTGAAAGTGAGTATGTATGGAAAACACATAGCTCAGTAAAATATTTCATGTCTGGTGGCTTATTCTTTATTAATAACTTTATGTCAGGGGATGTAAGCACCCCATATTGCCACGGAGTCTTCTGTAAAAGAGATATTTTGTACGAAGGCACCACTTTTCTTGCTGGACTGATGGCTCTAGAAATACACTCTTCTCAAAGTTCACCCATTCCCTCCCTGATTCAGAGAAAGCTCAGGTGTCTCGTTCCCTCAGAGATTTCTTCTGTTTGGATTGAAGTTCAGCTCTGGAGATAGCATTGTGATTTTGTAATATCCTGTGTAATGTGTGGGGGTGAAAGGAAAGGGAGGGAGTCAGAGAAGCTGCTATGCTGGAATAGAGGCAGAGAGTCCTGAAATCAAGAGCCACCTGGCTGGGTGTCAGCATGGCTGAGCCAGACTGGGACCTTTTGGCATTTATATTGTTCGTTATAGTCAAAATGTATTAATAGACATTTTAATCAGTTGATTCCCACTCTAGTCTGAGAAGTATTAGCATCTTTCAAACATACTTTGCATTAACTTTGACAAATCTTTATTAAGCGCATGCTATGTGTTAAGTACAGCCCCAGTAACTGGGTACATACAAATAAGTAACATTCATTAACCAAAAGTGATCTTTTTTTTCTGCCTTCAAGTTGCAATGAGCAAAGAGTAAGGGCAACATGGCATATGTGTTCCAGATTCTCTCAGTCCTTCACTTTTGGAGAACATTAGTCTATAGGTTATCCGCTTGCCCTCCTGAAGTTTTGATCTCTTGCCTCCTGCTTGATCATTCCTATCCCTATCTGAAATTGCCAGAAACAGTCCCATAGTGGGTATGACAAATAAGGATCTGTTGAATAACTTGAACGAATCCTCTGTAGTTCCCTGGCTTCCCACTGAAATCAGCTGAGGAACACACACCTGGGCCACTTTATCAAAGATATTGTTTTACTTTCCCGGGAGTGAGAAATGGACACTGTTTTTTTGTTTTGTTTTGTTTTTGTTTTAGCTCCCAAGGTGATTCCAGTGTACAGCTAAGGTTAAAAACCATGGTATCTCCTATCTTAAAACAAACCAAAACAACTCATTTGACCTCATATCACTTTCTAGCTGACCTATCTCTTAATTCTCCTTCCCAGCAAGATAACAGCGAGGAGGCCTGCAAGCAATCTCTCGACCTCCTCCTCTTTCACTCTTCAACTAGTCTGGCAGGCTTCAGTCCTCACCAATCCTCCCTGAAGCAAATCATGATTGTGCCACCCACGTTCCTAAGCACGCTGGATATTTGCATGCTCTCATCTTGCTCACACTGTTGGGGGCACGTGACAATTGAACATCTCTCGTTGGAACATCTTCTTCCCTTGGCTTTGAGACATCCTATTCCCTTTTCAAAAGTCCCTTTCTCTCTGATTCTCCTGCAGCCTCCTTTGCAATCTCATGTTATTACCTGACACCTAAATACTGAAGTTGTTCAAGCTCCAAACCTGGGCCCTTGGTTTCTACTTACACTAGGCGTTTTTGTCTCTTTCCATCTCTGTAAACCACATATTTATGCTATTGACCTCCTAATTTATATTTCCAATCCTATCTTCTTTTCTGAGCACCAGCCTAATATATCCAACTGCTCCTTGACATTTTTACTTAGATGTCTCACAGGCGTTTCTGACTCAACCGATATTTTAATTTTCCCTCTCCCCTGTTGGATCCTCCTCCAGGCTCCCCATTTCAGTAAATCACATTGCCACCCACCCAGTGGCTTCTGCTGAAAAATCAGTAGTAATCCTTGTCATCTGTATCTCCCTTACTCCCAAACTAGTCAATCTATCTTTAAGTCCTGCTAATTCTGCCTCCAGAGTATGATTCAAATCATTCACTTTATCCCCTCCATTTTATTGCTGGCTACCATTTGTCTGGATTGCTGTAATAGCCTCTAAATCTACTCCTGATTCCATTCTTGCTGCCCACCTTCTCCATAACCATTCAATTTTCAGCAAAAGCCAGTTGGAGGGATATTTTAAGAAATGCAAATCATTTCTTGCTACTGCTTCCTTAATTTTCAATGAGGAGCAATCTGTTGTTAGATTCTATCTTATATGCTTTTGTTTTCTTTCAAGGAAGGACTACCATTTGGTAATTATAGACTCATTTGTGCAGTTTTTCATTTCATGTCCATTTCTCAACTCAACTCTGAAAACGCGTAAGGGTGGGAAGTGGGCTATTCTTTTTAACTCCTTATACCATGTGCCTGGCAAAGTGCCTGAAATAGGATTTTGTTGTTGAATGAAAGAATGAGCATGTGAATGGATGAGGATGATTGATCAAAGCATGAAGCAGGAGGGGGTGCCTTGTCAAACCTCACTTAGCCCATGCTACTAAGAATTCAACTACCCCATGAATAAATGTACTGGCTGAAGAACCGCACTGAATCTGTTTGTGGAACTGTTGTCTTCTGTACCCTGATGGCAAAATCGAGGAGTTTTCAAGAATTGTGTCTTCTGCTTGTTGGGCTTCAGGAGCTACTCAAGAGAGTTTGCAAAGTGGGATTATATAGTAGTTCATTGTGTGGTGTATTTGGCAAGGGCTTATGAGGACTTTGCTTCTAATCCTGGACCTGCCAATTAAGCAGCATGCTGGTTCAGGGTTAGTTATGCCACCTCTCTTGAGCCTCTGTTTCTGTATGTATCCGTGAATGGGCATGAGGCCAGTAAGACCTGATGTCATCATTTCCCCAGGGATCAACATGTCAAACACCCAGCACATTACATGTTACATAGGAAATAATGTCTACATTTTAGTTTTACTCTCTGTTCCCCCTGACTCTCTTTCTTGATTTATTTTGTTCTTTTTCCCCTTTCTCTTTCTGCTTTTATATCCCCTATCTGACTCATCTTAGTGGGTGGTAATACTCCTATTACTCACATAGTTTGAATTTTGTAGGAAGAGAGGAATTAGCGGGACTTAACAGAACAGGCTTCCCTTTGGATGAGAAACACAAACTCACAGCTTCTCTGCCCCGCTTTTCAAGAGCATTTTATGGTACACTGCTGTGTAACAAGTTCATTTTAGGATAACATGCTGGGAGGGAGAAAAAGAAGAAGGGATTCGAAGGGAGAAAATTAAAAAGTTAATTAAAAGAAACAACTTGGTAATTGAATTCCCTCGCGCTCTTCTTTGGTGATGGGGAGGTGGGTCACAGACTGTGGTTAGTAGGCTTGCTCACCTCCAGACTTCAGAGGAGCAAGTATGAGAGTGCAGAGCAAATCCCTGCCTGACCGATGAGAAGAGGATACATATGATGGACTTTTTAGACATGCTACACAAAGCTGCCCACATACTCATTCTTGAGCTTTTTTATTTTGAAATATTCTTGGCAGCTGAAATATTCTAGGCTAAGCCGTGGACTAACACCAGCTAGTTTATGGGCATGGAGAATCCCCTTTCACTGATGCTGCTTCATTGATTCGAGCTATTCCTCTAGCCTCACTCTGTATACAACACTCAAACAGGCAGAAGGGAAGAGAACAGTATAGGGAACTTTTTCAGATTATACTAAAGTAATAAATAAGTGACATGGGTCTTTTTTAAAATTTATTTTTAAAAGAAGCCTTGAATATATAATTACTCTATCACAGATTGCTTAAGAGTTAAAACACTTTATTTAATATTATCATTGAATGAGACAAGGTCCTGTGGTACATTAGCATAGGCTTAAATATCAACTAGAATACAATTCAGACCCTGACTCTCATTTACAACCTTTCTTCATTTACACAGTCAACATACATTTATATATCAAATGTGTATTGTGTTTCAAGCACTGTTGAGGTTGTTGGTAATAAATTTAAGTTCTATCAAGGCTTTTTATTAACATCAACTTTTTTTTGAGATTTTGAAAATTAACTTTAGACATAGACTTTTCTATATTTTTCAGCATTTTGTGGTCCTCATTCTTGCAGCAGATTCACCAAAGAAAGAGGGACGTGGTTAAATAATGCATTACCTTACTCATCAAATTAGCCCAAATCAGATTGCTTACGGTTTACCTCATCTCCACAAAGCAATCTCCAGAAAATAAGGGAATTGCAGTTTTATGTTTAATGATATTGTGCTATCTTCCCTGACATGTTAAGGCCAATAGGTTGAGAGCCTTTATGGTAATTGCAAGAGTTATGAATGCAAGTGTGACCACAAGCACACCTTCCACCAAAATGACAGATGCAGTATTAACAAGGATTTTTTGTGTTTTTACAGGGTATGGTTTTGTAGATTTTGACAGTCCTGCAGCTGCACAGAAAGCAGTAGCATCTCTCAAGGCAAATGGCGTTCAGGCACAGATGGCCAAGGTAAGATCAGTGTTTAGATTTTTTTTTCCTTCTGTGATCGTGTATTTCTTCATTACTGTGAGCTGAATCAGAATTGGAGTTTGCAACAATTTGAATTATACTTACTTGTTAGGGAAGACAAGAAACCCTATATTAGGTTTGCCTTGGAAGAACCTGGCTGGTTTATTTAATTGTTTCTTTGTATATAATTATTAATATGCTCTTTTGTTACGGCGACCTCATTAGCGCTTTAAGGACACTTGTGAAGTGCTCTATTTTACCTGATGAAGAAAGTGCATGCATATGTGTTTGTATGTGTGTGTATCTAAGGCTTTCACCAATAAACAGTTTGAGAGTAGTATGATTCTCAGCAAGTTGTCCTTGGTAAACTGCTAAAAAATTGTTCACTCTCATGTCGGGGAATGCTGAAAGCTGAATGATGCACTTGTCTGATCTATGCAGGGAAATGAATTTAACCAAAGCATACATTGTCTAGATTGTTAGAATTTCACTTCAGTCTTTATATATAGTTTTACTAGATGAAATATCCTAGAGATTAATAACTTCTGATACTCATTTGTTGTATGTAGAACAAGTAGTCTGGAAATTTCTATCTGAAATCATAATGCATCTGTTTATTCAAGAAAATAAATAAGAGCATTTTAAATAGATTTGAATTCTGATTGCAGTGGTAGTTATAAGGATCTACACATGTGATAAAATGGCATAGAAGTATACAGGCATATCAATGTCAGTTTACTGGTTTTGATATTTTATAATAATTATGTAAGATGTAAACTTTGAGGAAACTGGGTGAAAGTGTGTGGTGGGATCTCTTTATACTGTTTTTGCAACTTGTAAATCTATGATTATTTTCAAAATTAAAAAATTTAAGAAAATCATTTATAGCATATATATGCTTGATACATATCTATTTTAGGTTAATGGTCATTTTGCATTTATTCACATGCAAATATATTTTAAAATAATTTTCTGTTTACTATTGCTGAATTTATTTGCCTCTGGATTCTCAAAAGTTAGGTAGAAGAGCCAACAGATCTTGAAATTTAGACCTAATACATCTGGGTCATATTCATGTATATCCTTACCCTTCACTATCTCCATAAGAACTGAGTGATATAATGACCAAGCCATAAAATTTTCAGCCATTTGGATTTTGTTTTGATTGCAAACATTTCCTGATAATATTTTCCAGTTTCAACCTGAGAGAACCAGAGGTGGGATATTGAGTTCTCTTCCACTTCAGATGTCTTTTAGCAAGCTGATACCACTCATATCTCTTAATCTTTGGTTGTGGGTCACTTCTCACAAAGATTACTTTGGTGAACTCATTGCCCTTTATGATACCTTAGTTGTTTTTCAAAGCTGTATAAATTAGAACTTGAATTCTTTCAGCTGTGTAATGTACTCCTCAAGACTGTTCCTGGAAGCTTCGAATTTGGTCATGAACTAAGATGGCTGGAGTTAATATTTGTAATTAATAAGTAAATTACATACATGTCTTGGTTTAAAGGTCACTTGGCAAAACAGTCAAGTTACCTGGCAACTTAAGCAAGAACTCATACCCAGGAAAGTAATGGTAAAATGTAGTTGCTGGATACATGCAAGATATAAAACTTGAAAATGGACTGAAAAGCAGCTGACAAGCATATCATTATAAAAATGCTTATGAAAAAAATTATCATGGAACACCTTTGATTATTGATGGAAGTTTTGATTATTGATTAAGAAGTTTTGGAAATTGGTTGTGGCAGTTTATAACTTAATGGATACAGGGTGTGCAATCTCCACTGTTTCAAGTGTTCTGAGAAAAAAAATATATGTGTAGTTTTACTTGCTAGATAAAAATCACTATCATCTTGCACAACAGGCAAAGTTGGCATTGATTTTATAACTACTGAGGAGCCATTATGACTATTTTCTCTCTGTTTCTAAGCATTCTGGTACACAAGTCTCTGCCTGGCTCCCTCTCTTTTACACACACACACACACACACACACACACACACACACACAGGTGTACCCCAATTGCTGACCTCTCACCTAAATAGGATGCTATCAAAGGGAATGTATTTTAAAGAGCTTCTAAAAAGTTGTTCATTATAGCCAGCATCTTTACCCTTAGCCCAAACCCCACATACACTGCACAATGTACAATATAAGGAGATTCCAAGTGGAATGTTTAGAGGCACTTAATTTATTTCTGGGGTTGCTGAAAGATTTTTACCTTATCAATTATGCTGTCTGTGGAGTAAATTCTTTTTCCTCTTTTTTTTCACAGACTTTGAATCTAAAGCCCAGAGCTTTAGATTCACATCTGAGTACTAGAAAACTTTAAGCAATAAATGGCTCTGTAATTTAACTACCTAGAAGCAAATAAATAGCCTCCCTTTGACAATGAATTGGAACAAGCTTGACCACCTGTATTAGCAGATTTCTCACTGAGCTATTGGATTTCATGGCTTTTTTTCCCCCCTTTGTCCTGGTGATAACTGTAATTTGTTATCATATAAACCTGCAGTCTGCAGGGTGTGTGAAACTTGAACTATATTTTTTGCCATTTAAGTATCTACTGAATCGCCTCCTGCATTCTTGTTCTTATCAATATCCTACGATGCAGGTTGTGATGCTACATTTTAAAGACTCCAGGATAAAAAAAATAAATAAAATAAAAGACTCCAGGATTTTAAAGCAAAAATGCTACAAATAATATAAGTTCCCAATAGCAACCCAGAATGAACATGAAGCTCTCCAAGGGAATCACTCTAGCTAGCTTATTCCAATGTGTGCATATGAAAAATTCAACTGATTTGTCAACTAAGAGGAATCAAACAATAAATCATCCAGTAAGTGGTAATTGATTAATAATGTATAACCATTAACACAGACTAACATTTTCTGTATACTTGCTGTTCTGTCAGAAAGAGTTTTGAGGGATCAAAGGAAATGTTTCTTTGAGGAGAGCAGATTTAGAATATTTTAGTAATACATAGTGGTTAGGAGTGTAGGTTTGGAGAGAGAAACTTGGCCTTGAATTTTGGCTCTGATACCACCCGGATGTGTGGACTTACTTGAGTTTTTTAAATATCTCTTAAACACTCTAATAATAATATTCAGATTATTGGACTAAGGACACCTGTCAGAGTTAATTCTAAAAAATACACAAAAAATTTATCATGGTGCTTAGATTATACAAAGAATTCAATAAATGTTAATTATTCAATGAATGTTGTTATTCATTACATTCAAATATGTTACTGAACCTTCTATAAAGTCTAATGTTTGCTTTAAGCAGTATATCATTTCAAAACAGTCTCTTGAGAAATATAATAAATATCAACAAATATTTTTATTACCTGCTATGTGCCAGGCACTGTGCTAGGTGTTGGAGAATCAAGTTGAATAAAACTTCTCTCTTATTCCGAATCTGTAACATTTAGCCTATCTCCTGGGCTTGTTCCTGGATTGCTCCAGATAAGAATATTAGCTGTTATGGTTCTTGCCAGCCTCAAAGCATTTAGAAGAAAATCATTAGCTAAGGACTATGTCTCTGTAAGCATAAGAAGAAAAGAGCTGAGGACACACTAGCTAAGAATAGCTTCACCTTATAGGTGTTTCTTTTCTTATTAATGAGAAGCTTGTAGATGGGTAGTGAAGGGCAAATGCTGTGGTATGCCCTCAAGGAACAAGGCTTGTGTGCCATTCCTTATGGGTGGCTTTTATCTGTACATATACATGTTATTTCTAAAGCCTAGGTGTGATAGCCCCATCTAAGCCAAGAACAACAAAAGGATGCAGGGATCTGAAGCTAACGGATCATTCTTGCTGATTCTGTCCTTTTAAAAGCTTTCCCAGAACCTAACTTAGGAACTTGTGTTTACATCATAATGGCTCAAATTGAGTCATATGATTTCCCCCTTAGCTGCAAAAGAGTCTGGGATTTATGAATAATTTAGCTTCCTTGCCTCTAATAGAGAAAATTAAGAATAGTTCATCTTTTTGGCTGTCCAACATCCATTACACCATTCTTCCCATTTATACATTATGGGTGGCATGAATTCATTCCTTCCCCAAAGAAGCCTACCTCAAAGCCTCATCCTATAAGCACATCTGGTGATGCCATCATCCCTAGCGGGCTCAGACACAGCTTCTCCTCATGGCTTAGATCTCATAAGCTTAAAAGACAAGTTATCTGTCCCAACTCCCACAGTACAGAACAATAGATAAAAAATAAGATACATGAACCTAAAGGAAGACCAGCAGAAATCGTTAATATACCAAATCTTGGGGGTAGGAATATAATTCCAGCTTTGTCAGTACAGTAAGCTCATTGGTTATTCAGTCATATAATCCCTGTCTGACTCCTGAAGAAATCTTTCTTGTACATTATTACTCACTGAGGCCTCACTGGAAGGCTATGCAGCTTTAGAAACTAAGTTTTCCAGAACGCAAATCTGGAGGCTCTGGAATGGCTCTAATATTGAATGATAGGAATTACTACCAGCCTTGCCTTGAGTTATCTCAAGTGCAGCAGGCCTCTTTCTTATTTTCTATCTGGCAGTTCTGAACACAAGTAAACAGAGCATATCTCCTTCTAGATGAAAAGTTCACAGAGAAGGAGTTACCCCCTCCTCAAGGCCCTTATAGAAGGCTTTTTCAGGTCTACTATTAGCAATGCTATTCCAATTGCCAAAGGTGATTCACCTCACTGTGAGACATGTAGAATAAATCAAAGTTAAGCAATCACAAAAGAGACCAAGTGTCCAAGAGGATGTCAAGCACACCAAGAATAGTATAAAAATCCCATGTCAACTATGGCAGAAACCAGACTGGGACCAGAGGAAAGTAATTCTCTTCCATAAGTCAATGACCTTAACAGTTCTCTTTAAGGAAAAACAAACAAACAAAACATGAGGGTTTTTAAATTTTTTTTAAATTTTTTTATGAGTTTTTTTAACTTAAGATCAGAAGTGATAAAAAGTGAAAAATTAGTGACTACAGGAAAATA
Organism: Canis aureus; assembly: GCF_053574225.1. Taxonomy (NCBI): domain Eukaryota; kingdom Metazoa; phylum Chordata; class Mammalia; order Carnivora; family Canidae; genus Canis; species Canis aureus. Next base: position 37,850,966 of record NC_135632.1, read on the forward strand.
AATTCTGTAAATTCAAATATGTAATGCACAAAATTAATTTAAAAATACATTACCCCAATACATAACCGTAATGGTGATATTCTAGTAGAAGAATTTTAGTTAATGAAGTAAGGCCCACTTTATAGAATGCTCCAGAAAAAAAATTTTAAGGCTTGAACATTTGCCTCATGATGTGTCTTGTTATCAACCTGAATGCACAGGCATGTGCTGTCATCTGAGGCCCTGCTAATAATCTTTGCTTTTACCATACCAGGGATATGAGAGTAAGCAGGTTATTTGATATCCATGTGTCACTACAATAGGGTTGGACTTACTGCGTTACCAGTAGGCAAGTTCAGTAGGCAAGCAATACTTAATATAATGATGGGCAAGTGCTGTCTGGAGATGCTAATATTCTAAAAATAACGTCCTGGTGTTTTTGTTTTGTTTTGTTTTCAACAGAATCAAAGGATCAGAGAGGATTTTAGTTAATGAAGGAAGGCCTACTTTATAGAATGCTCTAGATGCTATCATTTGTTCAGATCCCCAAATCCCCATAACCCCAAGGAGATAAGGACTATAGCCTAATGTTTAGGTAGAAATCTCTTTTATTTTCTTAGTCTTTCAACACATTTATGCTGAACACTTACTATGTACCAAGATTGCTCTACATGCTAAAGACACTGAACCAGTTTTATGAAGATCACATTCTTTGGTGGAAGGCAGAAAATGAACAAAGAGATACAATACATTAGTTAATAAGAAGTGGTTCTAAGACAATTAAAAGAGGCTAAGGATAATAAATATATAGGGTATGAGGATGGGGGTGAAGGTGGGGCTGAGATGCATTTTAGATAGAGTGGTCAGAGAGATTGTCTATGATGAGGTAATATTTGAACAGAGATCAAAAAGAAATGAAGAGAGCAAATTACAGTATAATGTCATAATAAGAGATTGTTATGAAAAAATTTTCTGTAGTAATTCAAAATAGAGCAGACTTTTTAGGGAGCTAACATGTCTGGGCTTTGTTATCATCTTTATCCCACACCTTCTTCTTAATATGGAAGAGAGAGATATACCACCATCCCTTCCTTTATTTTTTGTAGGAATTTTCTGGTTTCAATCTATCATAATGGTGCATTTCTTAGAAAATATTTTTTCATATGAACCAAAATCCAATCGAATCAGTAAATATTTTCTTCCAGTACTTAACTTCTTCAAATCGTGTTATTCAGTTGTACTGGTGGATGTAAAGAGATGACAAGATATCCTACACCACTGTTATGAAATGTTCTTTAAATAACTGTAATTTCAAAGAGTGGCAGTCCAATGTTGGTTTTAACACAGTTCATTACTCTTGGATGACTGATGCCATGTAATGAAAACCTTGCTCTGTGTCATTTCCTAAAATGAATCTTTGTGTCACATGTTCTTGTGAAAGACATTTCCAACAGAAGAACATCTCTCACAAACACCAAGTATTATTTTCCTCATGATGGAGATTTTTGAAGTTGTCAGTGAAAGAAAGACTAGTGGTTGGTCTTTCACATGTCTATAAAATATTTGTGAGTGTTTGCTTGGTTGGCTATGGCAACTTACCTTATTTTTTTTATCCTAATGCTGAATGCAGGGATACAAAACCCAATATTGAAATTGTCAGGGTTGATCTTAATCCTATTTGTTAATTATTTGAAGTTTTTGAAGCAGAATCCTCTGAAGTTAAATATTTGTATTAGCTTCTACAAAATGATTTACATAATCAGGTTGTTACCCCGTGCTTTTGCAAGGACTCTAGTATATTTTCTTTGGTGGAATGGTGGGTATGTGCTCTAATTGGATTTCCTGCTTTCCCAGCATTTGACAGAAACACAAATCAATGAAAAAATTTACCTTAATTTGTTTTGTAAGTTGGGGTTTCTACCAGGTGTCCTGATACTTTCTTATTGCAGGATGCTGTGGACTACAAATTCTCTTCATTCAATTTGCAAGAAATATCAACTCCTTCATCCTGCCTCTCTGAACAGAATGTATCCACCACAGGCTGATCTCAATTAATGGCTCATTTCTTTATATACTGTTAAGAAAGTAATAATGAACAATCCCCATTCATGGCTTTAATCATTTGTTCCTAATCATTGTTCCTTTAATCATTTAATCATTTGTTAGAAGGAAAAGATCCTATCTCTGGTCACCATTGTTTTGGATTGAAAGAACCTAATTAAAAAGCATCCCTTTGTCCCATGTAGATTTTTATCCCATTGAAAAAATAAGAGAATACCAAATTAAAACAAAACAAAACAAAACAAAAAAGCCCCAAAAACAAACTATTGATTCAATTACTGGTAATACTGTATTAGGAAGATGTGGCTTAGGAAATTATGAGGGAAATGAGTCTTTAAATATTGAATGCCAAAATTAGATTTATCCATCCAGTTACAGCAGGTGCCGGAGAAGTAGGGGCCTCCCTGAAAAGGGATAAAGTTATGTTGTATCACTAGACCTAGAAGAAAATAGTGAATGTGTTGTCTATGGAATCGCAAGGAGAAGGGAAGGAGCAAATGAGTCACCCTTACTGAGTTCTTGCTTTTAAACTCACCAGTCAGGTAAATCATTACTCCTCCCTTTTGGGAGTATTACATAAGTGACCAAGTATCCAACCATAAGAAAATACCATGAGAAGAGATAGAAACTCCCTGGCTGGACGACTTTAATTGCTTTCTGTATCTTAGTTTGTAGTGTACCTTAATGAAAATTATTGTATGAATTATAATGTTAGTACTATATGTTATATATTTATTCTTAGTAATTTAAGATACCAGCATGGAGAAATCTGTGAAATACTAAAGCATGTGATCTACCTTGTTTTCTCATTTACCATTGGGATGCTGTGGGACTCTCTTTAAGTCCCATAAGTGTATCTATTCTAAAAGAGGCAAAGAAACAGACAATAGGATATACAGGATAAAGAAAATTCCATTTCTTTTTCTTTTAATTGAAGTACAGTTGACATATAATGCTATACTATCTTCAGGCGTACAGTATAGTACAGTATCGTCATTGAACAACTCTTTTTAAAAATATTTTATTTATTTGTTCATGAGGGACACACAGGGAGAGGCAGAGACATAGGCAGAGGGAGAAGCAGGCTCCCTGTGGGGACCTTGATGCAGGACTCAATCCCAGGACCAAAGGATCACGCCCTAAGCCAAAGGCAGATTCTACTCAACTACTGAGCCACCCTGGTGCCCCATGGACAACTCTTTATGTTATGCTATGCTCACCCCACCTCATCTATCACCATACAACACTAGTACAACACCATCGACTGTATTCCCTGTATTTCATTGACTGAAACTTTCATCTGCATGGCTTATTTATTCCATAACTGGAAGCCTGTATTTCCCACTCATTTTTCACTGTCCCTCTATTCCCCCTTGCCTCTGGCAGCCATCAGTTTGTTCTCTGTCTTTTTGAGTCTGCTGTTTTTGTTTGATTGTCTGTTTGATTTTACATATAAGTGAAATCATATGGTGTTCATCTTTCTCTCTCTTATTTCACTTAGAATAATACCCTCTACCTGCTTTATGTTAATAAATAAGCTTTTTTTTTATAGTTACTATGCCATTTAATCCTTACTAGGATCATGGGAGGTAGATATTATTATCACATTTTACAGATGCAGAGACAAGGGATGACCCAAGTTCACAATGGTAGTCAACAGTGATGCTAGATTTGAACCCAAAAGCCTTGTTCTGTTTGTTTCCAAAACCTTGTTCTATTGAAGAAAATTGTAAACCTGCAAATTCTTCTCTCTAGGTTTTTTAAGTGGTGCTTGGATATTTGATTTCTTTCTTGTCCCTCTAGCTTTATTAAGATATAATTGACATAAGGCATTGTGTCAGTTTAAGGTAGACAATGTGATGGTTAATACACTTAACATATTGGAAAATGATTATCACAGTAGGCTCAATTAACACCACTATCACCTCACATAATGATAATTTCTTTCGTTTTGTGTGGGTGGGTGGTGAGAACATTTAAGATATACCTTCTCAGAAATTTCCAAGTATATAGTATACTATTATTAATGATAGTCACCATGTTCTATATTAGATTTCCATGAGTTATTCATCTTATAACTCGTATTTTGTATCCTTTGACCGACATTTCCTCATTTCCCCCAGCTTCCAGCCCCTGACAACCATTAAACTGTTTCTGTGAATTCAGCTTTTTAAGATTCCACATATAAATGATATCATATAGCATTTGTCTTTCGCCATCTGATTTCTTTTACTTAGCAAAATGCCCTCAAGTTCTATCCATGTTGTCACAAATGACAGGATTTTCTTTCTTCTCATCGCTGAATAATATTCCATTCTGTATATGCACCATATATTCTTTATCCATTCATTCATAGATGAACATGTAGGTTGTTTTTATACCTTGGCTATTGTGAATAATGTTCCAATTAATGTAGAAGAGAAGATATCTCTTTGCTATCCTGTCTTCATTTCCTTTGGATATCTAACCAGAAGTGTGATTTCAGGATCATATGGTAGTTCTATTTTTTTTAATATTTTGAGGAACCTTCATACTGTTTTCCATTGTAGCTGTTCCAATTTACATTCCCACCAATAGTGCACAAGGGTTCCCTTTTCTCCACATCCTCACCAACACTTGTTATCTCTTGTCTTTTTGATGATAGCTATTTTAACATGTATGAGGTAATATTTCATGGAGGTTTTGATTTACATTTTCCTGATAATTAGTGATATCAAGTATTTTTTCACATACCAGCTGGCCATTGTACTGTCCTCTTTGGAAAAACTTATTTACTCAGTTCTTCTACCCATTTTTTAAATTTCTGTTGCTATTGAGTCACATGAAGTGCTTATATATTTTGAATATTAAGCACTATTACACAAATGGCATTTGCAATGCATCTATCTCCCTCTATAGATTGCCTTTCATTTTGTTGTTTCTTTTCTGATGTGGAAGCTTTTTCAGTTTGATGTCATCCTACCTGTTTCTTTTTGCTTTTGTTCCTAGTGCTTTTGGTGTCATATTAAAAAAAAAAAAAAAATGTTGCCAAGACCAGAGCCAAGGAGGTTTTCCTTATATTTTCTTTTTTTTTTTTAAGAATTATTTATTTATTTATTTATTCATGAGAAACACACACAGAGAGAGAGAGAGGCAGAGACACAGGCAGAGGGAGAAGCAGACTCCATGCAAGGAGCCTGATGTGGGACTCGATCCCGGGTTTCCAGGATCACACCCTGGGCTGCAGGCGGTGCTAAACCGCTGCACCACTGGGGCTGCCCTATTTTCTTCTAGGAGTTTTATGGTTTTTAGACTTATGTTTAAGTCTTTTATGCACTTCAAGTTAATTTTTGTGAGTGGTATAATATAAGAGTCCAGTTTCATTCTTCTGCATGTGATTATTGAATATTCCCAACACCATTCATTGAGGAGATGATGCTTTCTTCAATGAGTATACTTGGCTCCTTGTTAAAGATTATCAGACTGTAAATGCTAGGATTTATTTGTGGGCTCTAGATTCTATTTCACTGGCGTATGTATTTATTTTGATGCCAGTGCTATACTGTTTATTATAGCTTTACAATATAGTTAAAATCAGAAAGTGTGATTCCTCCAGATTTGTGTTTCTTTCTTAAGAGTATTTTGAATTTTCAGCATCTTTTATGGTTCCATAAGATTCTTGGATTGTTTTTTTCTATTTTTTGAAATTACCATTGGAATTTTGATGGATATTGTATTGAATTTTTTTATGGCTTTGGGTAGTATGGATATATTAACAACATTAATTATTTCAGTTTGTGAACATGGGAAATCGTTCCATTTATTTGTGTCCTCTTCAACTATCTTTCATCATAATTGTAGTTTTCAGGGTCCATAGGTCTTTCATCTTTTGGGTTAAATTTATTACTAAGTATTTTATTTTTTTTTTTTTGAGGATGCTTTGAATGGAATTATTTTCCTTATTTATTTTTCAGAAAATTCATTGTTAGTGTATAGAAAAGCTATTTGCTATATGTTGATTTTGTATCCTTTACTGTTATTATTTATTCATTTAAATAGCTTTTCCAAAAAATAAATAAATAGCTTTTCAGTGGAATCTTTAGGACTGTCCCTATATAAGATCATATCATCTGCAAACAGAGACTGTTTTACTTATTTTTTTTCTATTTACATGCCTTTTATTTCTTTATCTTGGCTAATTACTCTGGCTAGAAATTACAGTACTATTTTGAATAAAAGTTGTGAGAGAATTGGCATCCTTGTCTTGTTCCTGATCTTAGAGGAAAGTCTTCAACATTTCACCATTGAGTATGATGTTAGCTGTGAGCTTGTCAATTATGGGCTTTATTATGTTGAGGAATATTCCTTCTATATCCATGCTGTTTAGAGTCTATATTATGAAAGATATTGTGTTTTGCCAAGTGCTTTCTCTGCATCTATTGAGATGATAACATGATTTTTATCTTTCATTCTACTAATGTGGTGTATCAATTTACTGATTGTGTATGTTGAACAATTCTTACACACCAGGGATAAGTTCCACTTAATTATGGTATATGATTCTTTCATATTTTTGACATTTTCCATTGTATTTCTAGTATCTATTTTATCATTCTGCTCTGTTTTAATTTCCTTACTTGTATTGCCTCTGGGCTTGTTTTGTTCTTCTTTTTTCTAATTCCCTGAGGTATAAAGTTAGGTTGTTTATTTGAGAGTTTTTTCTTAGCATATTCATTTATCACTATAAATTTGTCTCTTAGAACTGGTTTTGTGCACTCAATATGTTTTGGTATGTTATATTTCCATTTTTTTGCAAGATATGTATAAGATCTATCTATTATCTATCTATCTATCTATCTATCTATCTATCTATCTATCTATCATTTTCCCTTTTAATTTCTCCTTTGACCAATTGTTTAGGAGAATGTTGTTCATCACTTCACTTTGAGCTTATGTGTGTCCTTCAAACTGAAGTTAATCTCTTACAGTTAGTATATAGCTGGGTCTTGATTTTAATCCATTCAATCATGCTAAGCCTTTTGTTTGGAGAATTTGATCCATTTATATTTAGAGTAATTACTGATAGTTAAGGACCTACTAAAATCATCTTAATTTTTTTTCTGGCTGTTGTGTAGCTCTTGTGTTCCTTTCTTCCTCTCTTGCTGCCTTTCTTTGTGAATTGATGATTATCTTTAATGGTACACTTTGATTTTCTTCTCTTTATCTTTCATGTTTCTACTATAGGTCTTTATTTTGTGGTTATCTTGAAGTTTACATAAAACATAGATATGACAGTTTATTTTACACTGATTACAACTTAACTTTGATTGCATATAAAAACTCTTTTACCTCCCTACTTTTATGGGTTTTCAAAAAATTATTTATTTATTTATTTATTTACTTACTTACTTACTTATTTATTTATTATTTATTCGTGGGAGATGCAGAGAGAGAGGCAGAAACATAGGCAGAGGGAGAAGCAGGCTCCCTGTGGGGAGCCTGATGTGGCACTTGATCCCAGGGCCCCAGGTCATAACCTGAGTCGAAGGCAGATGCTCAACCACTGAGCCACCCAGGCGTCCCCCTACTTTTATTTTTTTGACATCACAATTTACCTCTTTTAATACTGTGTATTCAGGGGATCCCTGGGTGGCGCAGCGGTTTGGCGCCTGCCTTTGGCCCAGGGCGCAATCCTGGAGACCCGGGATCGAATCCCACATTGGGCTCCCGGTGCATGGAGCCTGCTTCTCCCTCTGCCTGTGTCTCTGCCTCTCTCTCTCTCACTGTGTGCCTATCATTAAAAAAAAAAAAAAAAAAAAAAAAATTAATACTGTGTATTCACTAACAAATTATAATATTTATATTTATTTTTATTTTTAATTATTTTGTTCTTTAATCTTTATACTAGAGTTAAGTGCTTAACACTTCACCATGTTAAATTAGAGTATTCTGACTTTGACTTTCTACTTACCTTTACTGGTGTCTTCTTTATTTTCATATGTTTCTATGGTACTAATTATCGTACTTTCATCTCAGCTTGAATAACATCTTTTAGAATTTCTTGTAAGGCAAGTCTAGTGATGATGAACTCCCTCAGCCTTATGTTGCCTGGAAAAGATTTTACATCTCCCTCGTTTTTGAAATAATATTTTATCAGAAAAAATATTCTTGGTTGGCATTTTTTTTCATTGTTTTTATTTTTTGTCCCTGCCACCCACCTCGCAAAACTTTAATTATATTGTCTCACTTTCTCTGGTCTTGTAGGGTTTCTGTTGAGAAATCCTTTGATAATCTTGTGGAGATTCCCCTATAAGTTACACGCTTCTTTATTCTACCTGTTTTGAGGTTCTCTTTATCTCTCATTTTTGGCAGTTTCATTATAATGTGTTAGAGAAGATTGCTTTATTTTATTTTTTTGAAGATTGTAATTATTTATTTTATGTATAAATTTTATCTATTTATCTGTAGAAAGAGACATGAGCAGAGGAAGGGGCATAGGGAAAGAGAGAATGTCAAGCACTCTGTGCTGAGCATGGAGTCTGATGTAGGGCTCAATCTCATGACCCTAATATCATGACCTGAGCTGAATCCAAGAGTTTAGACACATAACCAACTAAGCCACCCAGGTGCCTCTAGAGAAGATAACTTTAAATTACATTTATTTGGGGATATATGTGCTTTGTGAACTTACATATATAAATCTCTTCTCAGATTTGGGAAGGCCTCAATCATTATTTCTTTAAATAAACTCTTTGCTCCTTTTTTCCTCTCTTCTCCTTCTGGAACTCCAATAATTTGTAGATTGTTTATTTGATAGCCTTCTACTATTCATCCTTTTAAAATTATTTTTATTATTTTTGTTGTTTTTGTTCTCTTTTGACTGGATAATTTCAAAGGTCTCATCTTCTACTTCATCTATTCTTTCTTCTACTTGATCCAATCTGATCTTGATATTCTCTATTGCAGTTTTCATTTCATTCTTTGTATTTTTCATCTCCAGAATTTGTTTCATTTGTGTTTAACAATTTCTATTTCTTTGTTAAATTTCTCATTTTGTTCATGTATTGTTTTCATGATTTTGTTGAATTCTTTTTGTGTTTTCTTTTAGCTCATTGGGTTTCTTTAAAACAGCTGTTGTGAATAATCAGGTAAATTGCAGATCTTCATATCTTTGGGGTTGAATACTGGAAAACTATTAAAATACTTTTGTAATGTCATTCTTTTTAATGTTCCTTGAAGTAGTAGTCATCTCCTCTAGTTTTCACTGACTGACTTGAGGAAGGAAATACTTTTCAGTGGTCCTGGTTGGGATTCTGAGGCTTTCTTAGACTGTCTCTGAACAAGCCTGCTTCATACTTCTTGCTCCCTCTTGTGGTGGAATTCTTAAGCTTGTATACTTTCTCTGGATCCTACAATATACCAAATTAGATGCCAATAGCCTTTCTTTTGCTTTCTGAAGGATGGAGGCAAAACTCAAGTTTGTGGTATCTTCCTGGCCCACAGATTTGGGTTGGTTTTCTGATGTGGTCCCTAGCTGTCTATCTAAATTCACTCTCACCACCATCAGTGTGGGGTGTGTCTCTTTGAATGAGGTGCTCAGAATCCAAGGGCATAGGACTTGTGGGATAGTTGAAGTGTTAAAAGGTGAGGCATCCACAGTACCTTATAGGCTTATTTCTTGTTGGAGTACACAATGTAGTTAGTAGGACCTGTATCCCTTTAATGCCCTTTGAAAATCCTATCTGCCACTTTCTCAGCCTCATCTTACACTCCAGTGATGCAGCCATGACTTGATACTCTGTATTGAGCAAGAGAGAAGTAGATGTTTTTGTAGGCATCCCACATATCTGGAGAAGATGGACACTCACTCATGAACTCTTAGTTTCTGTCTTGGGTGAAATCACCAGCTGAGATGGTCTTTTTCAGCACCAAACTGTCCCACTTTGGTGGAAGGGTAACATGAGTAAAGTCAAATTTTCTCTTGCCTTCTCCAATGCATCCAAAACACATTTGTTAAGTATTTATTTATTTATTTTTATCCTTTGCCTCAACAATATGCTGGAAATTTTCCCCTGGCAAACTGATTTCCACAAGGATTCTCTCATTCATGTGTGATTCTCTAAGACAGTGTTCTTCAGGGACTTCCAGGCCAGAACTGAGGGGGCTGGAGCTAGTTCACAAGTCATTGCAGTGTCCAAAGCTGAGAACAGGGTGTTTATATGTATTACCTGAAACAGAGGTGTATGACACCTTCTGGCTCTCTTGGTGTTTGGTGTTAGATTCCACAGATTCCACAAAGGCACTTCTGTCCATGGATGAATGCCAAATTATTGTTGTTGAGGTTCTATAAGTGAGGGTGTCATATTGGGCCATGTTGTGATGGCACTCCCTGATTTCTAAAATGACAATAGCAGATTAACAAAATCATTAATACAATGCACTTCAGAATCTGTTACAGTTCTGGATTTACAAAGTAGGAACTTAATAAATCTTTGTTTAATGAATGAATGACTAGTATAGATTATTCTAACAATTCAACTGATAAACTGTTGTGATTATAAACTAACTTTTGCTGAGGGATATTTCTTTAAGTCACTCCTAACTAGATATAGGATATATCTAGGAGGTTATAATCCTTGAGCCCACCAAAAATGGGTCAGAGTAATCATTCTAACTATTGATGGTAATGGTGGTGGTGGTGGTGGTAGCAGTGGACAAGACGGACATTTTTGTTTGTTAAGAAGACATACATCAGGGATTTGAAAATGAAGATTGATAAGCCATGCGTTTTAGAAGCCTTAAATAACCTAGATATACATTATATATGCATATACACATCCATATACATCCACAAAATACATACCTTTTTAAAAGATGTTTATTTATAACAAGTAGCCATGATTTTTCAATGCAATTATTCCTTAAATACAAAAGCGTTTTGCAGCTCCACAGCATGTCTGCCTTTTGTCTGAAAGTGGAGCCTAAAGTTAACAATAACAAAATTGAATGGTAGGCCTTTGTGATCTCTGGTTTTCTGTGCATCCTGTATTTATTATATTATGATCCATATCACTTAGACACTTATGGGAGCTATTCACAAATGCATTACAGTGTAGGAAAAAAAATAGAAATTTGAGTACTGTGAATGAGTTAGGCATCATGTTCAGCTTTATTGTCTTTTCTCACCACCTCTAGGATACACATTTTACCCACTACTTGAATTATTCAAACACACCATGAAATTCGGAGTCTCTTGGCCAAATCAGTGGGAGCTGACATCTCAGTCTATGCAAGCAAATCTACTCCTTCTCTGTATCAAAAAGCATTCCAAACAAAAAAGAATATTGAGCTTCAGAAAAATGGTCAAATTCAAAACAAATATAGACTTCCTTTCCCTACTGAAATTCTTTTTTTTTTTTTTTTGACATCTCTGGAAAAGTGATTTAGGCAACTTTGCATATTTCAATAAAGGAAATAAACTTTTAGATGAAACTATACTAAAGATACATTTTTTATTCTGTTGAAAAACTTTCAGTCTTTTTTCTTGCACTGATGAATGTTTTAAACTCTTAGGATCTATTTGGGAATTATATTCACATGTCAAACATAAACTATCTTCCCTGGTGTTCACATTTAAGGTAACTGAACAGAACTGTTTGATAAGCCCAATGCAAAGTAAAATTTAGATTAAGATATCTTCTAATTCAAGGTAAATTGTGATAGAAATAATGATCAAAAATGTGCTGAAATAATGATCACTCAAAAATTAATTTACATTCCATGAGAAGAATGTCATGTTGTTGGGGATACAAACAAACACATACATATCCTTAGGGATCTGGCTTCAGAGGCAACCCTAATCAGATATTTATGTAGGAATATTACCACTTTTTAAGCATACAGTAGCAAATAAAGGAAGTTTATTCTGTTAGAGAAGACTTTCAATGGATACAGCACACAAAAGTTTTCTAAACTCCCAGAAAAGGAAGTAATATTATATCAAGGTACTGATTTACTGACTCCAACCTCCTGGATAACTTTGAAGGGTTTGAGACTTCAGTGGGGGAAGTCACTACAGATGTGGTGGAAACAGCAAGAGAACTAGAATTAAAAGTGGGGCCTGAATATGGGACTGCATTGCTGCGATCTCATCATAGAACTTCAATGAATGAAGAGTTGTTTTTTCTGGATGAGCAAAGAAAGTGGTTCCTTGAAATGACAACAAAAGATTTAGAATAACACGTAAAGTTAATTAATAAAGTGGTGGCAGGGTTGAAGAGAATTGCCTCCAATTCTGAAAGTTCTGCTGTGGATGAAATGCTATCAAACAGCATCACATGCTACAGAGAAATTGTTCATGAAAGGAAGAGTCGATTGATGTGGCAAACTTTATTTTTTGTTTTAAGAAATTGCCACAGCCACCCTAAATAAACTTTAGCAGCCATCACCCTGAACACTCCACAGATATCAACATCTAGGCAAGATCCTCCACCAGTGAAAAGATTACAACATGCTGAAAGCTCAGATGATGGTTAGCATTTTTTAATAATAAAGTACTTTAAAAAAAAAGATTTATTTATTTATTTGAGAGAGAGAGAGTGCGAGTTGGGGAAGGAGCAGAAGGAGAGAATCTTGAAGCAGACTCCCTGCTGAGGGTGGAGGCAGATGTGGTGCTCAATCCCAGGACCCTGAGATCATGACCTGAGCAAAAATCGAGTTGGCCACTTAAACCGACTGAGATACCCAGGTGCCCCAGTAACAAAGTACTTTTTAACAAAAGACATAAGCAAACAAGTTACAGATGAAGAAATGCATATGGCCAATACCATTATACATTGTCATAAATATTGCTAGTAATTAAATGGAGGCAAAAACAAGATATCATTTTTTTAAATTTTTATTTATTTATGATAGTCACACAGAGAGAGAGAGAGGCAGAGACATAGGCAGAGGGAGAAGCAGGCTCCATGCACTGGGAGCCCGACGTGGGATTCGATCCCAGGTCTCCAGGATCGCACCCTGGGCCAAAGGCAGGCGCCAAACCACTGCGCCACCCAGGAATCCCACAAGATATCATTTTTACTATGAAGTTTGTACTTATTAAAACCAATACAAATATAATATTTTGGTAAAGTCATAAATTATTGAGATATGAATTTGTTTGGATTTTCCAGAAATTACTTTGAGTTTAAATTATAAATTTCTTTCTAAGATGAATGGATAAAGAAGATGTGGTCTATGTATACAATGGAATATTACTCAGGCATTAGAAACGACAAATACCCACCATTTGCTTCGACATGGATGGAATTGGAAGATATTATGCTGAGTGAAATAAGTCAATCGGAGAAGGACAAACATTATATGGTCTCATTCATTTTGGGAATGTAAAAAATAGTGAAAGGGAATAAAGGGGAAGGAAGAAAAAATGAGTGGGAAATATCAGAAAGGGAGACGGAACATGAGAGACTCCTAACTCTTGGAAACGAACTAGGCATGGTAGAGGGGGAGGTGGGCAGGGGGTGGGAGTGACTGGGTGACCAGCACTCTTGGGGGCACTTGATGAGATGAGCACTGGGTGTTATTCTATATGTTGGCAAATTGAACACCAATAAAAAATAAATTTAAAATAAATAAATAAATAAATAAATAAATAAATAAATAAATAAATTTCTAGAAACTTACCTTTAAAAAAATCCAACATGCGGACAAGTCCAATTAAATATAAATTTTGAATGTGAAAAATTTGAATGATATCAAATAGGAAAGAATAATCCTGGTAGGCATAGGTTTTGTAGAGTAGTAGTTTGATAGGTTATGGTGAACCCATAAAATGCATCCACTAAAATGGTATTTTTTTTAAGCATATTGAATCTTAAGAGAAAAACGGTTATAGTACAGGATCAACTGGAGAGCGGGGTACAAAATGATAATTGGTATTACCCTATGTTTTCCTTTTTAAACTGTTTTGCATAGAAAAGAAAAAAAGAGAAATAAACTAAAATCCTATCTACAGTTATTTCCAGATACAGAAGTACAGTGATTTTCATTTTCTTCAGTAAGCACATTTGTATTTTTTTTTAAGATTTTATTAATTTATTCATGAGACAACACAGAGAGAGAAGCAGATACACAGGCAGAGGGAGAAGCAGGCTCCATGCAGGAAGCCAGAGCGGGACTCCATCCTGGGTCTCCAGGATCACACCCTGGGCCGAAGGTGGCGTTAAACTGCTAAGCCACCCAGGCTGCTCACATCTGTATTTTCTAGTTCTCTAGGATAAACACTGGCTACTTTGTAATAAAAAGTGACAACATCTAGCAAAAACGATATAATAAATGTTATATATAAAAAAATTCACCTAGCTGATTATTCAGAGAACATGTCCTTGTTAATGGATTGTCAGAGCATGAATAATGATGAGAACCCTCTTGATCAAATGTAAATGAAATTAATCTTCTTTAATTAGGGACTCATCGCAACAATTGAGCTTGCCCTAATAGCATAATGTAATTAATATAACATATATATATATGTATGCCATAGTTATATATCACAAAAAACAAATATGTGTAAATATGTAAATAAACATAACTATATGAAGATTATTTTTGCACAATTCTATGTTTTTTGACCTATATATAACCTAGAAAATGTCATTCTGATGTTTGCATGACATAATTTAACCATGATAGTCAAATAATTCTATATAGTGATTCCACTTGATAAAAGTATTAAAATTATGACTCCTATATGTAATATACTCAGTAAATGATTAAGTTCTAAAGGAATGTCTAAGATTGAATGAATGACATCATTTATCAAAGTTTGACCTTGAAAAGTTTCCATTTAGAGACATTTTTGAGCTAGAAAGGAACATAAAGAGATTCCAAAGTAATTCAGAGTAATGATATGCAAAAGATGTATGCGTAAAGTTAAAGGACAGGACAACTCTTAACCTTAATAACATGTCAGTAATGCTCACAATGTTAAAAACAGACTACCTCCTTATTATACTGTTCAAATGTTTCACTGTGCAAATAATTTCTAATTGTAAATAAATTAGTAGTGGTATCTTGCACATTAAAGAAGTCAGGAATTCAAATACTGACAATGAAAAGTAATAATGCTCCAGTTACTTGGTCAATGCACCTTCAATCTTTTTTGTCTGATGATGCACCTTTTGATTTTTTTTAACATCTCGATGTCACCAATATAAAAGAGGGAGAGATAGTGGTGACATTCTTTATGGGTGATCATAAGCGGGGATGTTTTGAGCAGCGTTAAGATGTATGAGCTGTATCCCTTCCGCATCTTGGGAATTCTAGTTAGTCAAAGAACAACACTTATAGACTAGGAAGGAAGGGAAGGACAATGGTTATGCATTTGAACACACTTTGTAAGGAAACCCCTAAATGCTGTGTGGGAGCTTCCTGGTAATTCATTCTGTTCCATAGTACTCATGCTCATAGCCAATCAAATTCCCAAAATTTTAATAAAGGGTTTCACCCACATAATTACACTAGTACACTGTTGGCTTTTCTTTTGTACACATTTCCCTTACTTGAACTTTCTGACCTTTTCTCATATGTATTTGACAAAAGAACTACAGATAGAGACTACAGATAGAGTGTTATTATATCTTAGATGGAGGAAATGGCCTATGGATTAATGTTTGAAATGCGCAATGTTGGCAATCAAGACTTACCTCAGCATTTGCTGGGACACAGGAAACCAGCTAATGGCTGATAATGTCCAGGAAATTAGTAACTCATACATATGGTAAATGCTCCATTCCTGGCCAAATGATTTGTGTAACTGATGGCTGAGTTCTCAAAGGGACTGTTAGCACAGTGGAATAGTGGGGCTTTATTAACTGGACTATGTGCTAATCCTTGTTGTTTCCTAACTGGAGAATTTAACCATATGATACAATATAATGGAAAATTGTATACCCAGAAAGTGAAGATGTTCAAGGCACCAATATTCTATTCTCCAAAAGGACTATTTTATTTTAACAATGTTAGTATCATCATAACACCATTATCTTAGTTTAGAATTCTGTAAAATGAATTGTAAATAGCATTTAGTTGCAGGAAAAATATTGAATCAGATACCACTTTGCTTAATGTCCTATTCCTATCTGTTAATTTTTGTCAGTATTGGCATTATTTATAATCTGTTGCTTGCATTCATTGATTTTTCTACAGAGTATCAGGCAAGCCTTGTGCTATGTGCTTTCACACCTTCCCTCATTTAATCTTGCCTCTTTTCTCTTCCCCCCCTTCCAAAGTTAGTTTTCACATACCCCTCAAGCCACAATTCAAGTGTCAGCAAGATTGCCTCAGGGAAATCTTAATGACATCCCAGTGTGGGTCATCTGCTCTTTCTATATAAAATCTTATAGACTCTTATATAACTCCTTAGAATCCTTGTTCACAGTTTGTAATTTAAATTTTATATGGTAGACAATTGGATACCATCCCTCTCTTACTCTAGAGTAGAAAATTTGTAAGTGTAAAGACTGTACTAGTTCTTGCCACTATTGTATACCTTCTGAGCCAAGGACAGAATTTGACCAGCAGGCAATAGTTAACAATAAATATTTATTGAATGAAAGAGATCTATATAGTAGTTATTAGTTCCCCAGGTTTGCAAATGAGAAAACAGAAGCTCAAAAAGTTTAAACTAATTACAGTCATATAACCACTGGATACCATGATCTCATTTCATATCTGACCCCAAAACCATTACTGTATCTGAATTATTTTCATTGGGCAAGATAAAGCAAGTATTGCAAAATGTATTTTTCTCTTTAATAAAAACTGAACTTTGCTAGTAAATATTTACCATTTCTCTGTACAATCTTTCAGAGCAGTTATTCTTAACTGGAGGCAATTTTTACCACCATAGGAGCCATTGGACAAATGTCTGAAAACATTTTTAGTTGTCATTACTGGTGGTGGGGGGAGGTGTGTGCTACTGGCCTCTACTGGCAGCCTATGAAACACAAAAGAGCCCCTCCTCACTACATTGTCCAGTTCAGCTACTTACTGTTTCATCACTAATTTGCTCAACACATATGCACAGGGGTGCCTTACATGTGGAGAACTAATAGTGAATAAAACACAATTCCACATGGAAGTAAACTTAGAGTATATAGGGAGGTACATGTGAGTAATAAGAACAGTTATCTAGAGGTATAATTCAGGAACATATAGTGGAGACAAAATATATTTCATCTGGGATGCTCAGGAATCCTTTCTTGGAGGAAGTGATATCTAAACTCACATTTGAAGGATGCTTTAGAGCAGTGGTCTTCAACTGCAATTTCTAGAAACATTTTTGGTTGTCACAACTGTGGCAGAGGTTGCTACTCGTATTTAGTGAGTAGGTATAGGCCAATATGATGCTAAGCATCCTACAAATTCATGGAACGGCCTCTCCCCTGCTGTACACACACATAGAAGGAGTTATTTGGTTCAAAATATCAATAATGTTGAGGTTAACAAACCCTGCTTTAGAATGATAATGTTAGGTCATCATGTTGTCACCACTGCATTTTAAAAATCCCACTTAATTTTGTTGTCCTCAATTATTTTTCCGATTGTAGCTACCAATAAAATAGTATTATCTATCTATCATCTATCTATCTATCTATCTATCTATCTATCTATCTATCTATCTATCATCTATCTATTTATCTATCTCATCTTAAGGCAATAAACTATATGATTACATATCAGAAACAAATTAACATTTCAGTTTAATGACAATAATAATTCATCATACCTCCTTTCTTTTGAATTTCTATCACTTTGAAATTCTTTTGAAGTTCAATCTTAAGCCTCTGTAGCACTTCATTTTTTAACTAGTCCAATGACCAGGCTCTCCCTGGGGCCAACGTCCAGACCTGATTCATGTCCATACTTACCTTTAGATTTTGCTCATGGTAGGATCTCAGATTTTTGTTGAATGACTCCAAACAGAAGCTGAACAATTAAGTCTTCTAAACAGCAGAAACTAACTGATTAAAATACTTACTGCACTTCAGTACCTGCAAATGGGGGAAAATAATAAATTTCAATCACTAAAAATTTCTTCCATTATATACTGAAATCATATATAACTAAGCTTCTTCTGGATAATTTGTTATGAATGTTAGAATTTTCCTAGGAACTAATTCTGTTTCTTTATTTTTTAAGATCTGTCTCACTAGTTAGAGATCATTAGTTTTCTTTGAAGGGTAGCCTACTAGAGGAGTCAAAATCTGTCATTTGTTTACCAGTATGTCTTTTTAAAAAGATTGGAAAGAATGTTAAATTAAAACTCAAGTGCTTTCAGATATCTTTTGACATATTGATAAGGCTGAAATACTTCCCCAAATAAAGCAAATATAAACCTTATAAAGGCTTCCTTTCTTTGTTAGTTTCACATTAATGACATGATCCTGAGATCTTTTTTCCCTCAGTGCACACACTACAACTTTCCCATGGCTAGTTTTTATAATTTGCATTAAAGATTATGTTCTATCTGTTCTCTAAATATTTTCAGTGTAACATTTATATTCTGTGTATATTTTTTTATAAATTGTTTATCCTTGTTTACTTTTCCTTCTTTAAAATGCAATTCGAAAATCGAGTTGTATATTAAGTGGAACACCTGTGCAGAGTACAAATTTTGAAGCTGAAGACAAAAAATGAAAAGTACTACAAATATTTAATTGTAGATGACATTACCCTGAGCTGATTGTTAAAAGGTCAGTGCACCAGCTTAAGGACGCAGTGTTTAAATATAGGCAATACTCCTTTGCTAGATTGTTGTGCATTTCAGTCCATGGAATAATATTGTGTCATTTTATAGGAATTCCTTTGTGTTTTCCATAATTTTAAATGACGTGTGAATTCATAAAATCTCTGTTTTACAACTGATGATTCCAGATTATAGTGTGAATTGAAGAACTGTGTACTTCAATGTACGTCACGGCAGACCCACGTACAAGAAAGAAATTAGGTTGAAAATGGATGCAAATAACAATAAACATTATCAAAGAAGAATATGGAGTAAGTAGAAATGGGAGATGATCCAGCATGGACTCATAACTTGATAGACTAGTGAGAATAAAACATTAGTGTCTATTAGACTTGGTCTTGGCAGTTCAGATTCTGCAGAGGGATAAAACAGTGCAGCTTTCTGACACTTTTTCAATAGTGTCCCTAATTCTGTCTTAATGGGTTAGGCATAATGTACAATGTTCAGTGTGCAGGTGCGGATGTGTATGTCCTTTCATGTTAACGTGCTTCTTGCACTTCCAAAGATTTTATAATAAGTAGTTAGGAGATAGTCTGCTTTGTAGTTTAGGTATATTATATGGTCTTAATGTTTGCCCCTCTTTCTGATGTTGTTAAGATATAAAACAAGACAGGTTGCCTTTTTTCTGCTTGGCAGTGTGTATGTGTCTTATCAGTTAAGATACCAGTTTTGGTGAAAAGTTTGTAAGGTTCAGCCTTTCTTAGATGAGTAGAAATTTTGTTGAATCATGCACCAATATTACAAGGTTATGAGTTACCTTTGTCTGCCATTTTTGGGTTAGAATGATAAATTAGAATAAGGATGACTATATTTTCTCACTGCTAGTTTTTGTTCAAAATGAACTCAGTGGTGTTCTAGCACTTCTCTTGGGTGGTTATGTAGTTGATGGCTGAAGACCATATTGTCGGGAATGGATTCACAAGGTATAGGCAAATGGGTATGGATCAGGACGCAGCTTACAAGCTGACAGACGTTCTGGCCAGGTCATTTGCTCACCAAGGATTTTGTTCTCAAAAGTATTTAAGTGTGTTGAACTTTTTTGGACACGAACATAAGTCTTCCTTAGAGCCCAGGGGATTTCAGTAACATGTAGAATCTTGCATCAGAGCTGGAGTTGGAGATGGTTTGCTCATATCATAGGAATCTGTCCTTAGACTCTTGAAGTACAAAAGCAACTATGGAAAGCTGCCATGTGTAATTTTTTATAATAACTAGGGTTGATTTTATGAGCAGAACATATGACTGTATTTTATGTATGCAATCTAAAATCACAACCAGGCATATGTGGACATGAGAAAAACCAGCAGCCAGATTAAACATTCACATCTGTTTCTGAGTTTTTCTGTACTATTCCTTTTCTATTTGTTTATTCATTCTTTCATCTTCTAGAGCTCACTTGCAGACAAATGTCGCTAGTGCCAATGTTTAAGAAAAATACATGGTGGAAACCATTCTATCCATCAATGTACTATTTTTTCTTTAAATTGAGAAAGAAGAATCTCCACCATATTTAGAGCAGAACTCTTTCAAATGAAACACAACTTTTCCATAACATGCAGTCTAAGCAAGAGACATATCATACAAGATAAATTAATAAAATAACCTGAAAGAGAAAAAATTTCACAGCTTGACTCAACATAAATGAACCATTAAGTCTGTGTGCTAAGATGTGTTAGAAAATGGCAAACATCTGTTTGGGATTCCAGAATCACTGTATTGGATAAGTTTCCAAGATACTGTAGATTTATTTTGTCAATTTAGTACAAATTTTCTATATTTATTCATAGAAAGATGTAAATGATAAATCAATCAATTTTAGATTTAATTTAATTTTGAAGTCCTCTTCTATTTTCTCTTTAATTGGCAAAATGGATTGCCTGTTTTTACTTTTCTGAATTTTGAAGTTTTTTTTCCAAACACTAGTTAGAAAATTTAAGCATTTTACTGTTTTACTTCACTTTCAGAAAACCCATGTCTTACTCACATTTTCCATATTATATTTTTGCCTGAAGTTATGAACCACATTATATGAAAACTGAAATTTCTAAGTTAATTGTTTTGAATGTTACTTAGAAGTTTAGTTTATTATTCATTTATAATATTAATGTCTTGCAACTGATTTTTTATGGAAAAGATAAGCTTTGTTGAAAAAGATAGGCATACATATATTTTTTTTATTTTTTACCTTTATAATAGAATATTTAAAAACATACACAAAAGCAGAGAAAATGTATAACATGGCATAAGGAGCCTATGACCTAACTTCAACTTTTACTTACTGTCAATCTCATTTCATCCAAGCCCTTTCTAAATTTCCTTGCAACACTGCAACATATCCCAGACATCATATCATATTATCTCTAAATCATTTACCATTTACCTCTACCAGCTAAAGATTTGTATTGACCCATGAAACCACCATCCAGACTGAGGTATTTTTTAGGAGTTCTAAATTTTGTGGGAATATTTTAATAAGTTTCATAGAGTACTCCCAGTTAAAATCAAATTTCAGTCTTTCCAATCAAATAATTGAAGCTTATCTGAAAAAAAAAAAAGCTTTAAAACTAAGATAAATATTTCTAATGGGATGTTTAAGGATAAAGCAGGATACATTTCTACTTACATTGTTAATTTCATTGTCAGAATTATATACTGCTTGAAGTCAAGACTATATAATTTTGCAGAAAACTTCCCATGCTAATCCCTTTGGGGTTGGTGTTTTGCTTCTCTTGTATGGATGACAGGAATGTATTCTTTCATTTATATGCATCACATGATGACAGGAATGTATGCTTCCACTCAGGCACATCACTCATCTAAGTTGGATGCACACACACATGCGTGAACATATATATATATATATATATATATATATATAGAGAGAGAGAGAGAGAGAGAGAGAGAGAATCTGGGTGACACTTTACAGGGATGAGGTGTGGTGGTTCATATACATATATTACATATATATATGTATATGAACTGCCTGAAGCTGCTGAGGCTAAGAGAAGAATGTGATCAAGGCAAGAACAGGCAACTGAATACATTCACCAGAGCTGCTTAAGGTAGCACTGCTTAATTGATGCTTTAACCAAAAGAACTAAAAGGCAAGAGGCCCAAATGTTCCCTGAGTCAAAGTAGAAATTCAGTGTGCTTAGTGGTATATTTTGTGTGTGTATAATGTCACTCTTCCTGGGTTCTTGCTTGGTTTGGGGAGATTGTGAGAATGCAGGAGAAGTCTCATATGATAATAGAATGCTCATTTTATGTATTCTTTGTAGGTTTCATTCATATTCTTTTTATATAGCATTCTCTGCAGAGAGTTGGGAATAACAGAGTACTTGCATCCCAAACCATGTTTCAGGACCCATTGTCTTCATTTCCAATCTGCTATAAACTGATGCTTTTGTAAAATATAAGAAAAGTGAATTGTCCAAAAAATGAAATAAAGGCAGAAATGTATAAAATGTAAGCCCTATTTATTATTATTATCAGTTTTAACAGACATACAACTAGTCTGTCCAATTGTTGTAAGTTTCTACATGCTTACTCTGTATTTTGTTTCTTCTCTTCTCAGTATCTACATTTTGTGATGTATCCCTAGACATGAGGCTGAACTGGATGGTTGACTAGGATTGTATGCAAGGGTGACAGTCACTATATCAAATTGCCAGAATACCATTGTCACTGAGCAATAAGTCCAGGCTGCAACTTAAGAGCTAGAGAGGGGCTCTCAGATACCCTTTTATATATAGCAGGTTTTAGGAATCTGGGTGACACTTTACAGGGATGAGGTGTGGTGGTTCAATAAGAAAACTGCCTCCCAAGAGATATGGAAGTATTTCAATACCATTATAACCATTCACAAACCATACCAGTACCCATTAGCATTTCACATCTCACTTAAAAAAATTTTTTTTGATTCATCTGAGAGAGAAAGAAAAAGCGTGATAAGGGAGAGGGGCAGAGGGAGACGCAAACTCCCCACTGAGCTAGAAACCCAACTATGTGGAACTCGATTCTAGAACCCTGGGATCATGACCTGAACTGAAGGCTGACATTTAACTGACTGAACCACTCAGGCACCCCTCATATCTCACTTCTACAGACCCCAGAAGACAGGGAGTCTACTATTGCTCCTGTGCATGGCAAAGGTCCTGGCACATAGTAGATGATGAGTAAATATTTGTTGAGTTAATGATGGCTGAATGAATGAGATTATTAGAAGTTCTCTTTTAAAGTTTTTATTATACCATGGTAATTCAGATACTGAAATAACATGTGTGTATATCAACATCAGGATGTGCAAAACTTTTTTCCTAATCGGATATAAGAAGACCTAAGAACAAAAAAAGGTAAATCAATTGTTCTTAAACCAATATATATACTTCCAAGAATTATTAGTGCATATTTGCTTTGAGCTGCATGTGGAGCTTTTCTCTTTACTTGACCTCATCTCTTTGCATGTTTGCAGCCATAAAAATTTTGACTTTTTTTACTCATAAGTAGACATGTTAATTCTTAAAATTCAAATTTACTTTGATTCAAAGCCTATTCTATAAAAAGGTATTCTTAAAACATTATTTTAAATATTTTCTAGATGATGTATTTACTTTATCTGAGGACAACTACCAAGGTGGATATGGAATATTAACTGATGAAAGCATATACAATATACGTGTGGGGTCTATCATTAATACATGTAGGTCTAGAATGAATATGACAGATTAATGCATAAACATCAGCTAGGAAAAAGGGGCAGAGTAATATAAAGCTAAATACCCACAAGAAATAAATTTTATACAGTAGTCACCACAATTTGTCATGTTCTTTCTGAAGTTCAGGCTTATGTATAAGATTTGTTCTCACCACCCACCCTTACCTGACTTAGTGAAGTAATGCAAAACTGTTTTTCAGATCTCTGCATAGATGACACTTCTTTCAGGACACTTTGAGGGACAGTGCCTTCACTCATGTTCAATTATATGTCCTTTCTTTGAGACTTCCAGCCTCCTATAATTATCCTGTCAAATGACAGCCTCTTTTCTTCTGGTCTCTCCATGGTATTAGCCCCATATTTGCTATATAAAGGCTCAAGAAATATATAGTGACTCAAAAAATAAAAAATAGATTGTCAGTCTATTAATGAACTTCCAGAAAATATTTGGCCTTATTTTAGTTTCTTGGAAAAAGTTACCTTCCTCTACTCTTGCTGAGCACAGCTGTGGATAGAGCAGGGCATCCTATTTTGGAAGGAGAAGTTATTCTGTGAAAGATTCATGCATTCTGGTGGAATTCTATACATATATTTTTTAAACTATACAAGAACAAATGTTTCTACACACATATTTTCTACCCCACATCCTTGACCTTTCTACTTTTCTTTGGGAAAAAAAAATTCCATCATTCTTTTGATATATTTAATGGGAGTTGTCAAGTCTTTGGTGCAAGCATGTTTTATTTCCTGAGTAATGAGATACTTCCGTTTGTGGTAGGGCATCTTGTCCTGCCCCAAATGAGATATGCCAAGCAAACATGAATTGGAATGCCAAACATTATGTCTTGTGTGTTTGTCAGTTTTGTGATCTATTTCCGAAAATCCAAACACAGTGCAGTGACATATTTTACTATTTGTGAACTTTACCTTCTGTTAATATGATTGAAGCAACTGGAAATGGAAATTGTCAGGGCAATTTAACAAAGAAGCCCTGTAAAACCTATTAAAGTCCAGGTAGTAAAAATCAGTTTAGAAGGCATATTCTTCAAACCTGAGTTTTATTTGGTAAAACATGTTGGTGCCTGACCTTTTCAGAAACATACAAAAAAGGAGTCATTTAGAGGTCCCTGTCTTAAATTATAAACAGCAGCCTGATCAAATTCGGCTGTATTTTGCTCACAGTACATGACCAAATGCATAAGTACACCAAACGGACAGCTAAATGGCTATTTGGATGAGTTTGATGTGTATTTTATGAAATTGTATTCTCTACAAAGCAGTAAAGCAAAGTCAATCTTAGGTACCAGAAGAACCAAGTATTGAGTAAATAAAAAAATCTTTATCAGTTTGTAATTTAAGTTAATCTTTCAACATCTAAAACTGGAAGGCAGTAGCTTTCATAGGCAACTTTTACATCTCTACAGTTGAGGCTTCAGGGCAGAAAACCATAAGTTTTGCACATATTACACATTAAAAAATATTTTTAGGGAGTGTATTTTCAATATAAAAAATTAAAAGTTCCATTGATACGAAACACAAAGGAAGTCCTCATTCCTCATCCTTCTCCAGAGGTGATTACTATTGACAGGTCTCATGTATATATTCAGACATTTTCTGTGTATATCCAGACACAGATGTACCTTCCCCAGGGTGCCCACCTGAGACATAGTAAGCTCAGAGTTTAGAAGTGCAAAATCTGAGGTCTAATTCTTGGGCACCATTATAGCAGCTGTGTGACCTTAAACATGTCACTGACCCTGTCTACTCCTTAATTTCTTCATTTCTTCCTTTGTAATAGGAGACTGGGTATAATACCTATGTTACAGGGTTGCTATAAGGATTAACTGGGATTTAAAGCTTAGAAGAGCACCTATCTTATTGAAGAAGCATGTAAAATTAACTATTGATACTCTTGTTATTATGATTGTTATTATAATAACAGAGTGTCTATTTAAACCAAAAGTGTGTAGATAAATGCATATATATTTTTTCATATTTATGAAATGTACACCTGTGTATACTGGTCTGCAAATTTTTTGGCATATGTCTTGGACACATTGTCATGTTAGTATATATAAGGTTTTGTTTGTAACCACTGTATAGAATTCTATGTCAGGGATATACCATAACTAATATATGAGTCCTTTATTGATAAATATTCACATTTTTGCAATCTGATGCTATAATAATAATATTATAACAGCATCTTTGTATATGATTGTGCTCTTGTAAAACTATATTATAGGATAAATGCATAGAGATGGGTGCATGGCCATATGCACTAAAAATATTAGTAAATGGCAAAATATACAACAAAATTTTTGCCACATGTTTCCTTTTACAGATGACATATGACAGAAGTTGTCATATAAGGGGGATAAGCTGTCATATAAGTTCTGATGACTCCTCAGGGGAAAAAAAAAAAAAAACTAGGAAAGAGACCCAAATATCAGAAGCTTCACTGGGGTTCACAAATTGGTTTAATTAGTAGCATGTGATCTCTTTATTTTTGACCAGTAGTCACATACTAGACACCAAAGCTGACATGAAAAATTATATTCCAAACACACAACTTCATTGAAATCTAAAATAAATATTGCAAACAACTTTTACAATCTTAATATATTATTTTAAAATTCTATAGTAAGGGATGCCTGGGTGGTTCAGTCAGTTGAGTGTTTAACTCTTGATTTTGGTGGGGATTGTGAGATCAGTCTCCCTGTTGGGTTCCACACTCAGTATGGAGTCTGTTTAGGATTCCTTCTCTTAGGACAAACATTATATGTTCTCATTCATTTGGGGAATATAAATAATAGTGAAAGGGAAAATAAGGGAAGGGAGAAGAAATGTGTGGGAAATATCAGAAAGGGAGACAGAACGTAAAGACTGCTAACTCTGGGAAACGAACTAGGGGTGGTAGAAGGGGAGGAGGGCGGGGGGTGGGAGTGAATGGGTGACGGGCACTGGGTGTTATTCTCTATGTTAGTAAATTGAACACCAATAAAAAAAATAAAAAAAAAAAAAAAAAAAAGGATTCCTTCTCTTCTTCTCCCTCCGCTCACCCTTGGTCACTCTCTCTTTCTTAAATAAATAAATAAAATCTTTAAAAAGAAAAATGTACAGTAAAGTGATCAGGTTAGTTTTATAACATTGTTATTGCAGTTGAGAGGGAATTTGACTCAAGTCAATTTTCATGTTCTTCTGTCCTCACCTTGTTAGCATGAACATCCACTACCTGGGTGTGAGATGTGTGTAATCACAGAAGGCCCCATGCTCAATAGCACCCCATGCATGATTAATACCCTGTGTCTCCATCTTAAAAGACTTTACAGTGTTTGAAAAGTATTATATTGGTGCCCCTTCTATGTATTTGGTACCAGGCCTCACAGATTACATAGCAAGTCCTGGTCAGCAATAATTAAATTTCCTGTTAATTAGACTGGGTCAGTTGAACACCATCAATATGTCTGTTATTTGTTTACCTGTTGGTAATGCCCCAGAGTTATGTTCATGCCTTATTTCTGAGAAGATTGACATGATTCAAATGTCTATACTGGATATCAGCGAAAGTATATCAGCTAAATGTTTGATACAGAGCTCTGAGAAAAATAACTATGAATGAGGCTTTGATATAGATCTTATTTTCTGAATAATAAAAATGTCTTGCATTTATAGGAATGAATATTCTTTTTTTTTTTAAGATTTATTTGTCTATTCATGAGAGACACAGACTGAGAGAGAGAGGCAGAGACACAGGCAGAGGGAGAAGCAGGCTCCACTCAGGGAGTGTATTTCGGGACTCGATCCCTGGACCCCAGGATCACAAGCTGGGCTGAAGGCAGGCGCTCAAACGCTGAGCCACCCAGGGATCCCAGGAATGAATATTCTGTAAGACTGTGGCAGAATATCAATCTACTCAAGACAAAATTATTTTCCCACATAGAGCATGAGGTCAAATGGGACGTTGCTCATTCTATGAGAAGGTGTGTACTTTATAGATCTAATTGTCTGATAATCTCAATTTAAAAATAAAACTAAAAACAAATGAAACTGCAGTTCAGGAAAACTTAATAACTGTACCCAATGGCATTGCACATTAATAACTGACCTTGAACTTGAAATGAATCTGTTTTGCCACCTTCTTTCCCAGTCCAGAGTTTCCTTCCACCTTTTGATAAATGATTCTAATTAGAGACAATTGCCACCATAATATTCCATGACTGGACTGTCCTACCTGATATGGAAATCAAAAGCAATTAAAGATGGGTTTTCTGAACAGCTGTGGAAGATGAGAGCTGCTCAGATCCTGGAATTAGAACACTTTGCTTCAGTCTGAAGCCTATGACCTTGAGATCTTAGGAGCCTCCATGAGCTTGGCTTTCTTGACTGTGAAGTGAGGAGAATAATAAAACCTATGTTATAGAATTTTTTTTTTAAATGAGACTATCTATATGAAGACCTAGACCATGGCTAGCAACAACAACAAAAACTACTATTTAAAACAAACCAAAAAAATCATGCCATATAGATGGCTTTTCATACATATCATTGACATAATGCACTAAGACAAGATATAGTTTATATCAAATTTTTATGTTTTTGATAATGTATGTGATATGTCTAAGAGAAGCAGAAATGAAAATATTAACTAAATTATGCATGGCTGGTTTTGTCATGAAGTGTACACAGTGTGCACACATTTGGATTAACAATACCAAAATATTATAAAAATTATAGAATTAAAGTAGCTTTAAATTGACATGTTTGATTAATCCTTTTAGAAAAAATGTAATATATTAAATTTCCTATGCCAAATATTCTGTTGGATGAACAGAATGTCAGCTCATACAACCTTGAATTGCTGGACAAACAACCTGTGTTTTTGGGTCACAGCATTTTTTAAAGATGCTTTTTTGCTTTTTTTTTTATTATTACAATGAAAGACATTATAGATAATTTATTCCCAAATCTTCTTTTATAAGTGAGAATACTGAGTCCCTGAATGATCGTTTAAGTGTTTAATATTAGATCACACAGGAAGGTAATAACAAACTTTATTCAAAACCCAAGGCATTGTTCTAAATTAGATATACTGATGACATACAGTTCAATGCCATCTTTAGCAACAAACATAAAGTCCTGTCATTCTGAGATCTTATTTCCTAAGTGACCAAGAGTTAGTCAACAGGAAGAAGCAAAGTCATAGAACTACAATCAATTTTTATTTTCTTTTATCAATTCCTCATATAAATGAAAAGTCTGTCTTACATCTTTACATTTCACTTGTTTTAATGCTAAAAGCTATAGAATAATGGAGGGAAACAATAATCTTCAAAACAGGCCGAAATGTAGTTGTTCCATGGATTTTAGATTTAGGGTTTAGGAAACCAAAACAACTTTAGTTGAGGAAAGAAGGTTGAGTGGTGGGAGCTGAGGTTCCTCTTGTGTTAATATGACGAGACAAGACAGTACAAAGAGAAAATGAGAAGTTGTTGAGGAGAGAGAGTATAGAGAAATACTCTACAGTTCTCTTCTCTTCCAGCTTTCTTATTGAAACTAACTTTATTGAGATATAATTAATGTACAGCAAACTGCATCCATTGAAAAGATACAAATCAATGCATTCTGACAGGTGCATTCATCTGTGAGACCACCCTCCTCCCCCCACCTTGCATAAGTGCTGTCTGAAAGAAAGAAAGAAAGAAAGAAAGAAAGAAAGAAAGAAAGAAAGAAAGAAAATCTTTTTAAAATATATAAATAAATAAATAAAATGGCTATGACATCATCAATATTACAGAATTGATTTAATAATTAAATGAAATCATTTATGTTAGCAGATGTCAGACACAAAAAAGAATATGGACTATGATCTCATTTATATAAAGCTCAAAAACGGTTATAACTAGGATATGGTGGTGAAAGTCAGAATAGGAGGTATACCTGTAGGTGGAAGGTAGTAACTGGAAAAGAGTTCAGAGGTTTCTGGATTACTGATAATATTCTATTATTATCTTACCCAAAGTAGGTAAGGGTATGTGTATGTATGTATTTGTGTGTGTGTGTATATATACATTACTTACATAGTGCAAGGCATTTTTTATCTTATGAAAAGCAGGATGAATATATTTGTATTTTCTTGTATGATGCTATAAACATCTCTACAAGTTTTTGTTTGGTAATTACACTGGTCACCTGTTTGGTAATGGGAAATTGGAGACAAGGATGGGAGGCTCTTCACAGAATACCTATTAGTTCTTGATTTTTTTTGAAACATATGAATCTATTAGCTATTTAGGAAATTAAATATATATATTTTTAAGAATAGCAAAGAGCAAAGCCCAAATTCCTACATCCTGTCATTTCCTAATAAGCCTAGTCTTTTGTGACCAGGGATTGGATGATGGCATAATGATAAGGTGTCCAAGGTACTGTAGTTCAAAAAAGTCAACCTTTAGACAGAAAAATAAAGGCTTCTTTTCCTGCAATGCATAATATTACCAAAAATATTTTGATTTCTAGGGATTTCTATTAGAAATGTCGGGTGACTCAACAAGCATTTTTAAATACTACAATAGTTTTAGCAAATACCTACCATTGCAGTCCATGGCAAGCAGTTGGATGCTGCTTTAATTTGCTTTTTTTTTCCCTTTCTATCCAGCAAAAACATGACAGGAACAACAAAAATTAAATTGAAGTAGTGTCTGCTAGGAGTGGTGATTACTTTCAAGCTCAAACAAAATTAGGTAGGGAAAGAATTATGAAGAGAAAGCATTTTTCAAGATCTTCTTGTAAACTGTGTGGGAAAGTATGTGAGAAAGAAAATGTACATGTAATTATTTTTTTTTCATTATACTTAGGAAATGATAGGGAGGGGCACCTGGCTGGCTCAGTCAGTAGAGCATGTGATTCTTGATCTCGGGGTTATGAGTTTGAGTCCCACCTTGGGTGCAGAGATTACTTAAAAATAAAGTCTTAAAATATGATAGGAAAGAGAGAGTCTGAAAACAAAAGCAGTTTTCAGGGGGGAGAAAAAGGAAAAGAAAACAAGAAAAAAAAAAAAGAAACTCCTTCAATAAACTATGATCCTTATTAGGATTAAGGAGAGTTGTAGATTACTTAAAATACAATGATAGACATGGTATTGTAGCTGTTTAATGGTGAGGACCATGTCCCTTATTTCCTTTGTGCCTCTGCTAGTATGGTTAGAGGTATGCAGCTGGGATATCTTTATAAAGACCAGGTGGGCAATGTGGCAGTGGAGAAAGCAGTAGAGAAGGAATCTGCTTTCTGCCGACCTTGGACCAGTCTCTTATCTCACCAAACCTCAGCGTATTCCCCGTACAATGGGCACATTGCTTTAATTACCCTCCTCCAGTTATAAAATGCAATTCACTGGATTCAGTTGAACACTCCAAAATCTCTGTGATTGAAAGACTGTATTATTAATTAATCAAAGTTTAATTTTTTATACCACCTGTAACAAATGCCTTTGGGTAGTATCTACATTACACACAACTTACGTTAAATTGCTGAATGCAGTACACTCTGATACAGTCAAGTGTTTTGCACACGAGTCTATTTATTCTTGCTTTTCTAAGTATTAGCTATTGAATATTTCACGCTCCCAAGAAACTGTGGAATGTTGAGTTGTATTTACTAAAAGTTCATGAAAGCTTGTTCTTAGAGATGAAAATTGGCGCTAGGAAAGCAAACTTACAAATGCTTTGAACCTTGAGAAAATTTTGCTGTAAGTAATAATAAGGGTGAATAATGGTGAGGAGAAATTCAACAGTTCCAGAAAACAAATGGAAAAATTTGAGAATACCACTGGCAAGAGTGAATTCAGCAACTTGTTTGGCCACCACAAGATTTTGTCTTCTAAACTGGGCCCTGTAATAGTTAGTTAGATATGCAATGCATCATTTTTTTTTTACATCTATATACATACCTCTTTCTAGTATATCTAGGATATCAAAACACATTTTTTCATAATTCTGTGTTATATATTCCATGTTATTGACTATTTTCCAATGACTTCTTTGTATGATTTTTTAAAGTCTTCACTTTCTGCACTAGTGCTCTCTCGTTCACAAGTTTGAGTTTCTATCCTGTGTCCCACTTTTCATTGAAGACAGCTTTCCCTTGCCAGGTGTCCTAAATTATAGCTAAAATAATTTTGGATAAAACTCATGTGATATAGGTCATTGTTGTTTAACTGAGGTGGACTCTCTACAGTCTAAATGCTATAAAAAATCAATTAACAAGAAAATATTTATAAGTATCTTATCTTTGCATGCTCAATTTCCATATCTGCATTTAAAACAATGTGGCTTAATTAAAATTTTATCTTTGACAAATTTCTAAGTTATCTTTGTCATTCTTTCAAGGGCTTTCATAGGGAGGAAGAGGTTGCTTAATTAACATTTTTCTTAGAAATGTTTATTAACAAGTCATCCTAGGAACCAGTCCCTGGCTATTTGGATTGCCTTTTTCAGGAATTTAAAGTAACTGGCTTACTCTTTTTATAAAGGTCATTATTTCAGGGATTGAATTGTGTGGCTTTACTCACAATTGAAATACTGTGGTGAACCAATTATGTTATTATTTTTTAATTGTGGTAAAGTGCACGCATCAGTTATTTTAATATTTGAATATACTAATTAAGCCCAGAAATGTAATATTGCTTATTTTTAAGAATGCCACTTACACATATACAGGGGATGCATAGCTGTTATGGGCTGCTGGAAAATGCAGGCCCATTTGGGAACTAAGCCAATATTGTATCCCTGAAACTTTGGTCCTTATTTTGATAAGTTTTCTGGGTTATTCATCTCACTTTGCTCCAAATGACTGTTTCTTTATTATGCTTCTATCGCATGAAAGAGAACATGTTAGTTCTCCTTATTTAAATGTAGCTGATATAATAAATAGTAGAGTCCAAATTTAAACCCTCACCTGTCCCCAAAACACTGGGGAGATGGGATAGAAACATAAATCTGTAGGTATTCATACAGTAGTTATAAATGTTGAACTTTAGGAAATTGTATCCAATTCATATTAGGGATCTGTGGACAACATAGACCATGTGCTTTTGACTGTCATGAACTCTGTAGATTCAATTTGATGGTTTTTATGTCATTAACAGAATGATAAACACAAAAAGTAAGTGTTCTATCTGTAGTATTTTTTATTAAACTTTTCAGTAAAGTTACTATAGAGTTTTACCTACATTAGTTGGGAAGGACAAATTATAACCTATCAGAAAAGTCTCCAGACAACTTAATATCAAGTTCTGGTTTGGAAATCATATTTGGTTTGGCCAAGATTAAGTTTGCCTGGTTTGTGCGTTCTACTTTGTTGTAGCGTAAAAAATAAGTTTTGTGCCATTTTTAAAGGGAGGTAGGGAGGGAAGGAAGGAAGGAAGGAAGGAAGGAAGGAAGGAAGGAAGGAAGGAAGGAAGGAAGGAAAGAAGGAAGAAATCTCTCAGATAGCAGAGGAAATCCTGATTGAAAAAACATCACATACTTGTGAAAATTAGAAAACGTACTTTACAAGTCAGTTCAAATCTTGAAGTTGGGATACCTGATCTAACCTCGACTTTGCCATAGTAAAATTTTGACGTATGTTTATAGAACACCTATCTTGTGCCAGACACTGTGCAAGTTTCTAGAGATAAAATAAAAACCAAGCTTTGGCTTATAGTCTTCACTTATTAAACCATAGTTTCTTCATTTATAGTATAAAAGAACTTGATGATCTCTAAACTCTTCTAGCTCTGACAGTCTGTGGAAAAATCAATAAACATATTCATTTATTCTTTCTATAAATATTTATTATGATTTAGGAACCATGCTGTAGGTATTGGAGATTGGGTAAATAAGACAGATAACATCTCCCTTTTTATGGGGCTAATATCTAGGGAAAGAGAATCTGAAAAAAATAAACAATGGATGCAATATAATTTGAGACAGTAATAATTCAGTAACTGAACCACAAAAAATAATGTGATCATGCCTGTCAGAGTAGTGTGTATTTTCCGAATAGAGCTGGAAGGCAAGGTGATATTGTTGAGAGTGTGCATGTCCAATTAGTTTTTATAATATGAATCTAAATATGATTCATAAAATAAATGTATCAAGAGATCGTGGGAGACAGCTTTAAATATTGGACTCACAAATAGTATCCAATAGAACAATCTTCTTCAAGGTGAAGTGTACAATGAAATTAACCTGTTAACCTCCCTGCCCCACATAGTGGAACAGAAACATCAAGGTGTAAAAAATTAGCAAATGCCAGGAAAGGAACCTAAAGCTTATACAAATACTAAGTATTATCAAAGTATTGCTAATCATGGCGAATCAATGGGCAGTGAAGTGGAACACAGGTTACGGAGTCAGAATAGCCATGTTTACATTCCAGCTCTGCCTCTTAGGCAAGTTATTTCAAATTTCTCTGTGTTTTGGTGTCCTCATCCATAAAGTGAAGTTTAAAAAATGTCCATACTTGGGATGCCTGAGTTGGTTGAGTGTTCAACTCTTGATCTCAGCTCAGGTCTTGATCTCAGGGTGCACTGATTAAAAAAAAAAAAAGTAGGCACTGATTACTAGATAATGAATAAGTGTTACAAAAGATAGTTCTCTTTTCCTTCCTTTCACCCATGACCCTTTGTGTTACACAAGTAACTTGTTAAGGGCTACACTGAAAGCATACAAGTTGTGCTGAAGAATACAATGAAAAATTTAGCTAGAGGAAAAGTAACCCAAATGCCCTTCATCACCGTGTTGGAAAGTGGAATGCTTCCTTGACAATAGATGTCTGTGGACTAATGGACTAATGGATAGATGACAATGGACCATGAGATGTGAGTAAAGCTCAAGTTTTATAGGATGCTACTGCAACATTTTCTCAAATTATCTGCTGGAATGAATAGATATGTTTTTATGATATGTCTGGTAAATTAATTTTGTAGATGTAGTTCACTTAAATTATGAAACAAAACAGAGTCGATATAGCTATTATTGTAGGCCGTTTTATTTTAACCCTAGAGTCCCAGGAGACATATGGGTATCTAATGTTGTTCTTGTGGCCCCACATTTTTTAAATATTTTCCAGAGTGTACCCCAAGTTACTTATAAACATGTTCAACTAAGCATGTGTGGTGAGCTACAATTAAACTTCAGCCACACTGTATATAGTAATCATTTCAGTAATAGTTTCCAGAAAACATTTTTAAATTCTTTTCAAAATAGTGCTGTAAACAGAGCTTATTCACAATTTTACTCCTTAGGTCAATGATACAGAAATCTAGTCCTCTCCAAATTAAAAGTATTAGTGGTAAAAACTGGGTCTATACGGAGTTACAGACCTTTGCTATTCCTTTTATATTTGTCTTAGCAATTCTGAAAATACTGAACATTCACTTTGGATATCCTACTCTTGAATATCCTGAAAAGTAGGGCCTGTAAACATCCATTAGCCTTTGATTAACCAGATTTTCTCTCCTTTCCTCTTCTGGTGTTTTAGTATTATCTTCTGAACTGTTTCTCTAATTACTGGGGAGAGGAGAGGCATAAGAGTAAAGGACAATATAAGAACCTGATAACTCCAAAGACGTGCAATTCCTTTTTGTTTCTAATTTTTCTATTTTTTTATGTTTCTTATCTTCATTTAAGAGCTTAAAAGAATAGAGCTCACATCTAAGCATAAATACATATAAACATATTATTTTGATTCCTGAGGAATATTCAGTGAAAAAAAGAATATTCAGTGTATGATATTTTTTGAAGGAAAGGGATATATTTCTTGATTCTGTTGGGTTTTCCCTTGGCTTTGAATGTTGACTACAAATTATTTGAAGTTCTCAGCATTTAAGGCAAACTGTGGCACTACTAAACACCATTGGTTTTTGGTAGTGTTGTTTTGTTTTGTTTACATTTCTGTGATGTTTGTGTAACAAACCCCATGGAACCATGGAACCAACTTAAAACAAGTGTAAGCAAAACCTTTGATCCTTTGAGAAGATGATTTGATCCACCATTCATCAGCTTTGACAGTTTTCTGTGAACTCTGGCCAATGATTTCTGCTCAACTGACAAAGTATAAACTCTTCTGGGATGGTAAATATGCTGCCCAGGTGTTAAGAAGGTCATCAAACCAGTTCATTTGTTGATATATAAGACAGTTATCTTGGGGATATGTGCCTTCCCTGAAGTCACTGAGAAAAGAGCAATTCCAGAATATTCACTTAATTACAGATTTAAGTGATAAATAATAACAAAAAGTCCTTTAAAATATGATAGAATGTTTGTATTGAGTACCTACATAAGCCTTTGCTTACTCACATGGATATTTGATTCTAAGAGGAAATAATGGTTCAGGAGGCAACTTTCTTGATCTGGAGACAAAGCTGAGTATCTTGGTGTGCTGTATTGTAAACAAGACTGAATAGCCCTGCCATTAGCCAGTTATTAGGTCTTGGACAAGTCAGATAATCTGAGCATCCAAGTCATTGGTAAATTGAGAAGATTAATAATTGGTCCACCCTCAGAAAGCCTGGGTGGCTCAGCGGTTGAGCATCTATCTTTGGCTCAGGGCGTGATCCTGGAGACTCATATCGAGTCCCGCCCTGGACTCCCTGCATGGAGCCTGACTCTCCCTCTGTCTGTCTGTCTGTCTGTCTCTCTCTCTCTCTGTGTGTGTGTGTGTCTCATGAATAAATAAATAAAACCTTTTAAAAATAAAAACAAATAATTGGTCCACCCTCTTAACAAAATCAGTGTGTAATTCCAATGAGAAAGAATGTGAACATAGAAAGCATAGAGGAATGCATACAAGTCAGAAACTTTTGCTTAAATGTAAAAGCTTATGAAATTTAACAAAAAGTGATCAAACTCTCTTAATTCCAGACATCAGTATGAGCTATTTTAGCCCATGGAAGATACAATTTCAGGATGATCTGTTGCAGGTGATCTACATCTAAAACATTAGCAAATAACTATTTATCCAAAGTGGTGGCCAGACTTACTGTTAGAGCATGAATGTATTTTGACCACTCTTCTTTGCTTATCATTCAGCAGTAAGATGGGAATATATAAACACCTTAATAATAACATCAGTATGAGGAGTAAAAAACACAAAGTATCTACAATACCAGTATATTTGGATGTAAATGCCAATATTTTGTAAATATCACCAAATGCAGTATAGTAAATAGAGCAAGGGTATGGTCTTGAGATTAACAGGTTAAACCCTGGAGCCAGAGAAAACATTCCTGAGCATTCCTTGTTATCTCTCCTGTGTGCTCCTATATGTTCACCTCCAAATAATCATTTACCTTGTTTACTTATTGACATAATTACCTATTTACTTATCCACATCCCCCTGTAGACTGTAAGTTTATTCTGGTTAAGAATTGTGTCTTAACTTACCATTGATTCTCACATAGTAGAGTTCAGAAACAGCAGAACCTGGAACTAGCGCCTTGCTTCAGAAGGATGTTGTTGAGGGAGTAATAGATATTTTATTAGAGGGAACTCCCAGCATAGCTAACTGGAGTTGGTTAATTAATACTCATCAGCATTACTGAAATGGAGAGGCTGCCTCAGCTGTTACATGAGTCCATGTTTTCATCAAAACAATGATAAAAAATGGGCTGAAGTCCATAGTTAATGTCAATGCAATTGGAATATTTTCCCCTAGAGAAAGGGAGGGATAGATGCTTTCCTCACATGGAACTGGATATGCCAGTGATTCTTTCCTTAGACTAGTTACTCCACCCACCTTTCATAATGAACCTTAGTGACAGTGAACTTGAGAGAGGCTCTGTGGTTTCTCTAGAAGAGAGAGAGTTGGTGCTTGCCATACCCCAACCAATAGAAGGTAACCAGGAGCTTAAATAACTGCGCTACCATCTTTCCCTAAGCCTTCTATATTTAAAGGATTTGAAGGTTCTGGTTAATGTATTTAATCTAATTTTACATGATTATTGTATATACCACAAGGAAAGAAAAAGCATTACCTTTTAAGATGACAGCAGGTTCTCATATAGGTCATTTAGACTTATTTAAGCATAATGTTTAAAAGCATTTATGCAAATTCATAAAAAGGAAAATATAAGTAAATTAAATGGTTTAAGTATTCTAAACCGTTTTTCACAATCAGAATCTGATTATGAATAAATTTATGATAGAATTGTCATACTCCATACTCCGCTCAAAAGCTCCTGTGTGCCATCAAGAGTGTTGATTATGTAACATTGTTTAGAAGGATGCTTCACTGATGTCTCTGACATTTTTTTTCTATGTCACCCACACTGGGTGTTTTGAGGCTCATATGTAGGCAATGATGACTTCATCCTGATTGTACCTAGCTGACAGCTCCTTTAAGAAGCGCCCTAATTTCAGAGCCTTTAAAATGTGCATTTTAGAATTGAAATAAGTAATTCATACCTTCATGATGAGAACTATCTTCTTTCTGCTTTAAAGGCTTGAAAAAACTCAGAGTAGGAAGTACATAGATTACAGAGGCAGACAAGGCTCAGTTCATATTTCTCTACTGACTAGCTATTTTAATGGGGGCAAATTATCTCCTCTGAGACTCAGTCTCCTCTATCTGTAGCACTTGCCTTTTTTTTTTTTTTTTTTTTTTAGATTTTATTTATTTATTCATGAGAGACAGAGAGAGGCAGAGACAAGCAGAGGGAAAAGCAGGCTCCGTACAGGGGGCCTAATGCGGGACTCGATCCCGGGACTGCAGGATCACGACCTGAGCTGAAGGCAGACACTCGACCACTGAGTTACCCAGGTGTCCCTGTAACACTTACGTTAAAGGATTACCAGGTATAATAAATACAAACAAACCTCCTTGTCCTAAGTCATTGCACAAATATATATATTTGTGAAACAATGCTCAATTTAAACTGATATTTTCTCTGCATTTAAACATTTTATATGTGACATTTCCAGATGGAAACTGCTAAAATTGGTAAAGTTCTTATATCTTAAAAATGAATGGGTTTCTTTTGAAGATGATGGGCACATTAAGATAGCTTCATTTTTAATGTATGTTACTTAACAGAGAACCCATCCATGACTGTGTGGTAATTTTTTTTTTTAATTCCTCTTGTCAAGAATTTGGATTTTGGCTAACATTATATGGTAAATCAGCAGTAAGTCAAAGAACTGGTTTTATTCTTTTTCCTTTACCCATTTCAGTCCAACATTTAGACAAATGTTAACTCAAAGACTAAATCATGGCTTAAAATGCAGTTGACTTGTTTAGGCTGTTACCCATTTTAGACTAATATGTATCTTCCAGTGTAGGTGCTAATTAAGACTTCCACCTCCAGTACAAGTCTTGAAAATTCAAATCAAAGGATGAGAGTTATCATTTCTGGTGTTAATTCTGTATTAAATTCATAGGAGGTACAGGAAATCATCATTTTCTCATTTTATGAAACAGAAAGAGATAGGAAAAGAGAAACTATAGCAGTATATGGCTTCCTCCAGGGGGTGACTGGTTACCTTTGGTATTTTTCTTTTTCTTTTTGATTTCTGTTTCCTCTTAACCATGCATACTTCTGATGGATCTGGAAAAAGCATTTCATTTCC
The DNA here is from genome assembly GCF_053574225.1 of Canis aureus. NCBI lineage: Eukaryota > Metazoa > Chordata > Mammalia > Carnivora > Canidae > Canis > Canis aureus. The sequence goes on from NC_135632.1 coordinate 37,890,117, forward strand.
TCTGGAACAAGAAAGAGGTTTTAGTCCCTTTTACAAAATGTAAAGTTGGACTTCCACTGAATGCCACCTAAATTTTGTTTTCCCTTCTACCTCGTAGGATAGAAAAGCTGACAAATGCTCTTATTAAAGTCCCTAACAGCTACTGTTCAAATTGGGAGAGTTTTAGAGAAATTGAGTTGATTACCCTTGATTTGCATGCATTTTTATGATGTCAGAAATTTTTATCATTCCAATAACAGGCAATGAGTAGTCCAGAAGGAACAGCTGGGCACAAATTACTGCCAGTCGCCCCTAGTACCTAGTGCAGTGCCTGTCATACATAGGGCATTCATTCATTAAATTCTTGTTGACTGCCATGAAAATTAGTAAGAATAGGAGGGAAAGAAGAAGAGAGAGGAAATTAGCTACTCAGAGAATATTTTTGAATCCTTTCTGAATCACACCAATAGAACAAAGCAACTGGCTTAATCATGTGTACTGTCATCTACATTTATGGTTAGAAATATGATTCTTGAGCCCCACCCAGACCCATTGAATCCAAATACAAATTGCACTACACCTATTACTGTAGGGATAATTAAAAATAAAATATTTTAAGATAAATATATATGATCACATAAGAACCAGAGCATTCCTTAAGGTTCTACTTCTTAACAGCTTTCCATTGCAGGATGATAAAGAGATGCTTAATAACTTTGCCAAGTTCTATTTGTGCACATTTTCTGTCTCCAGACACAATGTTCTGGTACTGCCATTTCATCTGTTTCTCTTTGTTATTAGGATTGCATCAGATAAGGCATCATAAATAATAAACATTAGTGACTGACCTGATAGCTCAATCCCAAAGGAAATTAGAGGCTCAAATTCCCGTGTAAGATTCTGATTAACATTTGTAGAAATGCAAATAGAGATTTTTTTTTCAATAGTTTCAGAATGTTACTACTTTCTTTCAGGAAGGCATGTTGATACACTGTAGGTCACACACCAGAATCCCACTAGAACAAAAGTTCACCATAACCAAAATAATCACACATGTCTAGTATCACTAATAGATTATTGATTCATTTATAATGAGATCTTCTGCAATGAATAGCCAGTCTAACCATGTTTTTTTCTAGTCCTTGTAAATCACTATTTGTCTATCTGAAAACCTATTTTGTTCTGTTTGTAGAGCACCTTTCACTTGCTAATGATCTGTGCAAATTAAACAGTAAAGGGGAGGAGAGGCAAGGTTAACGTTTCAAAACTTCTTTACTCTGGGCAAACGGTAAGCAAGAAGCAATTATCCTCTGACTCTCCTCCTTCCTCATACCAACCTTCCCACTGCCGCCCTCCAAAACTTCCCAGCCACAGAGAACAACAGATGCATGCATGCACATGCACATACCACCCAAAAGACCAAATGGTTGGGAAGGAAAGTTAGTTCATTACACCTTGCAAAGGAATAGCAATTAGATAAGACGCTTTCTTATTCTTATATAGACTGGTGTGTGCTGTATTTCTCTGTAAAGCCACTTCAGTTCAGAGCCTGGGCATGTGCTTTGACAAGATTTTTCCCATTGCAATTCCAGTAGAGTGAGATTCCACATCAACTAAATTTTTCATGAATATAGGCACTGAGAACCAAAGAGGTAACAACTTTCCCAAGACTAGTAACAATTTATATAACCAGTATGAGAAAGAAAAACATCTTTATGGAATTACTTTCATTCTGCATTAATTTTTTGTTTCCTTGTTTGCCAACTTCTTTAATGGCCTTGATGGAAAAAGAGACTACAAGAAATAGTAAAAGAGTGTTTCCATCGGAATAGGCTTATAGTTATTTAAGATTTATTGGTTGGTAGTAACAAGGGCTTTGACTTTTTCTTTCTGTCCTTTTTGTTTGTTTGTTTGACATAATAGAAAGTTTTCAGATTCTATCTTTTATTTCAAAAATAAGAGCTGCTAAATACTTGGGCACTTGAGTATCTTGGGTTTTGGGAATTCTACTCTTCCCTTGTTTAGTGCAGCTAGAGCTTTTGGTGATAATTATAAAGAGGATTTTGTGGCGGGTTTGAAAATGCTCAGTGTTGGAAATAGCATTTTTCTATCCAAAAGCCAGGGGAAATGACTAAGTGGGTCTTTGCTTGTTTTAAAGACATTGTAAGGTAACTTCTCTGAAATGAGATTTATGAATATATAAAACTTAACAAGCAAAGAATGGATTGTTATGTGCATTCTTCCCAACATTGCATTTAAGAGGTTTTTCTCTGGACAGAACAAGAGCAAGGCCGCCCATATTCCTTTTCTGCTTATTTCCCAACACCGTATATAGTTTCTAATGACACTTTTTATTTTCTTCTGAATAAATGGCATAACTGTTTTCATTTTTATTCCAATGAGATTTATTGCGTGCTAAAAGCAATTTTGTAAAGATCTCTAAACAAATCGTGTACTGTATTTCTATAAATCATATTTGAAGGCATTCCAGGGAAAGAAGTTATACGTTTTCACCATACTCATCCTGCTGAAGCATGATCTCTGTCTCCACTTCTTTTTTCAAATTCATATCCTTTTATCCATAGCTTTTGTGTTAGTTCGTTTGGGCTTCTATAACAAAATACCACGGACTGAGTATCTTATAAACAATAGAAATTTATTTCTCATAGTTCTGGAGGCTGGGAATTCCAAGACCTGGCACCAGCATGGTCCTATTCTGGTGAGGGTCAGAGATAGGGCCCTCTCACAGTCTCTTCACAAGGTGGAGGCTACTAGGGAACTCTGTGGGGTCTCTTTTATAAGGGCACCAATCTCATTCATGAAGCTTCACCCTCATGATCTAAGTGCCTCCTAAAAGCCTCACCTCCTTGAACTGTCATATCAGGCATTAGAGTTTTAACATACTCATTTGGCAAGGAGCCCCAAACATTCAGACCATAGCAGTTACTTTTAGCCCTGTGTATCCATATCCAGTGAAATTTCTGGATAGCTGTCTGAAAATTTAGACATTCAAGATGGAAGAAATAAAACAGTCAGCTTTCTACTTGAAACTTGTGGTCAGATTTAGAAATACACCTTGACTCCAGTTCTCTACTTAATCAAGGAAGTTATTGGTAAAAGAGAAAAAAGCATAATATCAGGAAAATGCATACAGGAAGCATAAGACATTTCAATGTCTTCTCTAGATAACAGTGTTGGAGTTGGATGGCCTTGTTTTTTGTCATTCATCCAACTTAAACTGTATATTTCACCCGCTGCTTTTAAATTAAGAAGTCTTGTACAACAAGAGCATTATGAGATGGGAGAAGGATTGTGGCATACCACATTATTTTTATATAATATAATATTGCTGTTTCCTTTTTGATGTCTTGTATTTTGGAATCCAAAATCAAAATTAGTTCTAAATGCAAGTTTTCTATTCTAGGCATCTGGATACCATCTTGCCATTTCTGTTCAGTGTTATAAATGACCAAAGCACATGGGCTTTTCCCGAATTGTTTTTCTTGAACAATTGGTAGTTTGGCCAATGGCAGAAGCCTAATTCTGACCTGAAAACTTCCTTAAGCCATGGATCCCAGTGCAACCAGAGGAATTCTTTATCTTCTCCAGCTCCCAGGGGGTGGGCTGAGAGACATTAACCCACAGATGAACACCCAGGGTCCCTGCCTCATTGCTATAATCAGACCAAAAAAAAAAAAAAAAAATCCAACCTGTACTTTTGGCTGATTTCCTGGGTAGATGGAGATTGAACACAAGGTTTCTAAATCCCACATATACTGATAGCTTTGGGTATGCAAAGACTTCATTTAAATAATTTCAATGATTTAACTTTTCTGAAAGCATTGGGCAATATGGAGACAACTAACCTGAAGAAATTTTATAGCAATGTTTTAATATCTGCAGTACTCATTGCTGCCTCTGACAAAGGAAGGTGTTTATATCAGCAGGATAATTAAAATTAAATGATCAAATAGGTAGTTATTGGTCACCAATAGTATTATAGCTTTTTACTAGACATTATGGGTATACAAAAGAGGGAGAAATATTTATTCTTTCCTTGATGCTGCTTCTCCTTGAGGTGGACCTTTGCTACTGGGCATTTGGGCACTATGGCATTTTGTCCCACCATTGGAATTGCTTTCATATGCAGAAATATATTATATGTATTTGTCTGTATTAATATGGACACATTTCTCATCTAGAAAAGAGATCATTGACTGTTTTGATAAACCAAATATGCCTTCTTTTTCTATAATTTAGTAAACCAGCAGATGCTCTTGGTGCTCCAGTCATACCGCTATACATGGAAGACAGCTTTCAGCAAACACCTGACACTCTACTTGCATGTTTTTCTCTGGAAACAGTAGCCCTTAGCCACCTTTATATGGGGAACAGGGGAAATAAATAGGTGCCCCTTTTTTGAGATGGTTCTTGGGGATGTGTTCTACACCAATTGCAGAGTTTCCCAGTTTCCCACAGTGGTTACTCAGTTGACAGTATACTCTTTATTGACTTCCTCTTCTTCCCTACCTCCTCTAAGTGTTTCCTGGTGTTATCTTGCAAATAATCTACTTGTACTGAAATCCTGTCTTGAAGTTTGCTTCTGGGGTAATCCCAACCAAGAAAATAACCTTTTCTAATATAGTCTTTTCATTTAGGTGAAAAAAATAAGGATTCTCCCAAGATATCACCATTTCCTTCCCTTTACTCAGTATTTGATTTGTCACTAATATTTGCACATTGAACTCCACCTTGCTATAGCACCTTAGCTCTGGTCTTCTTCCCCTTCTGCCTGGATTACTGCAGGAGCATTCTAACCAGAATTCCTATTTCTGGGTTAGATACTATTTAGATAACCTTATAAACCACTGCCAGACAAACTTTACTAGTCCTCTTTTGGTTCTATTGTTTTAAAATTAAGAATCTTCTGAGATTCCCACACTCACTCTTGTAGTAATATCATCCAGGTTCATAGTTTTGAATATCGATGCCACCGACTTCCAGTAATTATATTTCCATATTTATCTTTTCTCTCAAATTCCACTCTTGTAGATACTGCTACCTATTTGACATCTGCACTTGGGTGCCTATTAGATATTTCAGATTCAGAATGTCAAAGCAGAAAGAACCCCTGATCTCCCCCTACACACCTGCTCTTTCTGCAGCCTCCATCTCAGCTGATAACAGCTATAACTTTCTAGTTGCTTAGACCTAAAACTTTGGAGATAGCTTGAATCATCTTCTCCCCGTCCCAAACCCTACAATTCACCCAAACCCATTAGGAAGTCCTCATGTCCCTAACTTCAAAATATATTCAAGAATCTGACCTCTTCTCCCACTCTGCACAGGGAAGATTATGGCATGAGCCAGCATCATATTTGACCCAGATTGCTGTGCTTCCTTGGTTGTTTCTTCTGCTACTTGTCATGCCTTCATCCATCTATTCCTGGCTACAGATGACAGAGAGCTCCTTGAAAACTGTTAGGTCAGATCATGGCTTTCTCCTGCAAAAAGGCAAGCAGTGGATCTTTTTCTCACTCAGAGTGAAGGCTGATGTCCTTGCAATCTCCCATAAGGGCTGACTTGAAGAGTTTCTCATATCACTCTGACCCTCATCTTCTACTTTCCCCTCTCTCACTTCACTACAGCCACATTAATTAATTAATTAATTAATTAATTAATTAATGTATTCATTCACTCAACAAATATTTCTAAGTATTTGGCTGTGTGTTAGCCATTTTCTAAGCATTAGGGATACATATAAAATAAGACACAAATGGTTCCTATCTTTTTAAAGCTTAGGTTTAGTAGCTTTTAAAGTGTGGCTGTTTTAAGGTGTAATTCTAATCAATTATACATCTCAGGTTTCTTCCACAAGATCTTGTGCCTCAAACCACCTGTCTGTGCTCCAGGCAGGAAAAAAAAAGAGAAAGAAGAAAGCAAGGTAAAGACAATGCCCATAGCTAGAAAGAAAAACTGCCCCCCCCCCCAAAAAAAATCCCATAACCTATTGGGTCCTCATTGGTCAAACAGTGTCATTTGGCCACCCTAGCTGCAAGGGATGCTAGGAAATGCAAATATTTCAGAGGGTTTGTTGCTGCCATGAAAAAAATCAAATGTTCCCCACCCTCCTCCTTTAGTCCGTTAAGAAAAAAAGAGAAAGTATATACCATATAAATAGCAGTTTCTACCGTGCCTGGTATAAAATTACCTGTTCTTTGCACTGAGTCTAAATCCTGCCCACTTCTGAGCATTTTAATCAGAAAAGCATTACTACACTCGCTTGTTTTTATATTAGAATAAGGGCTATTTATTACCATCAGCTCAGGAAATGACCCGGTGTGGCCTTGTAAGACAGAATTAATTTGCAATGACTCCAGCTGAAAGTTGGCTGCCTTTTAACTTAATAACTTGAGAACTGTCAGTATCCTTTGAAGTTAATGATAGTTGTAAAGTGCAAATAAAAATTTTCCGAAAGGAAATCAAACTCACCAAGACTAGTAAATGAATGCTCTGTCACCACAGCTATTAATGTATGCGTGTGTGAGGAGGTAGGGTGTTAGGGAGTGGGACAGAGTTTAGAATTTCATTGTTATTTCGCCTTGTTTTGTTTTGGCTTTTGGATTATAGAACATCCAACAAGTTTTCCCCTTGGAAATGAAATCTGAAGCATTTAATAGGCTTCTGGTTGGCAGGTAGAGTATTAGCTGCAAAGATATTTTGTGTGCGCATTTGTGTTGGTAACACTTAAAATGTGAGTGTCACCTCTGGTTAAAATGTATTTGCACAGCAGGACCCCACAAGGTAAACAAATGAACAGTCTCTTCAGTCTTTCTCCCAGAGGAGGTGATTTTCTGAGTAGGTATATGGATCCCCATTTTAATTAGTTTTTATGTTCTTTAATGAGTAAAGTAACTGGCTGAACCAAGCATGAAAGATTTATCAGTATAGAAATAGCAGGCAACTGTTTGTCCAAGTTATGTGAAGTAGCAAACAGGTCACTTCAAGAAATCGTCAGGCAACATGTCATGTATGTGTGAGATGCAACCATTTCTAATTTCCGTCCCAGGCTGTTAGAAGTGTGGAAGCTCCTAATAAAGCTGGAGAAACCTGTTCCCATAGGAGCATCCTGGCCTTTCATTTCAGTGATGCCACTCAAAGTTTGTTTCAGCAGGAAGCAGCACTTTTGATTTTTTTTTCATGTTGCTCATTTGTGGGTTTATTTCTACTTAATTTGCTGATCCGAAAAGATGCCAGATTGACATCCCTCGGGACTGCAGTTTCCTGTGTAAAGGAAGGCAGCAGGAAGGAGCTCTGTGCTTGGTGGATTTCTTGGTGATTTTAGGTTTCCAGAGGCAGAAACTTAAAACCCTCCTGGAACCTCAGATGATATCCTCTGCCCACCATTGGACCCCAACGACAGAATAATCAGTTAATTCATTAAGGTTGGGATAGGAGAAATGACAGGATTCTTTCTCATTATACCTTTCTGAAACACAACCTTTTCAGAACTCCAATGTTTTCTCTAATTTAGTGTTTTTAAAATGACCAGGTTGTAAGATATATATGCTTAGTAAAAATGTAGATTTTTTTCAGATTCTTCACCTGGAGATTCTGTTCACTAAGGCCTGGGTGATGCCTGAGGTTCTGTGCATCTAATGAGCATCTGAGGTTGTTCCTATCATCGGGCAAATTGAGGAAGCACTCATCCTGTAGAAATGGAAAGCACAAAGGAACTTAGACTAAAAAGCTCTAAGTTTAGTATTATCTTTTCTATTTCTCATTTCTTCATTATGGAGTGTTTATTACTGGGATACATTTATAAAACATTTAGTGTACCCATAACAACATGGCCATTGCAGCAGACCATTTCTCTCTTCATAAAATGGAAGTAATAGCTTTAATAGCAATTAAAAACAACAACAACAACAACAACACTTCCCTAGCAACACCACATTTATTTATTTACTTTAAACACCGCAAGTATTTAAAGGCCCTTAGGAAGCCATGGATGGGGGACACTTGGGTGGCTCAGTGGTTGAGCATCTGCCTTTGGCTCAGGGCATGATCCGGAGTCCTGGGATCAAGTCCCACATCAGACCAGACTCCTCACAGGGACCCTGCTCCCCCCTCTGCCTATGTCTCTGCCTCTCTGTGTCCCTCATGAGTAAATGAATAAAACCTTAAAAAAAAAAAAAAAAAGAAGTCACTGATGGGTAAAGACCATCTTCTTTGTGCTTTGACACAATCAGAATGAAAATGCAAAATGAAAACAAAACACAGCTATCCATCTTTTCTTGGATGTTCATACCATTCAGAGGAATCGTGGTTTGTGGAAGGATACCTTTTCTAAGAGAACTAGCTTTATTTTACTGAGATGTATAAGTGTGCTAAGCAATTTGGACATGTTCTTGGAAAGCACAAGAAGATAAAGTAGCCTCCCTCAACTCCCACCAGACAGAAAGATATCAGTCTAAGCCCAATTTTAATATGACTGCAACCAACATGCTGATGAATTTCATAGTAGTAATTTTCTGCCTGCTGTAACTATCTTGGAAAACTTGCCAGAACAAGATCATGAGGTATATGAATCTTCTGAAGTAAGACCATGTATTAAAATTCAATTCAACAATAGATTATGAGTCTATCTTATCATAGGTGATGGATATATATTTAAAATCATTAATCTACCAAAGCTGTAACTTGTAACTTTTGATACTCTGATATTATCCTGAGAATTTCATTTAATCTCCCTGGATCGTGTGGCTTTACAAGATTTTCTTTTGCAGCTGCAAAATTACTTGATAGTTTATCTGTCATCATCTTCTCTTACCCAACATATCTCAGAAGCTGTTGATGGGTGTCTCGTAGTCACTATTGGAGTATAATTCCCAATTCTTGCCTCATCCTGGACCTACTAAAAGATTGCATCAATCCTTAAATATTCAATTGCCTTTCAAGTGAATGATTTGTAAAGCATTTGAAGTCTGCAAAGATCTGCACAAAGAGAGGCCAATATATTCTATAGTTTCTCTTACTCTAAAATTTCTTTCTAGACAATTCTTGACTTAAAATATGGTAGGAAATCACTAAAAATGTACTATTGTTAGACATTACCAAATTAGGTTTAATTTCAGCAAATTGGCATAGACTATTTGGTTGTTTATGTCTCATGTTATAAATTAACCCAAAGTTTGCTGTTTACCAAATATTACTTCAAACTTAGAAAATTTTTAATGTATATCAATGTATAACAAAAGACACACTTTTTTAGTTGAGAAATTTGAAAACACTTTCAGATTCTGTGTCTGCTATCTTGTTCATATATATTCAACAACTCCTGCCCCAAAAGTTACAAGTTTCCTTCATTGTCTTTTATTTTGAAGCCTTGAATATTTCCTTTCAAGTTAATTACTCCAGTTGACTTACAAAGTAAAGATGCAAAAATGCCACTGTAAGGAATAGTCCAACTTGGGGAAAGAGGCCTGAGTGTCACTTTGGACATGCTTAGATGATCTACCTTGGCCAAATTTCTAAGACATTTAACTTATTTCTGCATGAGGCTACAGAATTCAATATTATTTACTGCTTTTGAAAAACCTGGAAATGACCTTCATATATAAGAGAAAGGAAAGGCTCCATCCATGGTGACATTTTTTTAGAAATTACAGATTCCTAGATTCTATCCCAGGCCTACCCCATAAAAATATCCATGGGGAAGTTTCTGGAATTTTTTTTTTTATAAATACCCCTGATGATTCTTATTATTTTGCAAACTTTGAAACATCACACTATTACATCTGTAAGGTCAAATTTTATTTATTATATTCCATTTCTAAAGAATTTATAATAAGGAAATATTCACAATAAAATACTCAAGACACAAAAGGATTTAACCTTCAGTGTGCATGCTCTGGGAGGACTGAAGCACAAAGGCACTGGTATATTCAACAGATATGTTGATGTGAGCAGAGAGAAAAGAACACTGGCAAATCAGAATGACACACTGTGATAGATCCAACTGTGTGGCCGTTTCAGTTATGTCCCCAAATGTAAGAGCAACACCAGAAACCTAGAAGATCTGGGTAGTCCCATGCAGTTGACATTTTTGGCTACGAATGTGCGTGCACACAACATGAGAAAGACCTAAAGAATGAATGGCAAAAGGTAGAAAGTTTATCTCTGCACATTGGGATTAAAAGTCATTCACATCTTGTTTTATTGCTTTCCTCCATGGAGCATATATTACCTGTAGGACAACGGGGAAACAATTATTAAACTTTTGGAAAATAATTTTCAGGTGTTTTTCAACAAAAAGTTCCAAATTTGATAGAAATTAAGCCAAATCTTTTTTTTTTTTTTTTAAGATTTTATTTATTCACAAGGAACACAAAAAGAGAGGCAGAGACATAAGCAGAGGGAGAACCAGGCTCCCTGCAGGGATGTGGGAGCCTGATGTGGGACTTGATCCCAGGATTCCAGGATCACGCCCTGAGCCAAAGGCAGATGCTCAACCACTGAGCTACCCAGGCATCCTGAAATTCAGCAAATCTGATAGGCAATTTAACTATGCTACTAGTTACATTTACAAAGACCTTTATTGATCAGCCAGTCATAAATACAACCAAATCCTTGGGTTCTACAGAAAATAATTTACAATAATTATTGGATGATGCATTGATTCAACTGGTTCAAAGTTGGGAAGAACATTTTAATGATTTTATATTCATCTGTACATTTCTTTTTGCTATCAATCATACAGTTACTCATGACTTCTTTTCCTTCTTTTAAAGATAATTTTTTCCCCACTTAAAGAATAATACTTCTAAAGCAGTATTGTATTTAGCCCAAAATGTGCAGTTTTTGCTGTCAGGTAAGTGAGTTTGAAGGCCACTTCTACCGCTTACTTTTGTGTCACCTTGAGTATGCTATTTTCTCTCTCTGAAGCATGTTTATCCATCTGTAAATAGGGATAATGATGCTTTTTATTCCATAAGGCTTTTGTGAGGATTACACGAGTTAATGCATGTAAAGGGCTTAGCATAATCTGTAACCAATTTTACAAACTACATTAACTATGATTAGTATTTGTTCATAATAGAAATTTCCTGAAAAATAAAAGCATTCAGAAGGAAACAAATATCTAAATTTTTACATCAAAAACTAGAGGTACTATTTGGTAACTTTTAATATTTCTTTGTTTTAACAAAAGATACAAAAATGGATCCTCTTCTATGCATTACATTATAATCAAATTAAAACTAAATAATTTTCTTTGTTATTAAATGTGCTTTCAAAACATGATGTTCAGTGGTCACATACTTTTCCATTTATAAGGAAGCATAATACTTCTTTTAAATAATATTGTACTATTGGATTGGCTGTTTCCAAATCATTGATGTTTTGTGAATATTCATGATTATTCCCTTAGAATCAATTTTTAGAATTAGAATCACTGCACAAAATGGTATATTTTTATTAAGTGTTTAATACCTGTTTATTATGTGTTGCTAAAGTCCTTCAGGACAGTTTATGCCAATTATCACTTCTAATCATAAAGAATAGAAGCCAAAGAATTGGCTATTTTTTCTTGTATATTACATGAGCATTTGAATCTTTTGAAGATTAATTTTTTTTTTTTACTTCTTAAATTGTCACATTCACTGATGTAGATGTAGAAGCAGGCTCCATGCAGGTGCAGGGAGCCTGGTGTGGGACTCGATCCTGGGATGGCGGGATCACACCCTGAGCTGAAGGCAAATGCTCAACCACTGAGTCACCCAGGCGTCCCGGGACTGATATTTCTTGAGCATATTTCAAAGAGATAAAAGCTCCAGTTTCCCTTATTGAAAGCAGCAACTACTTTCATCTGTTGGACATGCAAACTGTGATCAGCTCACCCTCACTTACATATGTGTTTCTCAACCTTCAGTCTTTTTGACACTTACAGTTTTTGCCATATTCTCATGCTGTTTTTCCTTAAATTGAGCTCCTATGCTTACTTTTAAAAGTTTCGTTTAAAAGGAAACTTTCTATCATAGATGGAAAATCACTAATATTTTCCACATATAAATATAATAAAAATATATGCTTTCATGTGTACCACCTAAAGTCATCACATGCCTCCTCCCTCCTCCCGTCCTCTGCCAGAGGCAGAGAGTACCATGTATGGAAACATGGCTCTCAACCCTGCTTCCCTGAGAAAAAACGCAGTCACTAAAGGACAGCTGGACAAGTCGGCAGGAATTCTGTAAGAACCTGGGACCTTTGTGATTTCTCCTGTTGGTTTCTTCCTTCTAGTACCCTTCTGTCTGGACCCCAGGTGTATCTGGGGGACACAACGTTTAAGTCTAAGAGGGGTGTGTGTCTATACTGTAGTGGAAGAAGAGCTTCAGAAGTTCAGCCACCATGCTCAGAGAACGTGCTCAACATAACTGGTTTAACTGCATTTGAACCGTAAAGGGCTAAAGACTCAGAGCATTAAGACAGAACTATGGGGGCACCTGGGTGGCTCAGTGGTGGAGCATCTGCCTTTGGCTTGAGTCATGATCCCAGAGTCCTGGGATCAAGTCCTATATCAGGCTCCCTCTGCCTGTGTCTCTGCCTCTTTCTGTGTGTCTCTCATGAATAGATAAATAGAATCTTAAAAAAAAAAAAAAAAAAGAACCACAAGCTTCATTCTCTGGGTAATTCAAGGCTGCTTTTCCATCAGTAGATCCCAGGGCGGGTGGACAAGCCTGGTGACTTCCATTTACCAACAAAGATTAAGCCTGTCTGGCCAGGCTTCGTTTGATAGCATTTTCTTAATTAAATATAATGACAATTTGAATAAACTCTTAAGTCCATTGAACATTTCTCATGTTTTATTATTGAGAAAAAATAAGCACTTTGCTTCTTTGAACATTTAGAAAACCCTCACTGTGTAGCCTCTGTTTGTTATTGTGGGACATGACAGTTATCTGAAGAGAACCAGCCAGATTTAATCTGACAGCCACAGTCAGGGAAGAGTGCTACCAATCTAATTATCCAGTAATCTAGTCAGAATGAGAGTAATTCTAGGCCTTTCTCAGGCAGCTAATCACATTTCCTGTGCATTAGCAGCCACACATGGGGAGCTTTTAGGAACAAGGTTTTTGGTCTGCATGGGTTTTGTGAGCCTCACAGTGGTGTGATTTCTTTGCTAACTTCCCCCAAAGTGGGTTCTTCAGGCTTTTTTTTTTTTTTCCCCCTGTTCCTTCCTATCTGCCCTTTCATTGCTAAGATGTTCTCAGTTCACCTTCAAGTTCTAAGTGTGACAACCCTATGACCTTCCTTTCAGAATGCAGCAGTAGAAGAAGGGTGTGAATGCTTGGATCCTTTTGCTTATTTCCTCATGCAGGAGCAGATTAAGGAATGCTGTGCAATCAATGGGGTTGGGAGAAATGAAAAAATCATTTTTCTACAAGGGAAACATCGTGGGCTTTTTTTTTTTTATTTTTTTTGCATACTGTTTTGCATGTCATTTCTCTATTATGGTAGGCAATTTTAGAAAGAGACTTTGTAGAGGCAGCCCGGGTGACTCAGTGGTTTAGCGCCACCTTAGGCCCAGGGCAGGATCCTAGAGACCTGGGACCAAGTCCCACGTCAGGCTCCCTGCCTGTGTCTACCTCTCTCTCTGTGTCTCTCATGAATAAATAAATAAATAATTTTTAAAAAGAGAGAGAGACTTTGTGGAGAAAAATGAAAAGAAAAAAAGACAGTTAAGAGATATTTAGTCTGTCTCTGGCATTGAATGTCAAGCTCTAGGCAATATCGATCATGCATCATTTTCCTAATCACAATTTTAATAGGGAATGTAAAAATTGAAAGGGAAAAAAAGGGAGGAAAAAATGTATCCAGTGAACAAGAGAACTTGTGCCTCCATGTTGACTAATATCCTGCCATATTCATTTTCTGAAAGCCTCCATTTAGGATAATTTCATATTATTTCTATAAACCAAAATGTTTTTCAAGCACATTGGTTTCTGACAGACCAAAGGTGAGGTGTCTGAAAAATCATCGTACCAGCACCAGGCCTCATTTCTTCTGGTCGTATGTTTTGAAAATTCCTCCAACTTTTCATAATCACTGCTTGGTCAGTTGGAATCTAAATACTTGAATCTAATAGAGGGGAGTTCCAGTCACCAGTAGGTTTATAATATAGTAATTTCCCCCAAAGTTATCCATGATAAGTGCGCTTCCCAAATAGCCTCTAGCAATCATAACCTAACACATTAGGTGAACGCTATAAAAAAGAGGAAATGTGAGCGTTGTGCTAAATTGTTGTGGTGTAATCTTGAACAGGTTTCAACCACAATTTACACTCTCTCAGCTGAAATCTTTTGTGAATTTAAAAATGTTTTTATTCCTGTGATTGTTAAAGTTGTACAGCCCTCGGGGCTTCATCGTCTGTGCCTCTCTGCACAGGCAGAGACTGCTGCTGAATCACTGTAAGATTTGGGTCTGGAGTCCGAAGCCTGTAGACCTGGATGCTGGTGTGTCTGGGGCAAGGCATGCCGTCTGATTTCAGAGTCACTGTTGCACTTCTAATGAGTTTGTCCCCTCATTTATTCTAGGTTCAAATTACACAAAAACTCTTGATATGAGTTTATCTTAGGAGGTCAGTAAAACTATAAATAAACCCCAGTTTGAGACTATTACCCGATATGTCTCTTATTGCAAGCTCTATAGTTATTTGACTCTCAAGTGCAGATGAAAGTAGACTTCCATCTGAGTAGTTGATGTTGGCATTTATAGCAATGCTTCTGTGAGTTAGAGTGTATATTTCAATTCAGATGAAATATATTCTCTAGGTCACTAATTGAAATGTTTACCAAATAGAAATTATATTTAAACATGTCAATAGGACATCACCTTTTTAACAACTTGCATCTAAGAATGGGAAAACGTTTATGGGAAACTAATGCCATGGCAGCTAATCCCAACAGAAAAGTTACTTAACTTCAACTCATTTTTTACAGAATCAAAATGAGAAAAAAAAAATTATGTTATAGCGATGACTTGTAATGATTCCAGCATCTCTTAGTAGATAATTGGCAGAAATAAAAAGAACATCACATCTAACATCTCTCAAGGCTATTTCTCAACACAAGGTAAAACGATTCAGGAATGCAGGAGATGCACAAAGGAGACGGCATATTAAGAGCTTATCTGAACAATGAAACCTCTAGGTATTTGCAAATGTGGCACTCTTTTCTCTGCTTTAAACCCCAGATCTTGAATTACGCAAGTGATTGTGACCTGCAAATCAGTATACGTTCATTGTTGATTCTTCTGTTCAAATTAATACCTGTTGAATGAGTTGAGCTTTGTAAAAGTTCGGCTTTGTGTCTTATTCATTCTTTGCCAGGGTGTCTGATGCTGTCCAAGGAATGTCCCAGGACAAAAGGGTCTTTATATAAAGAACAATAATAAATTCCATTATGTCCATATATAAATTATCAGCCTGCCCTCGATCAAGTCAGTTTCTGTACAGAGAGTGCTATAGACTTTGAACTTCAGTTAAATCAGGATGAGACAATGACTCCAGGTTTTGATCCAGTATAGGGGATCTTCCATTTGACTATATAATTTTTCTACTATTTATTTCCTATCACCTCTGATTTGATTTCTCTTTTTAAAAAATCAATTGATGTAACATGTTTTAGTTCAGAGGCAGTCTATTTCAGGCCTGTGATCATTTTTCTTTCTTACACAATTAAAAATTTCCAACGGGGATATTTGGTGTTTTGCAACATGGATGGCACACCTCCCATATTGGCATTGTTCAATGGCCTTGATAATATTAAAAGAATTGGCAGTTTGAGCGAATTATTACTGGCCATTATCCAAACCTTCCCTTAACCCTAATATAGTCTTTTAAGTTTATATTATCTGTTTACATGATCCTTTGTCATGCTGCAAAATATGGAAATTCTTACAAGGCCCTACGTTATCTCTGACCTATTTATGCAATCTTGTCAGGCATGCATTGATATTTGATAATTGTTACACAATCCTGATGCCCTGCATGATGTTGCCTTAAGTCTGTACTGTAACCATTTGCCACATATACCCATGCAAGCTGAAATTTAAGTTAATTAATTACATTAAAAATTTGGTTTCTTAGTTGCACCAATAACATTTCAAGTGCTCAATAGCTACATGTAAATAGTGGCTTACAGATTGGACAGGACAGTGCAGATATAGAATGTTTATGTCATTGCAGAAAGGACTGATGAATAGCACTTTCTTAAATACTGGATAAACTTGAGAAAGAAAGTATCTACATTGACTCAGAGGCAGAGAGCAATCATGACCATATAGTCCCAGGCTCAATACGAGAAACAGTAAAGTCAATAAAAGTGGCTGAGACTCTTGAAAGGTACATGCTTGTAATTACACCTCATCATGAGTTCTTATTGAAATTAAATGGAATCATTCAAATGTTCATTGTATTAAATTTTTTCAAAGGAACAGAGCAAACAGTCACTTGACAGCTCTTTTTATTTCACTGGTCTTAACATGTCACCTAATGACTCCTACAAATATGTCCACTTCTAACTACTGGTTAAAGTTCCTTAGAAATTATTCGGTTTTCCTCTCATAGGAAGCCATATCTATACCATACCAGTCAAGGGCTCATTTCTCCTCCTCCCTTTCCCTTCCTGATCACAGCCTTCTCTGCTCTTCTGTTTGCTTCCCTTTCCTTCCTCTTTTCCTCTTCCCCTATTCCTGCAATTCTGTCTTAATGATACTGACGAAGGGAAGGGGGGAGAATTAAGTGTCTTTTAAAGTAGACATTCTATTTTTGGAATCTCCTACTTGATTTCTGGTTAAGTGGAAGACACTTTGTGGCAAGACAGCTATCTTTTGTACTTACTATCCTCCTTTTGAAACCTACATATGTAGGATTGTGGGGGGTGGAGGGTAATATCAGGTTCTAAAGCATCCTTCCTCTCTTTTCTA
The DNA here is from genome assembly GCF_053574225.1 of Canis aureus. NCBI lineage: Eukaryota > Metazoa > Chordata > Mammalia > Carnivora > Canidae > Canis > Canis aureus. The sequence goes on from NC_135632.1 coordinate 37,907,082, forward strand.
TCAAGTGCTAGAACCTGAATGTCCATGAGGCTGCGGTGGCCCTTGCCAGGACATATCCTGGCTCCATGTAGACACTTCTGCTTGTTCTCCTTGAAAGTTGAGACTCATCAAATGCCAAAAAAAGACTTGTTTAAAGTTCAAAGTTTTCCCAGGAGACAATCACAAGGAAGAAGACTAAATGTTCTATTGTCAGGTTTCTAAATGGAAGGGGGAATAGCCAAATGTGCTGGGATAATTTAGTGCGGAAACAAATGCACAAAAAAAAAAAAAAAAAAAAAAAAAAAAAAAAAAAAAAAAAAAAAAAAGCTCTGTTACTCACTATTGTCTTTAAAAGCATAAAATTTTCAAGACCTCTGGGTGGTTAGGTGTATATTATATTTTTCACAGGCTGTGTATTCAGAGCAGGAGGTAACCTATTTCAAAAACATGCTTTGACAAACCTGAAAGGTTAAGATTTGATGATTTACTTGCGCTCTGAAATTGGTAAATAATTTTTAAACTGAATTATTGCCATATTTTAACTAATACCCAGTTCTCTTAACATATTTAAGTTATTAAATATATTTTTGAAACCCTCAAATCTCTTGTGAATGTCCTGCTGCTTTTTTACTGTCTTATCTGCTACCACTCCCCACAAATAACATGCATGTTAGCAATATGCATGCAGTTCCCAGAGCAAGTTATGCATGTGCTTTCTCTATAACTAGAATGCACTCCTACCTATCAACTATTTTGAGAACTTGAACTCATCATTCAACTTTGCCCACTTGCTCCATTTACAGTGAAGGTCTACCACCCCCGTATTAACTATCTTACTACTTCATAGCAAATTACCTCAATACCTAGTAGCTTGGAAAAACATTTGTTATCTCACAGCCCTGTTATGTCTAGAATCTCTCAGTGGCTTAGATTCTTGAAGCTTTTAAACCATCTTGCAGAAAGGGAACACAATTTTGTAGCATTCTTAACTTTTCCCTAAACATCTCAAAATGTCTCTTTTTTTCTTCTAAAGTAAGTTTAATCAGAAACAAATTTGAAAGAAAACTCACTTCTAGTCACTTCAAAACATTAACATGCTTGCACACAAGGCTTCCATGTAATCCTTGCATCACTCTCTTATTTTTCAATTGCATGTGAGCTAATTCATGTTACTGAAACACCTAATACAAAAGAACAAACTGATTCTTCCCAACTTCAGGAAAACCCCTTAGGAACCAATGCAACTTCACGACCTGTTTTGAGATATAGAAGGTGTCCTTAGACATTTTGGTTGAACTTACATGATGACTTTGTCCTCTTTTCCAGCTGCAGAACTAATTGTCATTTTTAATAAACATAACTTCTTTGGCCCAAGGCTCTCAAGATCTGTTAGTCTGTTACACACTCATTCACTCCTTCTCTTCTTATAAACATTACATGTTGCTGTGTTATTTTTTCTTTACTTTTAATTTGTATTCTATTTACTTTTTGAATAGACATTCTGTTCACATAGCAAAATAAATGCTAAGAGATGTCTTTTTCCACCCCTGACCATCATTAAGACAATTCCCCTCCCAAAGTCCAAGAAATCTTGCTATGTGGCTCCTCCCATTTAGAGTTGTGCAGATGTCCGAATTCCACATCAGGCTCCCGGTGCATGGAGCCTGCTTCTCTCTCTGCCTATGTCTCTGCCCCTCTCTCTCTCTCTGTGACTATCATAAATGAATAAAAAATTAAAAAAAAAATAGAGTTGTGCAGATGTCATGTGAATTTTACATTACATTACACTACACCTCATCAAATTCCAACAGGTGACATTTTTAAACTCATACAAGGACATTCTTAGCATTAGTTTAGCTAACTGGGCAAGGTAAGTGAGTCAAGTAGATGTATGGTTTGTGGCATGGCCTGGGAAGGTGTGTATTACTTGTGTTCTTATAATTTATTTTTAAAAAAATGTACTGTCATGAGTGAGGGGTGTTTATTATAAGCATATGTGGGAACTGAGGAAGCATAATGAACCTTCTTGTCAGGGACAAGTCATTCTGGATCTCAGAGATATACAGTCTGAAGTGCTTTGTGGGGTTTTTATGAAGGTTATTTATTTATTTATTTATTTATTTATTTATTTATTTATTTGAGAGAGAGAATGGGGAGAGCAAACAAGAACACAAGTGGTGAGGAGGGGCAGAGGGAGAGGGAGAAGCAGCCTCCCCGCTGAGCAGGGAGCCCAACATGGAACTCGATCCCAGAACTCCAAGATCATGGCCTGAGCTAAAGGCAGATGCTTAACCAACTAAGCCACCCAGGCGCTCCCAAAATGTATTTATTTTTTATTTTTGGTTTGGTTTGGTTTGGTTCCTGTCTGTTTATGTGTCAGAAACTAATCATTTTTTATTTCTTTTTAATTAATTACTTTTCAAATTCAGATATAATTAACATCCCAGTCTGAAGTGTTTAGGAAACAACTGGAGAGGTGGAAATGGCACACTGTCCATTCATGATGCGTGATAAGCCTACTCACTGTATTTTCTTCCCCCCAGAAGCAAGTTTTGACTACTTTTTTGTATATATTAATATAGAAATATATACAAAATTGATAAATTGCCTGAGAAAATAAATAAACAGAAGACAATTTCCTGAATGTATAAGTCAGTATATTCAATATGGAAATCCTCTGGGTGACCTCTCACCAAACCCATATGATTTTGTCCATGGATGCGATGGATTCCAGCTTGAACTCCAGTGCAGACCAATATGATTAGGGTGGTAGAGTCTCGTGGCACAAGACCTGTACTCCTAGCCAGAAAGGCTGACTCCCATTGTCCATGCCCCTCAGAATGGGGTTTGCGATAGCTTAGATAGGTGCATGAGCATTTCAGAGATAACTCAAGAGAGGGCTTTACATTTTACTTAATTTAGTGTCCTTACATGCATGCTATTTGACTTTATTTGGAAGACATTGTCTGCAAAATAAAAAAGGAACAAATATCTTCTCATTTTGCACTGGCAGACACCCAGAAAAATTAGTGTTTTTGAACTTTTTCTATGAGAAGTCTAGATAATACTGGCAACCCAAGTATGTCAACCACACCCTTGCTTTTGCTGCTTGAAATGAGAGTTCCATTACGGTGGACAAGTTTCAGTTACATGTAGTGTTTGACAGGGTGTTTGCCCAGTGGACAAATGAATTAAATTAGAGAAAACAATTTAATTACTGTGTAAGAAACTGCTTAAGTTATTAAAAGGCAGCACTAAAGTTGTCTTTCAGGTATGGTAGCTAAAAGTGTCCATTTTATAAAAACTATACCCTCGTGAGATTTTCCAATCCTTCAATGTATCTTGTGGTCTTAACTGCATTTCAGAAATTTATCAAAGATCATGTTGTGTTTAGGAATGGTAGTTTATTCACTAGAGTATACATGCAATTTATTTTATAGAACCCAAAGTCTTGATATGGTTCTATACTCCAGGATAAATCCCAACTACTTTAGTTGTTGAGTTCTTTTTATTGCCTTTTGAAAAATCAAATCCATTTATTACTGTATCAAACTAATAGGCTATCAAGCTGTTACATGAAAGGCTATAAGACTCACTTAATAACAAGCTTTTTGGCACAAAAACAGATGCTTCCCCTGCTTCAGAGACTACTTATTCCTGAGTATGGAAATCAGAATAGGGCTCTTGCATAAGCCTCCAATGAGCTTGAAAAGACTGATATATATAAGACAAATGGATGTGCTACCATACATATTATGAGTGTCTAAATTTTGCTATTAAAAAATTGGGAAAGGGCACCTGGGTGGCTCAGTCAGTTTAGTGTCTGCCTTTGGCTCAGGTCATGATCCCAAGGTCCTGGGATCCAGCCTGTGCCAACTCCCTGCTCTCTCTGTAGGGTGCTACTTCTCCTTCTGTCAGCCACTCTCCTTGCTTGCACTTCTGCTGTCTCTCTCTCTCTGTGTCAAGTAAATAAATAAAATCTTTAAAAACACTGGGAAAATTCAAACTATACTCATAATACATTTTTAAAAGAAAACAGTTTGCTTATTGGGGGTCAGGAACTAGGGGTGTTGCATGTAATTATTATTCTTTAAGCAAGGTGAAAAGATAGATTTTTGGCACAACTGAAGAAAATTTAACTAAGACACATGTCATGTAATGTATGTAAAGTTGAAGGTTCACTTATGGTTTATATGTGAAAAATCAGAAATTAAGCAAAAAATTCAATTTGTTTTGTATTAGCTTTCAAAATTAATAAAACATACACACACAAATGCACGCATGCAAACAGATATACTAATTTTGATTGAAAGTTGATTAACTTTTAAGCACTGTTAGTCCTAAAATAGTAATCTTTTGCACCATCCTAAATAGGATTTCAGCATATTTTTCACCCAGGACTGAAGCGATATAAACCCTATTGACTACTTAGCAATGGCAGGTGAGGTTGTTGGTAGCATAGCAAAATCTCATTCAACTCAGGCCTAGATACAAGTTACCATGTATCATATCATGATTTTGATTACATGCTAGAAATAAGCACTATAATTCCACTTATAGTACTTATTGATTTTAGATTTTTCAAAAGTAAATAATAATTTTTTATCTATTTCTAAGCTAACTAAAAAACTTAATCTAAATTCCACATATGAATGAAATCATATGATATTTGTCTTCCTTTGACTGACTTATTATTTCACTTAGCACTAGGAACCCCCTAGTTCCATCCACGTACATCCACGTCATTGCAAATGGCAAGATTTCACAAAACAGATGAACATAGGGGAAAGGAAGGAAATAAAATAAGACAAAAATATAGAGAGGCAAATCATAAGAGACTCTTAACTATAGGAAATATGGGACATCTCGGTGGCTTAGCTGTTGAGCATCTGCCTTCATCTCAGGGCATGATCCCAGAATCCTGGGATCGAGTCCCACATTGGGCTCCCACAGAAGAGGGAGAGCCTGCTTCTCCCATGTCTCTGCCTCTTGCTCTCTCTCTCTGTCTCTCATGAACAAATAAAGAAAATCTTAAAAAAAAAAAAAAGAAACAACTATAGGAAACAAACTGAAGGTTGTTGGAGGGGAGGTGGGTAGGCTGATGGGGTAATTGGGTGATGAGCATTAAGGAAGTCACTTGAAGTAATGAGCAATTGATGTTGTATGCCACTGATGAATCACTAAACTGTACCTCTGAAACTAGTAATACAGTATATGTTAATTGAATTTACGAGAAAAAAAAAAAAAAAAAGCTTACTCTAGCATACTTCTGCCCAAACACACACAAGTAAGTAACTATACTCCTCCTTTAGCATGGGTACTCACTGGCCCTAAAATTCTGGAGACAGTAGAAACCCCCCCCCCTTTTTATGAAAGCAGTGGTCTGAAGCTGTCTTTGATCCCAAACAATTCTAAAGTGTAAAAATTTCAGTGAATTGCCAAATTCCCAATATCTTCCTAAAAACATCAGGAACACATAAAGACGAATGCTGTCATAATTTCCTCAGCTGCAATGCCATCCTGTCTGGTTTTCACAAATATAAATTCTTGTGTTAATAAAAAAGTTCTACTAAAACCTCTAAGTTTTTCCACAACCTCATATTCTTGTAGGGAGTTGGGAGATGAAGTAAAGAGAGAGAAACAAAAACCCATATAAATGACAGTTATTTAAGATATCACCAGGGTGCTCATCAAAATGTATGGAACCCAGATAAGCACTGAAGATTAGATAAGCAAACCAACAAAATTTTAAATTTCTATGCCTACCTTCAGCCATTTAATATTAAATCACAAGTCAGTGGTTGTAGGATCCCATACCAATGACCTTACAATTATATGCCCAATATGTGTCCGAAGAAGAGTTAATTTAGAGGCTGTGGCAGAATTTTATTGCTGGTATACATAGAATAAGAGACAAAAATAAAGATTTTCCAAAGAAAGTTCTTTTGAGAGATGTCTAGATCAACTCATTAAAAAACAAGAAAAAAAGTGGTTCATTGTGTTAGACACAATATTTGGAATTCTGAAAATATTTTTCAGATCTGCTTTAAGACAGAAGCCCTCTAAGTCTCAGAGGTTCCGAGGGAATCTCTTTACCAAACCACATGCTTTCTTGTGAATTTGTGAACTCTAAGGAAATGTAGACGTCATAGTATTAATTTTCTGCTCCTAGAGGCTGGCCTCTAAATTTCAGAGCCTGTTTTATTCTCTTCGGACTGAACATACATGAAAGCTAGAAGAGAGAATCTGTAGATGCAAGGAAATGGATAGGAGCAGGATTTATGTCGGCGGACACATGGACCAGAAATCAACTTCTAAAGTCAAATTCCAGATGAAGGAGTGGATTAAGAAGATATCAAATATTTGGAGATACTGCTTGGAAAAGATTTAGTATTTGGAAAAATAAAAAGAGAAGTCCTCATAAAGAATTACTATATTTGTTAATGTTTGCTTAGAAATCTTTGTGATAATGGCATTATGGCAAAGTTTAAGGTCCATACAAACCTAGTGTTTGATTACGGATTGTTGCTCATTACCTGTGAGATCTCAGATAAGCTACTTAAAATTTTTGAGTGGCATGTCCTCGTCTGCCTGAAGAATTGGGATAAGTACATGGACATTGCATGGTTATTTTGAGGGCTACAGGTATTGAATAGTAAATTTTAATGTAAAACCTGGAAAATATTAAGTTACAACATCTATGACTTCTCCTTCTTTATCCTGCTCCTCCTCATCATCAAAGATGCACCGTTCTGTTTAAAATCTAAAGGATTGGGATGCCTGGGTGGCTCAACAGTTGAGCACCTGCCTTCGGCTCAGGGTGTGATCCTGTGGTCCTGGGATCGAGTCCCCCATCAGGTTCCTTGCATGGAGCCTGCTTCTCCCTCTGCCTGTGTCTCTGCCTCTCTCTCTCTGTGTCTCTCATAAATAAATAAAGCCATAGACTGGGAGGAGGATATGTATTTATGGGTTTCTAGGTAGTAAGAGTCTTTGTGTACAAACCTTAATTAACATAATCATCCCTCATGCTAATAACACTTACATTGTGTTACTGGCTCATATCAGTTGGAGGGATGCTTTTTCACCTGTAAGCCCTGCAGCTACTTCTTAAATCATCAATAGCAAACACCATAACATATCTCTACTTTGGTCACGGTTCTACTTTTCATGACTTTGCCACCAGTCAAGATTCTTGACCATAGGACCATGCTTGGGAAGATCTGCTTCAAGATCTGCTTTGTAAAACTGCATTTTTGGTGTTTTCATAAACCTTGTTATAATTCACTCATTCAGCATGTGTTTACTGTTCTCCACTCAAGAATTCATAAGGATATAATGTTTTGTATCCCTCTTGAGTGGCCTTCCTCCCCCATTGCATCTCTGCAAGAAGGGAGATTGGCAGTGGATCTCCAAGTGTGACTTAGCTGGTACTTCTGCCCCACCGCCCTTTGAACAGCTGCTGTTGTAGACACAACGTAGAAAAGAAAGGATAGAAAGATTGACAGAAAAGGCACTGTGTATAATCCCAATTCTGTTTGTTTAAAAAACATTTTTAAGGTGACAAAACTGAGGGGCACCTGCGTGGCACAGTGGTTGAGCATCTGCCTCTGGCTCAGGGCATGATCCTTCAGTTCTGGGATTGAGTCCTGCATTGGGCTCCCCGCAGGGAACCTGCTTCTCCCTCTGCTTATGTGTCTGCCCGTGTGTGTGTGTGTGTGTGTATGTGTTAAATAAATAAATAAATAAATAAATAAATAAATAAATAAATAAATAAAGTGACAAAGCTGGGATGTAGTAAGGGAGGAACTTGGTGATGGAAGAGTCCAGATTTCTAATTCTTTACTGACATATAGTAAATATGGAGCCATAAGCTCACATGCCTTCAGGGTTGCTAATGATTATTGGCCACAAGGCTGTCATGTGGGCACTAACAAATTAGAGAGTGTATCCTGGATGATAGGGGAACACCACTACTTATATACAGCTGTAGGTTGTCCTGAGATGTGGGAACATAGACTACATGTGAGCAAATCTTCTGATGTTCCAAGAGAAGCCAAAATACACAGATTGGGGTGTGTGTGTGTGTGTGTGTGTATGTGTGTGTGTGTGTGCAAACACATATGTGTGTGATATATATAAAATTAACAACTATTTTTTAAGGCAATACTTGCCAAAACCTGGCTTCATGGACCTTGTGGCCTCAGAAGATTAGGGTGCTGCCTCTAGATCCATATACTTTTCTTCAGGTGCCAATTAAACTGCAGCCCTTTTGTTCTATTTTGTAGCCTTTCTGTCATACTCTTTCTCCTCAGTGTCTTCATCTGTGAAATAGGGATAAGAGCATTTGTTTTTCTGCCTCCAAAAGATCAAGGATCATGGTGCATGTGAAGATGAATGAGGTCATTTGGTTAAGTGTTTCTTGCTGGGTGGAAGAATGATGGCTTATGAATACTAATAGCACTTGAATCATGTGAGCTTTCGTGGAAAGAGAGCTGGACCATTTAGCTCCCCGTCTGCAGGGAGTTATAAAGAGGGAACCAAGGATGGAGAAGCTGAAAGTATTTCTTCATGACTGTCTCCTGTGGTGAACTGTGAAGGGGTGTCGGGAATGCTGAGAGTTTGTCTGCATGAAACTATAGACTCTGTATGCAATGTAATCTGGAAGAGAACAAAACCCTCACAATGTGAGTTTGTGAAATTTTATCTGTTGGAGAAGAGTGAGGAATTGTGGATGGGAAATAACATGTTAACTGTCTAGATAAGGACCTGGCTCACAACCCATTCTTATGCTCTAATCAAATTGTCTTTGTACCACTAGACTCTTATCCTCCATAGTATGTTAGGGTAGGCTAGCTACTGACATATATTTGGTATATTTTTATCTCAACCCAATAACAGTGCATTTCTTTCTCAGATACTCTTTGTTTTTGAGTGGCATTTTATATAATAATTCGGGCCTCTTCCATGAGTTGGCTCCCTCATGCTCTGGGCCTCCCCATTAGCCAGAAAATGGGCTAAGAATGCAGTGAATGGCATATGGAAGATCACTATGAGCTAAGTGTGGAAGTAACACATACCATTTTAGCTCCCATTCCCTTGGTTAGATCTCACACTGCCACACAAGAGAGGCTGAGAAGTATAGTCAGGTCTGCTCCAGCAAGAGAAAGTCAATGTGCTTAGCCAGTAGTTACTGCCAAGTGTTTCATACATTTGTCATTTGATTTTATCATCTCCTAGATATATGATTGATTTCTTTAACATAAAACACTGGAGATAGACTTTCCTATTACCTTTACTCCATTGCACCTATGTAGTAGCATGCTAGTTTCTTGGTTCTCTGGTAAACATTTTGTACACTATTTTAAAGGTTTTGTTTTGTTTTGCTTTAATTTTTCTATTCCTTCCATATACTAAATACATAATTCTCCATGTTACTGCTTTGAAGGGAGATTTCTTCTCCATTGAGTGTTGAGAGTTTTTAAGTTTGAGTACCTTTATTGTCTGTAAGAACTGACAGTGACTAACATGGCCTGTTAGTCTATGATTTCCTTTGCTATGGTTCCTGGTAGAAATTTTTTATTCCTGGGTAGAAATTCAAAAATATGCTTATTTTCAGTTTTTTTTTTATTCTGAAACTGTCAGGGGGGCAGCGTTCCCTTTGGAGTGATGTGTAATATAAAAATAAAATGATTAAGTATTGTGAAATTATAAAGTGACTTTGATTAGTGTAGGCAGTCAATACTAATCAGTGCACACAAAACAATACAAATGATCTTACTTTTTTAGCACAACATTTTATAAGGTGTGACTGTAATGGTTGATAAATGATAATGGAACAGATTCATACATATCCACCCAAGCTTGTGCTTGTCATGAGGATTGGCAATCTTTGAAAAACATAGGCTTAATTAAGCTTTGATGGAGCTTCTATTCTAAACCCATGAAAATGGAAAGCTTCAAGATACTAAAATGTAAATAAGTGACAAAAAATACCCTATAATAATTATCTATCTCTATGCAGTAGGGGGTAATGACTAAGAGCTCTATAAACAGACTGTCCAGACTTGAATCCTAGGCACACCAACTCTTGTCTGATTCTCAGCAAGTTAATTCTGAAACTCCATTTCCTCTTCTGAAAAAAGAAGACAATAACATAAATAGAACTAATGATGTCATGAGTATCAAGAAGATGATTGTGAAGAGTTTATGACAATTTGTGGCAAATTGAAAGCATTTGATAAGCCACAGAGAAGACAAGCATCTTCTTACAAAGAAAAATGTTTTAAAACAATGCTTAAATGTTATGGGCATAGCAGTCTCCTGAGTATCATGTTAATGTGAAGATTCTAGTGCTTTAAGTCTCTCAGGGGACCAGAAATTCTGCATTTCCTAACGTTTCTAGATTATATTGGTTTTGCTGGTCCATGGAACATACTTTGGATATAAAGGAGCTAAACTTTATAGTTATATTCTTACCTAAGTCTTGGGTTATCAGTTGTTAATTTATAAATGTAGTAATTTGATTCATGGCAGATGATGAGAAAGAGCTCTTTATGATACAAAATATCTGAAAAGCTTCCATAAGTGATGATGATCCAAGACAAAATGTTGAACCAGATGTCTAAGGAACAAAAGAACTCATCCAAAATTTCATTCATGTCATATTTTGTAACGTGTGCTATGCTTTGTGTCTGAGGTTAGTGTGCCTATGATTCAAATCTGAGTTGTCTGTTTATTGAGCTCTTAGCCATAACACTCTACTGCCTATGGATAGAAACTATTACAGAATAATTTTTTTAATAATTTTTGTCCCTTATTTACATTTTAGTATCTTGAACCTTTCCATTTTCATAAATTTTTAGACAGAAACTTTTTCAAAGGTTAATTAAGTCTATGAATTGCTATGGCCCAGGAATGTGGCTAATGTTATAAGGTTGATATGCTTCAATATCAATGAGACTTTTTGATATTTTGATTTATTTAGTTTTCATTTGTTTGTTTTTAACATGATCTCTTTGAGCTGCTGTCTGCTGTGATTGTTCTGGCATTATTATTTCTTTGCTGAAGAAAAAAGTTGAAATTTTTTTTTTTTTTTTTTTTTAAAGTTGAAATTTAAATGGAAGACACTAATTTGCTTTTAAGTTGCCTAGCCTTTTTTGGCTTTTGTTTCTGGTAAAGCTTGTTGCATCTCTTTTTCAAAGCAGTGTCTTGGGATTTCTGCTAGATTAGTTAATTTAGTTCACTACCGTTTCCCTTAATATCATCTATATTTTTCCCTTAATTTTCCACTTAGTAATTTATTATCCTGCTTAATGTATGTCATGGTTCAAAATTCTATATTATTCAAATTTTGAATCCTTTAATTTTTGTTGATCATCTTCTAGATATTTCTCTCCTCCTTTAAAGTAAGCCTACCTTTATTTTAGTGGAATTTTATGGCTGAGTTAAGATTTTTGCTTACTGCTGTCAATGGTCTGCCACTGGGCTTTGAAGATGCAGGGTTGGATTCCACTTTTCCTTTGTTCTCCTTGTATCTGCCCTGTTAAATGTCCATAGTGAGTAGTACAATGCTTATAACTCAGAGAGATGGTTGAATAAGCTCCTAGGTTTGGACCCCCCCAAACCCACCTTATCAAAATTTCAGCCCCTACTTCTTACCATAGGGGCTGTACCATAGCTACTGTGCACCCACAATGCACATATTTTCAAACTGGAGAAAAAAATGTGATAGATGTGGTCATAATTAGTCATATATATGTATGTCTATATGTATATCTATATGAAAATTTATGCAGTCATGACACTTTTAGAATTGAAAGCATTGAAGGAGCCTATTACACATGTTGACATCTCCTAGTGTTTTCTTTTTTTTTTTTTTCTCCTAGTGTTTTCAATGAAAGTGCCAATTTATATAACCTATTTCTAAGCTCTGGAAAGAAGGGAATGTGAAAATTAACTGATAATAAATAAATATTTTATTTTTTTTCTAGGAAAACAGTCAATGCCTTATATGTATTAACCAGCTCATTTCAAATATATACCATGGACTATACCTGATTCTTGTGGTAAAAAAAAAATTGACAGTGAAAAACAAGCAGACATTCCTTTTTTTTTTTTTTAAGATTTTATTTATTTATTCATGAGAGACACAGAGACAGAGAGAGAGAGAGAGAGAGAGAGAGGCAGAGACACAGGCAGAGGGAGAAGCAGGCTCCATGCAGGGAGCCTGATGTGGAACTTGATCCCAGGTCTCTAGGATCATACCCCGGGCTGAAGGCAGCACCAAACTGCTGGGCCATCAGAGCTGCCCACAGGCAGACATTCCTAATGTGACCAAAAGATAATGACAGAGCCAAGCTGTCAACACAAACTACAAACACACAAAATTCCAACACTACAGGGAAATGGGGATCAGAAATGGATGTTTCACACCCCAAAGTTTTCTGACCATACTAATTGTTTGATGGCTCTGACCATCTCCAAATAATTGTTATCTTTGAATTCTACCCATGTGATTCTTCTCACTTCATTTAACTTCTCACTTCATTTAAATTGAGATTTCCTTTCCATGGGAACCTAGGAATAAAAGATACAGAAATAAGAGGGAATGATCCACCAATGAGTTGTTCATAGAAAGCTTGTACCGCTAGGGCACCATCTTTAAATTTTGTTTATTAATATAAATGATATAAAACATCTGGCTCTTCCAAGAATATCTTTAGCTGTGAATATAAATCTGAGTTAGTTTTAATAAATGTCTGGGGGTTTTATTGGTATAAGTCTGTTACCCACCAACATGAAAGACAGTGAAGTCCTTGGAGGCAGAGGTTCCTGCCTGTGAGACAAAAGTTGTGCCTCATTTTCTTTAATAGTTTAGGTCATACAATGCCTCTCATAGAGTAGGAACCTCAAAAAAATGTGCATTGAATTAATATCCCTCCATAGAGTAGGAACCTCAGAAAAATGTGCATTGAATTAATATCTCTCCACACTTTATCCCTATGACTTATAATGTAATAAACAACAACAAAAAAAGACTTAGTGTTTTTAAACCACCCCCATGAACATTTTGAGAAAGAAAGAGAGATTTAATTCTTATCATATCCTATAAAATGCACAAACTGGCCAGTAACTCCTAAAAATTTCTTAGTAGCCAATGTTAATATATCTAACAATTGTAATTAAGTTTGTTTTTGTTTTTGTTTTTTTACACGATGCAGACAGACCTCTCTGGGTTATCAGTAATGCCATTTTGGGATAAATGAAGAAAGAACAATTTTCTATAGTTTTGGTTATTGAAGTGGCCATGAAGGCATATTTGCAGCCTTTAAGGAAGCTTTTTCCTGATTTTCCTAATAGTTTGATGACTTTCTGCCAAAAGGAATAGAAAAGTCTTTTAGGGATTCTGGAATAATATAGTAGCATTGAGGAGTCAGTTAATGAGCTAAAGATTGGGTAGTCACCAGAGGCAGTTTTTAGAGATAAAAGAACTCCAATACCCTCAGGAGTTCTGTACTCTCTAACAACTCAAGTGATTAGTCTAACCACAGCACAACATCATTGGGAAGCTCCTCAAAATATATTAGGATCAGTGATACCCATAGCATATTTCTTTAAAAGATATATTTCAGATAAAGAGATGAATTAGTCTTGGTCAATTCAAGTGTTCCTTGAGAGCAACTCTTGGTTGGTTTATGGCTGCATTCCCAGTGACAAGTTCACTAGTTCCCAGTGACAAGTTCACTAGTACCTGGAGGGACAGGAACTCAATAATTATTTTGGATGCATTAATGGATTAATTATTCAAATGGATAATTTCTATAGCTTTAATTTCCTAATTTTGATAAAATTTTTAAAATAAAATCTGTTAAAAGTTTTCTACTAAGTACTGCAATTGGTTGCACTACAAGTTAGTATGAAACACCCTTGAAAATCGTGAAATTATCTAGTACTCACTTTGACCATGAATCTCACTACTTTAAAGACAGGAAGAGGATAATGTCTCTAATTTGCATCCAGAAATGTGATATTTAAGGGAATTGGATGCTGAGTACATCTGTTCAGCAAGGTTACTCTTAGCCTGTATGTATTTGTGTGACTCCAAAGTTGTGACAATGATTCTTTTTAAATATGTTACATCAACCCAATGGAATAGGGTTTATAAAGTATTATTCAGGGAAATAGAACTGAGTCAAGAAAATCTCATTTAACCAAACATCAACTTGGTAATAGGCTTAGATGAAAAAAAAATAGTTTGTTTCTTTGGAGCCATAGATGTTAGAAGATACTTAAGTACTTTGATTATTAACCCTGTTAATTGAAGCTTAGTTGTATATGTGGATTGAAGCATAGTTTAGAAAACTTCTAGGTTAATGGGGTTTATTTCTGAACACCAAATAGGAAAGTGTTCTTAGAGGCCTTTCCAAAAAAGGAAAAGTAAGTGCTTATTTGAACTGACTAGAGGAAAAAGAAAGGAATAGTATTTAAAGCACAAGGATGAGTAGGAGGAGTAGAACTAATGGCAAAGATCAATGCTTAGTGAAAATAATCTGGTTCTCTTGGTAATACCAGCTAAATGAATGCATACAATAACTGGTGAAGACCCTTGTAACCATAATAAGGCATTTCTACTCTCTTAGAAACCAGTTCTTACCAGATTACTGGTAAGATAAATGCCGGGAGTTAAAAATTTGCTTAGTCTGCATGTGAAAGGCTGTGTGGCTCAAACCTTTTTAGTATCTTTATTGGTCTTTTCTTAGCATGAGGCCACTGAACAAATAAACTCTACATACATAATACAACGCATTATATATCAGTGACTCAAGTCATAGTTGAATTTTGTCATTTTTTTCTTCATAAAGCATCATCATATTTTGAAAGCAAAATAGTTTACATATTTTAGCCATAGGTAGATTTAAGGATTCTAACATTTTACACCAAAGAAATATTTCAATAATTTGGTATCCTTTTTCCTCCTCTCCTACCCAATTCCTGTCCCTCCCAGCTTAAAATAGTCAGTTTGTCAGGAATGATACCGTGAACTTAAACATTCTGATAATAGCCTCTTCTATGCAAACAGAATTGATGGCAGTATAAACAGTTGCTCTAAATAAGTAAGCACCAACTTCTCTGTTTCTCTTTGGGCTTTTATAACTTTCTCAGAACCCATTTCATTTTAAGAACAACTTGTTGGTCACCAGTAAAAAACAATGTGATCTTTTTCATTTCAAATGTTTTATATGCTCCAAAAAGAAAAAAAAATTAATTATTCCCTCATATCTGGTACTGTGGTAGGGATTCTATATGAAAGTTTCCAACTGCACAGTATAGATAAAGTTTCTAATCTTAATTAAATACCAGTGCTATTATCTGAAAGTACCAGTTCATATCTAATGTTTAATAAGATTTCCTTCAATGGCTCCACATCTCACTCCACGTAAGAGCCAGACTTTATTTTTTTTTTAAGATTTTATTTATTTATTCATGAGAGAAACAGAGAGAGAGAGAGAGAGTGGCAGAGACATAGGCAGAGGGAGAAACAGGCTCCATGCAGGGAGCCCAACGTGGGACTTGATCCTGGGTCTCCAGGACCAGGCCATGGGCTGAAGGCAGTCGCCAAACCGCTGAGCCACCTGGGCTGCCCAGAGCCAGACTTTAGACTCCT
This sequence comes from Canis aureus, assembly GCF_053574225.1. Classification (NCBI taxonomy): domain Eukaryota; kingdom Metazoa; phylum Chordata; class Mammalia; order Carnivora; family Canidae; genus Canis; species Canis aureus. The sequence goes on from NC_135632.1 coordinate 37,922,725, forward strand.
TGACAAGACCTTAGAATATTTATTGCTAGTCTCTAGTTAACACTCTCCTCGTCTCTCCTTTCTCTCTTATTTATTCTGGTATATTCATTCTAGGTACTCTGCTGTTGCGGGGAGCTCCACAGGCATAATCGTGTATCAGAGCCCCAGCACATGGCATTTCCTCTTCTTCGATTGGTATTCTCCCAAATTTTCATTGGCTTTCTTATCTCTTTAAAGTGTTTGTTCAAACGTCACCTTCTCAAAAGGAATTTCCTGAATAGCCCATTGAAAATTCTATCACCCCTACTCCAGTACTTCCTATCCTCATCTCCACATTATTTTTCCTCATAGTGCTTATAATATATTAAGTAATTCCTATTTATTTATTTATTTATTTATTTATTTATTTATTTTTTAGTGATTCTCTTTTTTAATTGTTTATTTCTACCCACTAGAATGAAACTTCTCTGAGGGTAGGGATCATTGTGATTGTCACTGCTATATGCCCAGGGCACAGAACCATCCCTGGCATCTAGTGGGTGTTTAATGTTTGTTTAATGAATGGATAAATGCATATATATTGCAGCTTATATTTTCACTAGTCTCTTGAACATTTTCACTATGTCAGTAGAAATGTATGTTTTTGGGTTCTAGAATCTTGCATGGCAAATAGATGAGATAGAGGAAGAGTTGACTCTTTTTTATACTTGGATGGAAAGGAATGTCACATAATTGAGTGTGATTATGTAAAAACAATACTATCTTTTAATCATTCTCTCTATTAGTTGAATATTAATATAATTGAAAATCTGTCATTTGCCTCACTGGCATTAGTTTTGTAACTTTTTTTATTAATAGCTATTTATATAGCTGCCAAGAGAACATATTTTTTTTCAAATTGGTTACTTTGTATGGAAACAGTTTTAATATTTAGCATTATTGTACAAGTAGGAATTATACCATCATAAATATTAATTATTAGCCTCAAAACATTCTTTAGTTTTACAGTTCAATCATTTACCTAAACCCTACTGATCTACTCAATTTAATAATCTACTAAAATCAGGGATTATCCTGCTGGCACTGAACAGGGCAAATAAGAATGAAAAAAGTTTTACTGTCCTATGTTTGTACTCAATAAGTCAGTTGTTGAAATTATCTGGATATGTAAATTTTTAACCAAATCTGTTTTCTGCCTCAAAAAAAAAAAAAAAAAAAACTGGGGAATAATGTGCTTGTTCCCTCACTCCCAAAGAAATTGGAAAGATAACAGGTGGAAAACATTGGTGATGAATGAATGAGGTCTGGCTTTCGGTATGTGATGAAATATTCTTTTGAAAAATAGAGCTCTCTACTATTATCAGATTGACCCTGACATAGGTTGGAAAATACCAATTTTTCTTTGGTAAGAACCCATCATTTAGTCATTTTTGACTCTCAGAGATTTTATAATCTATCCCATAGGTTCTGAAGATGTGATCCCTAGACTAACAACATTGGTATTACTTGTTTGAAATATAAATTCAGACTTCTGAATTAGAAACTCTAAGAGTGGGACCCAGTCACTCAAGATCAGTTTTTTTTTTTAAACAAGACTTCAAGGTGATTCTGATGCAAATAGTTGAGAAATAATGGTTGATCCTATTCTAATAAAGATGCATTGAGCCGATATTTTATATAATACACTATGTTTTGTGGAGAGAGGGGGACAAAGATGTAAAATACACATTTTCTATTATAGAAGAAGTTATGATGAAAATACTAACTGGCAAGACTCTGAGGAAAAGTCTTCTGCAGTGACACTTTACTAGCACACATTACCATTACTGATGGACCCCTGCAACATTGACATGGTCTTTCTCTGGTCTTTGATTTTGTTTTTTGTCTGCAGAATTCTGTAGTCATATTTGTCAATTTAAATTTATAAGATAAAAGGTAAAAAATATATATATATGAATGAAATATAAAAGCTTCTGCAATCCTCTAAGTATAGCAAATGATGTTCATGAATAAAATTTAACACAAAAGAAGTGTTCTTTTTAAATCACACATGTATAAATTTCAACTCAGGAAATAGTACAAAGAGTAACCTATTAGAATAAGTATAGCAGATGCCCCACAAGACACCTCCTTTATTTTTTCTGAGCTGCACAATTAGTCACCTATTCAGTGACTCTGATGTCATTCTTATTAAAAACCATAATGTTTGATATGCTATCAATTAAATTCAGGCAGAAAAAAAACAGAAACCACTCTAGGTATTTCAGACTAAGGATCTTTAATACAAGAATTCTTTACAAAAAAAAAATCATTTCAAAAGAAAAAAAAACTTAGAAGGACTGAAAGGAGAAAGAGAAGAGGATGAAGTGATTCAGAGATTAATAATAGCAACAAACTGCTATTAACCCTCAAACTGGCCAAACAAAACTGAGGAGGGAGTATCAGCAGGTAACACCTACCACTAGCTCTGCAGCAAGACTCTGCTACTGTTGAAACTACCACCAGTCCCGCTGTAAGAGCAGCCAGATGCCCCTGCTGGCCCAGGATGACACTGCCATTTCAAGCAATAGTGCTGGAGCTAGCAGCTGAATGGAAGCTGCTGAAGCTTGCTGGAAACTCTAGCTGGCCACTGATGCTGGTGACACCTACAGAAGCCACAAGAGAAAAAGTGCATTTGCTACTTCCTATCTTCCACTCTCCCACTTGTTCTTGGCATTGGCAGACTTAAGCAGTAGTCAGCTGGGAAATCCAGGAAATGCAGTTTTCAGGGTCTTAGCACCTGGGATACAGATAAATACACAATGAAGCTGAAAAAAAGGGGGCAAATGACCTGCATTGGCAGAACATATCTTAAAACAATCAGAACATATCTTAAAACAATCAGAAGGCAGAATGTCAGAACGTAAGTAAGTGATCCTTGGCATTCTACCTGTGATTGTTTTTTCAAATATTCTTCAACTATGGAACTAAAGTTTAGAAAGGAAATAAATTCATTATAAATTAGAGGCAGTGTGGTGGCAGGAAGTGATGTTTGGCAGGTTAAATCCCTACCTGTTTTGGGTACTGTTGAGGTACTCCTCTGACCCATCTATTTCCCTCTGCCAAGTTAGTCACTCAACCCTGGTTGCTCGGAGCACTGGTTGCTACTAGCTTACAACTACCCTGTTCTGAGAATTCCCCTGGACAGAAAGGAGTTGTCTTACATACTCTGGGGGAGCCTGCTGTGGTGATCGATTGATATGGAAGTATAAAAAGCCTTCTTCATTGTCTCAAGCCTGTCTTGGGGAATATGCTCTCCATGGAAGAGACCAAAGCTGAACTTCACCTGAGGCCACATCTTCTTACAGGCTTCATCATTCCCTCCCATGCTTCCTTTTCCTTGAATCACTCCTTGGTAAGCCATATGCACTTGGATCTCTGTCTCAGGCCCTGCTTCTGGGGACACCAACCTGAGACACTGCCCATACTCTTTTTTTCACTCCTTTCTTTCGAGCTTCACATGAGTTGCCTCATTGCACTGTTGACAAAATTGGGTCACAGAAAGCCATCTAAGTACCTTGTCCAAGATCATATTGCATTGTTGGAAATAAAACTAGTGTTGTTACCCTAGAGTCACTATCGTGACTGACCGTAGTAGTCACTGTTGCTAAGCTCAGCAAAATAAAAGAAATTCAGGACCACTTTTACTGTCTTTGTAATTTCCCTTAGGACCTACTAAAATGGGAGTCCAAAGCAACCGGTAGATAAAAATTAACAGTTTGAGAACAGAGATCTCACTGGAGTATTAGCTTAGTGACTCCCAGACCACTAGGAGGGTTCCATGGGTGATTTGTTAAGCTTTGGTATGATTCTAGATTCTTACCTCATTCCACTTTATTCCTCATTTTTTATTTCCTCCCCACACTCAGCACTAGTGTCTTTGTTTTTATTTTTGAGAGCACTCATCCAAAGGAAGAAGAACTAGCTTCTTATTGGAGCTGACTGAACACATCAGTATCCATCCAGTATTGTTTAACTTTGACTGTGTTGGCAAGTGCCCTTTCATAGAATCATGTCTAGCTGTCTTTCTGAAGACATTCTACCTCGGTGCTCTTTGCCAAGTTTCAAATTACAGTGTTTTATATAAGGCTTCCATTTGGCAGGGTATTTTTTGTTTTGTTTTGCCAGTTTCTGATCTCTAACACAGAATGACCATGAAGTCACACTTTATAATTGTTGATTGGTCTCTGCTGATGATTGAAAACTTTCATACACAGTAAATAATATTTAATATATTTCCAACTGCATAAAAGGCAGAAAGGGACCTTATTGTGTGTTGAATGGTGTCTCCTCAAAATTCATTTGTTGAAATCTAAGTTTGCAGTACCCCAGACTGTGACCTTATTTTGGAATAGGGTCGTATCAGATATAAATAGGTTAAGGTGAGGTCATACTGGAATGGGATAGACTCCCAATCCAGTATGACTGATGTCCTTATAGAAAGGGCGAATTTGGAGACAGCCATGCACACAGAGATAACATAGTGTGAAAATAAAGGCAGACATTTTCTTTTTTCTCTTCTGGGGACATTGTATAGTGGCATTTAGAATGGTCCAGCATTTGACATAGGACCATCAGCTGTCCTACAATATATCCTCTAACAAAACTAGATTATCTCAAACCCCTGGTGACAGAATTATTTACCTCTATACCAAAAAGGTTGAGGAAGCACCAAAACCCATGTGTGGCATGTGCCCAGGAGTTTGTCACATGAGACCTAAAATTCTGAGATAATCTAAATAGAAAAAAAAAAACCTGGGGTACCTGGGTGGCTCAGTCAGTTGAGTGTCTGATTCTTGGTTTCGGCTTAGGTTGTGATCTCAAGGTTCTGGGAATCAAGCCCCACCCACATCAGGCTCTACTCTTGGCACAGAGTCTGCTTGAGATTCTCCCTCCCTCTCCATCTGACCCTCCCACTTGTGCTCTCTCTAAAATAAATAAATAAATCTTAAAAAAAAAATGAAAAAAACCCTGTCAACGGGGCCTTTGGTGGTTCCATGTGTGCTAATGTATCTGTGACAGAATTAAGCACGCTTTCCACATTGAGAAGCATAAAATTGTTGTGAAAGTGTTGATAGCACAAGCACAGAATCAGAAAGCTAAGTTTAAATATTGAAGCTTTTCCAAGTAGTTAAAAAAATCAAAAGAATAAAAACAAAGAAAAAGAAAGGAAGAGATCAGGGCAATATTTCTGCACCCCAAGTCATGCCAAAGATTGCCCACAAACCGCTAGAGCTAAGGGTAAGTCAAGGAACAGATTCCCACTCACTGCTCCCAGAAAGAACCAACCCTGATGACGCCTTGATGTTGTAACTTCTAGCCTCCATAACCGAGAGACAATAAATTTCTATTAAGTCATACAGTGTGTGTTTTTTCTTTATGATAGCCCTAAAATTCAGGCCTTAATCCATATGTCCTCCTGCTATATTATAAATAGAACTAATTTTAATGAGTGCTATTTAGTGAAGTTCTACCCAAGGATGCTGTTTATCAATTAGAACTTCTCGGTTTTTACATGAATGTCTTCATGCTTTTGTATCCTGTTTTTATTTTTTTTTTTAATTTTTTTTTAATTTTTATTTATTTATGATAGAGAGAGAGAGAGAGGCAGAGACACAGGCAGAGGGAGAAGCAGGCTCCATGCACTGGGAGCCCGATGTGGGATTCGATCCCGGGTCTCCAGGATCGCGCCCTGGGCCAAAGGCAGGCGCCAAACAGCTGCGCCACCCAGGGATCCCTGTATCCTGTTTTTAAATGCCTACTTTGTTTTATTTATTTTGCATTATTATGTATTTTGCTATTGTATTTGTTGTTATTCTTGCTTATTCTATTTGGGAAGTGTTTAGTCCTTTTTTTTTTTTTTTAGCTCTTCTATAGATTACTTTTAAAAATTAAATATAATGTTGATACATCTATAATTTAGACAAAAATAAGGAAAATAGTAAACTTACTTTCTCTCCCATTACATCTCTCCTCCAGTTTCCAAAGTCAGTATTATTGTTTTTACATCCAACTTCTTAATATTTACCTTTTGTATAAAACCATCATAACCTAAATTATTCAGTTTTAGTTCTGCATTCAAATGAAATCAGTATTCCTTTTCAATTGTTTTATATAATGGCTATGCAGTTCTTGAATTCTCATTTTTATTTATATCACAATTTTCTGAATTCCATAAACACGTAGTTTATAGAGAAACCATCATGGTCCAATGTTTGTGCATATTTCAGAATCTCTTTTTTTTTTTTTTTACATTTATACATGACTGATAACTATACTGCCTATAAAATTTTTGAGTCATTTCCCCCTATTCAAACCTCATTGCACTGCAGGATTTTTTTGGGTTTTGTTTGATTTGGTTTTGCTTGCTTTGTTTTTTGTGTTTTTTCTGATATAGGGTTACTAAAGTAATGCTGACTTTCTACCTGATGGCTAAATTTCTTTTTCAGGATGTCTGTCTCAAAAGTTATTTTTCTATCCCTGAAATCCAATTGCTATCATTTCTCTTCTATCAAATTTTTACTAAAATGTAGTTTTCCATTTTGATTTATGTTTATGAAAGTAGTTGTTATTATTATTATTAAGGAGCCTCGGTGTCCAACGAAAGATGAATGGATAAAGAAGATGTGGTTTATGTATACAATGGAATATTACTCAGCTATTAGAAATGACAAATACCCACCATTTGCTTCAACGTGGATGGAACTGGAGGGTATTATGCTGAGTGAAGTAAGTCAGTCGGAGAAGGACAAACATTATATGTTCTCATTCATTTGGGGAATATAAATAATAGTGAAAGGGAATAGAAGGGAAGGGAGAAGAAATGTGTGGGAAATATCAGAAAGGGAGACAGAACGTAAAGACTGCTAACTCTGGGAAACGAACTAGGGGTGGTAGAAGGGGAGGAGGGCGGGGGGTGGGAGTGAATGGGTGACGGGCACTGGGTATTATTCTGTATGTTAGTAAATTGAACACCAATAAAAAAATAAATTAAAAAAAAAATAAAAAAAATAAAAGACAAAAAAAAAATTATTATTATTATTATTATTGAAATGTTCGGTTACACCTTTGAGTATTTTTGTTTGGTGCTGTTTTCCTGAAGCCTGCCCATCATATCTATGACTTGTTTTCAGAAGTTATGTATTCTACTTCTCATTCCAAATTTCACTGTATTTGGCAAATGTATATTAACATCCATTGTCTGGAGTTATAGTGTTTTCCCAGGGTTTTTTTTTTTTATTTTATTTTTATAGATACCCTTAGCTTCCCCTTTTTTTTTAAATTCCTCATTTTATTCAGTTTTTCAGAAAACATTGTCCACAGGCAATCTGGGACAGTTTTCTTGAAAACTAGATATAAGAATGGAGGATAATCTAATGAGTTGTTACACTTTTGAGTTTAGTATGGTATAATAGGAAAAGGCCCCAAGTGGGGCTTCGGCCAGATTTCAACTACTTCTCTGTCACACCTTGTGTGTTTTGTTGTTACTGTTTTTTTGCCCTAGCATCTTTGCCATAGACATCTCTGCCACAAACATTTTGGCTGCATAACTAATTGGCTCTAAGGCAATTTTGTCATAAAAGATAAAATAATAAAAAATAAAAGAGGGACATTAAAAAGGACATAATGAAACATTAAAAAAAATAATGAAATTGCCATAAGGCAATTTTGCTGTTAAAGATAAAATAACAAAAAATAAAAGAGGGGCATTAAAAAGGACATAATGAAACATAAAAGAAAATAATGATAATAAAATTAATTATTAATCCCTTCCTTCTTTAAGAGAGATTATCAGTTTTCCAAGTACTAGGATGCATATTGGTAACTGAGATTTGTATGGCATTATGAAAGCCTTCTACCCTATTCTTGGCATATCATCACATTTCATTAATAGACGTCCCAAAGATCTATGGAAACTGTGAGAGAAATGCTAATTCTATAATGCTTTTCTGACTGAGCTTTGTATCATTATAACATTTGGTCCCATAGTAATGTAATTGTGTCACTGTTATGTCATTATCTAATATAGCGTAGTATGCAATCTGGCTTTGAACTCTTATATTTGACACTTCCAGTAAGGTTTATCACAATATTTTCTATCAAGTTGATATACACAGTTGTTACCATCTATTATTTTAAGACCAATACCACCTGCTTGTCACTGTATAGACCATTATGAGAGCTAGCTAAGATTTCTATAATTTAAAAATGGGAATTTTGTCAATGGAAAAATAAAACCAAACTGACAGTAGCTTCAATACATTCACTCTGCCAAAGGGGGTTGATTTGTCAATGGAGAAATAAAACCAAACTATCAGCCAGTTATTTTTATCATTTATAGAAAAATTATCTTATGGCCAAGTAGTTATGTGACAAAAGTGTCTGTGGCGAAAATGTTTGCAATAAGAGTGTGTATGGCCAAGATGTTTATGGCAAAGCTCCCTAGAACCCAGTCACACACCAGTGCTGTGACCCCAATTAGAATACCAAAACTCTGAATCTCAGTTTCTTTACAAAGTTGCCACAAGAATTAAGTAAATAACCTACCCAAAGCTATAAGTTACATGTGAACCACAAATAGAAGCACTAGCTACTATCACCTTATTTATTTTATTTATGATTATTATAAAGCATCCATAGGGCAGAAGTAAGTAAGATTGGTCTATGCAGGACCCTGGCAGCAATCCTTCCCCTTTGCTCAACTCTGGTTAGTCTGATGTTAAGGGTGTTTTGTTTTGTTTCCCATTCTTCAACCTCTGTCAACAAATGATTCATTGCAACTTTAATTGATAGAAGATATTCTCTTCGATTGGGGATGGTGGGAGAGAAGTGAAGACAGGGGGTTTAAAAAATATTTCACATAGGAACTTGGCTTTCAAGTACTTACATGCATTCAATTTTGAGAGAATTTAAAGGAGATTTATAATATCATTAGGAGTTAGGAAGCAGGCCTTATACCAAACACTAAGGAAACTGATAGGATTTTGCTTGGAGAAGAAAAGTCAGAAGGGAGATTTAGTACTCTAGGATTTGTGATACGGATGAGATTAATAACCAGCTGAGACTCTTTGCCTCCAGTGATTATAGGGCAAATGAAAATTGGCTCTAGTTTCATCAATGATAATCTCCAGACAGTGAAGGCGGGGTTGGGCTTCGTTGTAGGGAGGGGCCACCCACTTGTGATATCAGGGGACTGGGAAAGGCTACTTGTTCCCCTACTCTGTGAATGCTTCCTAGTATCTCAGGGATTGATGCCATAATTTCCATGATTAAAGTGTTATCACTTTGATTAGGAAACAAAATATTCTGTCACCCCGGAGATAATATAACAATTCAAAGAGAATGAGTTAGCTGGTAGTTTCCTTAAAAAAAAAAATGATTGACATTGGAGAGAGGGTTAGAGGATGTGGAGCTCTTCAAGGGCGAAGAAGTTTACATTACCTCAACAGGAAAAGAGTACAGCATGTGGGGTCTGGGGCCTGTCTATCTCTTAATTTTATTGAGACCCAACCCTTAGTAGGATCTGTAAGCCACTGACAGATTATTGCTTCATCTGATGAAGTCACATTTCTGGATATCTTCAAAAGCTGGACAAATGATTTATGGTTATCTTATGTTATTTCCTGAGCTTTCCAACCATCATTTAGTTGTGCTTGCTCATATTTAAAAGGTTAGACAAGCATTGCTCCAAATGGTCCTATGATCACATCCCACCATCAGCATCGTCTGAAAGCTTGTCAGAAACGCAAATTTGAAGGAAAGCAGGAATATGCAGAGTAGGATGACCCTAAACTTACCTCATCCTACCGCTACAGCTAAATACCGCCCACACTGGTGTAAATAATTCAAAAAATGACCCAAAGGCTGGCAGAACAAACTCCACAACTAAAGGTAGAGAAGAAGCCACATTGAAAAGGGTAGAAAGGGTGGAGATACTTTGGGAAGCTAAACAAACCTGGGGCAGTCCATGGGAGGTAGGGAGCAGAGAAGGGCAGGAAACAGACTATCACACCAGGGAGTGGGCACAGGGCAGAGAGATTCCCATAACATTTGGCTTTGAAAACTAGAAGTTTCAAATTCTGGGAGTTCTTCCAACCAGTGGGACTTAAAGCCTGGAATTTTAAACACCAATGAGCTTGGTTTTGGGAGAGCCTAGAGGGCAAGAGGAAGCTGAGTCCTTACCCTTAAAGAGACAGTACAATAAACAGCCCTTGGAGATAAAGCACACAAGCAGCAGTTTGAAAAACTCCTGAAGCATCTGAGAAGGAGAGTAGTTTATTCATCTCAGAGCTTGTCCCTCAGGGACAGATTTCACTAGAAGACTCCTTGTAGAGCAAAATTGCTGGTAGGTTCCATTTCCCTCTCGACCTCCCAGCATAAATACACTGACAGCTACCAGAACCAGCACAGCACAAACATTCCCTGTCTGACTTGCTTAAAGCCAAGTCCCTTGCTCTCCCCACCATGCTTTGGTGGATACACCCATTCTAATCATGCTTGTCTCAGTCTGCACTTGGGGCCAGTTCCCTAGAAGACCTGCACAAATCTGGCCAACATTCATGTCTTTTTGAGGACTTGGTCCTGATGGCAGTGGCAGAGATGGGTGCCCTGCTGCACAACACCATGCTAAAATTGCATACCCCCACCCATGAGAGCTTTGCAGATCTATCCCAGCAGCCCCAGTCCCTGGGGCAGTGGTAGGTCTCACTCCAGGTAAATCAGTGCATACTTTGTTAAAACTGTGCACTCCACCCCAGCCAGCCTGGTCCTAGTGGCAGCAACATGATCCTCTTCATCTGAATGAAGACCTTGCAGGCGCTGCACACTGCATGCACCCCCTTCAATATGCTTTTGGCCAGAGCCTGTTCAAACCAAGGCCACAAGCCTGGCAGTATGCAAGCAGCCCTGACAGGGGCCAGTACCATTCCAAAGTGACTCCTGTCCTAGGGTGACTGGAAGATAACCATACACACGAGTCAAACTGTGACACCAGCAGTGGGCTGGAGGAGACATTGATTGCAGGCCCCATCCACCAACAAAAGCTTCCCAGAGAACAACACAGGGAAAGTGCCTGGCAGTTTCATGCTACTGCATCTTGCAAACATGAGTCTGACCAACTCAAGCCCAAGGAAGCTTCAGATAGGTCCACCAAACCTATTACAATGAACAAAAACTGCCTACAACAGAGAAAGAGAGCCACTGCAGACAACCGGACTGACGGAAAAAGTGACCAAGACACAACAGCAGTCTGTACACAAAGCACATAGAGACATCCCTGAAGCAACAGGTTCCAGTGAAGAGTGAACACTGTGCTATAGAGCACTACAGGACCTCTTTTTCACAAGGCCATTACTTTCGAGAGCAAGAGACATAGCTGACTTTCCTAACACAGAGAAAAACACAGAGTTAGGCAAAATGAGGGGACAAAAGAATATGTCCCAAATTAAGGAATGGGACAAAGCCACAGCAAGATACATAAGCAAAGAAGAGATAAGTAATATACCTGATAGAGAATTTAAAGTAATGGTCATAAAGATACTCACTGAACTTAAGAAAAGAATAGAGGACATCAGTGAAACATTTAACAAGTAAAAAAGAAGCGATCAGAGGTGAAGAACACAATAAATGAAATTGAAAACACACTAGATGGAATAAATAGGTGAAAGGAAGCATAATGAATTAGTGACCTGGAGGACAGAGTAATGGAAATTAGTCAAGCCGAACAGATGAGAGGAAAAAAATATGCAAAATGAGAACAGACTTAGAGAACTCAGTGAACCCATTAAGTATAATAACATTCACAGTTAAAGATCCCAGAAGAAGAGAAAGAAAAGGGGGCAGAAATTTTATTTGAAGAAATAATAGCTGAAAACTGTCCTAATCTGAGGAAGGAAACAGATATGCAGATCCAAGTGACAGAGATATCTTCCAACAAAATCAATCCAAAGAGATCTACACCAAGATACTTAGAAATTAAAATGACAAAAAAAAAATGATAAAGAGAGAATTTTAAACAGAGCAAGAGAAAAGAAGACAATTATATACCAGGACAAACCCATAAGTCTATCAGTGGAATTTTCAGCAGAAACACTACAGGCCAGAAGAGAGTGGCATGATATATTCAAAGTGCTAAAAGGAAATAAAATTGAAACCAAGAATACTATATCTAGCAAGGCTATCATTCAGAATAGAAGGAGAGATAAAGAGTTTGCCAGAAAAACAAAGTTAAAGGAGGTCATGACCACTTATCAGCCCTATAAGGAATTATAAAGGAGACTCTGAGTGGAAAGGAAAGACTGAGTAGGAAAAGTAGGAAGCACAAAAAACATGAAAATAAGTATATCTGTAAAAACTCAGGTGACTCACACATACAAAAAGGATGTAAAGTATGACACCATATACCTAAAACATGAGGAGCAGTGGAGTAAAGAATGGGCTCAAACTTATGCAACCATCAACTTCATGTAGACTGCTATGTACAGAGATTATTATACAAAACCTAATGGTAACCACAAATCAGAAACCAGTAACAGATGTGCAAAAAATAAATAGAAAGAAATCCAAGTATATCACTAATGAAAACTAGCAAACTATAAGAGAAGAAGGGAACAGAAAAGAACAAAAAGAGCCACAGAACAAGTAACAAAATGTCAATAAATACATACTTATCAATAATTACTGCAAATATAAATGAACTAAATGCTCCAGTCGAAAGACATAGCATAACAAAATGGATTTTTAAAAAACAAGACCTATCTATGTGCTTCCTACAAGACTCACTTCAGAACTAAAGACACCTGCAGATTGAAAGTGAAAGGATAGAGAAACTTTTATCATGCAAATGGTTGTGAAAAGAAAGCTAGGGTAGTAATACATGTATCAGACAAAATAGACTTTAAAACAAAGACTAACAAGAAAGAAAGAAGGATGCTATATAATGGTAAAGAGAGCAAGCCAACAAAAAGATATAACAGTTGTAAATATTTTTGCATCCAACATGGGAGCACCCACATACATAAAACTGTTAATAGCAGGCATAAAGGAAATAGCTGATAGTAATATAATAATAGTAAGAGACTTTAACACCCACTTCCATTGTTGGACAGATCCAAAAGAAAATCAACAAGGAAACAGTGGTTTTAATGACACAATGGACCAGATTTATTTAACAGATATATTCAGGAGAATATACTAGATAGAAGTGTACACCTTCTTTTCAAGTGCACATGGAACATTCTCCAGAATGGATTATATATCAGGCCACAAAACAAGTCTCAATAAATCAAAAAAGATGAAAGTCATACTATACATCTTTTTTTACCACAATGCCATGAAACTAGTAATTAACACAAGAAAAAAATTCCAGAAAGAACACAGATGCATGGAGGTTGCATAACATGCTACTAAACAATTAATAGATCAATAAAGAAATCAAAGAAGAAATAAAAAATCACATGCAGAGAAATAAAAACGAAAACACGATAGTCCAAATTTTTTGAGATGCAGCAAAAGCTGTTTTAAGAGAGAAGTTTATAGCAATACAGGCCTACCTAAAGAAGCAAGAACTCTCTAATAAACAACCGAACTTTACACATACAGGAGCTAGAAAAAGAAGACCATACAAAACCAAGACCAGTTGAAGGACAGAAATAATAAAGATTAGAGCAGAAATAAATAATAAAGAAACTAAAAAACCAGTAGAACAGATCAATGAAACCAGAAGGTTATTCTTTGCAAAAATCAATAAAACTGCTAAACCTCTAGCCAGACCCATCAACAAAAAAAGAAGAAAAAGAGAGAGAGAGTGGATTCAAATAAACAAAATCAGAAATGAAAGAGGAGAAATAACAACTGACACCACAAAAATACAAAGGATTGTAAGAGAATATTATGAAAAATATTTCAACAAATTAGACAAAAGAAATAGACAAATTCCTAGAAACATATCCTACCAAAACTGAAGCAGGAAGAAATAAAAAATTTGAACCGATTGACTTCCAGCAATGAAATTGAATCAGTAATCAAAAAACTCCCAACAAACCAAAGTCCAGGACCAGATGGCTTCATAGGTGAAGTCTACCAAACATTAGTTATTACCTATTCTTCTCAAACTATTCCAAAAAATAGAAGGAAAACTTCCAAACTCATTCTACGAAGCCAGCATTATCCAGATACTCAAACCAGATAAAGACATTACAAAAAAAGAAAACTACAGTCCAATACCTCTGCTGAACATAGATGCAAAAATCCTCAACAAAATATTAGCAAGCCAAACCCAACAATACATTAAAAAAATCATTCACTATGGTTAAGTAGGATTTATCCCTGGAACCAAGAGTGGAACAATATTTGTGAATCAGCCAATGTGATACATCACATTAATAAAAGGACAAAAACCATATGATCATCTCAATAGATAACATAAAAATCATTTGACAAAATACAATGTCTATTTATGATAAAAGTGCTTTACCAAAGTGGTTTGGAAGGAACATTCTTCAACATAATAAAGACCTCATATAAAAAAATCCGCAAACATATTTAACAGGAAAAACAAGTTTTCAAGTTTTCCCCTAAGCTTCTCCCCTAAAGTCAAGAACAAGACAAGAATTTTTTCCACTCTTATCATTTTTGTTCAACGTAGTAGTTCAAGTCTTAGCCACAGCAATCGGATAACAGAAAAGAATAAAAGGCATCCAAATTGGTAAAGAAGGAGCAAAACTTTCACTATTTGCAAATGACATGATACTGTACACACAAAACCCTAAAGATTCCACCAAAAAACTGCTAAAACTGATTGTTAAATGTCTATATTACCCAAATTTATCTACACATTTAATTAAATTCCTATCAAAAGATCAACAACATTTTTTCACAAAACTAGAACAAAAAGTCCCAATATTTTTATGGAACCACAAAAGACCCCTAATAGCCAGGGCAATATTGAAAAGGAAAAACAAAAATAGAGGTATCACAATTCCAGTATGCAAGTTATATTATAAGGCTGTTCTTATGTTATAATGACACCTAGGTGGCTTAACAGTTGAGCATTGGCCTTTGGCTCAGGGCATGATCCTGGGATCGAGTTCCACATCTTCTCCCTCTGCCTCTGTCTCTGCCTCTCTCTGTGTCTCTCATGAATAAATAAACAAAATATTTTTTTAAAAGGCTGTAACAATCAAAACAGTATGGTACTGGTAAAAAATAGACACACAGATCAATAGAACAGAAGAGAGAGCCAAGAAATGAACTGATGATGTTATGGTCAATTAGTTGACAAAGGAAGCAAGAATGTGCAACAGGTAAAAGATAGTATCTTCAAAAATGATGTTTGGAAAACTGGACAGCTACATGCAAAAGAATGAAACTGGACCATTTTCTTATGCATACACAAAAATAAACTCAAAATGGATTAAGAACCTAATTGCAAGACCTGAAACCATAAAAATCCTAGAAGAGAACACAGACAATAATTTCTCTGACATTGGCCCTGACAACATTTCTAAATATGTCTTCTGAAGTGAGGGAAGCAAAAGCAAAAATAAACTACTGGGACTACATCAAAACAAAAACTTATGCACAGCAAAGGAAACAACCAATAAAGCTAAAAAACAACCTACTTGAATGGGAGAAGATATTTGCAAATGACATATCCAATAAAACATTAGTATCCAAAACATGTAAGGAGCTGATATAATCCAGCACCAAAAAAACCCCACAAATAATCCAATTAAAAGTGGGTGGAACGTAAAAAAAAAAAAAAAAAAAAAAAAATGGGTGGAACGGTATGAACAGACATTTCTCCTAAGAAGACATCCAGTTGGCTAACAGACACATGAAAAGCTGCTCAATATGACTTATAATCAGAGAAATACAAGTAAAAAGTATAATAAGATGTCATCTCACACCTGTTAGAGTGTCTAAAATTAAAAAAAAAAAAAAAAAAAAAAAACTCCAGAAACAAGTGTTGGTGATAATATGGAAGAAAAGGAATTTCTGGGAATGCAAACTGGTGCGACCACTGTGAAAACCTGTACAGAGGTTTCTCAAAAAGTTAAAAATAGAACTGTCATATGATCCAGTAATCATACCACTGTGTATTTACCCAAGGAATGCGAAAACACTAATTCAAAGGGTAACATCTCCCCCCACCGCCATGTTCATCGCAGCACCATTTACAATAGCCAGATTATGGAAGCAGCCCAAGTGTGTCTATCCATAAATGATGTATAAAGAAGTTTTGATATATATATATATATATATTTTTTATATATATAATATGTATATTATATATGGTGTGGTGTATGTGTAATATATGTGATATATATATTACATATGGATGTGTGTATATTTATGTGTGTGTATAGACACACACACATATAATGGAATATGACTCAGCCATAAAAATGAAATTTTGCCATTTATAACAACATGGATGGAGCTAGAGAATATTAGTGCTAAGCAAAATAAATCAGTCAGAGAAAGACAAATACCATATTATTTCACTCCTACGTGGAATTTAAGAAACAAAACGAAGAGACACAAACCAAGAAATAGACTTTTAACTATAGAGAACAAACCTGGTGGTTACCAGAGGGGAGGTGGGAAGGGTTATAGGTGAAATAGGTGATGGAGATTAAGAGTACACTTATCACGATGAGCACTGAGTAATATATGGAATTATTGAATCATTATATTGTACACCTGAAACTAATATAATGCTGTACGTTAGCTACAATGTAATTTAAAAAGAAAAGAAATACAAATTAGTGGGCACCAGCCAAACCTGCTCAATCAGTGTCTGGAAGGTTAGGGGTAGGGGAGTTGAGAGGAGGGGGGGGGTCCCAGGATTCTACATTTTAACAAAACCTCTAGGTGATTTTTGTGCATAATAAAGTTTGAGAACCATTTATTTTGATTGTTCTTTACTGATTAAGAACATACATAAGATTCTTGTACTTATTTTCTGCCTCTTAGCAACTTAACGCTTATATGCAAACAACTTAAAAGCAGGATAAAATATTTGTTCACAGTATTCTTCAACTTTTCACTTTGCCGGCTAACCTCTTAATAGTATTTATTAGAGTCCTTTTTGCCGTACAATAGATTGCCAAGATCATGATTCAGAAGCTTATTCAAATGTATTTAAAATGTTGAAATGGAAACAACCTGGAGATGTAATTGCCAAAATTTAATCAAGGATTTAATTTATAGCTCAGACTAGCCAAATGGATTTTCCCATTTTTCAGTTCACTGTTTGTACAAGGAAATTAAAAAGTATGGAATCACAAGCTGAGCAGTGAACCCTTGAAGTGTATTGCAGTGTGCTCACTGATTCTCATTTGCTATATTATATCATCCTGATCTTTGGGACTTGGAGTTTTCAAAGCTGGGCTAGAGAAAGTGGGGATGGGGGAGAAAGAGAGAAAGAGCATATATATTTTTGATCATGTTATAAATTATTGCCAGGGCATGTTAGCTCACACATTGCTATGAAAATTAATAGTATAGGTTAAATATCTTGTTTTTAATTCCATTTGTTAAAAAATACCCTTGTTTCTACATGCTGTGTCCAGCCGCCCTCAAATCTAAACTGGGAAGAAGTATGATTGAGAATTTCATTGCCTCCTCCATTCTACCGGTGATAATAGGTTTTCACTGAGCTCTTCGCACTTGTTTTACAAAAGCCTAAGGTTTGAATACTTTGTGCCCCACAATATCCATCACTTAGACTCTGAAATCCCCAGTGCACATTTGACAGAGCAGTGGTTTGTCAACCATGGTTTGCCAAGTCAGCATGAATGTCTGTGGGTTCTGAGGGGGAAAAAATGAACAAATAAGGTCAGTGATGTTCTTATTAAGGTGGGCAAGTGTGTTTTTATATTTACATTTGAGTGATGCTTTGCTAACAAAAGTGCTATGTTTAAGATACATCATTCTGGGTGCAGTGAGGGTAGTGCAATCTAGGTAAAATAGTCTGTCTTTTTCTCTCCTGGCTAGGAGTTGTGTAAGTGCATCCCAGTGCTTCTTTTGTGAAGAAAATCAAGACATTTCAGTAACAAGTCATTTTCATTAATTGAGCTATCTCTTGCTTCCAGTCAAAAAGGAGAAAAGACAACTAGGTCTCAAGCATTTCACAACACTAGGAGTATATTGTAGTTTTTCCCAATGCTTTATAATGAAAATTTTCACATATGCAGAAAATGGAAAGAAGTTTACAGTGAATTCACTAGCTAGATTCTACAAGTAATCTTTCACTATACTTGCTTTATTACATACCCTTTGCTCTATCCATTCATCAATTCATCATATTTTTTGAATAAGACATGAGTTGCAGACACCAGTGTGTTCCACTTCTAAACACTCAACACATATTAATGAGTTCAATACCTTTTTTTTTCTTTTGGGATGAAACTTCCATGCAATGAAATTCACAAATCTTAAATATACCATTCCATGAGCTTTATTAAATGTATCTACCTGGAGCCCTATCCAAATAGAGAGCATTGCCATCACACTAAAATTAATTAATATATATGTCTGAATGAATGTATATGTACTGCCAGACATGATACTTTTCTTAATTTAATAATAAGATTCCCCTAGGACTTCACATGGTAACTGTGGGGGCTGACATGTTTATCTTCTCTGTGCTCTCTTACTTAATGAAAATGATATGCTACTCAGTCTGATTACCATGATACATACCCTGCACTTAGCTCATGATTTCTTAAATTTTCTAATGCTTCATCACAATTAGTAGAAGAATGCAAGGATATATGGATTGGAAGTTAACCAGCTTCCCTCAAGACCACCCATAAAAGTAAATAGACTCATGCTGATTGATCCACAATTTCCTCCATGCTTATTGATCTTAAGGAAGGATCACTAGATGCAAGAAGGCAATTAAATGCTATTTTCTACGGCAGCTTTAGTTCATTGATAATGGCTGATGGTTGCTGGGAGTGCTGTGTCAAGAAGGATCCTGGGGCGATGTCTGTACTGAGTGGGAAAGTATGGCAATTGCTTGGTGATGTCTGCCACAGGTAGAAGCTAGAGCTGGAAAGTAAGAAGAGGCATGTCATCTCTTTTAAATACTGCGTTTGAGTGAGCTTCTGAACTATTCCATGTAGTCATCTAAAAACACTTCTAGATTGAATTAGGCAGCTGAAAAGGGGCAGAAGGCTGCTGAGTACCACTCTAAAATGCTTCTCTCTAGTTCATATTTGTATATATATTTTTAAAGATTTTGTTTTTATTTATTTATTTGAGATAGAGAGCATGAGCAGGGGGGAGAGGAAGATCAAACCGTGGGGCTTGATCCCAGGACTCTGAGATCATGACCTGAGCCGAAGGCAGACACTTCATGACTGAGCCATCCAGATACCCCTCATATTTGCATCTTATTAGAATAATTAGTGTTCCTTTGCAACAGTCCTACTCATAAAAGGGGTGTCTAGATGGGGTTTAAGACTTCAAGTTGGGGGGAAGAGAATAAGAAACAAGGGAGAAAGAGGGGGAGAGGAAGAGATGGAGACTGATGTATTCCATCATTCAAAGAATGAAAATGTGTCACTATTTGCCTTAAGGCTGATACACTCCAGGAATTACTCTTCGGATGCAACGTATAAAAGTCTAAGTAGTTAAATATTTGAGTCACCGTTGCTGTGAGATAATAACACTCGGTTCAACGTTACTGCTTTTCTCTATGAAGCACAGAGATACTGGGTCAGTCAAGATTATTCTTAGCATGTGGGGGCAGGATGGTGGGGTGAAGAATCAAGCTCCACTTTCATCTTTTCTACTAGCCGGCTTTATTTATAACACTTCAGCAGATGTCAAGACGATTTGTTTTGTTCCTCGTAGCCTCTGTGTGATCTGTCTCTTCACTGCAGTGTTCCCCAAGTGTGAGTTGCTTGGCTCAGGATCATTTTCAAAGACTCAATTTTCAAAGCAAATACACACACAAGTCAGTAGTATTTTTGAAAACAAAGGTTATCACATTTTTCCAAGGGGGATATACGAGAGAAAGGAGGATGCTGAGAATAGAGTGTGAGTTTATTTCACATGGCAGGTCTCATAAAGATTGCATCCATAAATGTGCTGCCAGATTGAACAGGAGCAACAGGGAAGAAATGGTGGGGGAGGCCGCAGATGAGAGCAAAGCTAAAGGAACAGCTTTAGCGAAGTGTGAAGTTTAAGGACACATGCCTGTAGGGTATGTTTTTTTGCCACGTCTTACATTAACTCCTGACCAGAAATACGCAGGGGGAGACGCACACCCACCCCACCTCCTTGACGGGAGAAAATTGTCATTTCATCAGGATTACTGAGGAATGTTGCTGCTCATAAGGCTACAGAAAATATTTCTGGGAGTGCATTTTCAGAACCTGGGAACAGAGACAGTCTGTCTGAGCCCTGCTCAACTTTTCTTTCTTATCACTTTTTAAAAGCATGTTATCTTGAAGAGCCAAATTAACATTTCATGATATGGCTTCTCAGCAGCTGATACTTGGGCATCACAGGGCTAGACAGGAATGACTAAGCAGTTTTATAAAATGACTGTCACCAGAGCTGCTGGCTTGACAGTTTGGGTGTCAATCGTATATTGAGGCTGTTTGTTCCTGTCTAGATTTATGTAGCTCTCTATGAAGAGAACTGCTTGTTCCAGGAAAGGTGTGAATAGTGTAATAAACAAAAGGAGACACAAAGTATATTCTTATGAGAAGGCAATTAATTAGTCACATGATGTGATAAAAATACAGTCCCTTCTTTATTTTGAACATTATTTTCTCAGTACATTTGAGTGTATTATTATTGACATCCTGGACGGCAATTTTAATAGTATGGGGATACTAATAGCACAGCTGGGTGGTCAGTCCATCGATTAAAACTCAAAACTTGGGACACCTGGGTGGCTCAGAGGTTGAACATCTGCCTTCAGCCGAGGGCCTGATCTTGGGGACCTGGGATTGAGTCCCACGTTGGGTTCCCTGCATGGAGCCTGCTTCTCCCTCTGCCCGTGTCTCTGCCTATCTCTCTCTGTGTCTCTCATAAATAAGATCTTAAAAAAAAAAAAAAAAAACTCAAAACTAAAAGAAATACCATACTAATTCCCAGAAGATGAGTCTTGATATTTATATTTTGACTCTTGATGCTTTTTCTCTGCTGTTCATGATACTGAAGACTTTCAAATGCCATTATTATATATAATGCACTTTAATGTTGTAAAATGGGTGAGGTTTTCAGAAGCATACAGTTCTGTAAAGTGAAGTATATTCATGCATTCCTCTAGATAGCTATATGATAGTTTTACTGTGTGGTTGTAGCATTTAGAGAATCAATAAAACTAACTGTGGATGGTGAAAGACCACTTCTAGTGGAATCATTCACTATATATAGAATTACATCTGGAGAATGATAGAATGACTATTTTTTCATGGAATGACCATTTTTCATGGTATGAGTTGCTTTGTCAGTTTTTTTTTTTATTATTTTGTTTGATAAAGACACTTTGAGCAGTTTTCCTCATACGTTCTGGAATATTGTATATATATTTCATATATGATTGAAATATATGTTTCTTATATCAATTTTTAAACATTACATATTATTCCAAATTCAAATGTCATTATCCTGCATTGTTTCTGATATCACAGAGTATTTTTTTTTTATTTTAACAACTTAGATAGGTACAACCATGGACCAAAATTCAAACAGTTAAAATTTTTTATTTATTTATTTATTTTTTTTTTTCAAACAGTTAAAATTTAAAGTTCATTTTACACATACGTACACACACACATACACACACATGTGCGCTGTAAGGAGGCTGGTCTTGTGTACTTTAAAGAATAACACTTCTTTATTTTCTTACTGTCTGTGTTTCTTGGTAAACCCAAGCAGGGTTCTCTTAGGTTTATTTTACATGTTTTATTTTCTTAGATTTCATTTTTCCTTTTAGTGTGTGTGTGTGTGTAAATTTTTCTATCTTTCAGTCATCACAACAGATTCTGGTGAACATTTTTTTTATTGGAGGTTTTAAAACTTCTGATATGAGTTTTTGTTTTTGTTTTTTTGGTTTTTTTTTTTTTTTTTTCATTTATACATTCAATAAGATACTCAGGTCACTGCTTAACCTCTATTCCAAGTCCATTCCCATCCATTCAAGCAAAGACTAGTTTTTCAGGTTTTATTTTATTTTTTTTTTATTCTTTAAAAGAAAAAAAAAAAAGCATTAGTTGCAACAATTCTTTAGCCACTACCTGACACAGGTAGGTAAGTTCTGGCTGTCACCCCCCTTTAGCTGTGGAGATGGATGTGTTCGTGATTAGATAGGTCAAGATATGTTAAGGTAGATATGTTAAGAAAGAAATTATTTGCAAAAACAATAGGCATAAACCACAGGACTTGAACTTGAACAAGCAGGCATAATGGCCAAGAAATATTTATGCTTGTTTAAGGAGCTTTCTTTAGAAGCTTGTGTGCATTATTCCAGGACATATCTAGGTCTTGACACCATCTTCACTTTAATAGGAATTCCAGTGACCTTTCCTGGAAGCCTTCAATGGGCACTCTCTGTCATAGTTACTCCACCTCACCCCCACCTCTGCATCACTACCACTACCACCATCACCCACTTCTGCAGCTGAGTGAATCAGGAAGACTTTTAATGTGGGTTTCCCTCCAATGTACTTTACCAACATTCCTTCCAAAGGGGCTTAGAGGAAGGGCCCAACTTGGAATCTGGCATGGCCGTCCCTGTCCAGAGCTTCATTTGAAAGTGGAGGTAAACACTATGCCAGGGCAAAAGTATATTTGACCTCAGACAGGCATAACAGAAAATTAAATGCAAACTGGCACTTAGTACATATTCAGCAAGTTTCCCGTCCCAAGCCTTCCTCTGCCTACTTAGGCAGACAGAAGAGATTTTTTTTTTCTTTCCTTGAGCTCTCACTTGCTCAGTCTTGACTCTATCTCTATTACTATAAAGAGCACATTTTAATCTGTTTGTGTGCCTCCCAATGGAAAGATCATCTCCTGGAGTCCGTCTATATCAAGAACTATTTCATTCTATCTTTGTGAGTTCAATGAGTCTGTGAAGAAGCTGGTCTATCTGTTGTTACATAGGGTATCATGGAGATGGTTCTAATTATTTTAAGTAAAAATGAATTTACAAGGAAGGATAGAAAATTAAAAGGAGAACCAATGATTGTTACATTTGTACACATGCATTCCTTTTATTTTGCACAGTCTTTTTGGTACACAAACTCCAAAATAGTAGGATATAACTTTAAACAATTTATAATGTTTATTGTTTATTTTTTTTCCTTCAGTTTCTGTGTGTAGTAATACTTTAGGGTTTGGGGGAAGCAAATTCATTATTTTATCAAAGGACAAGAGGCCTCCTATCCTGAGTAGGGCCATCATTTTTCTTTCTCTGACATACAGTGGCAGGCACTAGTTAGGTGTCTACACAAAATATACAAATATATATATCATTGGTTTTGTTTCGCATTCGCAGTAGTGCCAGGAAAGAATGAGGTCATGCATTTTGAAAGTGCAGCCTATTTTGTGAAATTTCTTTAAGCATGGCTTCTTTCTGAATCAGATTTTTTTTTCGTTTCCTTTTGAGGTCTCACTTATACCTTTATGCATAATCTTGTAAATTGTGTCAATTGAGAACCTAGTGTCAGATAGTAGAAGTGATTTTAAAAGCCACCAAACATAAAGGGATTTTTCTAAGTCCCCGGAACAGCTAGCTTTCTGTTTAATCTGGTCCCTTCACAATCTATCTTGTGACCCTGATATTTAAAGGCATATGATCATCTGCAAATAATCAAAAGGATAGAATCTTCAAAGAGTTCAGTCATAGGCAACATGTATTATGTTATTTAGTTAGTTTTGACAAAGTCATCTGGGCATTTGAACATTGTTATCTACAGGATTTCTTTTTCCTCCAACATAAAGACATTTAGTTCAGAGCTATAGAGCAAAGAATGTCTGTTGCATTTTTGACATGAGGTGTCTCGATGTAATCCCCATTTTACTTTTATACAGGTGCTGAGCTGATTATTTTTGTTAAATAAATGATAAATAACAACTGATAATTAGACATAAAGGCTTTGGAGGTATGCTGTGTTGGCACACATGGAAAATGTTTCTTCTTGTTAAATATAAAATGTTATACGTAAAAAGCATCAATTTGAGGAAAAATAAATTGAGGACATAAAACTTTACATTCCCAGTCTGGAGGCTGCTGGGAAAATACCAATATTTTTACATTTGTGATTTGTTAGAAATAAGTTGTGAGAGATAATCAAAGGATATGCTGCCCATGTAATTGTGGTGACAATTAACATTGAAAGGATTATTAGCCCCATGAACTGCAGTCAAGTATGTAGAATATAGAACAATAAATACCCGGATTAGACTATCTCCAGATTAACAGGTGTTTTAACTTTTTGACAGAAAAGACAACAATCACATTATTATTTAAAGGTGCCTGAGGAAATTTCATGGAGTAGATAGAATGTCAGTTTTATGGGACAAATAGGTTTGTTTTCCTCAGCTCCACCCTTACTCGATAGTGTTTTTCTCAGAGCAAGGGTCATCTTCCATTTGATGAGATGGATTCTTCAGCCTTGTTTTCTTTTCTTCTCCCACCTCCTATTGTATGTGGGCAATACCACATTCTCAATTAATGAATAGTCTTCCAAAGAGTTCACGTGCATTAGTTTCATTTCTCCATTTTCTTGATAAAAGGATCATTTGCTTCTTCAGTGGTTCTCTACAATTCTTATTGCAAGGTGAAGGGCATAATGCATTCCTGTTGATAAGATCTCTATTGTCAGTTTGGAAGAGGATAATAAGGGGATACTTTCCTATCCACAAATTGTAATGCTTTTAAAAGATGCATACATTCCCATCTACCTCTTTCTGAAAGAGTATAGTTTCCCACATTTTAAGTTTAACCTTTAGTTTGATGTCTTAAAGATGTTCCATTTTGATTAATGGAGATGGCCAAGTCAGGAACAGAAAGTCACAGGATGTTTCTCGATGGAGAGTTAGAACTATAAGTTATAGTTATATTTGCTGATAAAAAGGAAGTCAGAGAATGGAGAATTTGTGAAGGGGAGGGATCGTGATTCAGACATTGCATGGGACAGCCTCACAGCTCTGTTATCTATGAACTCTGTACTAACATTCATAGAGCTAATCTTTTGTTTTAATTATACTGGTTTTCTGCCTCCCTTTACAGTTTGTGAATTTGGTCAAAGTTATGTGTTTTATTTTAAGGATGGATTGCTTTAGGAATTTAACCTTATTAGAATGCCCGTTGGATATTCTTCTTGCCTTCAAATAAAACAGAATGCATAATTTTAAGAGGATCTACATCTTGTCCCTGTCATTGCTTCTGTGTTCTCTGGGCCAATAGAGAAAGATTTAGATGAAAATGACTTAGGGTTATTTTTTCCTTAAAATGTTTTTAAAATACACAAATTAACTTATGAGAAAATGTGGCCTTAAGGTTAATTTTTTGACCCATACATTCCGAATACTTAAAATTGGGCTATTAAGAAAACAAAGCAGTAGATATTCTCAGGGGGTTAATTTTACTCATATAACAAGAGTTGATGGTTTGTAAGTTTTACATTTAATTAAAGGAATTTTACCCTAATAATTATGGAATATATATTTTGTCCCAAACTGGCAAGGTGAAGCCCTCAATAGAATTTGTTTATATGTACTGATTAACTTGAATTCTTACCTTGTGAGAAACAGTAGGCAAATGATTTTATTTTCTGGGTTATTAGACCAAGAAAGATAAAATAACTTTCATTACAGAGTAGCCACATTTTACATCATGATGAGAATCTCTTGAAAGGGAAATGTACTATAAAAATGACTGCTTCCTTGATAATCTAGCCACTGGACCCAACCTGGGAAGCGGGGCACATTGCTTAAAATACTGATATTCCAGTGCATTATGGGATTGTGAATTTTATCCTTTATATCTTGTACAACACATAGAATACTATAAATAGTATTTATTAGATATTGATAAAGATGATTGAGAGAGGGCACCCCGGGTGGCTCAGCGGTTTGGCGCCACCTTCAGCCCAGGGTGTGATCTTGGAGACCCGGGAATGAGTCCCACGTTGGGCTCCCTGCATGGAGCCTGCTTCTCCCTCTGCCTATATCTCTGTGTGTGTCTCTCATGAATAAATAAATAAAATCTTAAAAAAAAAAAAAGATGATTGAGAGAAAGTAAAATGACAAATGTTTTGTTTCAATTTTCTTTTTATATCTGATTCTATTTCTTTCACCTCCTAGGAATCTTTTTTCTTTTTTTAAGATTATTTATTTATTTATTCATAGAGACGGGGGAGAAGGGGCAGAGACACCAGCAGAGGTGCTGGTGCTAAACCGCTGAGCCACCAGGGCTGCCCCACCTCCTAGGAATCTTTTTGTTTTGTTTTATATTGTGTTTTTTGAAATTGGTTATATACTGTCATGGCTCAGTTTCGAGAATATTCAAGTGCTAAATAATCTGTATTCACATCACCAAAATAGTTTTGAAAGTAATTTCCATTAGTTAGTGCTCTACTGATGAGAGCTTTGAGAAGCCCAAAGCCCTCTTTTCAGTTCTATACTTTCCATACCAGTATTTCTGTGCTATACCAAACACTCAATACTTATTTTCTATTTTTATTTTTCTAAGCAGTTTGACCTTTGTTCCCTACATATCCTTTTCTGTCTTTTTGCTAGTTTGTATAGCTGGACTAATTTTAACCTGTGAACATTGACTAGAAAAGAGTGTTCTAGATATTTTTTGTTACTATAGCTCATTAAAATAAAAATATTTTTCATGTCCCAACTCAAAAAATAGGAATTTCTTTTTATTTAATAATTAGCATCTATTTTAAAAGGTTTTTAATATTCTCCACTGGCAACATTTGGCAAGTTTATATATGTACAGGTTTATCTACCAGAAAAGATAATCTACCAGAGGGAGTTCTATTATCTTGTGGTTTGAAAGGCAAGCTTCACCATACAGAATTGCAGGCAAGAAGAGATATTACAGAAATATGCCAATCATATTTTCATATCACAGTCTTGTATTGACACTTCCATCAAAACATAGGAGAATAAAGCATTAATCTTGAGGTATAAGTTCCAGTAAGTATTTTGCAGAGCAAAAGTTTTCTCTTGTATTTACCAGAGTATTTTATGCTACAAAAGCACCAAGAAGAAAATGGACCAAATAGTCAGGGCTCTGCACTTCCTCCCAAAATACCTGCTGTTGACCTGAGGTATAACTTTCTTACCTGATAACATTGACCCAAAATATGGCTCAGAAATGACTTCTCTGTCTGCTCTCCTATTAAGAAATAATAGCACATGCTCTTGTTACTTTTCTTCTCATGACTTGTTTGTAGGTTTCTGGTAATACCAATCAAGCAATTCTTTATAATAGTCAATCATTCGTTTAGTGGATTCTTCATTTCCACTTATCTAAAGAAGAAAAGTCAAGAAGTCCCATAAAAATACCCCAGAGGAAAAAACAAAACCAAACAAGATGGCTTAATTCTTGACACTGTTGATTTATTGAGTCTCTTTTCATCTGTCATGTAAACAGTATAAGCACCAGGTTAAATTTTTATTTTTGCTCTGGTTTCTCTGCAGAGACTCATACTTCTGCCCTAGAGTTAAATCTAATGGAAAAAACACTTGTTGAAAGTACATGGCATGTTTTTATCTATAGAAACTGTCTTTCTCTACAATGAAAACAATGCGGATTTTCTCCTAGCAGTTCTGTGGATAGTCATCAAATGCTGGTAATGATCAAATTTCAAAAACAAAAAACAACAAAGAAACAAAAATCAATAAAACATTGTATGTAGGTGTGGCCCTGCATCATATTCTTTAAAATGCCATATGTCCCATTTTAGCTTTATCTTGCATGTCTAACCATTCAGCCCCACTTGCTAAGACTTTAAAAGCCATCATTTCTAGTTTTCTAGTACTACTTGCCAACATTCATTGTCTGGGGCCTTGTTTGTAGTGAGGTGTAACAGTAAGTATTCAAAACTTTAATGAGCTGAATGTGAATATGCTTGAGTGTCCTGGCCTTGTTGACATAAAAAATGGAACAGTAGAATAGGAGAAATGCACCAGAATCATCTCGATATTCTTTTAATCTCCACGCCAAGAGAACTTATTTGGTAGCCTAATCAATAACTATTTATATTCCTCTCCTATCATTTCTTAGATATTTTTCAGTGTGATCCACAGCCTTTTCTCAGGCCTCACGTCAATGGTGAAACAGAAGGAGAGAAGATGGTGTATGATAGCATCATTTCTCTGATCCTCTACACAGATCACCTAATAATATTATTGCAAAGCACATGCAAATGCAAGTAAGCTATATAGCTTCTGCATCACAGTAACTAATATCTAGTAACTCTAAAGGATTTGAATGTTAGGATGGGTCTTTTACCAAAAAAGACAACACAGTATGACAACACAGTATAAGAGTAATTATCCTCTTTTTAATGATGAATGATCAGAGTTCAGGTATAGTACTTAACATTTGCTTTAGATCACTTCATTCAATACAGTTTAAGTCCACTGACTAGACATCATGATTCACATGTATGTTTCCATGTGCAGATACTATAACTTATTCTGCTTAATGACTAAAAAAAACTTCTGCAAAACCATCTTGAGACTAAAGTGATCTTCTGCTGAGATGCTTTCCTCTATGACAAATCAACAATCTGATATCTGATAAAGATACAAGGCCCTTCTTTTCTTTCTCTCCTTCCCCAAATTTAGTATTAATTAAAGACATTTGCTCACGAGAAAACAGTCATTAAGAATGCATGTTTGGGGCAGCCTGGCTGGCTCAGTGGTTTAACACCGCCTTCAGCCCAGGGTGTGATCCTGGAGACCCGGGATCGAGTCCCACGTCGGGCTCCCAGCATGGAGCCTGTTTCTCCCTCTGCCTGTGTCTCTGCCTCTCTCTCTCTGATGAATAAATAAATAAAATCTTAAAAAAATAAAAAAGAATGCATGTTTGTGATGTTTGATGCTATATAAAGGCAAATTCAAACTAATATATAGATCTGAGATTCATGATTATAATTTTCTCTGGATATTTAGAAAGATATTTTAAGGTGTTGTGATGCCTGAGGGAATGATGACATTTACTAACTGCATGTACCTGTGAACACCTTGGTGAGGATGCCTGTTTGTGTGCAGCTCTCTAAAAAGGAATATGAATGTTAGCTGTTTGACTTGAGATGTTGAGATTATTAGAGGTGGACTTCACAGCAGAATCTAATCACATTTTGTTTCAAAAGCATTTCCTAGAGTATTTGGGTCAAAAAATAACTTTTAGTCAATTCATTAACATACCCAAAATGGTTAAGTCCTTAAGGGGTCCTTCATCTATGATCAGGTTGCATATAAATATCGTGATAGCATATGTACAGTTTTGAGGAGACAAGGAAAAGGAATAGTGGAAAGGGAAATCTCTGTTAGCCACTGTTAATCCATGAAAAAAAAAAAACTGCTTTAAAAACATATTATAGGGGATCCCTGGGTGCCTCAGTGGTTTAGTGCCTGCCTTCGGCCCACGGCATGATGCTGGAGTCCCGGGATCGAGTCCCACATCAGGTTCCCTGCTTGGAGCCTGCCTGTCTGGACAGCCTCTGCCTCTCTCTCTCTCTCTCTCTCTCTCTCTGTGTCATGAATAAATAAGAAAAATCTTAAAATATATATATAAAAAATAAAAATAAAAATAAATAAATAAATAAATAAATAAATAAATAAATACATTTTATAGGCTGACTTAATCTTATTAAAAAGTTATTACTGTAGAATTAGCTGGAGGTACTCTGTTTTGGGTTAATTAAATTAGCAAAGGCTAAAAATTAGTCTGGAAATCTGTATATAAATTCAAGTGGTACCCTTTCTATTTTCTTGCTTGTTTTTTTTAAATTCTAATTAATACAGGTGGTTTCTGAATTTCTAGATCATACAAGATTTGCTAAAGGTTAGAGTCCTGTTGTATTTCAAACTCACTCTCTGTGGAAGTCCCCCGTCCTAGATGCTGTGGCTACATAGGAGGAAGCATGCATGAAAGCAAAGAGACAACAGAAACAACTATTCCTGCCTACCCCACCCCCTTGAAGTTAAAAATCTAGCAAAGTGAAAAAGATGCATACAAAGCAATGAAAAGATAATGAGGCAGATAACTTTATATTCATGGAACAATTGTTAGGCACAGAGTACATGGAAACTTTCTTGATGTGATTATTTGTAACCCAAGCATGTCTGCTGTTTATCACTGCTATTTCAGGCCTTTGGGAACTTCTCAGTGCCCACTGTGATCCACACTGCCTGGTCACGCATCCTTTCATTCTGAGAGACACTTTGGCAGTGGTTTATGTTTGAAACAATACCTGGACTTGAAGGATGCCAAAGATTCCAGCTTCCTTTTTAAGTTTTACTATGACTACTACCGAAGTAGGATTTGTTCATATTAGGATCTTATGACTTGTACAGGAGGGATGAATTTTGCACTCTAACCATGAAGAAGTTTAGTATCGGAAAGAGTAAATAATACAGACTGGTAGAAGACGAAATAGCATGGCTTCAGGTCTTAGCTAAATGACCTTTGCCTTATTTAAAAAAAAAAAAAAAAAGTCATACTGACTTTATTGGATTCCCATCTGGTTAAATGGAATAATGTGGGCAATTGACTGGACATACTGTAGGCATTCCATAAAAGTTCTCTTCTGACCTCTTAGAAAGCATTGTTGACTATGCTTATCCTAATGTTTATTAAGGAGGGGATATTTCACTCCTTATTTGTTTGTTTGTTTATTCACTTATTATATTTTATTTATTCATGAGAGACACAGAGAGAGGCAGAGACATCGGCAGAGGGAGAAGCAGGCTCCAAGCGTGGAGCTGGATGTGGGACTCGATCCCGGGACAACGGGATCACGCCCTGAGCCAAAGACAGATGCTCAACCGCTGAGCCACCCAGGCATCTCTCACTCCATATTTAGAGTTTATGTGTCATTATTATTTTGACTCAAGATGTTAGCTTCTTTGTCCAAGAGCTTTTATTCTGCTGGATTCCCTTTCTTGCCTTCTCCTTTCTCCCCCACTGTAAAATTTTAAATGGATTCTCAGGCAGTGTTCAGGTAACAATTTCATGTGAAAAATTAATAATGATGAAGTATCAGAGTCTTTCCAGGAAGTCATGAAACCACTAACTTTTACTGACAGATAATGAATTTTCTTTTTATTGTTAGGAAATTGTACATAAGCAGCCCTGGAGAACAAACTCTGCTTTGTATAGATTGCCAACTGTTGCTTAATTTAGTTTCACAAACAATCCCAAACAAAATTTTACCCCAAAATATAAGCCAGTTCTTGCAGCAAAAGTTTTACTAATTTTCAACTTGATTTTTATTTCTTTCCCATCCCTCTGTTGAATGGGCTGGTCAGACGGAACAAGATGGTGATGGGACAAATAGGAATACCTAGGGCTCACTGGCTGCTGTGTGTCCCCTAAACCAAGACCAATCCCTAGGATTTCAATATTCTTTCCTCCTACTTGCTTTAGATAAAGATCCCCTAGGCACTGACATTTAAAAAATCCTCTCTTTCCTCTGTTAAACAACTCCCTTAGGGTCTTGATGTGCAGCAATGATGTATGAAGACACTTGGTTATGGAAGCTAGCAGACATCCAACTCAAGTGGTCCTGGCTCCTCAGCCTAGCTCTGTTCCTTACTAAGCTGTGTGGCTTCATGTGGGTTAGGTTCCCAGCTTTGTTATCTTAAAAATGAGGACTATAATAGTACCTGTCTCACAGGCAAAATAAATGCATCTAGTAAATAGAGTAGAACATAGTGAATGATACCTGCCATTATCATGGCAAGCTAATTAATTGGGATCATTTAAACTACTCAAAAATTAAGTTTGATTGTTAAAAAGGTCCTTAATAATCAATACACACTATAAGAACTGGGAAGGAGAGATCTTTTGTTATATCAGCCACACTGTATCATGTGTGACTGCTGGCCTCTCCTTCCCGAACAGAGGCCACAAGAAGACGGAAAGGTAGATAATCATAAAATCACATCATTTACAATACTTGAGGGTTGACGATATTTATGGCATTAACTTGGGCTTCCCAAGAAGCAGATATTGAGATAAAGATTCAAGAACAAGTAATTTATTTGAGGCATTAAGGAAACAGTACCTTATTAAACCAACTACCACTGTAGGTGACTGGAGCTCAGACCCAGCAGGGCACCTCTATGAACCAAAGCAAGACACCCACCTTGGAGTTATCCCATCCAAGGAGCAAAGGAACAGGGGCATTTATACATTAACCCCTGACAGTCACTAGTTAATGATCCCTCATTGTGATTTGTTAGTTTTCCAGTACATCTAGGTTGCTAGAGGAAGCTTGGGTAGCTCTGGCCAGCCAAGGAAGTCCTGACATAAAGAAATGCAGTGCCTATGTGCTCTGTGGTGGGAAGGACAGGGAGTATGTATCAACGGGCTCCAACAGCACATGTTTCAATTACTTGGACAGTAATATTGGTATGAATCTGGGGACATTTTATTGAGCATCTTCTTACACATATAATCTTGAGGATGTAATGGGTTTATATTGAAATTCGGTATAGAAACATACATAGTTTTGGTAAAGAAAAGCTATAACCTGCCCATGGAA
The DNA here is from genome assembly GCF_053574225.1 of Canis aureus. Classification (NCBI taxonomy): domain Eukaryota; kingdom Metazoa; phylum Chordata; class Mammalia; order Carnivora; family Canidae; genus Canis; species Canis aureus. Next base: position 37,955,511 of record NC_135632.1, read on the forward strand.
TTGTGTCTTCTTCCCCGTCAGCCCTTGCACACTTGCTTCTTAATGAGCCCACTGCATAGTCATCTTTATCTGTTTTACCCCACATGCTTGTTGAATTTTGGGGGGAACATGACCAGAACTTCACCCTGGCTCCCTTTCTTTGCATTCTTTTATCTACCCATCAGAACTACTTTGCATATCAATGTTATCCATGAACTGCCAGGGCAGAGTTTATTCTAACCTATTATTCTGCTTCACAAAGAATGGAACTTATTATACAAAAACTTAGATAACTACTCTGTTACCTGATCTGCTTAGTAGTGCATTCACTTGCAGATTCTACCGGCTTTTGTCCTTTTGTTATATTGCTGATAATTGTTATTCTTCTGACATGTTCCATGTATACCTCAGTCTTAATAACTAAGGGGGGAAAGCAACACAGAAATCTTCATACCTGATGCTTCATTTTATGTGGGCTCCCCGAAGGGACAGGCTTGTGGCTGTGCCTACATTCCTAGGAAATTAATGTTCCTTCTTCAGACTCCTGTTTTTCTATTTATAGCCACAGGGCTTCAGTTTTATAAGTGTCCAGAAAGTTCTGAGTAATGCATAGAATTCTACATACACAGCAAATGCAACCTTGGCAAAATGTAATCCCTGGTGAGAGAGGAAAATAGAGAATCAACAATCCGTTGCTCTTATTGGAATAATAAAACTGGAACAGTTTGTGTCTGAAAGTGCTGTAAACCAGATTTTTTTTTCATGTAAATTCGATAGCCAGGTTATAATGGACATTGTCATGAATTTGGTAAGTGGAAAGTTATAATATTTGGAGAAAACTTGACTTCTCCTCAATACTCTCTTTTTCATTGTTTACTTATCCAAATGTGCTTATTTTTATGGTTGGTTAGTTAAGATGTGGGCATCAACGAAACACTGTTGCATGCAAGCATGAAGAGAATTTGTGTATGTCTAACAACACACAAAGGAAAAAATCTATTACTATCTCTCAAGTCTTCCCATTCACTTTTTTCAAAATATTTAAATTTTTAGAACTTCATGTGGGCTATGCTATATCTTTATTAAGGAGGGGCCATTTTATGCAAAAACATAGAACCTACTCTTCAATATTGTTTTGACACTTTGAATGTAATTATACATTTTTGTTGCAAGAAAAATTAACAGAATTAACATCACCATATTAAAGAATATTATAAAAAGTCTGTCTTCAAACGCTGCTATATTTAGCTTAAGGGTGATGGTGTTGGACTTTCAAGATGGAACATATAATGGGATGGAGCCTAATATAATGTAATGAAATGCCCTTAACATACCTATAAATGAACAAACTAATAGAACAACTCCATTGTTCACAAGAATGAATATCATTCTTTGAATTTCCATTGGTTCCTGGGTCTGTAGTCTGTTAGCTCTCTAAGACTAAGTTTTCAAAGCTGTTTAAACCTCTTTCTCTCTCTCTCTCTTTCCATATATTACCATAGTATGAATGGTTCACATTTCTCTTCCTTGTATTATCTTATAAGGCTTCAGAATCACATCATTCCTCATGAAGCAACAAAGACAAAAATACCTCACTATCAACAAATTTGATTTAAAACTGGCAATTATATAAGGTAACACTTAAGAAGTAAACCCTAGAGAGTGATCTAGGTGATTATTTAAGGACTAAGGTTTGTGACAGCGTGGACATTTGCTCTAAACAAGATATTCAAGATTCCAATCCTAATGAGGCCTTTACATCTTCATTCAGAAGCAGTTTGCTAAGGCAAGTGTATCATAGAAGAACCTGAGATTTGGTTTTGTTTTCCTATCTTAGACTAGTAGATCAAGTAACATGGAATTTCATTTTTAAAACTTTCTCTTTTTTTATTTATATTTGTCTTACATACATGAAAAGTAAGTTTTGATTTTAATTTACACATTTTGGTATACTGATACTAATCTTTTAAAAATATGTCTATTAGCCATTTCAAATCTGTGAGATATAGATCCATGTGCTTTGTTCATTTTTCTATTGGTTTTTAAGTGTCTTCCATTTTTATAATAAAAATATTAGACATTGCAAAGATAGAGAGTGTAGCGTAATGGAGATCTTTGCTCTTATCAGCCAACTAGTATTTACTTATGGCCAATCTTGTTTCATTTATTTATTTTTTCTTGTTTCATTTATAATCCCACTCACTCTTTTCCTCCCAGATCATTCTGAAGCAAATTATAAATATAACATCTGTAATTATTTCTGCATGCATCTTTAAAATATAAAAGCCCTTAAAAAACAGACCCAATGCCAACATTAAAGCTTAAATTAATAGTCTGTTAATATCATTAAATGTTCAATGTTCAGATTTTCTCTTAAAAGTTTCAAATAGTTTTTTTGGATAAGGATCCAAATAGTGTCTACACATGTGAATAGATGAGATATCTCTTAAATCTTGTTTCAATTCTAGGTCTCTTCTTCATCCTTTCCCTTCACCACCCTGCCTTGGAATTTTTGGTTTGGGTTTGTTGTTGTTTTTACATATATAAGAAACCAAGCTACTTGTCCTGTAGAGTTTGCTACAGTATGAATTTTGGTATAGCATCCCCATAGTTTCATTTTATCTGCTCCTAAGACCCTATGATTCTTATGAATTGATAAGTAGAGTTTGAGGTTTGGAAAGATTATAAATAGTGGCATGCACTTCCATCAGGAGGGATGTAATGTCTGGTTGTCTCATTTTTGTGTGTGTGTGATGCAAATAGCCTTTGACGATTATTGTCAAGATCCATTAATCCATTAGGAATGGCAAAATAGTGATATCCTAATTCTGTTAATCCTTTCTCGTTTATTAGATGGAATAATTGTATAAAAAGATATTGCCACTTTTGAAGTATTCAGTGACTCTGTAATATAGTTTGTAGGAAAGGCAGGATACATGCTTAATTGTCTCCTTTGTAGTCAAATATTGTAATTTCCTTCCCTAATATTTTGGAAAGGTGACCAGTAAAGTTCTTTTTGTTATGTTTTGTTTTATCTTGTTTGGAAGATCATTATGAATTCGTGGAAATAAATATATTTGCTGTGGGTTTTTAATTTTTTTTTTAATTTGACAGAGAGAGAGCACAAGTGTGGGGAGTGGTAGACAGAGGGAGAAGGAGAAGCAGGCTCCCCGCAGAGCAAGGATCCCGATGGAGGATTCAATCCTAAAACCCCAGAATCATGACCTGAGCCAAAGACAGGTGCTTAACTGACTGAGCCACCCAGTCACCCTATTTGTTTTAACCCATTGAAGTTATATGTTTTATTGACAATGAAATTGTCTCCCTTGAGTAGGTCATTGGAAACCTCTTCATATTGGTTTCTGAGTTATTATTATCTTAGTCTGCTCAGGCTACCGTAACAAAATACCATAGATTGGATGACTTAACAAATTTATTTCTCACGGTTCTGAAGGCTGGAAGTCTGAGATTTGGATGCTAGCAGGTTGGTTTCTGGTGACAGCCCTCTTCCTGGCTTGCAGATCATCTTTCTTCCTACATTCTCACATGGAAAAGAGAAAAAAAATTAAAAAATACAAGCTCTCGGGATCCCTGGGTGGTGCAGCGGTTTGGCGCCTGCCTGTGGCCCAGGGCGCGATCCTGGAGACCCGGGATCGAATCCCACGTCGGGCTCCCGGTGCATGGAGCCTGCTTCTCCCTCTGCCTATGTCTCTGACTCTCTCTCTCTCTCTCTGTGACTATCATAAATAAATAAAAATTTAAAAAAAAAAAAATACAAGCTCTCTGGTATCTCTTTTTACAAGGACACTAATCTCATCATGAAGGCCCCACCCTCATGACCTCAGCTGAAACAACTCTCTCCCAATTGTTCCATCTCTAAATATCATCACACTAGTGGGTGGGGCTCCAACTAACAAATTTTGAGAGAACACAATTTTGGTCATAGCAGTCTTTGTGATACAATCCTGTCATTCTTGGTTTCTTTGCTTTGAAGTCAGGTAAGATATGCCAAACTGATTTTATAGTTTTCCTGTTTCAGCACTAGAGTCAGCTAATTTTTCAAAGAGCTCTGTTTTACTGTTTTTGTTTTTTTAATTTGTTTTGCTTTGCTTTGCTTTGTTTTGTTTTAGGTGGGAAATTATAATTAAAATCCAAAATCTGAGTACAGCCTGTGCTCATTGCTTTTGCTTTGGTCATTGTTTATAGGCATTTTTAATGGACAGAGCAGGATTTTTTTTCCAAGATAAAATACATTTTGATTTCATAAATACTTTTCCAATTCAAATTCAGAACCATTAGTTTCCTTTTTAACCTTTGAGCCTGTGTCTGTATCCCTTTTCTTTATAACAAAAATCTTGGTTTTTAAGGAGACTATCAGCTTCTTATTCATTTTTAAAATGAATCTTAGAATAACAATAAGGTCTTACCACCTACAATATGACACTGAAAGTTTAAAACAATTTTGTAGTTCTTTTTTATTTTGTGTAAGGTATATCCCAACTAAGATTTACAGTCAAGTCACTGTCTTTTAAAATCACTTTATGGGGCACCTGGGTGGTTCAGTTGGCTAGGCATCTGCCTTTGGTTCAGGTCATGATCCCAAGTCCTGGGATAGAGCCCCACTTGGGGCTCTCTGCTCAGCAGGGAGTCTGCTTCTTCTTTTTCCTCTGCCTCTCCCCTTGCTTGTGTTCTCTCTCTGTCAAATAAATAAATAAACTCTTTAAAAAAGATATAAAAAGATTAATAAAATCACTTTTTAAAAAAATTTTTATTTATTTATGATAGTCACAGAGAGAGAGAGAGAGAGGCAGAGACACAGGCAGAGGGAGAAGCAGGCTCCATGCACCGGGAGCCCGATGTGGGAGTCGATCCTGGGTCTCCAGAATCAAGGCCTGGGCCAAAGGCAGGCGCCAAACCGCTGTGCCACCCAGGGATCCCTAAAATCACTTTATATAGTTATTTTCCTTGTGCTTATGACAATAACTGTATCCTCTGTGGGCTTGTTTGTTTTACTTTACTTTCAATTTTTTGTGACTGCTTATTTAATTTTTATTATAATTATGTAAAATATTAGCATATTTTTAAAGTAAAACTTAAAAAACATAGTATATTCAAATAAGTCTTATTTGTATTCCTTTCTTCTCTACCTCAATCCTTCCTTCCACACGTAAATATTTTTTAATTAGGGCTTATCCTTTACTTTTTTACTATAAGCAAAAACGTGTGTGTATTTACACTCTGTCCCCATTTTTAAAAAAAGATAAATGATAGCATACTATTCATAGTTTTCTCCATGTAGCTTTCTTCACACAACAATGTATCCTGATGTTCCCTTTATAAAAGCAAATGTAAACATTCCCCATTCATTTTTGTCAGATGCATACATGAAGAATTTTTCTTTAACTTTTGATTTAATGCACAAGCAGTTCCTAATGCCTCAAATTTAGAATGTGCAAATATGAAAATGAAAATAACCTATAAATAACCCAGAGGTAGTCACTATTAACTTTGTCCTTCCAGCTTTTGTTCTGTTTTCACATAACCACAAAAAAAGCAGAGATTAAGATGTGTATAGACTCCTGCAGCCTTTTTTTCAGCTGGCATTGTGGTTTAAATATATAAAGGTATATATCAGTATGTATAGTGTATATAGGTATATATCAAAAAAGTTCTCAATAAATATCTTAATGCCTGCATAATATCATCATATTATAATGAACAACTTATCTATAAGGTATAGACATATTAAATTTTCTGATACATATTACTGTGTTACAACAGGGAAAGGTGTGGGGATTCATAATGTGAAAATGCTGCGTGTATATCTATACTACCTGTGCATAAGATCTCCTTCTGATTATATATGATTCTATAGATCTGGGGTAGGACCTAAGAGTCTACATTCCTAACAAATGCCCAGGTGAACCATTGCTGCTGATCCTTGGATAGTAAAGTACTTCAAATAGCACTTGTAAAAAGGATGATCATGGCCCAGTATTTTATCTTACTTCTGTGAGACTGAACAAGGGGGCTGGACTTAGTTCAGTACTTAGACAAAATGAATAGATACCCTAGTACTTATATTTATTCAGCTTTCTAAGAGACCTCCTAAGATAGAAATTCAGTCTAGGCTATTTTAGCCAAATCCTAAATAAAGTCACACTACCAAACTGTGTGGCCTCTGGAAATCCTTTTTTTTTTCCCTCTGAGCACTTGATCCAAGGGACAGCTTTTTCTAACTTTTCAGTATCTGCCCTGAGGTCTATTATAGATGTGTTTCAGTTAAACATCAAACTGTAGAGACTCTTTGCTGTGATAAGCTAGAGAGTGATTTCTTAGTGAAGACAGCACAGGAAGGGCTTCTTTCTCATCCTTTCCCATGTGCTGTTGAATCAACACCAAACTGTGTTGTGTCTGAAGTCCTTTCAGTAAGGCAGGTCCTGTGAAAGACCTGATGAGTCTCCAGAATTTCCCTGGAATACATGTACCTACATCCCTTACAGGGCCCATATTCCCTAGTTTATTCATTCTACAGATAGATACTCTGTAGGCTGGCTATAGGAGTATAGCTATGAATAGCAAATTATACCTGTTCTCAAGGATCGTAGAGTTTAGGAGGGTTAGACGGGGAAGATAAGTGGTAATTATAGAACTTTATGTATGGTAAATGCTATAGTAAGTTACAAGGAGGCACAAAGGAGGGAATCATAACTCAATAGTTTAGGAATGTGTTCCATGAAAAGTGAAGACAAAGGTATAATTAGCTAAGGGAAGAAAGGGAAGGGAATTCTGGAATATTCCTGCAGAATATTCCCTCTTTCAAAAGAGAAAGAGGGGAAAAACCAAAAACAAACAAACAAACAAAAACAAGGCAAATTGGGGAACTCTAAGTAACCTGGGGGAGATAGTGAGTCTGTGTATGTGCTGGGAATAGAGACCACTGTGATGTAGAGAAAGGTGAAGTTGTAGAAGTAAGTCAAGGACAGACCTTGAAGAGCCTTATTAACCTACCTAAACCTTTTGAAATTAACTCTTAAGGTGATGAGGAACAGTTAGAAAGTTTTCAGTTCATTTTTATTTATTTTTAAATTTTATTTATTTATTCAGGAGAGACACACACAGAGAGGCAGAGACATAGGTAGAGGGAGATGCAGGCTCCATGCAGGGAGCCTGATATGGAACTCGATCCCAGGACCCTGGGATCATGACCTGAGCTGAGGGCTGACACTCAACCACTAAGCCACCCAGGCATGCTGAAAGTTTTCAGTTCAAAGTTAAAAGATTTAGGTAGGAAATGTCACCCCCTTAAAAACAAACAAACAAACAAACAATAAACAATGAATACTCTACTCACTGCAACTCAGAGAATGGAATTATTGTGCAGCACACCTGAAGGCTAAAAAGACTGATGAAGAGCCCTCCGGAGATTAATAATAACTAATGTGTATGAGTATGTCAGTGCTAGATTTCACTCTCAAAACAACCCCTTTAGGCGTACATGTTTATTATAATCATCCTCATTTACATTTCACAACACTAAGTCAAAAGCAGGGTTGAACTACAGTTCTGCAGGATAAAACTAGGCAGTTATTGGAATACAACCTGAACTCAGGTCCACCTGAGTTCTTTTAGGGTCCATCTACATTACTGGGCCGTACTGCCTTCCCCATGGAAGGCCACAATGTATCTATATTTCCATACTGGGAAAACTGATTCAGTAAAAAAAAAAAAAAAAAAAAGTTCTATATATACCAATCCTTTCTTGAAACATACACTAGCCTTTTATTTCATTTTATTTCATTGAATTTCATTTTTTATTTTATACATTGAAACAGAGGCAAAAATTAAGTGAGCAGTTAAAGGTTACACAGACCTTTCAGAATAAGACTAGGCATCTAGAATCTTGACTCTGAATCTTCCAAATAAAACCTAATAATGTGAATTTGTACCTATTTCATAGTGATGGACTTACTAGAAATAGAGGGATGAAGAACACTTTGCTATAACATGGCACTACCAGAGCATAACATTAAGTGAACTGCTTTTATGAGTATTCTGGGCACTGCAGAAATATTAGCACACATCCTACTTATAACACTTTCTAGGTTATATTTAGATAACCCTCTTAAAACAGCATCCATTAAGAAGTATCTGGCATCTGATCTCTTCAAAATTTTTGCTGTATGTAGTGCTTTTTCACTTTTTACACCTTTGCATCAAGTTCCCCCCATCAAATTAAAATAGTATACATATATTTATAAAATGGCAATAATAATGCCTATTTTACAAGATTACTTTGAGAAAACACATGTAAAGTAGCTGGCACCTAGTAGAGATTCAACAGTTTTATTTTTTTATTTTTTTATTTTTTTTTAAGATTTTATTTATTTATTAATAGAAATGCAGAGAGAGAGAGGCAGAGACACAGGCAGAGGGAGAAGCAGGCTCCATGCAGAGAGCCTGACATGGGACTGGATCCAGGGTCTCCAGGATCACGCCCTGGGCTGCAGGCAGCGCTAAACCGCTGGGCCACCGGGGTTGCCCGATTCAACAATTTTAGTTGGTAATTCTTTTTTCTTCCTTGGCATCACAGTTGCAGTATCATTAATTAAAAATTCTGAGTTGCTATGTTGTTTGCAAGCTTTGTGAATGAAATGACTGGTAAGAAATGTTAGATTTCAGTGGAGACTTTAGATTTTTAAAAAAAGATTGTATTTCTTTATTGTTTTTTTTTTAAGAGTTTATTTATTTATTCATGAGAGACACCGAGAGAATAAGAGAGAGAGAGAGAGAGAGAGAGGGGCACAGACACAGGCAGAGGGAGAAGCAGGCTCCCTGCAGGGAGCCTAATGTGGGAATTAATCCCAGGACCCCAGGATCACAACCTGAGCCAAAGGCAGATGCTCAAAGACTGAGCCACGCAGGCACCCTGAGACTTTAGATTTTTGACAAGCAAAAAAAAAAAAAAAAAAAAAAAAACCAACAAAAACCTAACATTTCAGCATACTATATCTCTACCCAAGAGTTAGCAGTGTTTACCCATAAAGATCAATTTTTGTTTTCATAAAAGAGGGCAACATGACGTTCATTAGCTTTGGCCGTTGCTTGGCAATGTAAGATCTTAATTCTAAATGTATAGTGTTAGCAAGACTCTTGTCACATGACCACTGGCTTAATTAAAAGGTGATTCTATAGTTTTCCAATGGGCATACTTCTTAGTGTCAATTCCCTTGTGTTTGTTACAAGACAATAGGTTTCAGCTAGAAAGGATATTTGACTCACCAAATAGCTTCTTCAGTCATGTCCAGAGTGAATGGCAATCCCATTACACTAAAGGGTAAGAAGTTGAAAGATTTCCTAGCAGCTGGATTCATGAGTATGTCATTAAATCTAGTATTTTGCATGAAATTTAAAAAGTAATTTTTAATGCAGAAAACAAGTATACCAGGTAAGCCCCCCCCCCCCGCCCACACACACACACACTTTTCCTTTGGATCAGGATATGCTCCTTAAAAGTGGCACATTATGCAAATGAAATTCACTTTTGCCTCCCCTTTTGCTCTTATAACCTGAAGCAATCACATCTTGTAGGAGCTCTTTCTTTTTTCTGAGCCCAGTGTCAGAGAAGTCCCTCCAGAGAGTAAGAGAGTGTTTAAGTAGAGCACTTAAGCACAAAGAGTGAAACTGGGTGAAGTTGGACATGATCATGACTTAAAAATGGGATTTATTTAATATAAAAATTTACCAAAATTTATTTTTTCTTGTTGTGAATGACTATAGTTCATTTGTTCTACTCTTTGCATTTTCTTCTGTTATTACCCACCTTGACTGGAACCTATGCAAACCTTAATTCGCAGAGAAATATTATCAGCATAATCACATCACAAGGTTGTGGGGAGGACGAACTGAGACTCAGGAAGTGGTGGTGCTATTCGGATTTGAGAATTAGGATGATACTAACTCACAGTTTATGTTACTCTTCACGGAAGGAATTATGTTAATTTCGGGTTTGTTTATGGCCTGAAAACTTGAGAGTAAGGGGTCCTGGCTGAAGTTTTCTTCATTCTCCAACAAAGCAGCAGGTGGACCGGCAAGGACTCTACATTCTCTTCAATGACTGTCATTCACATCAAGCCGGTTCTAGCAATTGTCAGCTATTGAAGCTCCAAGGACATGTTGTCACCTCCTGAAGGCTTCCAGTCTGTTGTGACAGAATAATCGGTCCCCGGTACAGAGGAAGCATATGCCATTGATTGTGAGATTTCTGCCATTTTATGTTGGGAAGAGAAATCATAACCATGTACAAATCCACAGTACGCCTACAATTGTCACAAAAATCCCTCTCACAGAAACTTTCTAGTCCCAACATTTATAATCATTTGCTTTCTATAGCCTAACCCCAGTGTCCTATTTATCTGCATTGATACTTACAGTTCCCCCATCTCTAGTAAAGTCTCTGAAAACATTGCAGTATCCATGATCCTGAGTTGCTCTGTTCTAGAAGGAGCACTATGATATTGTCATGATATTAACCAAGAGTGACACACGATGAAGACTCCCAGGTCTGAGCAGGCTCGATGGCCACGCTTCATTGTTTATCTCACAGGCAGCACTGGGGTGAAGGAGGAGCTGTCTACACAGGACATCTCCAGGGATGCCAGAGTGAAGCTTAGACTCAGGATTTGGCAGAGCTCACACAGTATGAAAACATGTACCCCACCACACCACTCTCCCACAAGAAACTCTTCGAGCAGAACAACCAGTGACATCTTGTAACACTTTCAGATCTTCAGGGATGGAGCCATGAACAGAAAGGATGCTCACAAAGTCAATCTCCATCATTTAAATGCTCTGTATCCAACAGAGAGATGCCTTAGCAAAACCACACTGACTCAGGTATTTTTTCCCTGAAAGCTTTGTGGACATTTGCCTTATTGCTTTTCCAAATTACCCTAAGAATAGAAGGTGGTATTAGGAAAACTAAAATCCTGGAGTTTTACCAGGATTTTTTTTTTTTTTTTTACCAGGATTTCATTTTTCATTCATTTTCTTGAATCAGATGGTTTCCTATTTATCTGTTCTTGAAATAATTGAGACCTCAGAGTGGTCACCATAGCATCGCTTTTAGATGGCAAACAAATGGTGGGAGGTATGTTGCATACTTTTAAAACTCAAGTCGGCACAGTATACGAATTGTCTCTACCTTTATATGGTTGAAAAATCCAGGAAACGTGAAGGAACTGCTTGGAATTCATATCTTTCATGAAAGGTAGCTTTTTGACATCTGGATAATGTTGTTCTATATTAATGTTTCTTTCCTCAAATAACCATAAAATATAAAGTTTTATCACAGATATTTTAAACAAATTATGACAATGCCTGTAGAGTTTCTCTTTTAAAGATTATTATTTCAAGAAATGAAGTAAGTTGTGTGAAACAAGCTACAGCTTCCTATGTGCCCAGGTAGATTTTGCTGATTGGGTTAATAAACACATTCATCCTCAGAGCTAAAACATTTAGATACAATATCAGGGATTAATAATGACATTATCCTTATTTTTTTTTTATCAGATAGCCATCTTTTCTGGACCTGTTTATTTTGGAAATACAGTCCAGTGTTAAAATGATTTTTCATAAGTATAGCGATGAGTTAATTATCACTGTCTTCACCATAAAAATAAAAGAAACATCTAACAAGAAAAACTACTAAATCAGTCTTTTTGGGGAAAAAAAGCACTCATTTTTCTCCCTATTTTTCCCATACGAAAAAGTATTCCTTGCTCTTTCTTTGTCTATTCTTCAAACTCACATAACGCCAAACTAGACACAATTCATGTTTACAGAAATCAAAGACACTTTTATTTTTTGGTCCCCTGCCATTTCTGTCTGTGTTGGGACAATTTTCTTACTGTGTTTCTTGCCAAACAAGGGTAGCAATGGAAAGACTGTCAAGTGCCAGTAAGCCCATTTGAGAAAAGACAGGTCAAGGTTTTTCATTTTAGAAAGCCTACAAAATACAGAACAGCTTATAGTTATATGCTGTGATGTTTCCAGTGGACACTTTTATTGTGCTGTGTTTTATTGTTAAGTTCCATTGAACATCAAGTGATTGGCCCAGCCTGTGGGATGGCCCTCTAGTGTGACAGTGTCAAATGTTCCTGGTGGCAGGCTTGACATGGGCTGATTGCTCCTTCCATTCAGAGAGCATCATGCCTTTTGCAATAAAGAGCAGAACAAAGCCCCTCCTGATTGACAGCAGCTAGTATGCTGCTTTTGTTTTTAATTCTTTAACACTTGACACTCTTAGTATAAGTAGGAGGTCAAGTTCCAAGCGACCTTTCTTTAGAATTCAAGAGGTGAGAGGATAGATTGAAGATGACCTTCAATACTGATTATCTCTACTTTTCATTTAAATATCAAATGGAAAGTTTGGAAGCCTGCTGATTATGTTATTAAATAGTCAGTGACCGAAGTCTTGACTTAGAGAAATAAAGTAGCCACCACTTCAGAGGCATGGCTATTTTTTTCCTAAATGTAGACAAGAATATTAGGAATTTCCTTAAATTGTTGACTGCAACAGGTGTTCTATTGGAGAAAAATAAAATCAGAAATAGTGTAATCCCTACACAGTTGCAATTAGATCTTATGGGAAATGAATAATTCTCCTTGCTAACATATTAAAAACTGTGCAAATTTAATTTCTTCCTCATTGTCATTATCTACATTTGATACTCCCACCTGAGATGTCAAGAGAAGTCTCAGGAGATTGGGATGATTCTAGAAGTAACCACTGTTGTATCAATGGTGGGATAGATGGATCCAAGCCACTCACCTCTGTTGGAAAGCAGAGACTTATGAGTGGAATGCCTACAGTTATTTATTCTAAATCTGTCTATCAGTAATCATAATAAGAAACCTAACTAACCTTGGAAGTATCAAAGAATGTGGTGAAACTGGACATGCCACCCAAATGCCCCTTCAGGGAAGAATTTGTTGCCCCAACATCTGGAAGTGTTGTTAATAGACAACCTTCAGGTATCAGCTCCTGACAGGGAGCTACTTAGGTATAGAGAGCCACATAGCCCAAGGTCATGCCTTTCACGGGACAGACCACATCCAAGGGATAATCAATGTTGTAGTATTAATACTTCGCCATCTTGGCCCAACTCAGAAAAACCAAGGGACATTCTAGCTCTGGAGCTTCCATTGGGTCCAGCAGGGGTCAGGCCTGCATCATAGCTCAATTTCTCCCTCTGTCCACTCCTACTTCCTTGCATTACCTTTAATAAGTAACAATCCTAGAACCTCTCCTTAATATACAGGATGCTCTCCGCACTCCCATCTCAGCATCAGCTGCCGGAGAGACCCAACTTGCAGCCAACAAGCAACCAGACACATCCAGAATTCTTTACTGGATTATTGGCAGTTAAAATTGCCAGTGATATTATAGGACTGCAACCCTATTTTTGTGTTTGATAAGCCTTTTTAGCAATGAGGCAACTTCACAGCTAATATTAAAATGATAGGAAGGTTATGTGAATGACTTGAAGGAAGGGTTCCAGAGCCTGAATCTTTACATCTACAATCAGGTGTCAGTTCCTGATAGGATTGGAGAAAATCAAAAGACTATATTCTGTTTGGGGAGAGGTATATTGGCTTTCGTGTATGCACAAGTTTTTGTTTTGTTTTGTTTTTTACAGCTTTTGAGTTATGTGCATGGTCCTATGAATTTTTGCCTTTAAAAGAAATTCTACCCTTTTGATTTAAGATTTTAAAGAATTATTGCCTTTATTATCAGTACTCACTGGTGCTGCCAATTCAATTATCTGCAGTGGAGAGCAGTGGTGGCCAAGAAAAACTAAAACAATGAATTATCCAGAATCATTTATGTTTTTCCTACGTACTTTTTTTCTTACATTTGAATACAAATGCCTTATGTAACAATGCATATTTAAGAAATATAACTTTTAAATAAACTGCCTATGGATAATTGAGAAAAATACTATATTTACATTTGATTCTTTCTCTAGGAAAGCTATAACTATACATAGTCATAAAGATAAAGTAGCATCTTGCACAAAAGTCATATTTTTGCTAATTTATCAGTCACAAAGAAAACTAAAAGTCAGTCAAGTGGATGTGGAGTCAATTGAGTGAAGGGAGAGTTAAAAGACGCTTGGGGAAAAATGAGTTGCCATTTTTCAGATGGCATTCATAATTTCCTTAGCAACTACAAATAAAATGGAAGATGATTCATGTGAGAAATTGACATTACCTATTCCATTACCTATTCCTTTTTGTTGTTGTTTGCTACATGTATTTAAAAAAGCAACCCTTTAAGCCATTTTGATTTTAAAAGTTCACCTATCTGCTTTTGGAATTTTCATTTCTTTGCCTTTTCAGACTCGTGAATAAAAAGGACTCAGACCTTACAAATGTATTTGGATTTTTTTTTCCTCATTGAAGGAAGATATTCATTAGGAAAGCTAAATTGAAACATTCCCTTTCTTCCCTATTCAGGAGTAAATAATCATATGATAACAAGAGCTATACTTCATTGCATATATTTTTTGGCCAGGCACTATACTAGTGCCTCAAATATATTTTGTCTTTGTTTCTTCTTAAGTCATGAAACCTATGAAAAGCTAAGGCTCAGAAAGTCTAAGTCATCAAAGGTTACACAGTAGAAAGTATACATCCAACTTAGTGTCAAATAGCCTGTGTGTGGCATCCATACTCTTTCCAAAACACGGAGTTGTAGTGGATGTCATCAAAAGGAAGAAATCAACTTCAAGTGAAAACGCAGTGTTAGCTCAGAGATGGAAAATCATAATCTGTCTCATTTCAGTGAAGTCTTTTCATCCAGTTTAACTGTGCATATCACTCTTTTTTTTTTTTCTAGAACCTCAGATTGAGTTTAAGGAGTTACTGTTCTCTTTGAAGGCTTCTAGGAAGTATGAGTCTGCCCCTTGCCTATTTTTTATTACTTGGCACTAAATGTAATGATATGCCTAATGGGAATGCTTTCATTTCTCTATTTATCGGTATGAGCAATTGTTTATATAACCATTATAATATATGCCAAGGGATATTACTTCATCAGAAAATAGTTGAGGACCTACTAGGTATTAGACACTGCCAGGCATTAAATATAAAATAAGAAAGAAACCAGATATTTTATCTATTTTTATGATGTTTATTTTCCTGTGGGAAGGGAGGCAAGCAATATGAGTTCTAGCAGGTGATTTATTAGAAATTGCTCTAATGAATTTATCCATGAGCTGCTAACATTCTTAACCTGAGGAC
This sequence comes from Canis aureus, assembly GCF_053574225.1. Lineage (NCBI taxonomy): Eukaryota > Metazoa > Chordata > Mammalia > Carnivora > Canidae > Canis > Canis aureus. Next base: position 37,970,796 of record NC_135632.1, read on the forward strand.
ATTCTAAAATAAAAGGGATTTACTCCTTCTAAGGAAAATATTTTGCCTTATCTCTGCCTTGAAAATAATAAAATGTTATTTAAAAAAATGCATCAGTCAACATAAAGTGGTATCGAAAAAAGCAGGATTTGAGGCATATATTTTCCTATTAACATGACTTAAAATAACTTCATTGTTATAATGAATATGATATACATTTTATATAAGTTTTTAAAGCATTCTAAAATATACAAATGATTATTTTCCCCTTTTTATTTCCAATTATTTTTTCCCCAAAATATTGTATTCAGTACGTTTAACCCAATTGATACAGCTAAATACACAAAGACGTTAAGCCCCAAGCTTTTCCATGACCGTTCCCAAATATTGGGTCATTCTTCTCAGCATATTAGCTTGGATAGCAGCCAGCTCTGCAAAGAACTAATCCTCATTATAACCCTATCCAAAGCTTAGTGTCATCTTCCTATTTATTGGCCCTGGATTAGATTCATGACCCCCACCTCTACCAATTTGACATGTAATTTTGGCTGATTGTCAAAGGCATCCCTTAGATTTTCCTGGAAAGGATTTTCTCCACATTTGTTGGCTCCCTGAGCTGTCCTGAATATGTTTGGGAAAAGAGTTTTGATGTTATGGGTCTGTGAATTTGGCCTGAATGTGAGTAAGAGTGGTTTGTGTTCCTGGTTTTGAAGGAGCCTGAAGCATGGCCTAAGAGGTTGCCTGATGAATACAGCCATGGGATTTGGAACTGGAAGAGGCTTTAGAAATCACCTAATCCAACCATTTCAAGCAGATGCAGAAGCTCCAGAGCCATTAGGGGTCAAATGAATAACCCAGGGTCTCAGAATGAGCACATGGCAAAAGCCAGGCCAGAATCCAGTTCTCTCCTCCAAGGGTCATCCTCTTCCCTTGGCTCCGTACAAAGGTTTCAATCTTTGGAATGCCTTACTCTCAATCTAATAAATAAGATGAATGATTGTAAACTTTGAACAGGCTTAAAATAAGAATTAACTATTGTCTTTTGTGATTGTGTGGATCAACTCCAGGAACTGAAGAAACGGAAAGTAATAAGGCAAACCAACTATATTACTTACCAATGTAAAAGTAAATACTAGCATAACTATTAAAAGGGTTAAAAATTTCTATATCTTTGGGGGGGCTTCAAAATTAAGAGTCGCTGGATCCTTGGGTGGTTGCTTTGTTGCTTTTCTCCTCTGTATGTGCTTAAATATGATAGAAAAATGTTTTTTCCTCTCACAGTAAAGCCTACAGCTTAGAGGATCAGAAAATTCCCCTTTAATTTGTCTTTTTGTAGCTCATTATCTAAGGGATGGCTAGTTGCTGTTTTTACAAAGGGAGATTTAAAATCATCCTTAACTCTTCTGCAAGGATGTGATTTTGGCAACAGTAAAATTTATGACCTTCCTAGTGACAGATTGCTGTTACAAATATCTATTAGATAATATTGAGTATTGAACTTTTATTAAATATTGTGATTTAAGCAAATTCCTTTGTGCCACAGATTACATATTTCTTGTAAAATCTTTTAAAAAAATCTTTAGAAAAGTTATCAATGCATGGCATTTCTTTGCCTTCTCTCTCTCTTTCATTGATGTTCACATCTAGACCTAGGTAGGATCTTTTCACCCTCTCCTAGTTCAGAGTGTCAACCTTCTGACCCCATATAAGGATAATTTAAATCCTTAAAAGATGTTATAATATGGTGCTTCACACTGAAGGGGGAATGTTAGGTATAATGTGCTATTCTCCTAGGCTCCCTGGTATATCATTCCTAGAGTCAAAGAAGAGACTCATGGAAACTGACAGGCAGCCCCACCCCTAGAGGAAATTTTTTTTTTTCTGATTCTATGAGTATGCCACATACCTAGGTGACCACATCCTATGTTGGCTCCTCTCTGCAAAAGAGACTGACTCTGCCAGAGACAAAAAATATCAGAAAACTGAGAATATCATCATACTTGTATCATACTTAGTTTCTGACATTGGAAAATTCTCTAGTCCCTGCCTCTCCACATTCTCTTTAAATGTGCTAGAACAAACATGAGTAAGAAAAGACTCCCTCCCTAATGCATACCCATATATAAGATCCTCACTTCTAAGCATGTACACCTGTTTTCAGAGTAGTGAAACCAGCTCCAGAACTTTGCTAGAAATCAAATCCTTTTTTCAACAAAAGTTATGAAGCATGGGGCCATATGAAGGAGGTGAGGCCACATGAATGAATAAAATAAACAAAATACCCTACTCCATGAAACTTGCACTCTCATGGGACAGAAATATAACAAAATAAGAAAAATATGGTAAGTCATATTGTTCTAGAGAAAAATAAGGCAGTAAAGGAGGTAAGGTAAGGGTATCTGTGTGCAATTCTAAATAAAGTAGTAAGGAGTGGCCTCTCTCAGAAGGTGACATTTTTACAAAGATCTGAAGGAGTTCAGGGAGAGAACCATGAAATATTCTGGGAAAAGATGACTCTAAGCAGAGGAAACATCAAGTGAAGAAGCCCTCAGGCAAAAAAAAAAAAATGCCTGGGGTGTTTGAGGAATAGCAGGGAAGCCTGAGTGGCTAAAGCAGGGTAAGCATAATGCAGAAAAAGCAGAGTGGGCTAGCGGTTGCACATCATTTTTATGGGCATTTGCTTTTATTTTGAATGAGATGGAAACCACTGAGATTTTGAGCAGGGAAGTGATATGACCAAATGTATAATTTTGCAAGAATTACTCAATCCTCTGATCTGTTTGAGTTGAGATGAGGCTATAGGTGGGAAAAGGTAGAGGCAAGTAGACTGGCTATTGTTATAACCTAGCACAGAGACCACTGTGAACTGCATCAGTGGGCAATAGTAGAGGTGGGAAAAAGCCATTGAATTCTGAATGATTTTGAAGATAGAGTTAATAGGATTCAATGACAGAATAAAAAATATAAAAGGAGGAAGAGTCAAGGATGACTTCAAGATTTATGACATGAGCTTCTGAAAAGTTGCCGTTATAAGGTAGGGAGGGCTGGGAAGGAGTGAGTTGGGGTGGGAGGAAAGGCCTGTGAGACATACAAGTGGAAATGTTGAGTAGGCAGTTGGGTATGAGAGTCTGGAGATTAAAGGAAAGGGCAGGACTGGTACTTACAGTTGGAATTTAAACTCGAGATTTGGTAAGATAACCTTATAGGGATTGCATGTAGGGAAGGAAACACAAGATATAGATGAGAGGGATTACTCAGCTCTCTTCTTCCAAGAAGCACAAAGATGAAGTATATTTAGTAAGTTACTTTATTACATTTTTGTTCCATTTACCATGTCAGGTAGGATTAGGTGGTAGAATGTAAGTTTAAATAAGTCAGCATGTGCTTGCACGCATGCATGCACACAAACTCTCAAGTAAAAGCTCCGAAGAAATGGGAGCAACATTGAATGGGCTCTTTTTGTAACACGGCCTATGATAAATATAGCAGAATTTACAGCCTAGAGGCATATCTTTCTTTCTTGGCTTAAGTCTGATTATTTAGGTAGTGCTTTGTATATTTTCTGTGTTTCAAAGCACAAGGGGATCTTGTGTCATTTCATCACATAGATAATAGGGAATTGTCTTAATTTTGGGGAGAAGAAAAATAAGAGTAGTACTTTCTCAAAGATTATTCCATTCTTCTGTGTCCCTCACCCCCACCCCCACTACATCTATCCAATTAGTGGTTTTGTTTGAAACTCTGGTTTTTAAGAATGTTTTCCAGAAGGTGATTTCCTTGTCCTTTGTGAATTTTAAAATAATGTCTTCCAGGCAAGCATTTTTTCTTTAATGAAACTGAATCAAGGAGCTGGGTGAGCTGCCCATTTATGTCAAACACTGTGCTGGGCATTTCATGAATATCCTCCCCTGTTTTTCCTATGATATTGGTAGAATGAGCTTCATTTATGGCTGAGACAGATGACAATTCAGAGAGACTCAGCAACTAGTCAAGTAATAAAAGGAGTGTCTGTAACTCAACTCCTGTGTTTTCTGTGTATACCATAATGTGCCTTTTCACAAATATACCTTTCTACACTTTTCCAAAATTTCTACCTATAGCTAAGCCAAGTAGGTCTTCCTAAAATTATATGTCTACCTGCTGTTACATTCCTGAAATCAGTGCTCATTCTCTTCTGATCATGTGACCAAGATACATTTCAGTGGTGAATTGTGTTGACAGCGTCTTCCCTTGTACAATTCCCTTGTACATTCAGTGTGAAACAACCTTAATTATCACTGCCCATTGAGTGGCTGTTTCTGCCATTGGCCTCATTTCACAGACTTGGTAACTGAGAAGTGAAAAACCAATCTCTAGGTCAGAGGTAGAACCATAAGTTCAGTTCTCTAGTAACAAATCATTTCTTTTGCAAGTATACTACCTGCTGGGGCATTGTAAGGGTTCGGTGAAGGAATTGTTCAATTTACTGCATCAGATGCCTTATCATATTTGTGCACATTTCTTCAATACAGGCTCATTTGCCCTGCACAAATCCCAAACCAGTCTGATTATCTTTTGATGCTTTTTTCGTCTTTTGTTCTGGCTTGTAATTCCTAGGAAGTAAAATAAATGCATACATACATTACATACATACATACATACATAAAAACAAGGATCTTAAAACATATTATTTGATTTTCAGTGATTCTAAGAACAGAAGGCATATGTGGCCCCTAAACTAAGCAAATAGATTGGCTAAGATTAAAAAGATCGGTCACACTGATATAGTCTATGTGTGAGGAAATGGAAATTTTTTTTGCAGCATTTTTTTATTGGAGTTCAATTTGCCAACATATAGCATAACACCCAGTGCTCATCCCATCAAGTGCTCCCCTCAGTGCCTGTCACCCAGTCACCCCAACCCCCCATCCACCTCCCTTTCCACCACCCCTTGTTCGTTTCCCAGAGTTAGGAGTCTCTCCTGTTCTGTCTCCCTTTCTGATATTTCCCACTCATTTTCTCTCCTTTCCCCTTTATTCCCTTTCACTATTTTTTATATTCCCCAAATGAATGACACCATATAATGTTTGTCCTTCTCTGATTGATTTATTTCACTCAGCATAATACCCTCCAGTTCCATACACGTCGAAGCAAATGGTGGGTATTTGTCATTTCTAATGGCTGAGTAATATTCCATTGTATACATAGACCACATCTTCTTTATGAAATGGAACTTTTATATACTGTTGGCAGAGGTAAAAATTGCTACAAACTTGGGGATCACCTAAAATATACTAAATTTATATTCCCTTTAATATAGTTATTCTGCTTCTGGAAATGTATCCTCTAGATATACCCGCACAGGACTAGAATGAAGATACCTAGACAGAGATAACTGAGCCAAGATATTTGCTTATTGCACCATTATTGAAAAGCAGAGGATTCATCCATGGCTTTCTAAAAACAAACAAAAGAGAGATTCAGCTCTGAATTTATATGAAGTTTGTTATTTTGGTAATGTGACAAATCTTATCCTTTATTAAAGAATTCAAAACCATAGATAAGTAAGAAAGAAGGAAGGAAGTAAAAAAGGAAAGTGTATTCTTGATGCCACCACTCAGAGATAACCATTGTTAAAAACTTGATGTTTTCTTCTAGTTCTTTTCTGGGCAAATGTGTCATGTGCCAAGACATATATATATATATATATATATATATATATATATATATATATAGCCTGCTTTCCCCATATGACTGTATGATAATGTTATTTTCTTTCATCAGAACTTTCTATGGGAATCATTTTTAATAACCACAAGATTCCCCATTTTATGGAAACACAGTCAATTAAACTTTCCCATTTTGTAGGATATTTAGGTGTTTCTAGTTTTGCTTTTAAATGCTACTTTCTCCGGATGCCTGAGTGGCTCAGTGGTTGAGCATCTGCCTTCGGCTCAGGGTATATTCCTAGGGTACTGGGATCAAGTTCTACATCAGGCTCTCCACGAGGAGCCTGCTTCTCCCTCTGCCTGTCTCTTTGCTTCTCTCTGTGTGTGTCTCTCATTAATAAAATCAATCAATACTACTCTCTCTGACGGTAGCAAGCCAAAAAGTACATATACGTTTCCTTTGTATTAATTTCTTTGTCCCACCTGTCCTAGTAGCTTCTGGTTTGCTGAAGTCTTGTTAATAGAATCTGGATCAGTATATCCTAATCTGTTTCTCTCTTGGTAAATCATGTTTATGGCTGATATAATAAGTTAAGAAGTTATGATTAATATATTTATCTCACATGTATAATTTTTTTCCTTTTTATTTCAGCCTTAGCATTTGATTTGAATGTACCTGTTTTCGATATTTTGAGTGGGCATAAATTATGTTATTGGTGGTAGCTTTGGCGCTCGAGTCACAGGCCTCATTTGAATCTTAACTCTTGTAGGGGTGTGATTGTAGATCACTCCTTAATCCACTCATAGTGTCCATTATTTTCATCTGCAAAATAATAATGACAATAATACCCACTGTGAAAGCTAACTATAAGTCTTAGAAATAATGCAAATCATAGTATTCAACACATAGTAACAGCTTAATAAAGTATAGTCATCCTTAGTATTGTTACCTATTGCTCATTATTCATGCTGTTCTTTTGATATTGTTATAGATTTAGTTTTGTTTTGTTTTTTGCCATACACTTGTTCTTCACTTCCAGTCAATATTCATTGTATTAAGCTTATGAGTTCATTTCTGTAATAATCACATTCTCCCTTTTCCTTTGTTTTCTGCCCTCCTCCCTGCCCTAAGTATTCCTCATGTATGAATTTTATTTTATTTTTTTTAAGGTTTTTATTTACTTATTCATGAGAGACACAGAGAGAGGCAGAGACACAGGCAGAGGGAGAAGCAGGCTCCATGCAGGGAGCCTGACATGGGACTCAATCCTAGGTCTCCGGAATCAGGGCTTAGGCTGAAGGCAGCGCTAAACCGCTGAGCTACATGGATCGAACTCACGTATGAATTTTAAATTACTGCACTTAACATGAAAATTATGACAGAGGAAGGGACATCTGGCTGGCTCAATAGGTGGAGCAGCCAACTCTTGATCTTGGTGCTGTGAGTTCAAGCCCCGTGTTTGGTGTAGAGATTACTTACAAGTAAAATCTTTTAAAAAAAGAAAACAAAGTTATGACAGAATCATAAATTCTGGCTGTTTGGATCTATGTGGGTTGATATCTTTTAAATTAGAACTATTAAACTGATGATTTTTCACAAAAGATCTATTTATTTGAGAGACAGAGAGAGAGCAGGGTCAAGGGTAGACAGAGGAGAGAAGCAGACTCCCTGCTGAATGCAGAGCCTGAGGTGGGTGGGGCTCAATCTCAGGACCCTGAGATTATGACTGGAGCTGAAATCAAGAGTCAGACTCAACCGACTAAGTCACCCAGGCACCCCTAAATTGCTGATTTTTAAAAAAATAAACCTTTTCATACTTCTGTAAAAGTTATCACCAGTCTTTATTATGTGTGGTAATGAGGCCATTGACCCATTAAGACTGCGCAAAAATGTGACGCTTGAACTCTCACGATTCTCTCACTCACCTCATGAACAATAACCTTGAGAATTGGTGATTATAGTGAAGACTTCAAAATGAAGGAGGAGAGGCAAAAAATCATTTAGTTGCTTGGAAAGTTGGCAATAACCTGATTAGATCTCTTCATTACACCCTGTGGCTTTTCTGGATCCTTGATTTTGAAATTTGTCATAGGCACTCTTTATTTTTCCGGGTAAAAGATTCATAAAAATTATGAAGACCATTCTTTTTGAAGGCACCCATTGTCATTATCAGTTAGATTCTCTTGGGAAAGGAAAACCACAGAGGGGCAATCATAAATGACAGCTCTTATTACATAACTTTGTATGCATTGGAATTTGTTACCCTGTCTTTATTTAGTACAGAGTTTAAAAGATCCCTTTTCCTGATGTTTTCGATTTTTCCTTTTTTTTTAAGTTTGTAAAAATAACACCCCATGTGAAATGATAGTAATCATGATAATACAGAAATGTCTGAAGTGGAAGTCTCTTGTAAATTTGCCCATAGAGACAAACACCATTTTTCTATATAAATCTCCCCATCTTTCTCCATGCACAGACATGCATTTGTCTATACACTTGTGTCTATCACATATCTCTATGTGGAAGCATAGGGCATTAGTTTTCTTTCTCCAAAGAGGGACAAGAATTTGAGTGCATTTAGTTTATTTGGGAAGTGATCCAGAAAATTAGGAGTAAAGAAGTAGGGAAGGTGTGATGGGGATGGGAGAAAAGTCCAAAAGGATGTTCTAGTAAGCAGATGTTGGCAATTGGAGCTCATTTTCCTGGGGGAACCTCTGAGGAACCATGTAGAATGCATGTCAGATGAGGAGGCTGGAGCGTTTCATTGTTCAACTGCCATACCCCATCAGTTGGATTTTGTATCTGGGGTTGTGCCTGTGTGTAATCTAGTGAATTTCTGCAGTTTTGGAAAAGGCAGAGTGGAGAAACCTCCCGCCCATCCCTGCCCAGCACTTGTTTGGCATGGGACTGGCAGTGGTGTCTGTGACTGTCCAGCTGGATGTGTTGTAATCAGATGAGCCAAGGAAATGTGCTGTGGAACACTATGAGCATAGAGCATCACCTACAATTCTACAATCCTGCCCTGCATACTGTTCTTCAACTAGCTTGGAAAAAAAAAAGAAGAAGAAGAGAAGAAGAAGAAGAAGAAGAAGAAGAAGAAGAAGAAGAAGAAGAAGAAGAAGAAGAAGAAGAAGAAGAAGAAGGAGGAGGAGAAGGAGGAGAAGGAGGAGAAGGAGGAGAAGGAGGAGAAGGAGGAGAAGGAGGAGAAGGAGGAGAAGGAGGAGAAGGAGGAGAAGAAGGAGAAGAAGAAGAAGAAGAAAAGAATCAGCAATATACCTTGGATACATTTCCAAGTCAGTTCAGATGCACATACTTTGTTGTTTTTAATGGTGACGTCCCTCACTGAATATTAGAGTAGGCTAGGTGATCACTTGAGCGAGAACAATGTCAGTGTTTGTCCTCATTTTACTATGTGAATCCAGCAGTTTGCTAAATAATCCTTCCCAAATCCAAGAGTGATTTAACTTCTAAAACAGTGCTTCTCAAACTCTTATGTACACATGAACCACTTGCAGATCTTATTAAAATGCAGATCTGATTTAGCAGGTCTGAGATAGCACCTGAGAGTCTCCATTTCTAACTGCCAAGTGTTGCTGATCTACAAGCCATGCTTTGACTGCAAGGTTCTACAGCCAAATAACCTGAAGGAAACCTGTGCATTGTGAAAGTATTCCTTATACGAGTCTGGAAAATTTTCATAAAGACAGATATATTGAATTAACAGCTGGGAGAATCTAATTTCCAGCTACAAACTTGATTTGGGACATTGGGCAAATCTTCTCTGTCCTCTGAGAAAATCTTGGGCATGGTTATCATTCAGATGCCTTGGATTCTAAAGCAGTATTTAAGATTCAATGTGTGCATTCCTTTGCTTCCAAAGAAAATATGTTTCCTGTCTTCCCAGTTCTATAAATGTGTTTGGCCATACTAGTCTATAAAACTGAATTTAGGATATTCCAGGTTTCCCAAGTGTTTATATTTATACATTATCACTACTCTTGAAACTAAGTGAATATATCAAACTCAAGGTAGCCAAAAGACAGTTCTAGATTTCTCTCTTAAAATTTGGCTTTCTGTGTCTTTCAGCACAAGAAGGTAGTACTTATACAGCTGAAGATGCAAATATCAAAACCCTGAGATAATCCTTGAATCTTCCTTTCTCAAATTCCTCACATCCCAACCATCCAAAATTATGTAGAATTGACTTGAAAAACATATTTTTTAAAACCACTTTTCTCTACCTTTATCTCCACTGCTGTAACCATAACCATTCTCCTGACATACTGCAACAACTTCCCAGCTAATGGGAACTCTAATCCATTTCTCAGCTCTTCGTGCCTTCTGGATTTATTTTCTCAACAAATCAGATCATGTCTTTCCCCACTTAAATTCTTCAGTGCTTTCCCAGTTCCCAGCATGTAGGCCCAGCATGGCCTATGGTGCCCTATTTGATCTGGCCCCTGGATACCTTTCCAATTGTCATTTCATGCCACTACCGCCACACGATGTCCCATCCACACTGGCCTGTTTTCTTTCCCTTTAGCAGAGGAAGCTCTTTCCTGCCTGAGGAACTTGGCCTTTCCACCTGCTTGGAAAATGTTTTGAAGTTTATGAATTTTGTATTGTTTTTCTTTCAGTTAATTTTCCATCAACCCTTTCTCTGTGTAAGTGGTACCGTGTTTAACTATTTTAAGTCTTAATCTGACACTTTTTAAAAGGTTCACAAGTAAATGAAAATGGAGAAAAATGTAAAAGGAAGCCATGATTTCTGTTCTCCTGGCCCTTTCTACCTGTTGTCTTTGATTTCTGACTTGCTCTATGCTAAATAAGGTAGTTGTCACAGAATAGCTAATAAATTAAACACCCTTATCTGTAAATAGATACATTTTGATTTAATGCTTTCCTTAATATAAGCTTCTAAAGTTGATGCAGTTACATCCCCTCAAATGCTTAATTTTGTTTTGTTGCTCCTTTACTTGAAGAGAAAATGTAGCCAAGCACCCAATAAATGAGTATAGCCGCTCAAGAGGAGGAGTTGATACAGATATTAACATCTATAGGGATCCCTGGGTGGCACAGCGGTTTAGCGCCTGCCTTTGGCCCAGGGCGCGATCCTGGAGACCCGGGATCGAATCCCATATCGGGCTCCTGGTGCATGGAGCCTGCTTCTCCCTCTGCCTATGTCTCTGCCTCTCTCTCTCTCTCTCTCTCTGTGACTATCATAAATAAATAAAAATTAAAAAAAAAAAACATCTATAATACTAATGCCTGTGAAGTGTCCTTGTAATCCTCGCTGTAACTCTATGGTAGCAGTTTTCTTTTAAATGGTGTGGAGGCAAAGTCATAAGGAAGTGAACTTGCTAGTCCAGAATTACAGAGTGTGTGTGTAAATGTCTATCTGTGCTTCCTTGAAGCTAATACATAAGTAATGACTTCTGGATCTGAAACCAGATCAGCTACAGAAATCCCTGTGGTTTTTCATTGTATTGACGTCTTTCTCACCACATTCTATGGAAGGGATTCTTAAGGATTCGTGAGTTCCCTATGAGGATTTGCAAATTCGGGGATTTCCATTTAATGACTGTAAGTTTAAAAGGTTATGAAAGCATATTTGAGATCATCTGGCTGACCAGTTGATGTCACTGCCTGTGTCTGTATTTATGTCTATAATCGCATAGTGCCAACAGGGCCTACTGTCATTGTCTGGGGCTAATGAGGAAAAAACCAGGCAGACGTAATCAGTAAATGATGCTTTCAAGCCACATGAAAGCTGTTAGCCTGGCAAGCTAAGCCCAGATGAAGGTTTTATAATAATTCAAATACAGAACAGTGGTGGAAGAATCAGAATGTGACATGGCAAAGAGAATATAGCCCATTAATTTCAAAAATATCTGATGCTGCAGCAGTCGATAGCATATTCAGATTGCAAGCAAGAGTTTAGATTTGGCAAAACGACATCATCCATGATATTAAATTAATGTTTTAATTAAATTGTATTGGTTATGCAACTTTGCTTTTATGCAATTTTAAAGTGTACTTGGTTTAATAGTTGCATACAAGCTATAAACAGGCATTTTACCTCATTAATTAAGCATTTGCATATATTTGAGTTCTCTTTAATAAAAATAACTAAGTCAATGCTGGAAGTCTGCTATGTGCATTTATATAAAACATATAATATGTAACAACATATTATAGATGTAGTAACAGTGTATGTGTGAGTATGTGTGTGTAGTATTTTACTTTTTTGTTGTTGTTGTTGTTTTAAAGGACTTGATACCAGGGTTTTCAACTTTGCTCTAACAGATACTTTCACAGATAATTCTTTCCTAGAGGGGGCTTTTCTGTATATTGTGGGATACTAAGAGCAACACCGTCCCTACAGTTGTAGACAAAGATGTTTCCAGATATTGCCAAGTGTCCCCTGGGGGCAAAATTTTCCATTTAAATAAACCTCACTAATCTATGCATTATTCAAGTATAGTGACCACTGCCTTATCCCATGTTATGTACGAAGTTCCAAGTTACTCTCAAAGGCATTGACTATGTGTATATGAAGGAGAAAATGATCCTAATAATGCATGTATAGGCTGCATAATGAGGAGAAAATCTGTTGGGGTCTTAGGAAGCATGGTAGTGTTGGAAAATAATTATATCTGCATTTAGAGTGAATTTATCTCACTCTCCTTTTATGTACTATTGTCTCTAGATTCCTGGGATCCAGTTTGAATCTCCATCTTTGTTTTCTCTGTTCAAACACCTGAGCAGAAATATCATTAATACTCTTAGCAGAGACCATGAGCTAAGAGTATACAAATGAGCCAAACAAATGGACCCTGTCCAAGGTGGTGTTGAGTATGGGAAACACATTGTATTAAAGGACACAGCTGCTGAATTCCATGTTTTTTGTTCTTTAGGGAGTAAAGTTTGAGCACAAGAAAGAGTATATACTGCCTTACGTTTCTTTTGTGAAGTGAATATTTATTGAAGGGGGTTGATTTTAGCTATCAAGAGTAATAGCTTATTTATCTTATTTTTGCATTTGCTTTAACTTCTATTGTCAAATAATTTCAAGCTTACAAAAAGTTGCAGAAATAGTATAATTCCTTTCACCCAGATTTTCCACGTTAAACATTTCTCACATTTCCTTTATCATTTTCTCTATAATATATATATATATATATTTATATTATTCTTATGATTCAAGAATATTTGAAAGTTACACACATGATGCTCCATCATCCATAAATACTTTAGTTGTATTTCTTAATGATAAGGACATTCATACACAGCAAAATGATCAAAATCAGGGAATTAATATTGATACACTAGAAATGTATCATCAACAATGTCTCATTAGTTCTCATTAGTCATTAGTTCTCTCATTAGTCCTTTATAATAAACACACATTCTTCAGGAGTGGGATCCAGGATCAATTGTTACATTTATTTGTTGCATCTCTTTAGTGTCTTTAATGTTCCTCAGTCATTCTGCATCTTGACATCTTGAGGGTTACGAGCCATTTATTATATAGGATGTCCCACAACTTGGGTCTATCTGATGTTTTCCAAAGGGTAGATTTGGTGTGTACATTATTGGAAGGAATGCCACAGTTCTCTGGTGTCCTGCTAGTGCATCGCATGGGGAGGCACATGGTGTTCACTTGTCCCATTCTGAAGATGCTACTTTGATCATTTAAGGTATGGCTGCTAGGTATCTCCGTGGAAAAGTAACTGTTCCCCCCTTGTAATTAATGAATATTTGCAAGGGGGGGTAGTATTTGAGATACTACTACTCTTTCAGATTATGTACATTTCTGATTTATTTTTTTAAGATTGTATTTATTTATTCATGAGAGACACACAGAGACACAGGCAGAGACACAGGAAGAGGGAGAAGCAGGCTCCATTCAGGGAGCCCAATGTGGGCCTTGATCCCAGGACCTCGGGATCATGCCCTGAGCTGAAGGCAGAGGCTAAACTGCTGAGCCACTCAAGTGTCCCTACATTTCTTCTTTCTCATCAAACTTTCACTCATGTCTTTTGACATACACTGATCATTTTCATATAAGTCAATTACTATTACCATGGCTGCCAAGGGGTGATTTTTGCAATTCCGACCTTCCTTCTACTTTTATTAGTTTTCATTCCACTTAAAGGATCTCTCATTTATTTAGTCATTCACTTATATAAGCATTGATTCTTATTTTATGGGTTAAATCTTTACTAATATTTTGTATATTTATGCTCAGATGTTTTGAAAGAGCTCTAGCAAGATAAACGTAAATGATGGATACAAGCTAGCTACTCTTTTCTCTCCTCTTAATGTAGCATGTTAGCTAATTTTGCAGTTCTATTCAGGTATTAGGGTAATCCAGTAGAAGCTGCTGTTGTCTCAAAGGTTGGGCACCAGTTCTGCCTCAGTGATTCATTGAAGTGGAGCTGAAGGAGTGCAAGCCACTCTTTTCTTGGAAGCTGGGAGCGTTTTATTGTTCTTAACTGTGCTGAGAATGCCAATGACTCTAAAGCTGGGGAAAAAAGACTCTTAATGAGTTTCAGTATTTTAATGTACTGCAGGTTCCCAATTGTATGAATTTAAGAAGCTTAGCAATTTGGTATCTTCTGAATAATAGCATTTATTTTATACTCTAAATACTCCCAGGGAAGTCTGAATAACATTGCAGCTTCTTTGGTGTAATAGCTTTGGTGGGCTAATTGACTTGAACAGTGGAATTACTCCTTAAAAAAAAAAAAAAAAAAAAAAGGCCTTATGGTTTTGATTAATGAGCCCAGTAATAAATCATTAATCTTTTTAGCTCATAAATGATACGAACATGCTCTCTTCCCCTCCCCCACCATGATATATTTCTAGATTCTCTTGCTGATACAGTAGCCACATTTTAAGGGTTTAATCTCAGACTGAATATGTCCACCTCTACATAATTTAATGTAACATCTAGTAAGTTTGCACCTGTGAGGAATGCAGAGGGACAGATTCTAAATAGCAATGATTGTTCTTTTATAAACATGGTTTACATTTAGTTAGTAACTGTCCTCCTGCAATGCCCTAAATTTATTTTTTAATTTAATAATAATTATAGGAAGAATGATGAATTACTGAGTTTCCTCTATGTACCTGGTACTGTAATAAACTTTTAGTGTATGTATCACCAAATTATCACAAAAACCCTCTGAGGTCATTCATATTATTATCTTCATTGTACAGTTCAGGAAATTGGCTGAGAAATGTTAATTACTAGTTACTGTCATAGAACTAGTTAATGTCAGAGCCACTATGTCACTCTCTGCTCACAGATTATTTCTACCCAGTTTTCTGGAGGTTTATGAATAAAGTTATTTTTGTTGAAATGGATATATGTGTGTGTGGATATCTGTGTATAGTTCTTATATTTCAAGAATTTTCATGTTTATCATGTAGTTGAGATGCCATATAGAAATAATTTACATTGTCTAATACCATTTTGGGGAAAATAGAATTTCAAGTTATAAACTATAAGAGAATAAGGGGTAGATTTTGACATTCTTGGTGAGACTAATGTGTTAATTAATGAGAAATAGCTTTTTATTTTTGAAATTTAGTTGCAAGCTATTCACTGGACTGCATTCTCTAAGACAGACAAGGATCATGGCCTCTTGTGTCTGTATCCTCAGGATTTAGCTCAGTAACTGGTATATACTAGAAGATTAGATGTTTAATGAGTGAGTGAGAGAACAGTCAGTTGCAATGATGTCAAAAATAAGTGGAGAATCCATTCAGTAAAGTGCCAGGAGTCAGGATAAGTGAATCAACAAAGTGACTTTGAGTTGAGTGAGTGGTGTGATGATTCCCTCAGTGCCTCCACTGTCTCCAGTGACCTCTCAGTGCCTCAAGGTGTGTTGGTCTACTGGGCGACAGGTCTTTTGTAGATAGAACTGAGCAAAAAACTGAGATGTATTCACTACGTTTTCATTCATCTTCTAGGCAGTCTTGGTGAAATCACTTAACTCCTTGTTGAGCCACATTAAGAAGAAACTTACTCTTTCCCACTGATGAGTTTTAAGAAAATTCCACTTAACAGATGGGCCAAATAAAAGCTGGCAATGATGAAGGAAGTTACTCTCCTAGAAGGCAAAATGGTTTATCTCATTTGAACACTTTCAACCCATTGTTGCACCTCCTCTTTGCTCCCAAGGTTGCAATGTTAACATAAGGAATGGAAGCAAGGCAGCAGCAATACTCCCCCACTTCGCCCCTCTCAACCCTCCCCTATTTCTGCATTGACAAATTTATTTTTTATTGTGAAATCCACTCATACACCTTTTCCCATCTGATTATGTTAAGGACTATAGGCCATCAAATGTTCAGGATCTCTTTGGAAAGACTAGGATTAAATAAACCCAGGATATGCCATCCTTCACTTACACCAACAAGATTTAAATGTATAGCTGAATTTACTTTAAAAGAAGAAGAAGTACTCATGTAGAGCTGATTGCTTTCTCTTTCTCTATAACATGTGAATTGTTCATGGCTTTATAAAGCCAATTTCTATGAAATTGACATTGGACAATTTAGGAATAAAAGTAGATTCCAGCAAAACACCAGTGCAACAGCAACATTTGTACACAAAACTGTGGTTTTTCACTTTCTATATATTAAACATATTTTTTTAATTTATCTTTGCGTAATAGAAGTTAGAAGGAAACTAGACAGTTAATTAGCTTTTCTTGGGAAATTTTATTGCTCCAGCCTTACCAGCAAGACTTAACTTTGGGTCTTCTCTTGCTTACTCATTTCTTCAGTATGACTAAGTGATTTCCATTCTTAGTCAGAAAGGTAAATTGAGGTGCTAAGTAGGTTTACACATTGAACACATTCCTATAGGTATCCATCCAGAGTGGCTCCTTCACTTTGATCTCACAGAGAAAAGTCTGAGTCTTTAAATACATTACTTTTAAGTTGAAATCTCATGCTTCTGATTCAAATAGATTGGGATTTGAATTTTAGTTGGATTTCCTAATAGCTGTGTGATCTTGGGCAATTGCATAGCTTCTTATAACCCCAAGTTTCTTACATGTAAAATGAGGACATTAGCTATAACTACCCCTAGGGCTATTTCAAGAAATAAAACCATAATGAATTGAAGTAAATTTAAAGCACAGTGCTTGGCACATAGTAAACTTAAAATAAATATTAGATAATATCATACCATAGAATAGTAGTAACATGAATCCTATCTAAAAGCTAATAAATTGTATAATCATAATGTTAATCCCTTGTAGCAATCAATATTTTAGTATGAGTGTGACCCATGTAATATGTGGAAATACTTATACTAAAAAAGGTTATTTGTTGTTTATCAGAAATTCAAATTTAACAGGCTGTCATTTTTTCAGGCTTCTCTAATTTCATAGGACACGGTGTTACCACATGAGGTCTGTTGCACAATTCCAAGAGTTATCATTTGTGTTGTGCTCTCGGGTGTCCTCTACATAGAATACAATGAGAATGGTTGCCCTCAAGTGGAACTCTACATCCCTAGCATCTTTATATTTCCAAGATACATTTGTGTGTGTACCACATATGTTGTGAGCCTCAGCAAACTTCTTTTTTTTTTCTTTTTTTTTTCTCAGCAAATTTCTAAGCTGACATGTTGTATGCAGAAGATACAAAATGATTTACAGTGCCCTCTATTTGTATGTGTTGTGGTGGACATTCTAGAAGAAATTAATAGAATAACAGTGTAAACTTATGGCTATATTCACACCATTTCTGTACTTCCAGTTGTTTGAAAGAGGATCATAGTCATAATCATTATCAACAAATCAGGTGACAGTTTCTAGCCCAGGGTTCACAAGAGGCTGATAAAATAGATATTCCTGGAGAATCCCTTCAGAGAGGTGGATAAGATTCTGAGAAAATGTGGTGCGATTTGTTTACAATATTGAGTAGTTCTCTATAGTTTGGTTTCCTGTTCTCATTTTTGACTGTCAGGACCCAGAGTACAAAACCATACATATTTGTGATCTAGTAATATATTACAATAAAACTATAGAGAGATCTCAATATTGTAAAATGTTAATTTAGCATTTTCTCACAGGAGAAACCAGCACATCAGGGCTGATAATGGGCGATACTGAGCTCGAGTTCATGAGGTGCATGTGGAGGGAGAAGTCAAGGAAAGCCAGGAATCCAATCTGGCCACCTGTTCCAGGACCACAGGTAATTTGAATTCAGCCATAAAGACTCAAGAGGCTCATTTAATCATTCAATGCTCATCTCAACTTGAGGCTACTCAATTGATCTAGAAATAAAAGCCTTAAAGAACAGCACAAATGATCAGCAGTACAGGTTGTCCTAAGCCCTGGGCAAGGTGTCACAGTCAGGCCTCTGCCAAGTTATTATGCAAAATTGAACCCTCCAGTTGAACTTGAGGACATGAACTCCAGTTGCCAGTTTGCTTGCACTAAATCTGAAATAATCAAATGCTTCTTTTAGAATATGTGTTCCTTATAGAAATTGTTCCTAATTGGTTCTTTTCTAAGGGAAATTGTTCTTATTGTGCCATGGGAGGGAAACTGATCCGTATCATCCTCCTCTCATGCCATCATCATGTGAAACTAGGGGAAGAAAAATCACCTTTTTTCTTTTAGTGGAGGGAGAAGACGATGGAAAATATAGGGCAGCCCCCTTCACCACTTACCAAACAAGACAGAGGACATGTTTCTTAGGCATCATGTAGAGGTGAAAGCCTACTTCTTAGCAGTCCTTCTTTACTTTTCCCTTTGCTCTATAATCATTACCTCAGACATGATTCTAGAGCACTGATATTAGGGAAAGGCAAAGCGTCTTTCTCTCTTTTCTCTTTCCAAAGGCTATGGCTCTGTGTCTGAGGAACGCAGAAGTCCTAGTGTGAAGATCAGAGCTGATCATATGTCCTTATTTTTTTCATAACAATGCAGATTTGTCACAATGAACATATTGTATTAGAATTCTCCAGAAAAATAGAACCAATAGGAGTTATTTGTTTGTTTATTTATTGGAATCTGCTCACATGATTATGGAGGCTAACAAGCCCGAAGATCTGCAATCATCAGGCTGGAGAGATGATGGGATAGTTCCAGTGTGAAGGCCACCAAGTTTGAGGCCCAGGAAGAACTGAAGTGTCAATTTGAGCCTGAAGGCAGAGGAAAAAATATATATATATAATATATGCATTAAATATATAAATATATATTAAAAAGTTTGTGTGTGTCCCAGCTTGAAGGCTAACAGGTAGAAGGAATACTCTCTTAACTCAGGGGATCAGTCTTTTAGTTTTATTCAGGTCTTCAACTGAGTAGATGAGACCCGCCCACATAAAAGGGCAATCTGCTTTTCCCAGTCAACAGATTCAAATGTTAAACTTACTGAGAAAACACCTTCATAGACACATCCAGAATAATGTTTGACTAACCATCTGTGCCCCACATGGCACAGCATAGTTGGCATATAAAATAACCATCAGACACGTGTGGTACTTAAGCCAATATGGCCAGAACTATAGGCTTCCTCCAGGTACTACTTACCTAGAGGTGCCAGACCACTGATAGCCATGCACTGAATATGCTGAGAATATTCCTAGAACAGGGAGGGCAACTAAACAAGGTTGGTGGTAAACTAGTTCCAAAACCTCTGATGCCTCGAGGCCAGTTGTTTACATGGGAAGTCCTGACTCTTTGCTTCCTTTGCAGGGTGAGAGAAAACAAGTTTTTTTTTTTTTTTATTCTTATTAACTTTTAAATTGCTCCAACATTTAAAATAGACTATTCCATTAAAAAATAATTGCTGTTTTGTGACTTGCCATTGATTTTCCCTTTTACAGGTGAGACTCATTGAACTGCCATATTTATAGGCAATCCCCAGAGTTGGTATAGTGTAGTGGAAAGAGTAGATCAGGAGTCAAAACATATCACTTTTGATGTTGTTTATTTGCTTGCTGGCCATGTGACATTGGCAACCCTTCCAAGATATCAGAACCAGTTTTCTTATTTGTAGAGTGGAGGTAATAACTTTTGCCTTCCCTACTTCATAGGATTATGATAAAGGGCCACATGAAATAAAAGGACCCTGAAGCACTTTGAATACTGTAAAACTCTGCTCTATGTAAGGTAATAATAATAATAATAATAACAACAATAATAATAATAATAATAATAATATTCAGCTTGTATGAACATCCCTCTCAATGTGTTTTTAAAATATTATGGTCACATGTTTGCTTTAGAATTATTTCAGACTTCCTCAGGATATTTCTGGTTGTTTTATCACTCCTGCTTCAGATAATTCATCTTGAGACAGTTTTGTCTAATAGTTCAAAAATGACTATAAATTGGTTGCACACAATTTTATGATAATAAAAAGGATTTTATAGTATATAAAGTAAGCAAAAACTAATAAACACAGGGTTTTATACTATGATGAAAAAATAGGAATATAGTCCCCTAAAACAGTGTTACATAAAGTTTGGTTCACCAAATGATACTGCTCTCAATGAAATAAGTAAAGAAATTGAGAGTAAGCGTTTAAAACCTTCTATAACAATTTTATATTGATATAACATTTAATCCAAGTGTAATTTTGGTCTGTCAAGTGTAATAATAAAAAAATCTTAACTTTATTTTGCTTATCTTTTATCTTAATTTTATTTTCTATTAACTTATTTTTATTGATCCATGACACCAACAAATATTGGTCCATGACAGATTTAAAATAAAAATGGTCTCCCCCCTCGCCCCCCCCCGTAGCTTGATAAACATTGCTCTAAAGTCTCTAATGCTAATAACTATTTCCTGAATATTTAAATGTAGTTTCAGCAAGACTGAGTGTTACCAAATCAAGTTTTTAAGTCTTCCACCAACTACCTTTTTCAGAATCATGTATATATAATAGCCATAATGCATATTCAAAATACACAGCCCCAGACAGTGTTGGTCTGGAGCTTCCCAGGTGTAATCTGAAACTGGCCCCAGTACTTGGAGGGTAGCAAAAGATAGAAGCCGGCCACTCCAGATGGGTAGGTGGCAGGTTTAGTGAGGAAAAGGAACTTACATACGAGACTTGTCTTAGGCAACAGTAAAATGAGTGGATCTTCATACCTCCTTGTCAAATCTTAAAGGTCTATATAGAAGCTTTAACTGGGACAAGTCAACTACACTATCCAAATAGTCTCATCATCACATCACAATCCCAAAGCTATGTCCTTGGAGCAGGCCCTGGAAGTGAGGAAAGCAAGGAGAACCCACATTCCAAAGGGGAGGAGGTGAAGAACGGCCAACTACCCAGGTGTGGCTAATGGATAAACCAGTGATCACATCTTCTCCATGACCTTCCCCAACAGATGTAACCTTCGATCTAGATTTGGACAACCATTATGTCCTCCATTTGCATTCATTTGCTTAGCTACCGTGAGATGCTCTGAAATTCTGAACTTGTCTTAAACTGTTAAAAAGCAAATGAGTGCCAATAAATCCTATTTTGGCAATTTGCCTTTATGAAAAAACCTAAGAAAATGGCAGTCATTTCAGAAAAAAAAAATTATTTACATATTCTTAATTGGAAGGACAGATCTCTGCTTTCATTAATAATGTAGAGGATACCTTACTGTTTCACAATCTTGTGACAAAATTAATAGATCAAGGAATCCCTGTATGAAAAGATGCAGCAACAGACCAAAATTGGGGAGTTACTTATGGTGACCTGGCCAATTCAATGTAATGCATGTGTGAATCATTGTCATATACTTTTACAAAGGAGTATACATTGCAGAGTATTCATTCAATGAGTGTGTAAAATGCTGACCAAGGCTAGGAATTTTTTTCTTTTTCCATAGCCTTAGCTCCATAGCTAGAGCTATTGATAAATAAGCAAAACCGAATAAAACAAAGAATTCAGAGACATTGATTATCATCTATGCTAATATTTCTTTGAACTACAACCTGCTGTCTGCTATTCACTGTTTCTTAAAAGAAAAGGCAGTATCGTGAATTGGTAAGAACAGCAGACCATGGAAAAAGGACATGGATTCTACTTCTCTGGCCTGTTGCTAGCTCGGTGGACTCGAGCAAGCCATAACTACTCCTTTAGCTTCTT
The DNA here is from genome assembly GCF_053574225.1 of Canis aureus. Lineage (NCBI taxonomy): Eukaryota > Metazoa > Chordata > Mammalia > Carnivora > Canidae > Canis > Canis aureus. The sequence goes on from NC_135632.1 coordinate 37,992,552, forward strand.
TTTTATTTTTTTTTTCATGTATTAAATGATCAGATTGAAGAGGATATCCCCTAAAGTCCATCTTTGAACTAAATCATCATGAAAATTTAAGTTTAAAAAGTTTTCTTAAAGTTCTTTTTGATTGCAATTCTCACATGAGAATTTTTTTCTGAAAAGTTAAAAGGAGAGTGCTCTCTGGTTCATAATGCCAAAGACTCTTTTGAAAGTGGCCATCAATTTACATAAACTTGATACATAGACAACATTAAAAGTAAAAATATAACTGTATAATTGTATAAAATATAAATGTATGTATTATTTTAAAATTCATTCTATGTCAAGTCAACAAATACCTTCAAGACTAATACCACATTTCAGAGGACAGAATTACTTAATGAATGACACTGCCCAATGCTATACTTTTTCTGTGAATGCATATTAAGGCATGACACTATCCAGTGCGATCATGTGTCTGTGACTACGGATTAAGGAGTTGGCCTTGCTGTTTGAATTTGGATTCAGAAAATAGCTTACTGACCACTTCCTTGCGGACTAAACTCTGCGTGCTTATCACACATCATATTGGAAAGCTGCGATGTGTTCTACACTTGGAAAATTTAGAAATGGATTTGAATCAGGATAAATTAATTCATTGTTATCTAGAGAAAATGAAAAGATCTGTATAGCACAATGGGATAATGGGTTGGCTAAGTGTGGTTAGTTAGCCTGATCAAGGACAAAGGGGTGCTGGGCAATTTCCAACCCATTCAGGGGACTTCAACCTGGTGCAGCTCCTTTCTGAGAAGTTCGGGATTGATACAGGAACTCCCAATCTGAGGGACATGTATCCTCATGGAACTTAAGTAGATATAGGTGTGCAAGATCCAGAAATTGCATCATAAGAAAATTATTCTTTTCATTAATTCCGTCTCAATTCTAATTCTTCCCAGGGGAAAAAAAGGACTCCCATCTGGTGCTAGTGAGCTTCTCACACCTCTCTTAATTACAAATCTCATTTGTAACTGAGAAAAAAGTCAACCATAAGAGTTAATGCCTTTTACAAACAAACAGTACCTAGCTATAATTTAAGAACACTAATTTGTTTCTTGTTCTTGCATTAACCTATTTATGCCAATTAAACCAGCTTTTTAGTTTGATAGCAACATAAAGTTACTTTTTAAATGAACCTATTTAAGGCCAAAGGTACATTGACTTAAAGAAAGCTTTTCAGTAAATAAAATAGTTGTACATGGCTGACAATCATTTCTCGGGTGACATGCAGGTGATTGAAGCTTGGGAAATATAGGGCTAGTGAGAAACACACTGAGCTAGAAGATAGTGAAACTTGGTCGCTAAATCTAATTCCAATCCTGTCACTAATTATCAGATTGTCCTCAGGCAAGGTGATGCATCTGCTTGGCTCCATTTCCTTATTATCCAATGAATATATTGATATATTATATCAATGAATGATATTTGCCCAGCTACCTTTGGAGTGATGATGTAAAGATTAAAATTAAATGATGGGTAGTAAAATAGTATAAAAGTTATATAGGGGCACCTGGGTGGTGCAGTGGGTTAGGCATCTGACTCTTGGTTTCGGCTTAGTTCCTGATCTCAGGGTTGTGAGATCGAGCCCCATGGCTGCTCTGATTTTCTCTCTGTCTCCCATGGCCCCTCCACTCATGCTCTCTCTGTCTCTCCCTAAAATAGAAAATTAAAAAAAAAAAAAACTTGTTTGTATATAAGATTCCTAATTATGTATCAAAACATCACTTTTTCTTTTTTTTTCTTCCCTTCACCCCAGCAAAATAAATAAATAAATAAATAAATAAATAAATAAATAAATAATCATAAGCATTTAGGAAAGCATAATAGATAATATTATCTCTGTTTTCACCCTAGGATCATGCCATTTTTTAGTAGTGTGTGTGCATGTGTGTGTGTTAGAGAATGAGGGGGAGACTGGCTACAGTTGTACAGTTTCTACATTTACACTATTCCTAAATACTAAAGCTGTGTTGTCTTTTTCTGATTATGTTTATTTTTACTTTTCCATGGTGATAAAAAAGCTTGAAAACTAAACTACGTTAAAAAAAAAAATTAACCTAGGGACACCTGGATGGCTCAGTGGTTGAGTGTCTGCCTTTGTCTCAGGGTGTGATCCTGGGGTCCTGGGACCAAGTCCTATATCAGGCTCCCTGTGGATTTAATAAAATGTTTTTTAAAATTGATCAATTAATTATTAATATAAAAGCTTAATAAAATATAGTGTCCTATGTATTTAGAACTGATTAAAAAAACAATAGTTTCACACCAAATTGTTTTTTGAATTAATATTTGGAATCTTGCTTATTATATTTTTTTCATTGTAACTAAAACCTTACTTTTTGTACAGAATATATCTCTTCACAAAAGATGTTTTACTGTTGCATAATGTCAATTTCTATAGATTCCAGAATTTCTTTTTCCAATTTAATCTCACTTATCCTTGAGTTAAGGTTGTTGTTTTGGTTAAAATAAAAAGGTGCAGTTAAATATATGATATATTCTAATCTTAGTGGTTAATATGCCATGTTTATGACTGTTTTATCTTGTACCTATATACAACTAAGTCCCAGTACTAATTCATTGTGTGAAAGAGAGAACATCCATGGATGCAGAGATAATGCTAACAATTGTTTGGGTTCCCTTTCTATTTTTTTTATTTCTAACGATTGTATTTATTTATTCATGAGAGACACAGAGAGAGAGAGGCAGAGACACAGGCAGAGGAAGAAGCAGGCTCCCTATGAGGAGCCCAATATGGGACTTGATCCCAGGAACCCTGGCATCACAACCTGAGCTGGAGGCAGACACTCAACCACTGAACCACCCAGGTGCCCCAGAGGGTCTCATTCTATTAAGGAAACCTATTTAACACTATTGCTGTTGGATTAGAAAATTATAGACTTCATAATCTCATTCACACATGTTTATGTATGCTGTAAGATAACAATTCCCAATCTCGAGCAGTCATCAGAACCACCTGGTTGTCAAAATACCAATTGCTTGTCCCACCCTCAAGTGTCTGATTCGGTAGTTCTGGGGTAAGGCCTGAGAATTTGCATTTTTAGGAAATTCCACAGTGACACTGGGGCGGATGTGGTTCTCCTCCTGCCTCAGCCTTTGGTCTAGTGGAAGGCAGTAAAGCAGGACAGTGAAGCCTGTGGACTTAGGTGATAGCCCACAGACTTCGGTAATAGCCCCAGATTTCAGCCCTGGATTTGATACTTAGGAGCTCTGTAACTTGGACAAATTAGGGATCAATTTTGTCTTCTGAACAATGGTAACAACTATATTTATTGGGAAAATGAATAAAATAATGCATATTAACTGTGTAGAACAATGCTTAGCCCTGTTCTGAGCACTCACTAAATGCAACATTAGTAACTAGTGGTGATGGTAGTTGGAGCAGTGAGCATAGAAGCAGTAGTTAGTGGGAATAGAAAAGAACATACATGTTTCCTTAGTTCACTTGCAATAAATGTTTATTTTTCATTCTTAAGGAGGCTGGACAGAAAGCTTGGTTTTCATTTATGACATTGTTTCTGTGAGAAACACTCCAGCAAGAAGGGAATTCATTGAAAAGAAGTAGAGCCATTACTAAAAGAAATGCTCAAGAGTGTGTGGGAGATGGGAATCTATGTTGCATTCAAGCAAAAGTTTATCTTTTGTGCAGTACATTTTTCAATATTCAGAACTTAATGCATTTGTTTCTTTCCTTCCCTTAGCAACAAGAGCAAGACCCAACAAACCTATACATCTCAAATCTCCCCATTTCTATGGATGAGCAGGAACTTGAGAATATGCTGAAACCCTTTGGACATGTCATTTCCACAAGAATACTAAGAGATGCTAATGGAGTCAGCAGAGGCGTTGGCTTTGCCAGGTAAAACATTTGCTATGTGTACATGTATTTTTTGCCTTTCCTCCTTATTCCCATTTAATTCCATTCCTTTCTAGCACTAGGGCCCAAAGCAATAGAATATTTTACTCTCTCCCTGACAAAAAGTAGCTTTCCAAACCAACTCTGTATCTTTGTTTCAATCCAAATAATTCCAATGTAATTATAAATATGTTATGCTTGCTTAAAATATGTACATAGAATGGTTATATGTGTCTCAGGTCATAATGATATGCATACCCAGTTCCCATTTCTCTCTATGCCTGTATATTAGCAAAATCAGATGCTGCCAATCTCTGCTAGTGGTAATAAATGCCCAGTACCCCAAAGCTAAACAGCCCATGTGGTGAACAAAGCATCCAAATGCTTTTGCATTGATTTCCAAAGAAGAAGACAATAGAATTTCTCAGTCAAGAGAAGGAAGGAATTGCTGGGAAGTCCCAAGGAACCCAGAAATATAAGGGGGAGTTAGGAGGGCATTTGCATTTAAGAGGCCCTGGCTGTGTAGTTTTGATGTTTTACACAGAACAGAAAAAAGCAAATTGCACTTTTTTCATTGTCAGAGAAAGAAAAGTAGTTTCATCTTAACTTTAAGGGGATGTTTACAAAAGAAGATCTCAGCCAGGGTTGGAGTTAAAATGGTTGTACCTGCTGTGCTTTCATGAAAAACAAAGCATAAGAAACCACAGAGAAAAAGAAATTGCTCAACAGCAAAGAACGAGAGTAAAAGCAGTGTCTCCATGGCTTGGTGTGTTGATGTGTCTCCAGCTGACTTAACATGGATGAGTGAATGGATGCTAGTGTCATTTGGAAGTCAGCCCATTGCAGACAGGTCCATCTATAATGAACCCCATCATTATATGGAAACCATTCCAAATCAACTTTCATTAACCCACTTTGAAAGATAACAAATTGTAGGGGTACCTCAGTGGTTCATTTGGTTAGGTGTCTGACTCTTGACTTCAGCTTGAGGCATGATCTCAGGGTTTTGATATCAAGCCCCACATCAGGCTCTGTCCTGAGCATGAAGCTAGCCAGGGATTCTCTCTCTCCCTCTGCCCCTCCTACACTCACTTTCTCTCTCCATCTTAAAAAAAAAAAAAAAAAAAAAAAAAAGTTAAATAAATATAAACCAATCTCTGACTTGACTTCCTACAAATGGACCATAACTTAAAATTCTTATCTCCACCATTTTCTAGTAGACTGGTAGACATATACAAGATACATGATGATTTGAGGAGAAATAAGCAGAATGAAGGAAATCTCCCTCCCTTGCATGTATGTTTGAGGCATTCACTTTTTCAGATCATTGATAACTGCTCATTTGCATGGTCAAGGCAGAGCTAATCACATCACCTGAGTCTCTGAATTTTGTCAGTGTATCATTGTTGGATAGTGGATAAGCAGCTGTTCAGGACTGGCCAGTGTGGGGATTCACTGAAATGATGGCTGAGACAGCATTCACATTCTTTTGGTTCTTCTCCCACTTCTCATTCCCCAAAAAACTAACAAATTAGTTTCTCCTTCATTTGTACTTCTGGTGTGAAATGAACATATTTCAACTTTATCAGGGAAAAACATTTTCTAAGATTTATAATGATTTTCTTTTTCTTTTTTCTTTCTTTCTTTTTTTTTTTTTTTTAAGTTAAGGGCTTTTGGTACAGAGTACATTAATTTGCTAGGGCTTCCATAACAGAATACAACAGACTGGGTAGGTTAAATGTTGAAAATGTCTGGAAGCTAGAAGTCCAAGATCATGGTACTAGTAGGTTTGGTTTCCTCTGAGGCCTTTCCCTCTGTCTTATAGATGATCTTTTTTTCCCTGTATCTTCACATGGTCTTCCCTCTCTATGTCTTACTATCTTCTTTTTAAAAAGGGAATCGGTCATGGGTGCCTGGCTGGCTCAGTAAGAAGAGCATGTGACTCTTGACCTCGGGGTCATAGTTTCAGGTCCTATATTGTGTTAGAGATTATTTAAATACATAAACTTAATTTAAAAATAAATTAAAAAATATCAGGGCACCTGAGTGCTCAGTCAGTTAAGCATCTGCCTTTGGCTCAGGTCATGGTCCCAGGGTCCTGGGATCGAGAGCCCCCCGTTGTCAGGCTTGCTGCTCAACAGGGAGTCTGCTTCTTCTTCTTCTTCTTTTTTTTTAAGATTTTATTTATTTATTCATGAGACACACACACACACAGAGAGAGGCAGAGATACAGGTAGAGGGAGAAGCAGGCTCCATGCAGGGAGCTTGACATGGGACTTGATCCCGGGTCTCCAGGATCAGGCCCTGGGCCAAAGGAAGTGCTAAACCACTGAGCCACCTGGGCTGCCCAGGGAGTCTGCTTCTCTGTCTCCCTATGCCTCCCTCTACCCTTGCTCTCCCATGAATGTTCTCTCTCTCAAATAAGTAAATAATCTTTAAAAAGGAAAGTAAAGGACCTCAGTCAGATTGGATGAGGGCCCACCCATAAAAGGCCCTATCTCCATATATAGTCACATTATGAAGTACTGGGGCCTGGGACTTCAACATAGGAATTTGTATGTCACAATATAGGCACAATTCAGCTTATAACACAGAGATTGGGCTGTTCCTTTCTCTCACTTTTGTCTTCTCTATACACTTTCAGTTTGCTTAAAATGAAGAATATTCTTTTTTTTATTTTTTATTTTTTATTTTTTTCATCGCAACAGATTTTTATTTTTATTATTTTTTTATTTTTATTTTTTTAATAATAAATTTATTTTTTATTGGTGTTCAATTTGCCAACATACAGAATTACACCCAGTGCTCATCCCGTCAAGTGCCCACCTCAGTGCCCGCCAGTTCTTCTTAGCGAAGAACCAAGAAATGCACATTGTAAACAGGCAACACTATCATTATAGTATATGATATCATGAAAGAGTAAATCTGATAGTTTTTGTTTCCCCTTTAGGAGCTGAGGAAAAGTAGGAATTTTAAATTATTCTTTTATGCCTGCTCTGAATGCAGCTTCCCTCTTTTAGTGCAATTTGCATGCAGAAGCTACAAATGATTCTTTAAAATACAAATCTGAGGGCAGCCCCTGTGGCGCCCCAGTTTAGCACTGCCTGCAGCCCAGGGCGTGATCCTGGAGACTCCGGATCGAGTCCCACGTCAGGCTCTCTGTATGGTGCCTGCTTCTCTCTCTGCCTGTGTCTCTGCCTCTCTCTCTCTGTCTCTGTCTCTATGAATAAATAAATTTAAAAAAATCTTAAAAAAAAAAATACAAATCTGATCATGTCAGGGTACTGTTTATATCCCTCCATATGATTGGATTTACTGGCCTCTCCGCCATCATCCCTGACATGATCATTCCTGACATCACTCACCTTCCTGGCCTTCTGTGCCTTCCTGTCTCCTATCCTGGGCGCAAGAAGCCCTTCTTGACTGTTACACTTTCCATGACTCTTACCCTGGTTTCTGCCTTCTTATCCTTTAGGTATTAGCTTAAATGTGTTTTCTTCAGAGAACCCTTTACTGACCACAAACTCCAGCTTTCAAAGTTAGATGATCTGGTCATAGCTCCTGTCAAAGTTTATGGGTTTTTTGTTTTGTTTTGTTTTTCCCCAAAGAAAATTTGTCAAAATCATAAAGAATTCATTATTTAATCTTTGTCTTCATTCACTGGATTATACATATCCTTAAGTCATGTTTCCTTTTCACTGTTGGAAGGATGGATGGGTAGATGGTAGTTAGCATAATTGCCTTCCTATGAAGTTCTTGAATGACTAAACCCCCAAACAATGGCCATTTAAAACTCTGAGCTTTGAATATGAATTACCAGTCATATTCCAATACTGAAACTTAGGTCTGCATACTCTAAGTCATGTTATTTTCCAATTTCAGAAAGTAGCATGTGGATTGGTTCAAATAGGTTCAAATCAGTTTCTTAGGTATAAGAAATCAAAAGAAAATATGAATCTGCTTCTTTTGTAAGAAGCCAAGAAACTGATGAAGAATCAGTATTTCATTCTCCATGTGTCTTAGAGTTGAAATTCCAAGGAGCAGGATCCCACATGATACCTAATTTGATGATGTGAGAAAATAATGTTAACTATATCATATGTCAGTGGGTCTGCTCAGATTTCTCTTTCCTCACACTTGGGCATTTGCTCTGCATTTTCTCAAACCACCCTGGCTGTTGCTTTAACAAAACTCAATCATTCACAAATTAACTTTTACACAGTTTTCCTTCTTTTTAAAATATCATCCTTTTCTTGTTGTTCAGCCACTCTCATTCAGAGGTCTCCCTCTGAACCACAAAACAGAGATGACTTGAGTGACAGTTTTCTTACTTCTTTCCAAGATATTGCATAGCTGGTGAGAGAAGTTAATGGATTATGTACAATAAATGCCTTGGGACAATGGTTCTCAAAGTGTAGTTTCCAGGACAGAAACCTCAGCATTGCTTGGGAAATTGTTAGAAATGCAATTTTGGAGCTGTATCCCAGACTTACTGAATCAGCAATGATGGGCAGTGGATGGGGTGCAGCAATCTGTGCTTTAACAAGCACTTAGGTGACTCTCCTGCTCTCTAAACCTTAAAAAGCATTGCCTTTAGGCATCAGACTGGTTCTCAAATCATCTGGAAGGCCTGTAAAATCTCAAATTGCTGGGCTTCATTCCTAGAAAAAAAATTTTGATGGAGTTAATTCCTGTTGACATCTCTATCACACTGTATCACTTTGTCAAATATACTAGTCATGAATCCATCTCCCTTCCTGTTCTCCAGATATAGGGACCAGATCTTGTTCTTACTCATGTCTGTCCCAGCACCTAGAAAATTATCTGGCACATTATTAATCTTCAGTAAATTTTTGATGATGAACAAATGAAATCACTTCAAGTGTTAAGGTTTTGCTTTTGTTTGTTTTTGACTCTAACTGTGCAGGGTGGTAGCATTTGATGATAATGATAAGCCAATTCTGAGATGGGTGTCCTGGGATTTTAGAGGAAACTGCAGTAGCATCAGCTCAGCTATTATTGATTTACAAATTATTTCTTCCTCTAAAAGTTCACAGCATCACAGGCATTATTAAAAGAAAATGTTATTTGATTGGAAGAACAGTCGGCCTGCAATTGTGCCTGGTAAATCATAGCTATCTCTTGAATTTTTGACTCTCTCAATTCATGTAACCTGAATAATTTTTTTTAATCAGGCTTCATTTTAAATATTTTACTTACTTACTTACTTGTTTGTTTATTTATTTATTTATTTATTTATTTATTTATTTATTTATATTTAGAGAGAGAGAGAGAGTGCTTGCATGCACATCAGTGGGAGTAGGGGCAGAGGAAGAAGGAGAGAATCTCAAGCAGACTCCACACTGAGCATGGGGCTTGATCTCAAGATCCTGAGATCATGACCTGAGCGGAAACCAAGAGTCAGTTGCTTAACTGACTGAGCCACCCAGGTGCCCCAGCAGGCTTCATTTTAAATATTACCATTGGTCACTTCTAATCACCAGATGGGGTCCTTGATTCATGGGCAAGAGATGCTAAAATTCTTTAATTAGAAAGAAATCCCCCCATTATTATTTTACTCTCAAGCTATACATTAATCTCCTTTGATAACCATCTCTTCAAAGTAAAGGTAATATCTTCATTTTATATTTAAAACACTGAACCTCAAAGCATAAATTTAAATGCCAGTAGGGTGCACAGACAGCACAATTACAGGCTTTTCAAAGTCCGAGAAGCACCAAATATATCTGAAATTACAGATATTTTATTTTATTTTATTTTATTTTATTTTATTTTATTTTATTTTATTTATTTATCTATTTTTTTTACTCTCTTGTAACTTAAAACAATTTGTAAGATCCACCGCCCTCTAGGCAGCATTTTATAGCCAAGTCATGAACCTCCAAAAACAGAAGTTTACGGTGGGAATGCTGACCATCAGACAAGTCAGACTCACTACTGCAGAGCTAACGGGTGCCAACAGACTACCTTGCCTTCCAGGGTGAGGATCAGAGCATAAATCAGCCTGAGGCTGGACGGACATGACTGCGTGTTCATGTTATTCATTTCCCATTCCCAGAAACATGAAACCGTTTGTCTAACAAAAATCACATTGAAAGACTGTTATGTGAGGCCGGGAAAGAATGACCCAGAGTGCTGAAGTGATGGCGGGGGTGGGAGGGGGGTGGGGGGGAGGTAAACATTCACAATTAATCCAGCTTCAACATCTGGGAACATAGACCCTCTTTAAGAAATACATTTACTGTACCCTGGTGAGCTAAAGAGCGTGAGAGACCGCTGAGCACAGAGACCTTTGTATTTTGTAATCTTTTTCACCTCTCTTCGGTGCTCTTCATTTGATTCTCATGGAATTTTGTTTGAATGACTTTTAACATATGTTCTACCTCTCCCTACTGAATGAACAAGTTTTCCAATTAAATAGTTTCAGTGTTTTCTTTTTGCTAAGTAAAATAATAATAATAATAATAATAATAATAATAATAATAATTGATGTTATAGGCAAATATCAGCCTGATTATTAAAAATCAGTATAAATAGTAGGTTAAAAATACTTTATTTTCTTTTATGAGCTTTGAATATCTTTAAAATTTTATTGATTTGCTATCTACTCCCTGATATTTCTTGCTCCCTATCTTCTCCCCTCCTGGAATATAGTGAAACTTTGACTCAGAATCAGCATAATGAAAATAAAAGAATTTTTAAAATTATAAGACAAATACCAGTGCTTCCTATGCAGGTAGCATAGATATAAGACCTTTAAAATGACCATCAAGCTTATCTAATTTTCATTGTTTGGAATATGTTTCAATCGTATCTGTTGATCTGATTGAATCTCTCTTTGTGTTATAAATTCTCCCCCTTGCTGTTTTGGCTATTCTTTTGCCATTTCTTCCTCAAACCTACCTGGAAGTAGGAAATCAAATGTGAACAAAGAAAATCTCCAAGATGTAAATTTAGTGATCAGTCATCTCCAACCCATAGCTGCGTTTGCACAGAAAGAGGTTACAGTGTTTGCTAAGACTGAAGAGATTAAGGTCTGTTACTCTATTTGGTAATCTTAATTCCTCATGCAATTTGCCAGCAAATGTGATCTACTGGAGAGTAAACTCTCCATCCTTCAGGTTCTGGATCTTTGTTCTTGTTTTGTGTTTTTTCATTTATCTTGATCTGTTTCTGCATATTGTGTCTTTTTCTTTCATTCACTGTCCATAAGTATCTGTAAGTCATGATCACAGCAAGATATATGGAAGAACATTTTTCTTTCTTTTCCATATATTTGGAGCCCTGGATTTCAAGACCCCAACCAACTAACCATCCAACCTACCAGTCAACCAATCAAACAAATGGATTAAATAGCATCAAATAATCTATAATTTTGAAATGTCCTGGAATCAATTTTTGCACTATCCTTGGCTTTATAAAAACTTTGCGAAGGAGGGAAATATATACATTATTGTTTTATCATTAAAAAATTGAAATGACTGGATCCCAAATATCATCCTCTGTAGGATGAGAGGAGGGTTCTGAATATTATTTACTCATGTGAAACTGAAATTGGAGAACTTTGTTACCTCGAGGTTGGAAACAGTAAGCCATTAAGTGTGCTGAGGGCCTCTAAGGTTTCTTTGCCCTGTGCGGGTTGTGAGCACAAACTGTGATGGGGACTCTTGGGCCATGTGAAGGCTGTGGGGATATGAGATAGGTTGTCTGTTTCCCACCAATAAAGAAGAAAGACTGAGAAATGTCATTTGGACTCACAAGTGTGAGTCTCTTTATTTAGCATCTTTCCTGTATTCTCTGGTGTCTGTGAGTTGGATCATCCATATACTCACTCTGCTTGGTTATGAAAATGGCTTTCTGGAAAATAGCTTATGTCTTATTTCTGCATCTTATTTCTGCACCTCCTATCTGTGTTCTTGAACAAGATACATAAACTCTCTGAGCCTCCCTTTCTGATATGTAAAATGTACTTCATTTTACATTTAGATTTTTTCATTCATTCATTCATTCATTCATTTATTCATTTCACCCAATAAGTATGTCTTGAGCACTATAAGATGTCAGTAACTGTTCTAAATACAGTAATTCAGAAGGGTACACAAAAGAAAAATATTTGACATTCTACAAGACTGGGGAAACAACAAAAATGAAACCAAACAAATAGGAAAATATAAAATAATATCAAATAATCCATATAAAATAATTTAAGCCAAAATAAAACATAGAGATACAAAGGTGAGCATGGCAGAATGAGAGTCTGGAAGTCAAGGACAGAAAAGTTCTCTTAAGAGAGAGCATTTAGGCTGGATCCAGATGGTGAGAAGGAACCAGGATGAGAGTCTCTTGGTGGGGTTGGATAGGGAATCCTGGCAAAGGCAGGCAGAGATCTAAGATGGGGCTGAGTTTGACACATCTAGGAAACAGAAAAAAGGGAAAATTGCTATTTAATAGAGGAAAGAAAAGAGATGTAACAGATAATAATATCTAGGAATCAAATGTGCCTGCAGCTCAAAGAGATTAATTAAAAGTGATAGTGGGGGTGAAGGCACCTGAGTGACTCAGTTGGTTAAGCATCTGCCTTCAACTTGGGTCATGATCTCTGGGTCCCGAGAGCACTGCTCTGGTTCCCTGCTCAGAGGGGAAGGGAGCCTGCTTCTCCCTCTCCCTCTGCCTGCCCCTTTTCCTGCTTGTGCTCTTTCTCTCTCTGTCAAATAAATAAATAAAATCTTTAAAAAAAAAAGTGATAATGAATTCCAGTGGCATTTAGTGGTAGGAGTTTTCTCCATCTGAACATACTATACTTATTGATTCCTTTTATCTCAGTTTTAATGTTTTTAATTTAATTTGCTTCCATTTCTTCACCAAAACTCTTTTGAAACAATCTATGGTTAAAAGACAGATTCAGGTTATGATGTCAACCGGAAGTAGACAGATAATCTAAGTGACAAGTAATTCCCAGACTGGTGTAAAAGAAACCTTTTTTTTTTTTTTCTCCCCCTTGCATTTTTCCTAAAACACACAGCCTCCAGGATAATTTTTTTCCTTGAGTGTTGATAGTTTTATGGCATAGCCATCAGCATGCTGGCTACAGACAGAATTTCACCCTAAATGATTCAACTGAAGAGACTAGAGTGAAGCAGGATTTACAAAAGTGTGGATAGAGTGAAGGGAACTGACAAAGGATGTTGAGATACACAGAGATCATCAGCAGAAGGAAGCTTTTACCACCCCGAAACAGCTGAAGGCGAATGGAAGAGCGTTCCCAGAGCCAGTGAGCCCCATAGCCTTGGAGGCAGGGGCTGGCTGGAATAGCTGGAGACAGGGAGGGATGCAATCCTATCCAGAGAGGCAGTGCCGAAGCCCGGAGAGAATAAGGAGGAGGAACCAGCCAGACTCCTCTACTCCTACCAGGTCTCAAGTGACTGAAGCCAATGAAGAGCCATCAGATAAAAAAGCTAAGAGGACACAGTTCACAGATGGATCACTTCTTTGAGGCATAGAACAGAGAAATCATAGACGGGTAACAGAAAACATCAGAAAATGCATGGGCAAACTGACAATTTTTCTTTCCCCTTGACCTTACAATTAAAAAAAGGAAAGAAAAATTGTGCAAAGTTAATAATAGCTAAGCATCTGCTACTTTACCTTAGCATCGGCAGTTGATACAGGATGGTAGGAATGATGGCAAACTGGTTCTGTTTAAAGAAAGCAACTGTTCAACTGTTGAAATTCAAGTCATGGTTGCTATGATGACATCCCTCCTAAAACCAAATGTGTGTTTTTTTTTTTAACAATAAATATATGTTGTTTTTCAACATCAGTTCTTTAGTTAACTGACACCAACTGGGTGTCCAGCAGTTTGATTCCATTCTAACACTATGTGGAATTATCCACAGACCCCATAGGTTTAAAGGCTCAGTCCCAGAAGACTGTTCCCACTTCAGACAGCAGCCCCAAATGATAGGAGCTCCCCACATTACTACCAAGCCAACTACAAATTCAGGGGTTCCCTTGACCCCCTCAGGTTTGCTGATTCACTAGAACAACCAACAGAACTCATGAAAACAATTTACTTATGTTTACTTGTATATCACAAAGAACACAACTCAAAGAGATATAAAGGGCAAGATATGGGGTATGAGTAGCTCAGAGCTTCCCTATTCTCCCTGGGAGCACCACCCTCCCAGCAAATCCATATGTTCACCAACCCGGAAGCTCTCTGAACTCATAAACTCAGGTATGGCCAAAAGGGCCTTATTATAAATAACAGAGGACATTCCTTTCACTCAGGATATAACACGGCTTTAGGAGTTCTGTGTTAGAAACCAGAGACAAAGATTAAATCCATTTTTATTATACCACAGTTGCTGTGCAGAAAACATGGATCAGAGCATATCATCTTTCAAGAGGAATCAGGAATCCAGTCTACTTCATGTGAAGTCTCCCACTCTTTAAATGTTGACAATCATTTCAGATTCCCCAAAACCTTTTTGTAGTCCAAACAAAAGTTTCTACCTAAAGGCTGAATTCAGCCCATGATTTCTAGCTTGGGCAAACAGCTCCAGAACAGTGGTTTTCAACCCTGGCTGCCCACTGGAATCACCTGAGTAGCTTTGAAAAGTATGTGCCTAGACTTCATGCCAAAGCAGTTAAATTAGAATCTCCTGGGCTGTGGCCCAGACATTGGTATTTTTAAAAATAGTTTCCTAATAATTGTAATATACAGTCATTTTAAAATAAACATTTTACTTTGGAATAAGTTTAATTTAGAAGAAAAGTTACAAAGGTAATAAAGAGTTCCCATATACACCACACCCATTTTCCCCCATTATTAACATCTTACATTACCTTGGTGTATATATCAAAATTAAGAAACTGACATTGATACATTACTATTAGCTAAACTCCAGACTTTGTTTGGATTTCACCAGCTTTTCCACTTATATGCTTTCTCTGTTCCAAAATCCAATGCAGAGTACCATTTTTGTACTTAGTTGTTATGTTTCATCAATCTGTTATGGTTTATGACAATTTCTCAGACTTTCCTTGTTTTTCCTGAGTAGCACTAGCCAAGTATCCCAGGGAATGTCTCCAGTTCTGGGTTTGTCTGATGTTTTTCTCATGATAGGATCCATATGATGTATAGGTTTTAGGAAAGAATACCATAGAGGTTAAGTGCCCTTTCAGTCACATCAGATGAAGGTATATCTCCATTGTTGCAAACAACTGCTCCAGGTAACAGAGACTGAACAAAATGGAAGTAGCACAATCTATCAGCATCAGAACACATTAAAGTAGATGGGTACAGGGAATCAGGAGGGATGATGGAGGCTAGCAATGGAACTCCATCCCTTCCAGGTAAGCCATCTGAACTGAGAGTCAAGAGACAAAGGCTCTCTTCCAGGTTCATCCATTGACTAGTCTCTAGGGAAGGCAACTAGTGTTAGTTTCTTCATCTGTATAATTTAGAAGATATCTGAAGCTATTTCTAGTCCTAAAATTTTGTAATTCTAAAACTCTGAAGTAGGGTTTAGTTAGTCAAATATTGTCCACAATTTTGTTTCCTAAGAGGAATGTGTTGTACTGCTGAATAAGACACTTCCCAAATGTCTGGGTTTGGGTAGAAAAAGATGGCAGAGAGGCAGCTCTGCTGCATTATTTGGCATTTATGACACTTGTATCCTAAGAATGTCGAGCATCTGGCAGGTGGAAAACAAATTGTAAAGACTAAGAAGAAAATTCAGCTCATTCACTCATCTTTGTACCTGGGACTCAACTGTTGTTCTTTCCATTATGATAGATTAAGAAGTAAATGATGGAATTCATTTTTTAAATCTCAGAAGGAGTGCACATTTTAGTACTTTTAAAAAACTATTAATGTTGACCCTTTGCATAACTTTAGCCGGATTTAGATGGAAGACTGGCTTACAATGTTGGATATTCTAAGTTGCCAATAATTTGTACAAAGCCCATGATTGCAAAACCACAAAAATTTCCCAATAGCGGAAACCTCTAATTAACCGACATAAATGGCAGGGTGGATTTGTTTTAAATATATGGTTAATAATGCTTTTTGCTTTAAGATCATAAACTGAGAGATTTTTCTATTGAACTGAGATAAGTAGGCTGCAGAAGGTTTTGCAAAATTCTTTTCCACTTTTGTGTGTTAAGTCTGACCCAGAACATTCTACTAATATTGGATCAAACTCTCCTCTGATGTAACTTGCCTGTGGGAATTGTATTGGCTGTGAAACTGGCTCCCCTTAGTAACTGGTTAAAAAAAAAATTTTTTTTTTTCAATCACAATTCTGTGGTTTGTTTTGAATGACTGAAGCCAGGTTCCTAGGCTCTGAGACAAGAAAGAATGTCAAATGGGACCTTTAATGTGTATTTATATTTAAACATCAGACCTAACAGAAAACCCTGAAGCTTTATACAATGATTGGAGCCTTGTAAGAACCTAATTAATGTATCTTCGGGTGAATGGTTGGCCTGGCACGCGAGCTGTCCCGAGGTACTCGAGGGGGTTCAGGTACCGCCTGGGAAGAATAGATGCGGTTGTAGTGATTCAGTGGCCCGTCTGAAAGGGACATGTAAAGGCAGCTTTGTCTGGCATGCCGCCTTTTCAGACTCACTTGATAATGCTAGTGTCAGTTTCAACTGAAGCGTGGGCCAGATTGCAGATAGCTTGAGCTGGCATTTCAAAGCAGTTAATTGTGAAACTTGAGAAGAGAATGGGCGCATTCTTCCTAAGGTGGCTATTCAAATGCACTATCTTCCCCCCTAGAGCTCCAGTCTCACTTTTGTTCCGTTTCCACATAAAATGCACGAGGAACCGAGCCTTTCCCTCGGTAGCTCCTATATTGCTGCCTTTGCTGGGACTGCTTTGCCTTGTTAAAATGTGCCCCGTGTATTAAAATGAAATTGTCACTGCTGGGTGGTGCAGCATAACATGGTTTGACACTAAGCGCCAGCAGCTACAGAAAACAGACTTTTATTGCATTTATTCTTTCGGAGAGGAGAGTCTCTAAAGGCTCACTGCAGACATTCACTTAGTTAAATCTGAATGAAGCCAAAGTGAACAATCTATGCTGCTGTCTTTGTGTTACTAGAAACAGCCCCCATCAGGCTAGATGCGGCTGTAAAATAGCCTTAAGAAAAGATGATCGCACTTAGAATCCAAAAGGGAAGACTTGAGGGCTTTCAATCCAGAGCAAAAATATTTTAGATGGGTAGAGTGGGTGAGCCACCTGATTTCCTACTCTAGCTTCTTCTGTATTTGCTGAAACACTTTAGAATCAACAAGTACGTGCACACACCCCAATCTAGTTTTAGTCTTCATTTAGAATTCCATGTCATTTTAAGACAAAGAGAAAGGATTTGATTTGTAGGACTCCTGCAAGCAAGCTTTAGATTCTTAACTGCCTTTTATCCAGATGAGTATCCAGAGAGAGATTGAACAAGGAGGGGGCTCTGGGGCCTAAGCTTTTCATTCTGTGGCTCTCCTAGAATAAAAATTCCATAAAGTAACATCTGTAGTAATTAAGGGCTTACATTTCCTCTCCAATTCATGCCTCTGGTAGGAGGGAAGGTTATCGTCCCTAAGAGGCGATGGATAGTAGCTCCTGTGGGAAGACAGAAAGAACAGAATTAGAATTCTTTTGTTCCTAGAAATGCAAGTTTCCTACTTGAAAAAATAATAATAATAGTAATAACAGGCTGAAAGACTTACTGTCTAAGATTTCATATAAAGAAAAACTTGAAGGAGTTAGGAAAATTGTATTTAGCTATTGCTAAATATTCAGAATAGAGAAAGATTCATCTTGCCTTTCTAGCCCAAATATCTTCTGATTTGGAGGAACTTGTGAATAAGCAGCGAGCAAAATGCTCTTTGCTTTTATTTTTTATTTGTTAAAATTGTACGTTATAGCTTAAAGAGGTTTGGTGGTTGTTTTTCTTTCCACGTTTGGACATAAAATTGATTACTTTTTTACATGTTCTTCAAAATAACACCAATGTGGATCCTTTGGGCCATTTGATAAAAGAATAATAACCTATTCATTCATTTCCTGTACCTTCTTGGCATAGCAGGACAAGCAACATCATTTGTGGCACCCCCCCCCCCCCATTGAAAGATAAAAATGCAGGATTCCTTGTTAGAAAATCATTCAAGATTTCAAGATGCTGCCAGCAGAGTTTTAAACCAAGTAAAGGCCTATTCTCAGTTCGTGGCTCTGTCGTTCTGTGCTGGTCTTATGCCAGGGAAGTCAGTTTTGCTTGGTAGGTAGAGATTGGCCATTTATATGTGTAGCTATAGAGCAAAATGTGCCTCCATCCCATGCCTCATAGGAATATACATCAGAAAAGACTTCTTTTTTGGGATGCCTGGGTGGCTCAGTGGTTGAGCAACTGCCTTCCACTCAGAGTGTGATTCCAAGAACTCCCTACAGGGAGCTCACTTCTCCCTCTGCCTCTGTCTCTGTGTCTTTCATGAATAAATAAATAAAATATTTTTTAAAAAGACTTCTTTTGTTTTTATGTAATTGGGTCATAAAATAATGACACCCCTCCCTCCCCCGAACATGCTCCTGATACCATCTAGAATTTCTTAACCTGAAGAGTTACCCCAGCTGCTGTGAACCTTCCACTTAGGCACAGTGTTCTGCTTATCTCACCCTATCTAAAAGGACACTGGGCCAGGCCAGCCCCCTGCCTGAATGACTTCTCTAAGGGCTCTTCTGATCTCCTGTGCCCACTTCTCAGTGTTTCCCTGTATTCTGAAATTCCTCTCACATTTGAATGTCTGTAGCTGTAATAAATGTGTAACTTACTTGGCATCTGTTTACATATTTTCCCCTTATCTTATTTCCTGTACACATAATATACTCCTGAAAACACTCTTAAAATTCAGGTGTAAGGAGGTTTTATAACTTGAATTAAACTGCTTCATTCCAAGAAAACTCATATTAATAACACAGCAGAAAATCCAAAATTATACTTTGCCTTTTAGACAAATTTCACACATTTCATACACATTCTTTCATATGCGTGTGAGCTGTTTTTTAAATTTGTATTTGCCTCTGGTGTACTGTTTGGGGCATTTAATTTCTTTTAATCAGAATCAGCCCTTTAATTTTTATCTTCCCCATCCAATGTTATAAAATAATAAAGCCCTGCTATAGTTAATTATTTAGAAAATGTTGCCAATTCTGGTCTACTTAGGATAAGGCAACACTGCCAATAGTGGCATTATGATGGTATAGTTCAAAATGTTGATTCATTAGCTTGCAAGTGAGATGCCAAAATCTGGCCCAAGAAACCTAGTTTAGGAATATGGATTCCTAGTATGAAAAAAATAGAGGATTTCCAAAACTCAAAGTTAAGAAAGTTCAGGACTTGAGGTTTATGTTTTTCCCTCACATTTGAGACCTCAAATAATTCTCTTTTGTGCCTCCACCCAGTGGGTTTTCAATAAAAGTGTCAAGATGCTGATGATAACATTATTGTACTAATCATGGCTTTAGACTGCAAGTGGTGGAAATACACCACATCTCCTCAGCGTGTTTTGTGGAGTCCCTTAGCACAATAGCTTACTGGTTACAGTTCGGCTTTGGTGTTAGACAAGCCTTAGTTAAAATCTCAACTCTGCCACTTATTGCCAAGGTCGTTTGTCTACGTAAGCCTCAGAGTCCTGGATGTGAAGAGCAAAAAGACCTCCATTTCAGGTTTGCTAATTCAGACATTCAACAAATATTTATAGATCACCTTCAATTGCCAGACATTGTTTTGTGGATTAAAAAAGATAATGCCTCAGTATACTTCTGGGAGAGGAATCAGCACAGGGCCATCCACATAGGCAACTTTCAATGCAATAAATAATACTCTTAGCAATGGTGAGTTTGTGATGTTCTAATCATGGTGGTCACGGCAATCTTTGATAATTCTCGTAGAATGCTCAACCTAAGCTTTTCCATGGCTTTCCCATTTCCCTTTTCCTTTTTATTTACTTTTTGCAAATATGTACAACTTTGTTAAAATATATGATCCCTTGTTTACCTCGTTTTTCAGAATGGAGTCTACTGAAAAATGTGAAGTGGTAATTCAACATTTTAATGGAAAATATCTGAAAACACCACCAGGCATCCCAGGTAAGAGATACCATTAAGCAATTATTCATTTGTTCATTTGTGTCTAGGCTTATTGCTATTATTAGAACAAGTATATGATAAAGCCCTTGGTTGGTCACTGGGAATGAAAAAGTTGCTTTTATAATTGTGTGTTTTTTAACAGTATACAGCAACTCATCTCTCTCAAAACTACCAAAGGTTTCTTTATGATCCTTCTTTGGCCTTTCTTTTGAATCTCTGGTGCTGATTGCTTGAAGTGAATTGGAAGAAATACATTGCAAATAGTTTAAAATGTACTTCAAGTGAAGGAAGTCCTGACTCCTGTCATTAATGTTGGTATCTTGATTTCTGCCTTTATATACTATATCTAAACAGTGATAAGTCACAGTGAAGTACACTAATTGATGCCAATTTCCAAACATTTTTTACCAGTCCATCACAAAAAAAGGGTATAGGAAGTGAGAGTAAGGATTTAGAATTTTTGTTTTTGCATTTAGAAACTTGACATTGCTATGAAATCTGAAGGCAAAATTCCATATTTTTAAAAAATATATCAGTTACTGACATATTGATTTTTTTAAACTGTCCACTCATCAGAGATAATTTGAGGAGCACCAATCTTGACTGTCCCAGGACATTTCACATTTCCCAACGCAAAATCCTTAAGCTTTCCTAGATATCATAAGATGATAAAAGTTTATGCTACTAAAAATAACATTCACCATAAAGAATTGAATAAATCACATGCATTTGGGGCTTAAGCTAGCAATGCTTTAACTTGCTGTTAATTTGGTAGTAGTGCATACAGCAAGTATTTAATATTAAGTGAATAAATTTAAAATATGTCTTATGCATACACACAAATATTAGAGATTGAATGAAGTGCTAAAAAGGAAGACTTAAAATGAGGGGATAAAGAAATATCTGACTAAGGCATATTGGTTTATTGGTTGCTCTTTCATTTTTGGTGATTCTCAGGGGAAAAATTTGACTTCTTAAGTCTTATAATATTTTCCTTTTGATTTTTTTAAGCTGGGCTCCTATAGTGTTTGCTGTGTAATGTGTCTGCTATTTAAAACACATGGTTAGAGAGTTCAGGGGTTGCATATTTCAGTTCCTTAAAATGTACTGAGGCTACATAAAAGAGGAAATCTGAACAAAAAGAGAAATAATAATGTGGAGGGGTCAGGGTCCTTTTAGGTAGGACTCGACTCGGTTTATTTGGGGAAGGTATCAGGAAAGGAGAAAGGTCCTTCAGACACTCACTTAGATGATCTGCAAAATCCAAAGTAGCATCTTCTGGTTAATCAGAGTGCACACACAATGACGCCTGTGCCTCGATTTGGTTAGCTTCCATGCGTAACATTCCCTTGAGAACCAACTACATTATGATCCAATTGGAGACATATGGTGTTGTTAAGAGAAGAGTTAGCAGTTTTCATCTCAGCATGTAAGCTGCCCTTGCATTTTAGGAGAAATGCTTTTTCTTTTCTTTTAGCATAAAAGACACTTTAAGACACTTCACTCAGTCCTATCATTGAATAGAGGGGTTGCATTGTTAGAGAATTCTCCCCTTATTTATCCCATTTTATCCAACAGATGGCTATCTGTATAGAAGGCATTCAAACTAGGTGTGAATTAGATGGCTCTATAAAAAAAATAAGAATGAGAAAATTATGTAGAAATTATTATTGGTTCAAGTTTTAATACATCTCAGGTTTTTTTTTTGTTTTTGTTTTTTTGTTTTTTGTTTTCTTAGCTTTCTTCATTTTCGGAAAAGACATTGAAATCCTTCTTGACTTGATTGATTTGCAATTGTATTATTTGGTTTTCCCCATAGAACATAGCTGACTAATACAATTTAATGCTAAAGACAAAGAAAGTCACTACAAATCCCCAAATGTCTAGGCATCCTTCCTGAATACACAGGCTGTGATATCAACCTGTCTAATATCATAGCTACACCCAATGGAAACATTGTGAATAGCAAGAACTTGGTTATGAGTTTCTTACTCACGTTTGTCTCGTGGGAACACAAGAGGTAAAATAATTATGCTCAGTTATAAAATTCTTAAGCGATATAAGTTATGCTTCTGAGATTTGCACTAATGTAATAGAATTAAATATACAATTTTGATCATCATTACTTAAATTTGCTTATTTATGCATTGAAAGTCAGAGGTTAATAAAAGTTTCAAATATTAACAGAAGATATTTCATCTTTAGTATTTAAGTTTGATATGGAATAAAATAGGATATAATGCAAAATGAGGGTATTTTGGTAGGTCCAGTAGTAAAAGGCCCTCATCGGGTTCATTCATGGTCAGAATATGAATAATCAAATATGACTACATGCTGTTTGCCTTTATTGGTCCTCACTGCTTGTTTGTTGTAGATAATTGAAATGTTATTTTCAAAAACTCATATCTTAATCCAATTTTTTATTTTAACTTGAAGGCTTCAAGTGGGATGTTATTAAAGGCCCTGATATCAAATTGAAAGGGATTCCTTGGATATTTTCAAAAGAAATGACGAAATTCCTAGCCTTTTCAATCTTACTGTAGCTTTAGACCCACCTACAACTAATATAGAATTCAAAAACTTATAAAAATCTCAATGTTCTGCATTATCAAGTTTTGGCATCTTTGACTTCAAAAGTTTGTGGTTTTAGGAAACTCACTGATTATTTCAATGCAATGCCATAAGGTCGTGTAATTGATGCACCACAGTTCCAGTAATGACCTGAGATTCTCACACCAGGAGATAGCTGTAGAAAAGATTGCATGTTAAGTCAGTCACCTTCTTATACTAGACCCCTGCTTTTATCCTATGCTAAACAAGTAGAGAACAATTGGTACCACATTTGCCTTCTTTACTTCTCCATTTAGGGATGATGTGGGGGAACTGTGTACGTGTCACTGGGTAGATACAGTGCGATTTTGGTTTCTGTCCTTCATAAAGGAGATGCAAAGTTAATTATTTTCCTGAGATGATCATCTAGTTTCCAAATCCCCTACAGTGCTATTTCTATACAAGAATAAGAAGAAAATCCAATTCAACCCAAAACTTCAGCATTGCTCTGAATTTCAAATTTTAAAAACATTGTAATTTAAGGTATTTGCAAAGACATGTAACATTGACCACATTTCTGTTGCCACTTCCATTTTGATTTGTCATTCTAACAACAATTTTTTCACTAAATATGATTCATGTGGTATTTAGTTTTGATTCCTGCTGACAGATTATGTGAGTTGGAAGGACATTTCGTAGATATCTTCTTTTGGTTCACACTTTCTCTCTCTGGGCTCCTCCTTTTGTTCATAAAAATCTAATTTTAATGAATACATCATGGGTCATTAATGTGTATTAGAGCCTCCAGAACTAGTTCTGCTCACTTTGAATTATAACGTTGTCCCCAGATTTTGGTTACCTGGATCAATGAAGCTAAATATACATGCTAAAAAATCAAGTTATTTGAATTCTGGTATATGTGTACAGGATCAGGCAGCTATGTTGCTACTAGCAGGTGGGGAAGAGAGGCCAGCGTCAATCATGTAGCCATCTGCAGAAAGCTATCATCTAGTATTTTCTTCCTCCCCTAGAGGGAAAAGAAAACACAGTGTTCCATAAATGTTGCATGTCCTACATATCGATCTTGATGTTTTCTGGACAAAATGAAGGATCATTAGTTGCTTGCCTGCCTAACCCCAGACATTTCTTTGTCCCATAATGAATTGCACAGCAACATTGTGCAGCCCCAAAGCGTTTCATTTTCAAACCTCTGGCAAAAGCAAAGGGTAAGTTCCTAGACACTTCAGGGATCTGTAGGGCATGAACTTGAAAGGTTCACTTCCAAAGAGCCCCCGGAGCAGAATGATGCACCATGTGGAAAAGGCTTCCACATATAAGGACATGTATTGATGAATGAAACATGCAGGCTAGTTTGTAGAAAAATAAATCAGATTTTGCTCTCAAACTAGACTTTGGCCTGTAAACATGTGTTCCTATTAGTGGAGCAGTCTTTCCAGAAGAAAATGGAATAACCCACTCTTAGGATGATTTTCTTACTCTTTTTAAAAATTTTCTTACTCTTTAGATAATTATATCTAACCCCAGTTGAACTTCTAGAAGTAGAGTAAGGTAGAGTAATAGCTCACCACATGTTGAAAAGCTTTTCATTTTAAAAAATCTGTGATCAACAGAAATTTAGACGACTAAGTGAGTGACAGAGGAACCATATTTTCCTAATAAATAAAATAAAATAAAATTGTGTGCCTTATTGATGCTTTGACATACAGTCTGTCTATTGTGTGTTTATGTAAAAAAAAAGTACATGATTGTGGATATATATCTCATGGGGGTATGTGAGGAAAAATATGTAAAGTCTGATAATTCTTTAAACAACATGAAAAGAAATGTTGTTTGTTTAAATTTAAAAGTTTTCACAGAGTAAAATATCACAATGTTCTTAAATGAAATTTATATTCAATTAATGACATGGTACAAAATTATGAATATTTGTCAATAGTATACACATTTTTATCAGTAGAAAATGTTGCAATCTCTCACAATCAGGGTTTCCTTGGTGAAACCAGTCTATTAAGTCCACAAATATAACAAATGTAGTAGTTGAGCAAAAGGCAACAAGTATAAAAATATTAGCAAATATATGTTCTTATGGTTTTATTTGGTTGAAGCATTGCCTAACTCTGAGGTTTTCATCTTTGGGAAAACTAAAACATCATGTGCATAAGAAACTCTGTAAACACTATGATCCCCAACTGAGTGTCAGTGTTGATTTCTCATTCATAAGGGGATTTTTGTAATATCTAGGAGCACTTTCTGTGAAAAAAGTGCTCTCATTTTTAATGTTAGGGGTGCTTTCTTGATTATTTCTAGGTATCAAATACATAGTTATTTCATGTTGAAACACTGTTGGAATATTATTAGTGAACCTCACAGAAGAGCCTGGCAATTTCATAGTCAATAGAGTCTTAGAATCTATAAGAATTCTATGAATGTGGACTAGGTCAGTCATTTCTCAACCTTCCAATGGAGCCATATTTGATACTGTGAAAGTATGAGTTGGTTACTGATTAGATTGGGGAGAAAGGAGATAGATGATTACATTTCTAAATCTGGAAAATGAGAAGCCTGATAGAGTAGGTACAGGGCTTCCAAATCTTTGGAAGATTAGGAGGTTAGAAATGATTGGAATGGGTTATGTGCCCCATGCTACATCCCCTCTTCCTGCCTGATTACAGCTACAGATAAAGTTGGCAGCCTCTGTTCACCCTGGAAGCATCCATATCAAGCATATACTGAGTCTCTTGACTTTTCTACCTCAGGGCAAAATCTATAAAAGTTCACTTAACCCAGCATAGGTTTTCTGCAAACATTGGGAGAGTTATCACTTCTTGGGACAATCCTCAATTCACGGAATATTGAAGTCAATGGATAAAATTGATCCTCTCATTCTTTGGAGAGACAATTCTGTGTCACATTCTACAAGATTCCATAGGGGATTGTCTACAGTGGTAAAAAAAAAAAAAGCTGAGTGAGGCACCTTTTATTGGTTTTTCCTTCTTCCTGCCTTTGTTTTCCCTTTCTGTAATACCTGCTTCCCAATTAAACTACCTTGTCCCAAGCTCTGATTTGAGGAAACTCAAATTAAGGTAGGTGTTCCCGGAATTGTGATGGGAAACTATGTTTTGATTTAAAGCTTCTGTCCATAAAGGAAAGTAGACCCAGCTAAAATGGCAAAGTGAATTTCACAGACCAAATGTATTGTTTTTGTAAACTTTTTTTAGCAGCAGCCCTTATGAACCACATATTTGGGTTGATGAAGAGGAATATTAGTGCAAATGTATTGTTTTTGTAAACTTTTTTTAGCAGCAGCCCTTATGAACCACATATTTGGGATGATGAAGAGGAATATTAGTGATAGTAGACACATGGTAGTCAGAGTTAATTTAGCAAGAGAAATGTGGAAGAAGATAAGGACAAAAATGCTGCCAGAGACATGACTGACTTAGAACAACTGATGACATAAAGAGGTGGATGGTTGTTGAATTTCGGGAGGGAATGGAAAACTAGAAAGTAGTCATAATGACAGCAAAGTAAAGGTGGGATGCAAATAGAGAAAATTCTGACCACAGAGAAAGGGACTTGTGAGGTTTTGATCCCAGATTAATGTGAAGTGGTGGACATTGATAAGGAGGCCCAATGTGTGAATGGCTGTAGTTGGCCTAAGAGAAATGGAGATGATCTTTAGCTAGACAATTGGAGACTTCAGATTAGAATGTTGGAAGTTTTCAGCAAAACTGGAGATTTTCTTACTTAATCTTAGACATCCCGTTGGTTTTCTCTGAAGTTCTAATCTTCACAGGAGCAGATGGGAAAGGTAGGCAGTGCTGAAGTAATTTTTTTATTTGATTTTGAGTTTTCTAAGCCAGGGTTTGTTTCTGTTGTTTTTGTTTTTCCATTTTTGCTGCTTCAAGAGCTATTGCTCCAGTGTAGATTCTTAGTAGATGTTCTTTGGAGTCGATGTGTACTCCCATGAATTGAATTAACTTTGTGCTTGTATTTGTTTTAATGAACTTCCTGAGGGTATATGGTTAATACACAACTGTGCATCAAGAAACTTGGAGGAAAACATTGAGGTAAAATCTTCAAATCTTTTCTTAATTGTTAGCAAAGATTATCTGAAACACATGTATATAGCTAAATAAACAGAGAGAACGCTAAATATTCACAAGAAAAGAAAATTTACTTTGAGAAGGATTCTTGGTTTTTTTGTTTGTTTGTTTTTTGTTTTGACAAGCTTTTTTTTTTCCCCTCCAAGACTGCTTTGCAAGGTGTTATCCTGGCACTCTAAATGTCATTTGTCTAAAGAACTCATTTTTGGGGCAGCCCTGGTGGGGGGTCTTGGGATCTGGTCCCACCTCGGGCTCCCTGGGGTCTTGGGATCTGGTCCCACCTCGGGCTCCCTGCGTGGAGCCTGCTTCTTCCCCTGCCTGTGTCTCTGCCTCTCTCTTTCTCTCCCTCTCTCTGTGTGTCTGTCATGAATAAATAAATAAAATAAATAAAATCTTTAAAAAAAAATAAAGAACTCATTTTTGGACAGTGCAATGAGGAATTCTGTGTTCTGACATAGCAAGTGGTCCTGCCTAACTTATATTGAAATTAGGCCTTGGTTGGAACTTTCTGCCACTGAATCTAGTTAAGCACTGTTACCATGCTATCCTTTTGCTTCCTTTTTCTTTTTGCTCATCTTCACAATAAAGAAAGTGAATATCCTGAAAATAAATAGAAGAAAAAAGCTCTTATTCTGTGTTTTTATCCCTTTGGCATAATGTTGCTTTTCCCCTACCTACAAGAAGTACTACAATGGCTCATAATTTCTACTATATTTAGAAAATCTATAGCATTTAATCAGTATGATATATATGGTCAGTATGCTTTAATGGCCATGTATTTCCTATAATTATGTATAAACACCAATGAGTAATAGAGAATTTGTCTGAAGTTGCCACTTGGCTCCAGAATCTGATTTTTTAAAAGCAATTGTAATTGTGTGGAATAGAGAGGAAGGATGAAGAGATTTTCTAACCATCTCCAAAATCACAAATCATCTCCATCTATCTAAAATAGTCCATTCAGGTCTTCAAAAATTTCTGCATTGAAGATTTCACAGTAAAAACTTACAAAATAAATTATAAAACCTTAATTTTATTTCTAATATGATGTTGGGCTTTGCCTTCTGTCAGCACCACTAATGAGTAGTTAAGCCATTTAGTGTCTGTCCAAATGAGTTCTATTAGCCAGCAAAAAGGGTTGAGTGGCCTAAGGCCAATTAAGACACAAGCCATAGAAACCAAGCGCTGAATAATTAAGTGCATTTCTAAATCTAGAATCTCATTTAATAGAATTGATTTTAAAAAAGCGTTTTAGGGATCCCTGGGTGGCGCAGCGGTTTGGCGCCTGCCTTTGGCCCAGGGCGCCATCCTGGAGACCCGGGATCGAATCCCACATCGGGCTCCTGGTGCATGGAGCCTGCTTCTCCCTCTGCCTATGTCTCTGCCTCTCTCTCTCTCTCTCTGTGACTATCATAAATAAATAAAAATTTAAAAAAATAAAAATAAAAAAATAAAAAAATAAAAAAGCGTTTTAACCAAATTTTGGATAAATGGATGGTATCCTGAATCAAATGCTTGCCACTCTGTTCCAGTAACCACTAAGAAGCCTACCATGCACATAACTCATTATTTATGATCTAATTTTTAGAATGAATAGTCTGCAAAATTTAAGAAAATATTTTAAGAGGAATGTAAATGAAAACACTCATTAGGCAAGCTCTAAACCAGCCATCATTTGTTTATCTTATAACTGTTTCCTCTGATTTCTTACCTCTTTAAGCCAGTGAATGATGAATTAATTCATTTATTATTGTTTTAGTTATTTTTCAGTACAGAAAAAAAATCCTTCATAGGAACTTGGTATGCTTATGATCTTTTTTTAGACTTTATATATTTCAAAGGTACATTCATCCCATTAGATTATAGATTTTTTTAGGAAAGGACTTTGATGTTTATCTTTCCCTTTACCCTTAAACGATTATCCTATAAATTCTTACAATGCAAGGATTGCATCTTGCTGTTGATGTTTCAACCGTCTAACCAATGCCGATCACAGAAGACCACTAATAATTATTTGTTAAATAAGTAAATAACTGTTTGTGGGAGACAGAATAATGTTCCCTCTCCCAAATATCTCTGTTTATTCCCCATTATCTGTTACTATGTTAGATTCTGTGGCAAAAAAGAATTAAGGATATATTTGGAATTAAGTTTGCTGATAAACTGACCATAAAGCAGGGAAATTATTCTGGATTATCTAGGAGGGCCCCATATAATCACAAGGGTCCTTAGAAGTTGAAGTGAGTAGGGTGCCTTCAGTAGCTCAGTTAGTTAAATGTCTGCCTTGTGCTCAGGTTCTGATCCCAGGATCCTGGGATGGAGCCCTACACTGGTCTTCCTTCTCAGGGGGGAATATGCTTCTCCCTCTGCGCACCCCCCCCCCCCCCCCCCGTCTGTGCGGGTTCTCTCTCCCTGTCTCTCTCTCTCAAATAAATAAATAAAATCTTTTAAAAAACGTGGAAGCAAGGGCAGGAGAAGAGATCAGAGGAATACAATAAGAGAAGGTTGCCTGGGGGGTGGTGTAGTGGTTGAGCGTTTGCCTTTGGTTCAGGTCCTGATCCTGGGGTCCTGGGATTGAGTCCCCTATCAGGGTCCTTGCAGGGACCCTGCTTTTCCCTCTGCCTATGTCTCTGCTTTGCTCTGTGTGTTTCTCGTGAATAAGTAAAAAAAAGAACTTGGCCCACTATTGCTGGCCTTGAAAATGGAGGAATATGGGCAGCCTCTGGAAGCTGATTCTCCCCTAAGCTCCCTAATTCCTTCCTAAGAATTAGATTCTCCCCTAAGGTTTCTGTAAAGGATCTCAGCCCTCTTGACATCATGATTTTAGCCCAGTGGGATCTGTGTAGTACTTCTGACCTACAAAACTGTAAGATAGTCAATTTGTGTTTTTTTTTAATGCCCCTAAGTTTTTTGTTCATTTGTTAGCAACAACAGAAAACTACTACGTGAATACAGAACTTTTTAAAACTGAATATCATCCACACTGTTTCTAAATTACATCACTAAACAGCCTCTGGAGGACTTAGGTTCTCCTATTTTTAATCTTCTATGTATCATTTGGGCTGCTTGTATGTTAAACAGGAAAAGAAACAATCTTATTAATTATTTTGACTTTGCAGTTTCTTCATACCTTCTGATAAGGTACAAAGAAATTGGGAAGTCTTCTAATTAAATAGAAGTTGGACATCTTAAAAGAGAGGCTTTGGGGGTAGGTGCATAGATCTCAGAGCACATTACTTTTGACCCAAAGAAATCAAATATTAATTCAAACCATTTGGTTCCATAAACTAAGCCAGAAAAATATACCAATTGTAAATCTAAATTCATGCAAATGTGTATCTCTTAGGTCTTACCTTAATACTTGCTTTCAAAAGATCCTGTTATTGAAAGACTATTATGGCTTAGAAGAGATCATAGAGGTTATATAGCTGATATCAGCTGTAAGTTTTAGATGACTGTATCTAAAACATGTTGTAAATTTTAGATGATTACATCTAAAACATAGATGGTGTTCCTACTCCAACTGATTGCCCCCCAAAATAAAGATCCTGAAGCTGTTAATGGTTGAGTCCCATTGAGACACAAGGAAAAATCCTGAGAATAACTGGATTCTTATTGTGGATTAACAAAGATATATAGATAATACTCATTATTTAAACCACTAAAAAAAACTTCAGGGAATTTACAAAAATGTATTTCTCAGCCAAAGGTGTATTGCAAACCTGCAGCAAGATGAGGAAGCTGTAAATGTGAAAACAGTCTTTTTCTCTTAAACTGAGAGTAGGACTTATTTGGGGCTAGGAATTTTATTAAACAATTGTACTAATTGAGTCACTGAAATAACCTAAAGTAAATAGTGTCAACAATTTAAGTTGATTTCTATCTATTTGTTGTTAGAGCAGGTGTTAGCACTCCCAGGGTGCTTGCCAAATGTCCTTCTACCAGCACCCCACTCTTATTCTTGGTGGAGTGCCTTCTGATTGTGGGAGCCTGTTTGACTATGTGCAGTGAGAGTCAGAAGTGCCTAGGAAGTTACATCTTCCTGGTTAGACAGCCTTTAAGCAATGCTCGACTGGTGTTGGAGTATCTATACCCCAGTTCCTTTGCTCCTGATGAGAACACCAGAATATGACCTAACTACCAAACTTTCCCTGACTTTCTGGAAGATAGGCACACTAAACACACTATAAGTAAGGAAACAGTTATTGATAAGTAACAGGCTTCTCTGGAAAAAGCATAGACAGTTTGGCAGTTTGGATAAGACACTTGCAAGGGTAGATAGAATTGCAGTCAGAGGTCCTGTGAGTGAGTGGACCACTGGTTGTTAGCATGATTTCATTAATCATAATGTCTTGATAAAGGTCCATTCAAAAGAATAAAAATTGTACCAATGTATAAGATAGTGGGGGTTTAATACAATAGTTCTTAAATATAAAAGCATTAAAGCCAAACATTGAAACTAACCTATTTTATGTGCAATCACTTTAAGATGGCATGGTTGGTTTGAACCAAATTGTGGTCCAGAGACCTACAGGGTTCCTGAGATCCTTTCCAGTGGTCTACAAGATCAAAATATTTTCATTATCCTGACACGGTATTTGCCTTTTTCACTCTAATTCTCTCATAAATGTAGAGTTTCCCAGAAGCTACATGATGTGTGATATGGCAGCAGATTGAATACAGAAGCAAACATGAAAGTCCAGCTGTCTTTTATTAAACCTGAAATTACAAAAATTTGCAAAATATGAAACAAGGCCATTCTTGTCTTTCTTAATTTTGTTTTTGAATTTTTTTCAATAAAAGTGTGTCAGTTATCATATGATACATTTATTATTGCATTTTTAAAATGGTAAATATCAATAGATATAACCTGTGTGAACAGAAGCTCTATGGGGTCTTCAATAATTTTTAAAAGTGTGAAGAGTTTCTGAGATAAAAACAGACAAGCAAACCAACACAAGAACTTTGAATGCTACTGATGTAAAGCAGAATTTCAGAATCAAGCCCTTTTATTTTCTCAGGACTAGAAGAATTAAGGAAGATAGCTAGGATAAAAATGAAGTTTAAAATATCCTCTCATCTTTCTGATCTTATTTTGAAAACCTATGTGTTCTAGAAAGTTACTTTAAGTGGAGGAATTAAAAAATAAATTACTATATACTAGTTATACTGTTTTTTGAACACAAGCATGCAGTTACCTTAAACTCTAGTGAATGTTTTGTTTTTTCAAATACGGAAACAGTGGTTATTCTCCTGAACATTTCCATTATCATTCTGATAGCAAATACTATGTAGAATATAGTTTGACAGAATATGTGAATGTTTTATTGGAACTGTGTATATACACAGCATGTGTATTATGCCAAGGTTGTGGGAATGGGACTGTAATTTATGAGTGGAATGTGAATCTGCCAGAATTTAGGAATATCTATAAGCCACAGGGCTAAATACATATATGACATGAGAGCTCTTATAAGAGCTATTATGGGGCACATGATGATATGAGCACTAGGTATTATACAATATGTTGGCAAATTGAATTTAGATAATTTTTTAAATAAAAAACAAATTTAAAACAAGAGCTATTCTGGGGGCACATGGGTGACTCAGTTGGTTAAATGCCACACTCTTGATCTCAGCTCCAGTCATGATTTCAAGGTCATGAGATCGAGCCTCACATGGTCTTAGCACTGGGCATGGAGCATGCTTAATTAAGATTTTATCTCTCTCTCTCCCTTTGCCCCTCCCCATCCTGCTCAACATGTGTGTGCTCTTTCTAAGAAAAAAATAAAAATAAATATAAGAGCTATTCTGTGTCACTTATTTGGTCACTGCTAATTTCCTAGCACTCATCATAGAGCTGGACTGCACCATACAGTTCTAATCACCATGTGGGATGTATCTCAAATAGAGGCTTCCAGGTTTGCTAGGTGCAGTAAATAATAATACTAATATAATAAGAGTTATTATGATATTGCAAATACTAACATGTAACTAATTCAACACTGTGTATGATTAGTGTTGACAGGAAATCTTTAATTTTTTTTTCAGAAATGGTAAAGTCTCCAATTGTGCAGTCCAAAAATCATAATTTCTTTAAGTTTATTCCCTCTCTTAACCTAATATGAAAGATCTTGGAAAAGCATTCTCTAGGGATGCCTGAGTAGCTCAGTCAGTTATGCATCTGCCTTCTGCTCAGGTCATGCTCCTGTGGTCATGGGGTCAAGCCCAGCATCTGTCTGTTCAATGGGGAGTCTGCTTCTCCCTCTACCCCTGCTTGTGCTCTACCTCTACTCTCTCTCTGAATTAAATAATAAAAAAATCTCTTAAGAAAGAAAAAGGAAAGAAAAGAACAGTATTGTCTAGTCATCCTTGATACCCATGTAGTAGATGAAAAAAAATTAAGATAAAATTTCTTCTCTAATTTGTTTTGAAAGACATAGTTTAATATTTGTTTACATCCCTGGACAACCTCTTCATTTCTCTCATCTCAAGCAAAGTGTTTTTATATCTTTGCTGCATCTATACAATGTTAAAGAGCAACATCCATCCAGCTTATGCTATGCTTTCTATGAGAGCCTCATGCCTGGGATACTCTTTTCCCTTTGAATTTAACTGGTGAGAGAACATACCATTGAGAATACCATCTTCTCCTTTGGAGGCAGATAGATCTTGGTTTGAGTTTGGCTCTCTTAGCCTGTTGAACTTGGGCAAGTTATTTAAGCCTTTTGTCAGGTTCCTCATGGAACCTAATGTTTCCATTTGATGTTTGGTAGTGCCTCCTTTACAAAACGGTTACCAGAATTAACTTTTGTACAGCTTTACAGAAGTTCTGGTGGGAAGTGGTAGATATCACCACTATTAGTAGCATCTCTTAGCATCATGAGAATTAATTCATCAACATCTACCCTCTAGGCTGGAAATAGAATTTAACTGTAGAAATCTATGAACTACAACCATCTATGGGCATTATCTGGTACATGGACCATATAAGGTAAACCTCTGTTTTTACTAGGTGAAGACCACCCTCCAGTCTCAAACCATTTGCTGACAGCTGCCATGTTTTGATCTTGAATGGTGTTCAACTAACTAAAAATATCCAGGTTGGAGCTCAACAGTTTTTTGGTATGATTGGAAAGAGTATAGTATAGCAACAGATATATATTTACCTAAAATTTGTTCTTGTGACACCCAGGTTCATAAACACCTGTCACACTGCTAGTAGGACCAAGATAGCCATGTTGATGCAGAGGGTCTTTAGGTTAAACACCTGTAAAAATATGTATAATCACAAACCTCTTACAATTATTTTTTGGTTTACCTTTATACCTCCAGTTCACAGACCCCAGAATTTCCTTTTTTTTACCCTCATTTCCCAAAGAAATCCTGCTAAAAAATAAATACATTTTTATGCAGCTTTTCCTGATTTCTATTCCCCTTACCCCTCCCGCCCCTGCTCTTAACTCCCAGGGCATCATATTAAATTGTTTTCTCCTACAGTGGGTGTCCATTTGTGATATGTAGTCTCTTACGGCAATTGCTGTATACTTACCTTATCCCACTGGATGGCAGAATTATGCTTTTTTTTATCCCTGTGTCTCTTCTAATGCCTGGCATTTGAACATAGGAGATGCTTAATATAGACACACTGAATTGAATTTAAAAAAAAAGTTGATCTCATTATTCCAGTGTGATTTTTTAATACTGTCCTAATTCTCTCTTAATAAGGCATTCGATTAGTAAATGCTTATAAAGTGAACGCAGAAACTGCCAACTACGATGATTCCATCATAGAAATATTTTTTAATATCTTCCTCTCTGTAAATTTTAAAATATTTAAATCTCAAAAGCTTTTTTGGGATGGAAGATAGTGTCCAAAAGCACAAAAATCCTCTTCTTTCTCATAAAGATTAAATTCTCTTTCCATTCTACCTATTATTTTCCGTTGCCCCTTCTCTAGAATTAAAAACAAAACAAAAAAATAGTAATCGCCTATAGAAATTAAAAGAAACAAAAAGAATATAAAATAAATGTGTTGGAACACCAAGCATCTTGTTGGTTGTTACAATGAACTCTACAGCTAGCAATTAGCCTTTTTTTTTCTAATTGAAATCATTTCAGAGAGGCGCCTGGGTGGCTCAGTTGGTTAAGCATCTGCCTTCACCTCAGGTCCTGATTCCCAGATCCTGGGATCCAGTCCTACATTGGACTCCCTGCTTGGTGGGGAGCCTGCTTCTCCTTCTCCCTCTGCTGCTCTCCTTGCTTGTGCTCTCTCTCTCTCCCTCTCAAAAAAAAAAAAAAAAAAAAAAAAAAAAAAAAAAAATCTTTAAGAAAAAGTAAAATCATTTAAGAAATCAGTTCTAGTTTTTTAAAAGTTTCTCTTTTTCTAAAACTTCCTGCTGGAGGCTGGGTGCCCATGCCATCAACAGAATGGATTCACTAACCTTTATATTGATTTGAATTGTCTTTCGAATAAATATTTATACCTGTTTTCCCTGAAGGCTTAATGAGGTCCTTTATCAATAGCACCAAGAGCTTCTTCCCTTGACCTTTGTCATCCATCCGTTCAGAAAATTTTCATCAAGCTGTTTTGTTTATATTGTTAATCTCTTGCTGCCTTAGTCAGATTTGGCACAGAAGAGTATTCATCCTGGATTCTGTAGAATTATTTTACCCTATTTTGGCTTTTGCAGAGAAGATAATTCTGTCTTTGAGTTTCCTGTTTTAACTTCAGAGTTTAAGCATTGCCAGTTTCTGCATATTTGTCTTTCTGCTTTTTGTCTGATTGTAGAATATATCTCTTCTTATTCTTTATATGTGATTATTTCAATTTCACTTTTTGACACCAAAATCTCCTAAAAGATACAGTTAGAAGAAGTGTTGGCTAATGCTATGGTGGTAATCATTTTGCAATAAACATGTATCAAATTTGCAATATGTGTATCAAATCAACACTTTGTATACCTTAAACTTCCACAACATTATATGTCAAATATATCTCTATAAAGCTGGAGGGAACAAAAGATAGAGTTATAGCCAGAAAGTGTCTTTCCTCCCGTCTGCACATTTTATCAATGAATATTTTTTAGTGTGGGGAGAAAAAGGGGATTATTATATGCTAAACATGGTGCTTAGCATATTATGTATTTTTCTATTTTATCCTCAAAGGGAAACCGCTGCTCCATTTTACAGATAAGGAGGCTGAGACTTAGGGAATTCAATTAAGTTGCTCAGACTCAGACATAGTAAGTGGGCTGCTCCCAGCATTTAGTTCTGCCAGTCACTAGATGTTTGACCCTGAGTGAATTACTTAACTCTTCCGTGGCTCAATTTCCTCATTAGTAAAATGGAAATAAGTATAGTTCCTTTCTGTACTATTGCTGTGAGATGGCTGTGGGTTAAATAAATTACACTATATAGAGCTCTTGGAATGTTTCTAGTAAGTAATGGCTTTTTATTTAGGTTACACTTGTTTACTTATTTAGTTATACTAAATCATGTCTTTTCTAGTTTTCTTAGATGGAGGGGGTAATACTATAGTAGAAAAGACCAACAAGAAATCCAGTAGCTCTTCCCCATGCATATTTTTCCCTCCATTCCCAAACTTGGAGGAGCAAGTTTCTTCCTTATTTGCAAAATAGAATGAGTGTTGATATTCTGCACTGTGTTGAATGTTTCATTTCTTTAGTCTATTCAAAGCCTTCTTCCTTAAGATTTGGTTGCTTACTTTACTACTTATTCTAGTTTTTATAAGAGTGGAAATATGTGGCTATCAATTTCAGCAAACCATGCACTTGTTTTTTTTATATTAGTGTTTGATAAGCAATTCTTTTGTCATAAAGAAAAAGTAACCTATTTATAGAAACTTCCTTTAGAGAAGCAATCTTTCTTCCAAAACTAAGTTGTAGAATTTGTTTGTTTGTTTGTTTGTTTTTTCTGTTGTATATAAATTTTAAGAGCTAGGTCCAGAAGAAAAGGCACATTACTGAAAATCCTCAATGAGAAGAATTACAGACTCATTTCCCTGCCTTCTATATGATAATCTTTTCATTGGATGGACCAAAGGAGCCATGGAAACTAAGTGGAATTTGATCATGTTTTTTATTCCTTGCATTCCTGAAATACTGGATAGAAAATGTGTTGCTATCACTACTGTTTTTTAGGCCAAAAAGTACTACTTACAAACACAATTATCACAGGTACCTAATTCAAAGGCCTGCATAGAGTTCCTCCTGTGGTTACCAAGGGGCTGCAAATCTCAGTCATGAAAGAAAGTAGTATCTACTGGGGTGAAAACAATTCCAGCAACCCTAGATTAAGGCTAAAAAATCCCAAATCTTAATGACATGGTAGAAAATCCATATAGTTCAATGATTGAAGGCACAAAAAGGATTATATACTTTAGACCCTACTTTACCTTGTAGCAATCCAATACACTAGTAGACATTTGATTTTTTTTTCCTTCATTCATTAAGGAAACATTTTTAAATTGAGTGTAAACATAGAAATATGTTTTCAGGGATAAATGCACAGTAGAAGACGTGTCATAAAGAGACCAGGGACAGACGGTAAAATGAGGGAGTAGTCAATGTCACCCAGAGGAGAGGAATCAAGAAATATTCCAGAGGAGTGCCAGCTTTACTGAGATAAAAAGATAAGAATGAAAGATTTGCTCCAAAGCAGAACCAAGTGGATGCTTATGGAAATTTTGACCAATATACTTGCATTTAAATCAATCAGAGCTAAGTTATAGTGGTTAAAATCAGGTGGAGCTGACCAGACCAGATCCCAGTGAGCCCTTGGAATTGAATAGAAGTAGATGAAGCTGGTTTAGTCTGGTTGGGTGTGATTTTAAACTACTTGGGGTAAGTTCTATCCAGTTAGATTAAAAAAGAAATGAATGTGACGTAATCCTATTGTTGTAACAAAATGCTTTCTGTATTAAGGATAGTAAGCATTCATGTATAACATTTCTCCCACAAGTTTTTTCCTACTTTACTGTTTAACTTTTACTTCCATTTTTAAAAATGATAGTTTATTTTTTATGGAATAATCTTTTCCATTGTGCCCTTTAAAAATATCGTTAGGGCACCTGGGTGGCTCAGTCAGTTAAGCTTTCACCTCAGGTCGTGATCTCTGGGTCCTGGGATCAAGCCCCACATCAGGCTCCCCACTCAGCGGAGAGTCTGCTTCTTCCTCTCCCTCTGCCTCTCCCCCTGCTTGGGCTTTCTCTCTCATAAATAAATAAGTAAGATCTTTAAAAAAAATAAAAATATCTTCAAATGTAAGAGATTTCATTAATATTCACTAATGTATCTTTTACTTTTTCCCTACATTTAACTCATTACCATTATTTGATATCAAATAAGTATCTAAATTGATTATTTAATCAGATATCTCAACAGCCCTTAAGAATTACTTCATTTCTTTCACGCTACTTAGTATCACCTTTCTTCTATACTAATTTAGTTACCTGTGATATGAGTACTTGCTTTACAGAAGAGTCATACGAATACATTTATCCAGTCATTATAAATATTTTATCTTGCAGAACTAGTCCCTACTTTAGATACTACTTTCAAATTTTTATTATTTTATTTGTATCTATTGCTTTTTTTTGTTTTCCAGATCTACTTTAAAATTATTTTGCCACCTTTCTACAAAATGTAAATGCTGTATTCTTAGGTGCTCTATCAAGATCTAGAATAGTTCCTAAAACTTCCTTGTGCTGCCCCTTTGCTGTGAAATCCTTCCTTCTACCTCTCATCATTGGAAACCACAACTCTGCTTTCTTTTCCTATAGTTTTACATTTTGCAAATGTTCCCCAAATGGAATCATACAGTGTATAGTCTCCGGAATCTGCCTTCCTATACTGAGCATAGGGCATTTAAAATGCATACATGTTGATTGTATCATTAGGTCCTTATTATTTGTTGCTGCATAGTATTTCATCGAATTGTACCTTATTTTGTTTATTCTCCAGTTGAAGGATACTTGGGTTGTGATGAGTTTCTGAAAAAAAACTCACTTACTTATAACAAAGTACCTATTTCTAATGCCAAATCAGTGTCTTTTTTTAAAATGTTGGTGCCACTAATAGGGAGTGGATCCTGAATCTAATACTTCAAATGATCATCATCTGATCCTTGACTTGCTTGCTGTCTTGTACATAGCTATATTTTAAAATATCAAGTCACTTATTTTCCTGAGAAATTTATAACTTAATTGTGACAAATTTTTCTTCTAATATACACAGTTGATTTATATTATATTTTGAGCTGGTAATATGCAAATAGTTACAAAATGCAGAAGCTAAAAAGTAGTTCTCTCCTTTTTCTGTAGTATAGCCATCTTAGTTTCCTCCCTAAGGGAATGTACATTGCATTTCCTGTGTTTCCAGAGGCAGTCCCTAAATCCCAAACATACATTTATGTTTTTACTCCACCGGTGGCAAATCTACACTCTCTTCTAAACCTTGATTTTTTTGACTTAACAATATACCTTGGAGTTCATTCTTAACAGTCCAAGGAAAGCTGTCTTAATATTTTTGATGGCTCTATAGTATTCTATTTTATATATGTTGAACACCATTCATAAAAATGGTCTAAGTTCCTTTCTTATAGATATTTATGTTGTTTCCAATCTTTTTCTATTACAAATAGCATAAAAATGAAAATTGATGTTTGTGTTTATTTTCACATATATGTAGACATATCTATAGGAAAAATATGTAAAATGGACTTGTTAGGTAAAATAATGCATGCTTGCTTATTGAATTTTGGTAGATTTTGCCAAACTGGTAACGCACATACCAGTATATTTCTTATGCTACCTAGTATAACAAATCATCTCCTGATACTTTGGCCAATACAATGGCAGTGAATCTTTTTCCTAGCTAATATAACAGGTGAAGATTTACCATATTTACCTATTGTAAAAACAATAGGGGAAATGTTAACTAAAGTTGAACATATCTTCCTGTCTTTAAAGGTTTGGTATTCCCTCTTTTTAAACTCTGGTCATATCATTTGCCCATTTTTTAACTGAACTAATGGCATTTTTCTTATTAATTTGTCGGTACTTTATTGTTTTAAAGAAAAGTGATGTTTATGGGTCACTTATCTTTTGCCTTCATTCATGGTGGTTTTTTTTTTTTGGCATATCAGGGTTTTTTAAAGGATTTTTTAAAGATTTTATTTATTTATTTGAGAGAAAAAGAGAGGGCATGAACAGTGGGAAGAGGAAGAAGTG
Source organism: Canis aureus (assembly GCF_053574225.1). NCBI lineage: Eukaryota > Metazoa > Chordata > Mammalia > Carnivora > Canidae > Canis > Canis aureus. The sequence continues at coordinate 38,032,557 of NC_135632.1, forward strand.
GACTTCCAGCTGAGCAGGGAGCCCAATGAGGGGATCATGACCTAAGCCAAAGGCAGACACTTAACCAACTGAGCTGCCCACGTGCCCCATCATATCAAGATTTTTAAAAAGATATTTATAGTTTTTATGAAACAATGCTCAGTCTGAAAAATATTAAAATGTTATTAATTTTTTCTCTTCTAGCTTTTAAAACTCTAATCTTGAAATCATCTAGAATTTATTTTAACATAAATTGTAAGATGGAGAAACCAGCTTTATTTTTCTTTATTTCCTTATGGTTAGGCAGCTGTTCCAATATCGTGTACTGAATAATACATTTTTTTCCTCACTGAATTCAAATACTACATTTTTCATCTACTAAATTACCATGTGATGTTTTTAAATTTCCTTGCTACTTCAATTGTTTTCATTCATCTATCTGTCAAATTATTTGTTAACCTACAACGTTAATAATGAGTATTTTATATGATGTTTTAATATGGAAGCACTATGCCCACCACCACCCTGACTTTTCTTTTTAATAGTTAATAATAAACCTGGAAGTATGTGTGTTTTGTTTTTGCTTATCTATTTTTTCACATTAACTTTAGAGTTTATTTTTTACCTACTCCTCAAAAACATATAGTCATTTTATGATTTGTTAACTTAGAGTTTTAAATGAGACAAATCTACTGTTTTCAAGAGGACACTTCCAACTTTGAGAGCTTGTTATCAAAAGAAAATTGTGACATCATGTGGCACCCACTTCAAATTATAGTCACATGTTCCAGAATGGCTTCTTGTTTCCCTAGAAAGTAGGACTTAAGTCACTTCCACTCAGTAAACAAGCCTATCCATTTTCTATCTCTCCAAACACAAAATCTTAAAGGCAGAAGGTATTACAAGATCTTATAACTATTTGAATATTTACAGGTGATCTTGCTAAGAAAAACCAACCATGTTGAGATCAGTTTCTATTTTCTTTGTGAACACAGTTTCACTGAAATGAATAGCTCTCTTCTCCATTGACATAGAGAAAATATTTCTTGCCCAGTATTTTAAGTACAATTTAAAAAATTCATTATGAAAACAAAATGGTTGAAGAATAGCCATAAGTGAAAATTGAAGCATTGTATCAAAACAAAACATAATTGTGCTATAAAGGTTAAAGTTCATATTTAAAGAATGAAAACACATGCATTATACTACTTAATTTTGCAGAGTCTTTTGTAAAGTATGGTAGGCCATCATGAGGACTCCATTACATAGTTTACCTTAATATGCATGGGAAGTATTAATGTGTTTTGTGGATTTTGGCTCTATGACTTTCCAAAGAGCATGATGTATTCATGAGTAATCCCCCATGCTCCTTGTATAGTCATTAGAAAATCTTGCCTTGATGATTTTCCATTAAATATCAAAGCTCTCACAAGTATGCCATTGGGAATGAGCGTACACAGATGTAGGAGATTCTCCAAAATGACCCAGGCTTGACAGTCCCTCCTCCACTGTTTCTCTGGTATTGTGATTTACCAAGTGTTCTATAAGAAGAGATTAAGCATTTGGTAGAATTACTTAATTTTCAAAAGGACTGCTTTTTTCATGCCTGCCCCATTTTCTTGCTTTTTGAGTTAGTTACAGAGATTTTGAAGTTGAAAATACTGAGATATTTTATAGCCTAAATAGTAAAACATTTTTACTTTGATATTGAGTAAAATTTCCCAAATTGCACGATCTTTGAAATACAAACTTGATTTCCATTTACTTTTCAAAGCTTTGGATTCTTTTTGGTCATATCCCCTGAAGCCTTGCCCTCTACAGACCCTTTCTGTTTGTTTTGCTTTGACTCCTCCCATGTCCTGAGTCTTAGGTTGCAGACATGCAAGGAAATCAGAGCAAACCCTCACACTCCAGCCTCTGATGTAACATTAACGTTATTCCTCTGTACCAGCTCGATTGTGAAATCTAGTAAGAAATCCTGCGTTTAGAAGTTATTTGTTTGTTTATTTATTTATTTATTTATTTATTTATTTATTTATTTATTTATTTATTTTTAAGGCCTCTCATACATAAGTGGGGTGAATAGGTAAATAACATTGATTTCTTTCAAAGAAAGCTGTTATGTAAATGATGCCCTAGTAGAATTTCATTTCCATTTCCTTCATTGAGCTCATCTTAAAGCCTTGAAATCAATCTTATTTTTTATGTATTGCTGTTTTAACAGAAATTCCATGTTACAAAATGAAAGTGACTGACCAAAGATGTTGGAATGATGCTTAAAAGCCTCTTATCTATCATCTTAGGAGTTTCAACATACCATTAAAAACAACAACAACAACATATGATAAAAAGAACAAATGGCCATGTACTCTAGGTGACATCATTATCTAAATAGCTTCTCAGTAGTTGTTTTGTTTTGTTTTCTGTTTTTTCCTCCTAGAAAATTCAATTTTAGAAGATGGCTTTGAGTAGGCCCAGTGTATAAAGAATAGATTTTACTGTTTATCCTTAAGAGTGGGGAATGTTCTTACCTTAGAGATTGCACAGTTGAACCCATCATTAAGTGGCTGTAACTCGACTCATCTGAAACTCCATCTGTTCAGCTAGGGGAACCAAGACAGAACTTCCTCTTCACCGAAGAAATTGTGGTAGTGCCCACTAAAAGCTTATTTGTGGGTATCCCTGTAAAGATTTCTACTAGCAAAACAGTGACAGATATGACAATACGTTTTCCATTTGTATCACAATATCTTGGGCACATAATAGGACACTTGAATTGGCACTAGCATATGATGGTTATGTCTACACTTAATCATCACCAATTTATTTTTTCCCCTAAAACCAGATGTTCTTTTTTTAAAGGTAATGACAAATCTTAATCTCCAGATATGTCTTAAATCCTATTGTAGTTTATAAAATGTATGCAATTGGCCAGAAATATCACTGAGCTCTACATTTAACCAAAGAGCTGTTTATCATAAATGCTCTGACTTCTCTTTTGTGCCTCTGGTATTCTCAGCCTAAAAAAGACAAAGGGTTAAAGAAAAAAGTGATTGAATATCCAAACCTGGGCTCACTGCTTCAGTCCATGATTATCATTTATTTTTTTCGGTATCAATTCCAATTATCAAAAAATAATTAACCCAAACTATGCTTCAGTTTCTAGGAAAGGAATTCATATATGACTGTTCTTCCTACTCCATATAAAGTCTTTTATTTGAAATGCAGGGTCCTGTGCTTTTGCTTTGTACCTGACACTAACCAAGTTTTCTAGCCTTATCTTCTACTACTATGTGCACATATTTTTGGCTGTTCTGGAAAAAAAGGCAACATGAGCTAAATTCTGGAACCAGACTGCCTCGATCAGAATCCCACCTCTACTTACCTACAACCTATGACTTTGGGCAAACATAACCTTTCTGTGACTCAGTTTCCACATTAATATAATGAGAACAATAATAGCACTTACCTCATAGGATTATTAAGTTAAATGAGGTTATATATGTAAAGCCCTTAATAAAGAGCCATATTTATTGAATAAGCACTCCTCGTCATCACAAAAAGATGTCACTATTATTTATTTACTTCCACCTTGCTTCAACACATCCTAAATTCTGCCATTAAGACTTTTGAAATGGGAGATAGCTATTCTTCTTAGCAGCCCTAATTACTTTCTAAAGTAGTCAAGACAACTTAATAAAAAAAAAAAAAAAGGAAGATAGTATTTAGGGAAATCACTGGAATGAAACTCTGTCTATGCTTGGACTTTATTCCTTTACTCAGTAAATATTTACTGAGTCTCTCCTGTTAATCAGGTGCAGTGCAGGGCCCTAGAAACATGTGGTCAAACAAAAAAGTGATGGTCCCTGAACTCATAAAGGTTAATATCTGGATGGGAGATAGTCAATAATCAAATGGCCCCCAAATGTATAATTATTCATTTAAATAATTCTATAAAAGAAAATAACAGAACCAATGAGAGATAGTAAGACAGACCTGATTTTAGTTATCAAAAGAGGCTTTCTAGAGTTGACTATTTAATTTGAGACCTGAAATGGACATGGACAAACAAAGAGTGGAAGTGTGGAAGGGGTTATTACAAGTATAACGAAGTCTTGTACAAAATCCCTGAGGCAGGAGAGGGAGGTGTTTGAGCAGTTGAAGGGCAATGATACACTGGCACAGGTGAAATGGGAGAGCAGGGCTACGTCCCAGGGCTGGATTGGGATATTGGTCCTCAAGACCTTGTCAATGGTTAGGACTGGATTCTAAGTGTACTGAGAAGTTTAAGCAGGGGAGTGACACAGTACAATATATATCTTTAAAAGATTGTGCTGGTTTGTGTGTTGTAACTATATTCTAGACAAACGAGTGGAAACAGGGTGACCACAGAGGCTGCAGCTGTGCACAGGAAAGAGCTAATGGTGGCCTGGGGAGCAGTGAATACAGACATATCCCAAATTATATTTACATATTGTTAATTACACTTACAATTACATTTTGGAGGTAGAAGAGGCAGGACCTGGTGAAGAGATTACATATTAGGTTTTGGGGAAATGAAGGTGTTCTGAATGAATCTCAGGTGACTCTGATTAATGAGGTAAGTAATATTACAGATTTCACTGAACATTATTGATGCAAATAGATGCCATTATCATCTATTAGGGTGGGAAAAAATGGAAAATGCTTTCAAAGAAGCCACAGAGTCTCATGTATATTTCTGATTGGGTGTCAGTAGAGACACCTGCTGAAGATTAAACAAAAGAATCATAGAAAGAACTGGTAAAATACCGGCATAGGGCAAATACTCAGGAAAAACTTAAATCTCCTGATAAGACTTAGGCTTGGAGCTCACATCTTTGATGCGATAAAAAGAAGAGCCTGTTAGCATCAGAGACCTCCTCCTTCACAGTTTTTGTTTGCTTCTCTGTTTTGTGGTTTGATGGAGGCACTTTACTTCCCTGGCAGAGATGAAAGTGCCTCATTTGTTGGGAATATAGTTAATAAAAGTGACCATGTTTCAGCATTGGCTTCATTGCTCTGCTGATTTTACAATACACGTAGATCAGAAATAAGGGAGGAAGATACCAGCCTGAAAGTTGATGTTTGAGGACTGACTTTTTCTTCCCCTTTCTCTAGACACATGCATGTATATACTTCTCTCATTGGCCCAGCAAATGCTTTCTGGAGTCTCTTGTCTGCAGTAGGCACTCAGCTAAGCCCAGTGCTGATGCCAGGTACTCACTTGAACCCTCTGTCTATATGACATTCTCCAAGGGAATTTCATGCTACCTGCAAATTTTTCTCTGAGAAAAGCTTCTCTTGTCACATGGAAGGCAAATTATTTCTTAAATCCCTTAAAAATGCTCTTTTAAAAAATTGAAAAAAGATTTACCTGGAGAAAACATTTTCATTTTTAAATGGTGGGGGAATATATGAAAGGATTAAAGAAACTAATTATTTTGTCTTATTTTGATTGAATGAAGGGTGATGCAAGGGAAAACACACATGGCCTCTCAATAATTTGTTGTCTCCAAGTCTCCAAGGATGACAAAGTGCCATGTGTAGAAGAACTCTCTAAAAACTAATAATAAATAAATAAATAATACATACCCTCCCCCAAGCAATGCTTAGGGTGATAAGACCAGAGTATGTGTGTTCTGTCAATAAATGTGTATTAAATATTTACCTGAAACAGGATCCATTTTACCAAAATGTTTCTGGCAACCTTAATGAACCTCATTTGTGGCTGTTGGTCTGTAACTCTGTCATTGACTCTTTTTTTTAATAAATTTATTTTTTATTGGTGTTCAATTTGTCAACAAAAAGAATAATACCCAGTGCTCATCCCATCAAGTGCTCACCTCAGTGTCATTGACTCTTAACGCAAGGATTCTCTGACAATGGATAAAATAGACCTCTGTGGGAGGTTTATGCTTACTTCCAAATGAAGGGCTGGTTCTAGCTTTGAGAAAAGCCTGCATGAATTTGAACATGACTGCATCTGTAATTGTATTTCTTCTTTTTTAATCAGAAACCAACCCAAACAGGCAACATATTGCTAAGAGCTTGAACAAACACAGTCTCAATAATATTGCCTTGGTTTTATGTGGTACTAGTTAGTTACTGAGAAAGTGGGTACTGGCATTCAACCACAGATTCAGACTATGGTGCCACCACACATCCAGCTGTGTGACCCTGAGCAAAGTAGCTTCTTTGCCTCATGGGAATATAATGAATACACCAGAGGTTTCTCCTGAGAACTCAATGAGCTATAGTCATGTAAAGCTCATGGCTGCTAACTCCTGGTAAATGGTCAATAAATACAACATAAATGCAATGTACGCAGTTTAAGACCAATTAAATAGTGCCCTCATGATTATGGAAAAGTACAAGTGAGCTACTGCTTTACATGGTGGGTGTAGAGACTCAATGTATTTTAAGTTTATTTTATTTTCATATATTACCTTAAGCATGCTCAAAGGCTGTAATGGGTTCTTGTGATAGGAAACCCATTTTTGCTTGCTGTATGTGAACATCATTGCGTGTTTCCCATCCCCCTTTATTGCTCATTAAAATATAATAGAGAAAGGTGGAAGAAAACAGAACTAACATCTATAAAACACTATGCCGAACACTTTCCTAAGTGCTTGTAGAACATTACATTTTGTCCCCATAAAAGTCTGCAACTTAATTTCTGTCATTTATGATTAAAAGCTGAATTTCAAAGAATCTGAAGCATTTACCCCAAACACATAATGAGTGGCCAGGTCAGGATTTGATATCAGCTAAGATTTGACATCAGAATCAGTCTGGCTCATGAACAGAAATATCACAGAGGAAGATACAGACATGGCCAACAAGCATATGAGAAAATGCTCTGTATCACTGGCCATCAAGGAAATACAAATCAAAACCACAATGAGATACCACCTCACACCAGTGAGAATGGGGAAAATTAACAAGGCAGGAAACAACAAATGTTGGAGAAGATGTGGAGAAAGGGGAACCCTCTTGCACTGTTGGTGGGAATGTGAACTGGTGCAGCCACTCTGGAAAACTGTGTGGAGGTTCCTCAAAGAGTTAAAAATAGATCTGCCCTCCAGCAATTGCACTACTGGGGATTTACTCCAAAGATACAGATGCAGTGAAATGCCGGGACACCTGCACCCCGATGTTTATAGCAGCAATGTCCACAATAGCCAAACTATGGAAGGAGCCTCGGTGTCCATCGAAAGATGAATGGATAAAGAAGATGTGGTCTATGTATACAATGGAATATTCCTCAGCCATTAGAAACGACAAATACCCACCATTTGCTTCGATGTGGAAGGAACTGGAGGGTATTATGCTGAGTGAAATAAGTCAATCAGAGAAGGACAAACATTATATGGTGTCATTCATTTGGGGGATATAAAAAATAGTGAAAGGGAATAAAGGGGAAAGGAGAGAAAATGTGTGGGAAATATCAGAGAGGGAGACAGAACAGGAGAGACTCCTAACTCTGGGAAATGAACAAGGGGTGGTGGAAAGGGAGGTGGATGGGGGGTTGGGGTGACTGGGTGACAGGCACTGAGGGGTGCATTTGATGGGATGAGCACTTGATAGGATGTTATGTTATAGCATAACACCTATATGTTGGCAAATTGAACTCCAATAAAAGAAATTTAAAAAAAAATCAGTCTGGCCAAATGAAATAGGAAAAGAGATAGTAAAAATACATTTTTCTCCTTGATCATTTGCCCTTTAATTATCCTTATACTCCATCAACTTCTAAATTTAACAAAAACATATTTGAGTTTATTTAGAATACAGATAAAATATATGGATAAATGGCAGTAAAGAAAAACATATTAAAGAGTCATAATAGTAAGGGGGATATTAAGCTTTTTTTTTTTTTTTAAAGCATGGAGATGATATTTGAACCAGGATCTGAAATGAACTATAATGGAACTTCCTGGGAGCAAAAGCAAAAAAATAAACCCCATGAATTACTTAATTTAGCCTAGCATGTTAGTTTTCTGGGAGAGATGGTGGGGAGGGGGGTAGGCGAGACTCTTTTAATTTTTTTTTTCCACAGCTGTATACTAATAATCTGAATGATTATTGGGATAAAATTGGTACTCACTTAATATATGTTGAATTAATTACGAAATTAGTGACTGAATAATAGAAGAGCATGTCACATTGTCAGTTTCTTAAAAAAGCTGTTATATATGGCATTCATTTCTCCAAGCTGCACTTCTCTCATTTAAGATGGATAATGATGCCTTATCTTACCTTAGAAATGTATTCTGTTTTAAGTATCTAATAAAAATAATTTTGGCTCACTAAAAATGCAGTCAACTCCAACTCTTTTTGGCCAACTTGTAAAGAAGAGAGTCAACTCTTCAGTCGAACCAATAATCAGTTGAGAACCATGAACTCATTGAGTTCTATGAGTTTGACTAATGTGACTTACAAGCTGGGTCAAAGATGTGTGGTCATTCTTTGGTTCTTAGTGAATATAGAATTGCATTGAGCCTTGGCTGTTGTTGATAGACTGCTCCTACTGAGGTAACTTCTCTCAGCTGTCCCTGGGCCTCATGCAAGAGCATCTTAAAACCACATGATCTGTACCTTGAATCATTGATGCAAATGGATTCACAGGCACAGGACTTTTTAACAATTTGAGATCACAAATGAATCATGAGCCTAGGCACCACTGCCTTTTCCTAAAGAGATTCTTTGACTGCCCTGAAATCCTTTAGTTTAGAAGATTCATTAAGTCTGTGTGCACATGTGCCTGGTATCCAGCCACCCACATGTGATAATGAGCAAAACAACATTGCTAAAGGGGATGAAGAAAAAAAAATCTGTTAAATTCATGTTCTTTCTCAAAGGGCTCCCTTTAAAAAGCATACATGTTATGCCAGCATAATTCTGTTTCCCAATCACAACTCATGAATGCTATTGATTTGAGGCTGCAGGTCGTCTGTTGACATTTTTAATTTTGTTATTATTGGACCCCATCATATTCTCCAGGCTGCACATGTGTTATCATAGAGAATATTTCTCTATTCACCTCTTCCATCATGAGCTATTGTCTGGTGGAGATGAGAAAAGGGCAGAAAAAGGGTAGTGAACAAAATTGCATTTGCTGGTGCAGAATTCTCTCTGTCTTTTGCCGTGATTGTAAGTGCTTGTCAACAATCCAGGATTACCTGGGAGGGGAGAAAAGAAGATAAATGAGTATGTGAGCTCTCACAGAAGGTGGGAGCTTGGATCCCCGTGAAATTCATACTCTATCTTGGAAGCACATCAGAGGCATGCTCCATCTCTGTAAACCTTAAGGCTGAGCACTCATTTAAAATATATTGTTGTATTTTTCTGGCTAACTGCATACTTGACAGGCAAGATAAAATAGCGCATCGTATTTTTTTCTTATGTCATTGTCATCATATAATTGGTTGTTACTAATTAGTTCCCATCTCTCTGCACTAGAGCATCAGCTCTATGAGATCAAGAAAACTTTACAGTTTTATTTGCTATTCAATCTCTAACCTAAAACTCTATAACTAGTATAAGCTTAACCAATGTTTGCCTAATTAATTAATGGATAAATGGTAATGGAGTTGGATTCTGATCCATGATACATCATTAGGAAGTTATATAATTTTGGGCACATTTCTTAAAATCTCTCTGTCTCTTCTTTCTCCTTTGTAAACTTGGAGGGAGGAGGGGTAGCAGAGCAGAGGTGACCTGTGAAGGCTCATTATAATTCTGCATTCTATGCATTATGATCAGGAAAGGATATTTGGCTGATCCACTGCTTCATCAACTAATTAACTCAACAGAAATTAATAGAGTTCTATAGAAAATAAATTACATTTAGCACCTACTATATGCCAGCTTCATTTGAATAAACACAGTTCCTGTACTAGTCAATTCCACAGGAGTGGGAAATTTATATAAACACATAGACCATGATTATAAAAGAGAGAAAGATGACCAATGTACTATGGAAAGCTTAGGAAGTTTTCGCATATAATCGGCTATAAAAAGGTAAATGAAAGTTTTTTAGCTTAAGAAGGGGGAAAGGTTGGAGAAGGTGATTCTATTAGGAGGGAATATGAAATTATGAAATGGCATGTGAGATCGGTAAATGGGGGAAATTTTAATAAGGCTAAAGCATTGAATATCTGTGGTGGGAAAACGAGATGAAATTGGAGAGGCAGGGGATGCCAGGGTGGATCCGCGGTTGAGCATCTGCCTTTGGCTCAGGGCATGATCTCGGAGTCCTGGGAATAAGTTCTACATCTGGCTCCCCGCAGGGAGCCTAGCCTGCCTCTCCCTCTGCCTATGCCTCTGCCTCTTTCTGTATCTCTCATGAATAAGTAAATAAAATCTTAAAAAAAAAAAAAAAAAAGGAAATTGGACAGCCGGATGGGGGTCAGATGTGATGAAGTGTGCACATTAAAAAGTTTCAATTTTATTCACTAGGGCACAATCATCTAGTATAATACTACCTGAACACCTTACTGTTGATAGAAGAAAATCCACAAAAGTTACGGTGACTTGGCTAAGCCCATATAGCTAAAATATAAGTACAATCTTTTGGCTAAGCCCATATAGCTAAAATATAAGTACAATCTTTTGACCCTAAAGTAAATGTTTCTATTGTGCCACATTCTATCTCTACCAATTTGTTTTTTTTTTCTCTAACCCATTTGACTGGTTGCATAAATGAATTGTTGAAAATCTGAAGAAAGTATAATATTCCAGGGCTAAATAGTTCACACTGCTTAAATCTTCTGCAAGGTCTTAGGCAGAATATTTGTTTCTAAAAAGAGAGAAGTTAAACAGGGTGCTTATTGCTGGAAGAGAGGTAATATTTGGTGCTAATGAAAATTTTCAAAATAATCTGGTTATTTGTCCACATAGCTGTATGAGGAATCTAAGTTGGATTTTATATTTTACATCTCATTTGGAGGTATAACAAGAAAAAAAGAAAGAGAGGGAGAGAGGATGGAGGGAGGAAGAAAGCAGACAGGGAAAGAGGGAGGGATGGAGGGGTATTAAGATTGTACAGAAATCATGGAGCCTGGGTGGCTCAGCGGTTTAGCGCCTTCAGCCCAGGGCCTGATCCTGGAGACCAAGGATCAAGTCCCACTGCATAGAGCCTGCTTCTCCCTCTGCCTGTGTCTCTGCCTCTCTCTCTCTGTGTCTCTCATGAATGAATGAATGAATGAATGAATGAATAAATAAGATTGTCCAGAAATCAATTTTGTCTCATCACATTGGCAACAAAAATTCCATAAGATATACAGACATGGACCATGAAGTAGTTCCCTGAAATGTGAAATATGCTAACATTTGCTTGCTGCCTACATGATATACTTTTTACTAAGAGAAACTTAAAAAAGCTTAGTTTTATAGAACCCTCACCTTGGCTTATTTTCAATTAGGCTGAGCAAATGACAGAGATGCAAACTGGTGTCTGTGCTATACCGAGTGCTGTCAAATATGGTTACAACGGTGGAATTCTTTGTGACTCTATGCAATTGAGTAGTTCATCATCTGGGTCTTTAAAATGATATTTTGTTAAGCACAGGTTTTTGTTAAGATATCAATTGTAATGATGTGTTTGTTTTGTTGTGTTTTGTTTTTCTTTTTCTTTTTCTAATCACGTTGGTTGGTATGATTCTTAAAGCTGAGGACCCTGTTATTATCTTTCTCTGTAGCTTCTTTAAGTCTTTTGCAAATGTTTCTGAGGCATTTTTTTTCCTTAAGAAATGCCACTGATTTACCAATGAGAGCAGCCAATCCCAATTAAGGAAATAATCATGACTGCCTTTAAACTGTCTATAAATGGAGTTGACTTGATGCTAAACTATGTTCCAAGATTAGAAGATCACCAAAGAAATTTCAAACACAGATGGTCAAAGCCATTCAAATATCCTATAATCCTCTGTCTTTCTCACCTGGATAACCAGTTTTCAAACTGTCAAGACTTTTACTTTTTTGAGTTATTTGAGTGATATGATATGCTTGAATTTTCTACATTTCAAAATTTGTCTTTAAATGCACACTGGGTACTCATACATCTACACTTAATAAATATTCCCTGCAACTTTCCTAGCACATCAAGACAAACTATGTTAATACTATCCTACTTAATGCGAATAGCACATCTAAAAAAAATCAAAAGGAAAGAACTCTTTTTCTCAAGTCAATTTAAAACCTTCTTATTCATTTTAAATATTTCATTGCATTAATTTTTCAAAGCAACAAAACAAACATTCATCAAGTGAAACTAAGCATGACCCCCCTCAGATGGGTACATCTGTTGCTTTCCTGCTGTGTCCTTGAATAATTCATTTTAATACATTTAAAGTATACACTTCATTAAAATGAGCTACACTCGTTTACATATGAAATTTACATTGATGGAAACCAAAATGAAAGCTGTTAGAAAGCTGACCCTGGAATTTTGTTACTGTCTGTGGCTTATAACTAGCCCTCTATGAGCAGGTGGAAAAGCTTCTCCACACCAGTGAGCCCTCAAAAGCTCTACTTATATCACCAAATACGTGGACAATGCTAGCCAGGATAGTTTAATACCTTTTTTCCCACAGCCTGTGTTCCTCCTGAACACTTTTAACAACATTTGTAGTCACTGCATGTCCCTTTCAGCTCCCTCTGCTCACATCACATAATAGATGCTCCAGGTATACTGAATGACATCTAGGAATCAAAGCCAACACAGAGAATACTAATGAGTTTTAACTTCTCAAAAATTAATCAATGTGAGCTCATCTCCTGCAGTGCAGGAAAAAATCTTCAGTTTTATTCAGTCCTTATACTTTTGAACTCTGTTAACTGATGATCTGAATGGTTTTGGAGGAAGGGATAATATTTTTGCCATTATAGCATTTTCTCCCTCCCCATCCATCTGGTTATGTTTTAAGCCTAGGAATGTTAAGAAAAGGAAAGAAAGGGACAGAATCAGGGTTTAGCAGTTGAAGACACTATCTTGAGGCTTCCCTTTCAAGGAACTTACTTTTGAGGGGGAGCAGAATACATGATGCCCAAATATGCTGCTTTGTCATGTGGATTATTTTCAACCGAAGGCAATTGAGACCCAGCAGATTCAAGAAAAACTTTTTTTCTCCCTTAAGTACCTAAAAGAACCCAGATAAGAGGGTTACCTAGGTGGCTCAGTCAGGCAAGCAACTGCCTCTTGATTTTGGCTCAGGTCATGATCTCAGGGTTGTGAGATCCAGCCCCCTGAGTTTGGCTCCATGCGCCAAGAGGAGTCTGCTTAAGATTCTTTCTCTCCCTCTCCCTCTGCACCCCCTCAAATAAATAGATAAATATTTTAAAAACTAAAATAAAATAATAAATAAATAAATAAATAGATAGATAGATAGATAGATAAATAAATAAATAAATAAATAAATAAATAAATAAATAAATAGATAAATAAAATAATTTAAATAAGGGGCCTGGCTTAGGAGAGAGCTATTATCAAAGATAACGTTTACCTGAATGACCTACCTGTATGGCAGGGCAAACATCTAATCATCAATCTGCTCTTTTGCTGTCTTGTGAATTACCCTATTCCCCTTTGAAGCCCCAGGCAACTACCTCATTCCTTAGCTCAGGATGACATAGAAGCCTCAATGCCAGACTTGTCTTTAGTTTCATATTCTCAAGGGTCCCATACGTACATAATTAATTCATTTTTCTTTTGTTAAATTGTCCTATTTGATTTGATTATTAGACCAGCTAAAGAATCAAGTAGAGTAAAAGGAGAACTTTTCTTCCCCAACACTTTATATAATATTTTTTTATACAAAACAAAACAAACTACAGCAATCTATCTCCCTTTAAGGGTGACAAATAAACGCCGCCTGCAGCCCAGGGCATGATCCTGGAGACCCTGGATCGAGTCCCACGTCAGGCTCTCTGCATGGAGCCTGCTTCTCCCTCTGCCTGTGTCTCTGCCTCTCTCTCTCGTTCTCTCTCTCTCTGTCTCTATGAATAAATAAATAAAATCTTTAACAACAACAAAAAAAAAGAGTGACAAATAAAGTTTCAAGAATATATAATCAAAAAATAAAATAAGGGCAGCCTGGGTGGTTCAGCGGTTTAGCACCACCTTCAGCCCAGGGCCTGATCCTAGAGACCTGGGATTAAGTCCCACATCAGGCTGCCTGCATGGAGCCTGCTTCTCCCTCTGCCTGTGTCTCTGCGCCCCCTCCCCCACTGTCTCTCATGAATAAATAAAATCTTTACAAAAATATAATTAAATAATTTATCAGATATTTTCTACACAGGATTTTAGTTCAATGTTCAGTATTCATCACTGTTCCTATTTATTTGAAAACAAAGTCTCTATAGCATGACATCATCAGGTCTCAAGGGTTATAGACAAGAAGTATATCACAATCCATATTTTTATTAGTAAGTAATATAATAATACAATCTTAAAATTCTTCAGTATTATTTTCTGAGGAGCCAGAACAATTTGTGTATATTCAATATTGCCTACTTTTTAGTTAAAGTAAAGTTATATTGTAAAACAAAATTGTTTTAATGATGGCTAGTTGACATTACTTTATAGAAATTACATGTGGGGAACATAGTTTCCACATCACAATATTTTAATCTATTACAAGATTTGTCAAGCTCTCCCAGTCCCTGGGACCCTTTTTTCAGGGGAAAAATACTCTAGAGCTATGCACCTAACATCTCCCTGATTATTTGCTCACCTGTTCAATCCTTTTCCTCCACCTCACCTATAACCAAAATAAGTAAATGGGATATTATAGTCTTACTGTTGAAAAAATGGCATAAACAAAGAAGTACACTATTAAAGGATAACATTATTTATTTAAAGCCAACTTAAAAACGACACTTCAACATATCTTACATTAAAACAGCAATGGAGCTCAGTGCCCAAAGAATTTTGAGAACCCACTGTGGTTCATTTGTGTTCTACAGATCATACTTGAAAGATCCTGGCTCTTTTCAACTTTTGAGTTTTTGTTTTATTTTGCTTTTGTTTTATTTTGTTTTTAAGATTGAAATCAGATAAAGGCTATGAAGGTGCTTCACGAGAAAACTCAAAAGTACTGGATAAATATAAAATATTATCTTTAATTGGTATAAAGTACCCTTCCTCCACCTATTCCTCATCATGGTAGTATGTGAAGGTTTTCAATTGAGAGGAAGTTTGTGGGCAAAAGAGTGTTGGAGATGAAACTTAAAACTGATAGGAACATCCATCACCTTAATGTAGTCTTTACAGTTTGCAAACTGACTGACTATAGTGTTTCTTAGAATAGATCAAGAAAATGTATTTCATCAACATGTTGACATAATTGTCATATATATATGACAATCTCAAAATAAAGAGAATTGCAATAAAGAATAAAGAACATATTCTTAAGTCGTTTGAGAGTCAGTTGCTGCTATAGTATATTTTCAAGAATGGTAATTATTATAATATTATCAAATGAGTAGTATTAAAAGTAGAATCACATTTAATTTGGCAATATTTTTACACAGAAAGAGTGAACAGTAAGTTATTTTATCTTTATTTGCATTCTAAACTACTTCTAGTAGACTACTTCTGTTTGTTTTGTTTTGTTTTGTTTTGTTTTTACAAAAGCATATAAGAATCATTAAGGACCAAGTAAGCCAAATCTATCATCACAGATAAGGAAATCCATGCCTGGTTAATTCATTTGCCCTGGGCCACCAGGTTACATGTAAATTATGTTAGATTTGAGAAATCTTGGTCTTTTTATCACTGCTCTCAAAGAAAAGCAAGACTACAAATCTTTAAAAGATTTTCCTTATTTATTTTAGAGAGAGAGAGCATAAGCAGAGGGAGGGGCAGAGGGAGAGAGAGAGAGAGAATCTCAGGTGGACTTTGTGCTCAGCAAGGAGCCCTACAAACAGCTCAGTCTCACCACCTTGAGATCATAACCTGAGCGGAAATCACAAGTTAGATGCTTAACCTACTAAGCCACCCAGATACCCCAAGACTACAATTTTTTATGTGTCTCTTCTTTTCAAAAAGATTTAGTGGTGTTCATGTTTGATGTAAAACTAACTGAGAAGAAAATTCTGACAGAAAAGATATATACATAGATGTCAATTTGGAAGCCTTTGGTTTAGAATCTGTTTTTGACTTGACCAGGGAAATTAACAGAGGAAAACAGGGTCACAAAAAAGGCACAAATGATTTATAATCAGTCTTGCAGTTTATAGACTTATATTCTATTTGGGTCAATGTGTTTTGAATACATGCCAAGTAATTCAAAGTTTACCCAGAGCTTAATTAATGGCAAAATAGAAACCTATATGTATTTTAAGATTGATCACGGAAATTCTCCGAATTAGATAAACTATATGTCAATAATTAAGATTCAACTCTACTGTTTTATTACTTTAAGAAGCAGTAAAACTTTGGATACAAAGACTGTACTTCTAACACTCTGAGCTTTATGTTTTTAATGATTCTTTTTCTTAATATTTCTTTCTAGAAACTAGAGTCTTTTTTTTTTCATGAAAAAAAATTCTATTTCTGATTTCTTCCCTGTCAAAAAGCCAGTTTTTTTTCTCTTTTAGAGCATGGAATGAAACCTCTGGGTGCTTTATGCCTTAAATGACAAAATGAATCTGTGATGGTCTTCTTCTAATATACAAATGAAGATGCTAGTTGCTTTATCTAGTCTAATCAGTAACATGCCTTACTATACAGTGTACCATGCTCTCTTGGCAAAGGCCTCTGTGTGTGTACGTGTGTGTAGTTTGTGGTGTGTGTGTCTGCATGTGTGTGATATATGTGTGGTTGTGTGTGGTGCATGTGTGTATCAGTGTGTGTATAGTATTTGTGTATGGTATGTGTATGGTGTTTGTGTGTGGTGTTTATGTAGTATACGTGTGGTTGTGTGCATGTGTGGTTTGTGTGTGTGATATATGTGTGATGTGTATGTGTGTGTGTGGTGTTTGTGTGGTGTATGTGTAGTTGTGTGCGTGTGTGGTTTGTGTGTGTGGCATATGTGTGATGTATATGTGGGGGTGTGTGGTATATGTGTGTATGTGGTGTTTGTGGCAGATTCTGCTGAAATTCCCAGGGATACATATTGAATCAGCTTGACTCTGTCTTCTGAAGCTCCTTGTAGTGTTAAATCCTTTTTGTTTACTCTCTGTTCTGTGACTGGATTGTTGGATTTCTAAGTACATTAACATTAAGCAAACACAAAGAGATTATTATCCCCTCACATGTATTCAAAGTTGAATAAAAGTTCACTCCATCTCACATTAAATGCCCTCCAATACCTATTTTCAGCACTAATCTGTCTTCTAAATGTATGAGTAGAGGAATGACTTTGAGAAGTAGCCTGTTCTTTTTTATTTCAGAGTGTAATATATTTTTTAAAAACCAGAGCTTTGATCCATGTGCCATATATCTCTTCTTGAACAGAGAATTGGAAACTCACTGGCAGAATCAGAACCCTCTAACAAAGAACCCAAGGAAAGAAAGGGCACCATATTTTAAGAGAGCAGAATTCAGCTTTTCATTTATTTCTTGTCATTTTGATACCACCTTGTCCCTGTTGCAAGTGTTTCAAACTAGGCAGATGATGAAGCACTCCATCCATGTACTCTCCTCTTGGTAATCTAAGTCAGTGAAAAAGAACATAGACTCAGGTAGGCTAATGTGAAAGATAATCCAGAAGTCACACACAGAAGTCTGTTTTAGAATGTATAATGTTTTGTGGTAGAAGTATCCTGCAAATTTAGGATTATTTTGCTTTTGCTATTGACCATACCAGCTGGCAGAGCTTTCATGGATAATGAGGGAAGACGGCTCAATTTTTAAACCACTTCGGTAATTCTTACCCTCAGTCAAAGACAACACAGAGTCCACAAATAAATGTGGCATTTTATGGAGCCAGAAGGACTAGAGAAACCATGATCGCTTCAGGTTCTTCACTGGGTCTGTTTATAGAAATCAGCCTGGTTTATTATGATTGTTAATGATTATTACAAGATAATGTTAGATTTCTGGATCAGGGTGTATTCTTTCTCACTTTATTCAGGTACATCATGAATTCTGTTTCTTTTAGCACCTACTGATCATTCTACTGCGAGTCCTGAATGTTGATCAAGGAGCTGTGCTTTTTAATCCTATTGCTTTTTACAAATTAAGTATTTGCAAATTGATTTTGCATGAAGTATTTGGATTCTTTTGCAATACAATTGAAGTAGGTTTGTTTTTTTTTCAGTTTTATACATATCTGAGTCTTGAACATCTGTATTAACTTTCAAGTGTCAAAATTCATCATTTTTTACTATATGCATTATTAAGCTGTAAATTGGGTGTGTGTGAAAATATATGCTTTAATTTGCACATGGGCAATTAAGCAGGAAAACCTTTAGAGGCAGAGAAATAAATGGTATGTTTTACTTCCTTAAGAGGATAGTGCTATAGGATGTCCAAACAGTGTGTGTGTGGAGGGGGACCTATAAGCACCTATATAATAAAATAATAAAAACATAAAACTGTCAGCATCAAGATTGCTTTTTCATAATGTAACATGACAAAAATGTCACTGCCTCATTAACTAAGCAACTATCTTTTTCTACTCTGCATAAATCTAACTTCTAAGCTTTCCCAAATCCTTTCCAGAATGAAGCAGGGGTTCTATTAATAAACAAAATTAAATGAAATAAAATAAAATATCTTATATGATATCTTTCAGACATCAAATCTTATTGGAGGGTGATTTTGCAGTGTATATTAAAAGTTAAAACCTGCATAACCCATTGACAATCTTATATATAGGGCTCTGTCCCATTTGTGCATACAGATATTTGTACGAAGACATTCACTGCAATATTGTTAGCAATATAAAAACTTGGTATTACAACTCAAGTGTCTCTCAATAAAAAAGTGGTTTTTCATTTTTTTTAAATTACAATGTATAATGAAGTAGTATGCTGACAACTAGAGGTTAAAAAAAAAAAAAAAAAGAATGAAATGGCCATGGGACAACTTGGAAAGATGGTCCACAGCATGTTGTTGATGTGAAATAAGCAGTTGTAGATTACTGGCTGTAGCTCAGTCTCACTGTAGAAATAAAATACTAGGTGAATGTGTGCACATATACGTGTGTGCATGCATGCGTGTATGAGCTATCTAATTATATTGGTTTTGGCAATGGGAAAAATAATAGTTTCCCATTTTCAAATCTATTCCTTTTCTTCCTCTCCCTTACGTTTTGATTCTGATGTTCAGTTTTTGTTTATGCAAAATCAAATACAGTTTTTTCAAATTAGCGCCAGCAAAATTTGAGTCAAAGCTGTTATAACCCACATACCACATTGATTTTATTTTAAAATATGAATGGTTTAGATGTTCCAATACTGGTTTCCTGTATTGGAATGGAATGCATGGTTTGTGTCACTTAACTTTTCCTCCCTTTTACAACACAATTAACTGGTCACCACCTGGTTATCACCATGCTCCAGGATATTCAATGGCGAGTTAGGCTATTTTTGTTTATTTTTTGTGAGCTATGTCAGCAGATAATATTCATATTTTAATACCTCCGTGGCTGAGCATCAAAGCCCCATAACTCCCTCAGCCTTCCTCCTTCCTGCTACTTGTTCACTGACCTTTTACAAATTTAATTATTTATACCCAATTTGGTTTCTTCTCTCTTTCTTTTTGCCTGCTAACATATCTAATGTAGAATTGATATTGTCAACCGTGCAGTGGAATGTGCTTCAGGAAATCTCTTGCCTTCTAAAGCCAAGTGACAAATGAAAAGGAAAATGCCAAAGGATTTTGCAATTTGAAACACAGAGGCTAAAATAGAATGCATTGCTGAAGTTATGGTGTAACATATTCATTTCTCTCTTGCAGGGAAGAATTTTTCATGATATCTGGAGCAGGTCTCCTGACCAGCTATTCAATAAAGCACCCAAGCATAAGACTGATCCCCTAATCCCACATCACTATAAGAATGGGTCAAATAAGTTAATATCTGATTGACCCCACTTCTTGTAATAAGATGTCACAGTGTGGCTTATCTTATTACCTGTTTGACTGTCACTTAGACTTGTTCTGCCATTTTGAGAAGAATTAAATCATAAAGGGAGAAAAAATACAAAAAGTCTGAGAAACAGGAAAGATTGGTAGATGACAATAGCAATTCTGGTATTTTAATGAAGTTAGGACTCAATTTAATAAGGTATATTAAGAATTCTTACTGAATTCTGTTCAATTAAGGACATTAATTAAATAGTTATGAGGAAATGTTGATCTCAAATGTGTTTTGATATAGTTGGAGAAAAGAGCCTAAATGTGCATTCCTCTTCGTTTTCCTTCCTAAATGTGCATTCCTCTTAGTTTTCCTTAACTGTGGACTGATTCAAAGATCTAATTAGTGATTCGCTTTTTTTTACTGATTTACTGATTTACTTTTATTCCCTAACAGTTAATGAAGAAGATAAAATAAAACTTAAGAGTCAGAAAATAGCTCTTTATCACTATTTCAGATTTAAAAAGTTGAAAAATAAAGAACAAAAGAGAGAAGGAAGAAGGAAGAGAGAGAGATGGAAAGGAAATAGAAAGAAAAGAAAGAAAGAAAGAAAGAAAGAAAGAAAGAAAGAAAGAAAGAAAGAAAAGAAAGAAAGAAAGAAAGAAAGAAAGAAAGAAAGAAAGAAAGAAAGAAAGAAAGAAAAGAAAGAAAGAAAGAAAGAAAGAAAGAAAGAAAGAAAGAAAGAAAGAAACCAAAACTTTGTTGGTGAACCAATACAAGAAATGATAAATTTACTTAAAAATCCCTTTTAATGTATACATTTTTAAGATTCATTTATTTTAGAGAGGGAGAGAGAGAGAATGCATGTGTGTAGGATTTGGGAGGAGGGAGGAAAGGAGGTGGGGAGAGGCAGAGGGAGAGGGAGAGAGAGAATCTCAAGTAGACTCCCCACTGAGCATAGAGCCTGAAGAAGGGGATGGGGATGGAGGGGCAGGATCTCAGGACCCTAAGATCATGACCCTGAGATGCTGACCTGAATCAAAACCAAAACTGACAGATGCTCAACTGACACCCAGGTGCCCCTGAAATTCTTTTTTTTTTTTTTTAATTCAGTCACTGTTCAGAAATTTACTAACTTTATTTTATCATTATATTTTGGGGTCATGGGGGGCATTAAGTTTGTCTATTTTTTCATGTGATAATTTTCTTCCTTTCACCACAAAAAGGTAAGTATAGGATGATGGCACTGATATATCAGAAGTCTTGAAATTTCCATTTCTACACCATAGCTTTAATGAATTTTCTTCTTTTTTCCTCAAATTGGAAATGAGCAGAGGAATAAGTGTATGAAGGGTAAATAAGACAATATTAAATGTATAGTTTTGGAAAATATTGAAGTGCATACTTAAATTCTTTTTTAAATATAGATTTGGTTCATAAGCATCAAAGAATTTTTATTCACGTTATTTTAGCAACCTTATATTGTATCATAATAAGAATAACTTTTAAAAATACCTAGATATTAGATTTGTTTCATTTATCTACATAGACATACTCTGTGTGTGTGCGTGTGTGCTTAACATTTATATGTGCACATGTGTGCATAACTTTTTATTCTAAGATAAGACAAATCATTGATTTATTACTAGTAATGGGTCTTTAACTATGTCAATACTTATGGCCAATATTCACCACTGTTAAAAATTTATTTCATATGTGATTAATTAAGGTTTTGTTTTGTTTTTAATAAAAGACAGTGGGAGGCCGCTTATTTCAGAGCTCACATCTTTTGTTTTTCCCAGAGTGTTCCTAACTTGTCACATATTTGTTAGGGGTTGGGAGAGTGTCCACGTTCTGACAGTCCTCTTTCAGGTTTGAGGATGGTGATGATTAATACAATGGACTGCTATTTCCTGTGAAAACAGCAATGCTTAGTTGAAATGCTTTCTAGTAAATGAAGAAAAGAACATTCATCTAAGGAATTTTGGAGGGAGAAACAAGTGCATTGGCAATATCTGTTTAATATAATGATTCTACCCCCATGCTGGTTCTTCAGTGTTTCTTTCATTGATTAGACATTTCACTTTAGTATTAACTTAATATATTAAGGGATTTGCTTGTATTCTTATCCAGGAAATATCACTTTAATTTCTTTATCAGGGTCAATAGGCCATTATGGTTAAAGATGTATAGAAATAGCATCATTCTTGGATTATAGTGTACACTTAGTAGAAATGATTCTTTTCAGCCTGATGATAATTAACACAATGTTTCCTTAAAAAGATAGTAATCTTGGGATCCTTGGGTGGCTCAGCAGTTTAGCGCCTGCCTTCAGCCCAGGGCGTGATCCTGGAGTCCCGGGATCGAGTCCCACATCAGGCTCCCTACATGGAGCCTGCTTCTCCCTCTGCCTGTGTCTCTGCCTCTCTCTCTCTCTCTCTCTCTCTCTCTCTCTGTGTTTCTCATGAATAAATAAATAAAATCTAAAAAAAAAAGATAGTAATCTTGGCAAGGTGACTTGGATGGTTAAGTTCAAGAGAAGTGGTAAGTAAGGTCTAATGAGAGATACATGATCTTTTTTGCTCTCTGTATCTCAGTTATAATTCTTTTACTCCTAACCTAATATTGTTATTCTAGGATTTCTTTGTGTTGCCCAGGAAGCATTAGATATTTACACATCATAGCAGGTTATGTCTATTTAAGTGAATGGCTGAAATATTCCATCTATCTTGCATCTGTTTCGCACTTACAGGTCTTCCAGGTGAAATTTCAGATAAACATGCAAACTCCTGTTCATAAATGTATGTGTGTGTTTGTAACTTTTTATTCTCAGATAAGACAATAGTAAGGATTAAAGTAAGCAAATTAACATTTCTCTTACCATTTTTTTAAAATATTTTATTTATTTATTCATGAGAGACAGAGAGAGGCAGAGACATAGGCAGAGGGAGAAGCAGGCTCCATGCAGGGAGCCTGATGTGGGACTCAATCCTGGGACTCCAGGATCATGCCCTGGGCCAAAGGCAAGCGCTTAACTGCTGAGGCAGCCAGGCATCCCATCTCTTACCATTCTTAAAAGCTTTTTTCCTCCCAAATAATGAATTCATGATATATTGAGGCTTATTTTTTATTACTTTTGATTTTTATAAAACATTAATTATATATTTTAGATAGCAACCAGTAGAAAATACACCTAAGTAGTAAAACAAATTCTACCTATTGAAACATATTACTTATTTTTTGATATGTGTATATTTTTCCAAATTTGTTTATTTGATGAGTATTTTCCCCATATGTACATATATATGCATATATGTAGAGATATAAATGGTTTTATATGCCATATATTATAGCACCTGCTATTTTCTTAAGGCGATATATCATCAACTCTTTATATATTAATATGTCAATTAATGGTTTCACTTGCCATAATATCTAACTAATCCCTCTTATTGGACATTAGTAGTGTTTCTAGTTTTTGATATTATGAATAATGTTATTATGCTTAGGATAAATTTATCTAAGTCAATTCTTTAATCTTAATATATATTTATATTATGACCGAGAATTAGATTCCTAATTTAAAATGTAGTGAATATGTTACAACCAACTCTGAAAAGCTTTATTCATATTATTAAAAATAATATTTTTGAGTGCTTGGGTATCTCAGTTGGTTAAGTGGCTGCCTTTGGCTCCAGTCATGATCCCAGGATCTTGGGGTCGAGCCCCACAGTGGGGAGCCTACTTCTCCTTCTCCCTCTGCCTGTCGCTCCACCTGCTTGTGCTCTCTCTCTTTCTCTGTCAAATAAATAACATCTTTGAAAATAATAAAAATATTTTATAAGATCCTTGGCACAACAGCCCTCAAAAGGCATGAGTTAGAACGTCTTTCGAGAAAGTATTGGTCCCTCTGAAAACCATGTTGCGCTACATAGAGATTCAAAGTTGGTATTTTATCTTCCATATTTTGAGGAGCAGTTTCTAGTAACTATAAGGACTTATAAATAACTAATGTTGGTTTAGGAAGACAGATATATAATACACAGCTCTTTGTGATGTGCTCCTTCTTGCAGAAGATAAAGCCTCAGAATGAATATTCCTTGAAAAACCCAAGTGGCTGTGTGGAAAATTAGGTATGCCTAGTTAACAGCAAGATGAGCTTAGTGTCTTGCAAATAAGGTGGTTCTAACATTATGGTTTTTAAAAGTTTTAACAGTATAGTTTTAAAATTTATCTTTTGTTTATATAACTTCTACTGCAAGAAATCAAAATACTCAAAAATATATAAACTATATGTCCAAACATTTTTCTATGCCAAATTAAGCACTATGAATGGGAATACATTATAAATATTTTTTGTAACTTGATTTTTGAAGTGACAATATGTAATATAGATCCAACTCATTCTTTTGAATGGTTTCATAGTATCCAGTTGTATGGTTATAGTATAAATTATTTGATCATCTCCCTATTTTTACTGTAATGAAAACTATTCAAATTTGTATTTAAAAATCTTTAATTTATTGAAAGCCTGAGTTATTTATATGTATTGTATCATTTAAACCCTATAACACCCCTAAAAGTGGAAACAATACTTCAAAGAATATCTTTAGAGAAACATGATGATATATTTATTTTTTCTATTTTGATCACTGGAATTACAGGGTCGTAGAGTAAATCATTTAAACATATAGAGATCATGTTCATTCATCTCTCTAATTGATAGAAAATTTAAAACTGGAATGTTTTGTTTTAGAGATGTTTATTATTTTACACATGAACATAGAGATGAACTTTTCAGGATCTTTCCATCATTAGAAATTCCTTCCAAAAGAACCCTTTAGCTTTGATGTTTTCCAAATGAACCGGATTAAAATAACTTCTTAGAACTGGATGCACTTGAGAGTTTGGTCCAGTGTTATTCATAACCCTAAAAGCTCTTTGTCTTTTTTTTCCTGTGTGTGTTTTACTTTTTTTTTTGTATTTTATTTAAATTAAATTAATTAACATATAGTACAGTATTGGTTTCAGAGGTAGAGGTCAGTGATTCATCAGTCTAATATAATACCCAGGGAAACCTCTTTGTCTTTCATTCATTGCTCTTACTATTCACATGCTCCCAGAAAATATCTTCTTTTAAAAGATTTTAAAAGCACTGGTTGAATCACTTTGTGAGAACTGATGTTTGGAAAAAGACATTGTGAGCAGTTGTATAGCAATCAACTCTTGCATTGGCATAAAACAGCGTCCAGGCACAGTTGATGAGAAGCCTGTTCATGTCCATTTCCCATCTTCCTAGCCCTTTGTTGGAGGCCGTGCTGTCTCCTCTCCCACTGCAGCACAAGCTTAGGGCAGACTTAATTGTCACATCACTTAACTTTAGATGCAAGAACAAGCATCCACCTGGTCACAAGAGGTAATTCTCCATTCCAAAGCCTCCTACTTGCACTCTCTTTCCCACACATACCCAAACCCTGAAATCTCCTGCTTCAACTACCCTGCAACTACCATTATTGCAGGCTCTTTGCAGCGCTAAACACTCCAAACCCTTGGCATATCTTCTTTTTCTTCTTCCTATCCTCCACATTTCTCCTTAGGAAACAATACTCTGTTATGTTTACGAGTACAGACATAAGTAACATCTGGTGAGAACCTGAAGGCAATTAATCTAATTTCTCAAAGCCTGAGTTTGTTCTTGGTTATAATAGGGTTAGAATTAAAATTAAGGACAGAGTGTTGTGATCATTAAATGAGATAGTACATTAGCTGTTACTGTGGCTGTTGTTGGTTCCCTGCCATAACTCAGTAAAAGTGAATTTTTAACCATGCCGTAGTCCATATGGTCAGGGTATGGGGTACATGCCCACATTTAATAATCCAGGCCTCTTCCATCATATGGCTTGATCTGAGTCCTCCACTGGATCCTCTTCCTTCCAGTTAGCAGACAAAGGAAAAGAGAGAGTGTGGAAGATTATTTGAGTAGCAAACCCAAAGATCACGTACATCCTCCCTCACACATTTTGTTGGACGGAAATCCATCATATGACCCAGTCTTCTAAACACAGAAGAGCAGAGAAATGTAATCTGTTTGTATGCCCAGGAGAAAGAGAACACAGATGTTGGTGAACATTTCAGCAAGCCTCTGCTGTGATTATCACTTGGATATAAAATCAACATATTTTTGTTAATTGGCAGAACCTCTAAGCATTCCTTTGACAGTTGTTTGCTTTGTTGAAGTTTAACACAGCCAAACCCAGAAATCAAAGGTTCTTGCAGTGATTGGAAACAATTTAATACAAATATATTATTGCAAATGCTTGTAATTTCTAGTGCTTTTTATTTTTTTACCAAAAAAAGAACTTTTTTTAAAAATAGTCATTTTTATACACTTTTATGAGCATAATAATTGACAGAGTGCATAAGTCATGTTTGACCCCAGTTGGCACTTAAATAGATATATAGATTAAAAAATTGATAAATGGGAAATAAAGCAAATATCTTTGCTAGTTATCTTTTATTACTCTATATTTTTAATTAAAATGTGCTATATTTCTTAATTTTTAAAAAGCATATTTTGAAATATAAAAAGTGAATATTTAGCAATTGTATATTCTCTTAAATTTTTATTACTTCTGATTTAATCTGAAAGTAGAAGTCACCATGCATTTGGGAAAGAAAACATCAGGAACAGGAAATGCTTTTGGTCAGCATACTTAATATAGAAAAGTAGGTTTATTAATACAATGTCGTCTTCCATTTTGGAAGATGATATTTCTGGTGAGAAGTATATCTAAGTGGGCCAATGGGGAAAGAGTATAAACCAATTGAAGTGATTTTTGAAAAGAAATACAATATGAAAAGAAAGGGAGGGCAACCCCGGTGGCTCAGCGGTTTGGCGCCGCCTTCGGCCCAGGGCGAGATCCTGGAGACCCGGGATCGAGTCCCACACTGGGCTCTCTGCATGGAGCCTGCTTCTCCCTCTGCCTGTGTCTCTGCCTCTCTCTCTCTCTCTCTCGAATCAATAAATAAAATCTTAAAAAAAAAAAAAAGAAAAGAAAAGAAAGGGAATCATTGTAGATGCAGTCATTTACTTCAGTACTGCTCTTAGAGCCAATGTTACTGAACGACCCACAGACCATCCACCCATTCTTTTATTCATCCATGTAGTGAGAATTTATTGCGCACCTGATGTGTGTCATATTAGATCTTTTTACAGAAAGTTTTCCTTAATATTAGGTTCAGGGTTTTAGCAACCTACTGATTTAGCTTTACCTATACAGAGATGTGTAAATGGATAGGAAGAGTGAGAAATATATATAATTAATCACTGTTGCATTTGATGTTGTACTGTTTTATAATTAAAAGCTCATTTAAGATTCAAGTTCTGCGATCTTTCATGAAAAATTTAATTTCAGTCAGTAACTACTAACTTACCTCTCAGAGAAGTTATGAATCTTCTCCTCCACCAACTGTATATAGTAGGATTTTTCTATAATTTCCTTAAATTAAACTTACAAGTTAACTTAAAAGTTTTACTCACTTAATGGATAAAATATAATCCTAATTTTAATTTTTTCATAACTGTGAGTTTGTATATTTTTTTCATATCTTTTGTTCACAAGTGCCTTTTTTCTTTGAGTTTTCTCTTACTAATTCTTTGATTTTTCCAGTTGGCCTTTTTTTTTTTTTAAAGATTTTATTTATGTATTCATGAGAAACACAGAAAGAGAGGCAGAGAGATAGGCAGAGGGAGAAGCAGACCCCATGCAGGGAGCCCGATGTGGGACTCGATCCTGATCCTGGAGTCCCAGGAGCCAAAGGCAGATGCTCAACCACTGAGCCACCCAGGGCGTCCCTCCAGTTGACCTTTGATACCACTTAAACACTGCTGCTAGATTTTCTCAGTGATCGAGACTTGCATTTTTTATCAACCATGCACTTATAAAAACTCTGTTGTTAATGATGACAATCTATAAACATAGATGCTTTGAAAAGTGTGAATAAAATTCAACTGATTTGATTTTCTTCACAAAGATTGTGTTGGGATAAGCAAAACACTATTTATTATGCTGCAATCAATCAACCATTCCATAAATATTGATTAATTTCTTCAGGCATCCATATATGATTAGTAAAATAATTATCAGTATTCCTTTTATTTACTTGACATCCTCTGAAAACATGATAGGCTTGTTATTCAGCCTCATGCTGGGTAAGCCTAAATGAGTTATTCTTAATTTAGCAGTTCAAAAAATAGTATTTTCTCCATAGTAGCTACCTTTGCCCTTCTCAAAACCACAAGTATTAAATTTTACTATTGAAAACCTACATAACAAGAATGTGACATAGTGGAGTTTAAATTAAAATTGTTTTGAATAATCTGAAAAATAATTTTCCAAAAGCAGGAAATTTTAGTAGAATAAAAAGGAAATGCATTCCATTGTCACCTAATAAGATAATAAAGACATCAGAGATTTGTACTCTGTTTCTGGATTGGCAGTATTAAGTCAAACATCAAGTGTTCTAGTCCTGTCTCCTTCTTCAGGGGCAACTGTCCTCTCTCCTGAAGTAGTGAATATCTTGCTCTCACAGATTCTTCCCCTTCACCATATCCCTAGAGACATGGAGAGCAGGAGTGAGCATGCTTTTATTTAAAAGGCTCAACAGTAGGTATTTTAGGCTTTGTGGGCCAAAAAATTATGTCGTACCTTCCCACCTTTTCCCATAGACAAAGTGTAAATGAATGGAGATAGCCCTGTTCCAAAGAACTTTATCTCATGAACAGGTGTCAGCCCAGATTTGGCCCACAGACCAGAATTGGTCAACTGTTGATATGTAGTAATAGTGTGTTTTTAAAAATGTTTTAAAAGCATCAAATTTTTTTTGACATTTTTCTTACATTGAACATCAAGGCTTTGAGATTTATTTCTGTATGCATGGATCGCTTTCATTCACTTAACATGCAATGTAAAACTGTTTATCTTGTCTTAATGATAGGTATTTGTTTACAATTTTCCACTGTTGTCAGCCAATGCTGCAATGATCATTCTTCAGCTTCTTTTCCCTGTGTATGTGTGCGAAAGATTCTCAATGGTACTGTATTGGTATTCTGAATACTTATCAGACTCTGTGTGTCTAAGTTAGCAGGTCAAAAGACATGTGCTAGTAGATGAAAATCAGGCTGAGCTCAGTGAACTTTTCTGGGTGAATTTGGACAGATTCAAAGGGTTGAAGGTATTCTCTTTTTTCCCTACCCCTTCCCCATATTAAGTATTAGGTAATGAAAATGGTGAATTTAAACACTAGGATTCATATATTTAGTTGTTATGTGATCAGAACACAAGGCGTTATTTTTAAACATAGAAATTTGAATCCTTTCTGGCAAAAGACACAGACCAACCCTGCAATAGAACTTTAATAATTTCCATATTTTTTTCAGTGGTTTAATCAAGTACCATTTTATTTTGCTTAACCAATTTTGTGTTTCCTCTTGTTTTCAAGCTAGCTAATTGAAAAGATAGCGTTTATTCAAGATTTTGTTATTCATTAAAACAGAATACAAGTCATTTTACAAATTACACAGGGGAGATAATCCTTAAGTCACTGGGCTTAAGGCTTTCTTGTGTGCATTTTATCAGGCCAGTAGGTGCTCTTTCTTTCTGCACATTTGCTCAGACACACTTCATTCATCAGAACATTTTGTGCCATTTGCCACTTCCTCCAACTGAGTATGTGACTGCAAGTATTTGAGAGTTTTATTCCTCCCTTCCTTCAGACTAGTGAATGCCTAATTTTAAACAAACTATTTCTGCCAGTTTCTCAGTTTAATCCCTGTTGCCATGATTAAGTAGTCCAAAACATTCTTCAATGACGTCTGAGGCTTTGGAATTTAAAAGTAAATTGCTTCTGGGAAAAACAAATCAAACTTGCATTGCAGACCTACAGAAAGTGCATTAAAACATATTACGCTGCACTTTCTTGGTGGAATAAATTGGGAGTCACAGTAATGTTTCTTCTACCAATGTCAGATTCTGAGACACTTCGATTAATTTTGGCTTTAGATTGAGTTTCTCTCCAACACTCTACTCTCTATTTGATGTGTCTACATTTTTCATTGTATCCAATGGCAATTTATGCCATAAATTATTAGCTTTGGGGCCAAAAACTCAGAGAAGAAGGTGAGGCAATATACTAGAGAGAGTGCATGGAGAAGATATGGATTTTATTTGATTACCCATTACTGATTTGCTCTGTGACATTGACCAAACTGTGCTACCTTAGTGGGCCTCTATTTATACCACCCTTCCTGTCTATCTGTGATGGTGTCATGGCTACCATCTTGCACTTGAGATATCTTCTCATGTAGGATGGTGGAGTTGGTGGTAAGAAATACTCTAAAATCCTCCAATGTCACCTAGGCACCTTGCATGCCCTCTGTTAAAAAGAACAGCTTCATAAATTGTGGTACCTGGAGATATCCATTGTGTTTTCTTGCTTAAATCAATAAATTAATTACCTTACCCTTTCTAGCAATAAAGAAGAGATTAATATTTACATTTTAAATTCACATTAAAATTATGTTAGGCCTAACTTTTTAAAAATTATTTTATTAAAGCATAAATGTGTACAGAAAACTCTGCTTATTATACATAAATAGCTTGATAAATTTTCACAAACTGAATATAGGCATTGCAAGCAATACCCATAAGAAGCAACATGGTA
This sequence comes from Canis aureus, assembly GCF_053574225.1. Classification (NCBI taxonomy): domain Eukaryota; kingdom Metazoa; phylum Chordata; class Mammalia; order Carnivora; family Canidae; genus Canis; species Canis aureus. The sequence goes on from NC_135632.1 coordinate 38,063,306, forward strand.
CCAGTCCCCCAAATGACCCCTCATGATCTCTCCTAGTACTACCTTTCCATCCATTAATAACCACTATCCGAACTTTTTACAGATTAGATGAGCCTTATCTGTTTTTGTGCATTATATAAATTGGATCTTATAGTCTGTACCCTTTTATGTGTGACATTTTACCCAAAAATTTTTGTAAGATTCAACCGTACTATTCCCTGTATATATAGATTATTGATTATCATTTTTGCATTGTATTTTTTTGTGTGAACATGTCACAATTTATTTTTCCATTCTAATTTTAACAGATGTCTAGGTAGTTTTCAACTTTTGCCTATTACTAACAATGCCACTGTGAACATTCTAGCATACCACAGTCCAATAGAGCTTTCTATGATGAGAGAAATGTTCTATATCTGCACTAATATGGTTGCCACTAGCCACATTTGGCAAATGAATTCTTGAAATGTGGCTAGTGAGACTAAGGGAATAAACTTGTAATTTTAGTTAATTTTAATTAATTTAAATTTAAAAAGTCTCATTTGAATAGTGGCTACCATATTGGATAGCACGGTTCTAGAACATATCTTTAGTTAAACACATGTACTCATTTCTTTTGGGAATTATTTCTTTTATACCCAGGAGTGGGATTGCTTGATCACAGAATATGCATGGTCAGCTTTAGTGGATATTACCAAGCAGTCTTCTACCAGTAGTGTTCAGCTGACCTAGTTACATTCCCAGCAGTATATGAGAGTTCCAGTTCCTCCACATCTTTGATAATACTTGGTTCTTTCTTTCTTTTTTCTTTTTTCCTTTTTTTTGTACTTTATTTTCTATTAAAAAATAAAACCATGAATGGCTTGACTTTTATAGTTGTCTCCATCATCATCCCATTCCCATTCTTAGCTCCTTTGAAGCTAGTTTTTACAAGAATCAGATCTTTTTAAAAGTACAAAATAGATAACAATAACTCTTTGCTTTAAATCTTTTACCAAATTTCCATGGGCTTCCCAATAAATGCCAGGTTCTTATCAAAGTGATGTGACCTTGATCACTATTTCAGGATTATCACTTCCCACCCTCCCCCAAGCCCAATATATTATAGCTCTGTGGACTCTCTGTAGTTCATCAAATAAGCAACTTCTCTTTTTGCCTTTTGAACTTTGTGGTGTAGTACCTACTGTTTTGAAACCTGTTCTTTCCCATTTCTCAGCCTTTACTGATTTTACCTTGTGTGCTATTCACATGAGCACCAATCTTCTCTTTTGTATTTTATGTTTTAATGTCACCTCTTTACAGGTACCTACTCTACCTACCTATACAACCTCACCTTTCATGTCCTAACAGTTTATCTGGTTTAGTTCTTTTTTAAATTTCATCATTAGTTATAGTCATTCTTTTGGCTAGTTGTTTACTTGCCTTACCTGTATCTCTTTCTCACCCAATGAGATTATAAATTTAATGATTGTAAGGACATGTCTCTTCTGTTTCTGACGCTGGCAGGCCCCTCAAAGGTGTCCCCAGAAGAAATGAAGATATTATGTTAAATGACAAAGAAAGGTTAAAGTTGCTAATTAGCTCACCTTAAATAGGGGAATTATCCTGGATTATCTCTATTGGTTCCATGGAATTACAAGGGTTCTTAAAGGTGGAAGAGGAAAGCAAAAGAAAAGGACAGTTGAAGTGCTATGAGAAGGACCTGACCCACTGTTGCTGGCTGACAATGAAGGAATAGGGACATGAGCCAAAAAATGTGAGTAGCCCACAGAAAGCAAAAAAGGCAAGGAGTCGTGTTCTTCTCAGAGCCTCCAGAGAATAATACAGCCCTGCTGACAACTTGATTTTTAGTTCAATGTCAGACTTCTAACCTACAGAGCTATAAGATAATAAATCTGTATTGTTTTAAGCTACCTCATTTGTAGGATTTTGTTATACCAAGAGAAAAGTAATACTGTACCTAACTAGAATATATAAAGTTAAAAGTAAAAAAAAGACATGAGAGTTTATATGAAATGGGGGAGAGAGCCTATTAGAGGGGATGAGCAGAGAAGTTTTCACGAAAGAGGTTTATTTGATGTAGCATGGCAAAACAAGCTGGACTTAGTTTCATAAGGATACATAGCAAGAACCTTTCAAGCCAAAGATACAGTGTATATAGTAATTGGACAGGAAGACCAATGAAATGTTGAGAGGAACAATGGCTATAGGAGACTCATGGCTTATGATGGTTAAACGTATAACCATCATTTTAATTAATATTATTGCAAATTAAAATATCTATAGTAATAACTAAAGTTCATTATAGCCATCTAATCTCTGAGATTGATACCATCAGTATATTATAGTACTGACAAGCCAGTTGGGGTCTTAATGAGCAAAACTGACTCCTAACAAGATGCAAGAAGAGCATTTAGCTTTTAAAAATTCCAAGAGCATCATAATAATGGGTATAAGAGTAAGACTGTGTAAAAGAAAAGAAGAAATATTTGATGTTTACTATATGCAAGAAACAGTACTTCTAAGTGTTGTGTTATTTAATCCCCAGAATTCCTTGAGATAGATACTATTCTTAATTTTATCTATGAACTAATAATAGTGCTTAGTCCTAGAACAGTTAAGTAAATGGCCTAATGTCTTGCAGGTAGTAGGTTGTGGAGCTGGCATTTGAACTAATACTATATGATTTTGGAAGCCAAGTTTTTGTTAATATCTATGTAAAACAAGCAAAAATTAATCACGATGCAGCTTATCTTAATTTAAAAAGCACTTTGAAAAAAAATATAAATGTCCTACAATCCAATAATTCCATTACTATTTACCAAAAACACTAGTTCAAAAAGATATATACATCCTTATATTTATTGCAGCACTATTCACAATAGCCAAGATATGGAACATATGATCCATTGGTAGGTGAATGGATAAAGAAGATGTGATATCTATATCTATAATTATACAATATATATTATATATTATCCATATTATACAAATTCTATATATATATAAATATATATATTCCATGATATATATCATGGAATATTACCCAGCCATTAAAAAAGAATGAGGAAAAGAATGTTATCTTGTCATTTATGACAACATGGATGGACCTAGAGAGTCTAATGCTAAGTGAAATAAGTCAATCAGAGAAAGACAAATGCCATAAGATTTTACTTATATATGGGATCTAAAAAAAACTCCAAATTGATAAATAAAATGCAGAATCAGACCAAATAAATACAGAGAACAAATGGGTGGTTACTAGAGGGCAGGGAGGTGGAGGCTTCCAGTTATAAAATAAATAAGTCACTAGAATGAAAGGTACAGCATAGGGAATAAAGTCAATAGTAGTGTAATAGCATGATAACTACATGGTAGCTATGCTTGTGATAAGCAGAGCCGAATGCAAAAAGTTATGAAATCACTATGTTGTGCACCTGAAACTAATGTAACATTGTGTTACAATTATGCTTCAACTATGTTCAACTCTACATCAATAAAAATAAACAAATAAATAATAAATAATTTTAAGACTTTGGAGCAATGAAGAATGTCCAAGTTTACTAACTTCCTATTGGCTAAAAATTAATATAAGTTTATATTTCTTTGGATTGTATTTTATGAGACAACTTAGTAATTGAAATAGATAACACATTTAGCTCACAAAAGATAAAACAATGAAAATGAATTGTGCTTCCAGTACTTTCACATCAACTTGCCAAATGAGCCTTTCTCAAATCTGCTATTTTACTTCCAAATTTTACATTAGATTTACAGCCCTATAAGTTCATTTCATGTTTTCAAACTTGATCAAAATTTTCATCCTCAGAGGCCAATTTAAGGTCTTTTTTTCCAATTTAAGATCTTAAGACAACTTGCTTTAATAGATAATTAAAGGAAGCTTAGTGAGAGTTTTACATTTTACAGAAGAAATGGTATCTGGAGGAGTGAAATCATTTCCCAGGTTGTCCACTTACCATGACTCTGTTAAATGCTGGACTTACTGTGCAAATTAGGCACAGGATTGTTTTATGTTTTATGTTGAGTTTTATGTTGATGTTGATATTGAGAGGTCATCCTTTTCAGAGAAACTTAGAGAACTCACATATTAGCTAGGAATAATTTTTTTCTATAATATTTTTATTACCCCTTTGTTGGGCTGTAAGAGAGCCTAATAAAATCTTTAATATAAGTGTTGGTTACCCTAGAATTACTTTTACTATTATTATTTTTCAAATATTATATTTTAATGATGTTATTTAGAATCATCATGAAAATAAAACATAGCAATTATATTTTCAAAAATGATTCAAATAGCTTTTACTATCAACAAAAAATAGTCAAAGCATTACCTAAAATAACTATTAAGTCATTAGCAATTTAACTATTTCTTTTAAAATGGAATTTAAGTTTGGGGCACCTGAATGGCTCAGTCAGTTAAGCATCTTACTCCTGATTTCAGTTCAGATCATGATTCCATGGTCCAATCAATGAGGGAGACAAAACATGAGAGACACCTAATTCTGGGAAATGAACAAGAGGTAGTGGAAAGGGAGGTGGATGAAGGGTTGGGGTGACTGGGCTATGGGCACTGAGGGAGGCACTTGGCTGGATGAGCACTGTGTGTTATGCTATATGTCGGCAAATTGAACTCCAATAAAAAAAATAAAATTAAAAAAAAAGATTCCATGGTCCAGAGATATAGCCCCTTATCAGACTCTATGCTCAGCAGGGAGTCTGCTTGGGGTTCTTTCCCTCTGCCTTCTACCATTCACACATGCTCTCTCTTTAAAAAAAAAAAAAAGAAAAAAGAAAAAAGAAAGCAAATCTTAAAAAAAATAAATAAACTGGAAATTAAGTTTAACGTTATATTAATAATTAACTCAATATTAGGTATTATAAATCCCAAATTGTATAGTTCTAAGTAAAGATTATTATTATACTCCATCAGTAAAAGTGTTAACAAACTCTAATAAAATAAGTACTCTTAAAAGTAATAATACCAGTACTCCTAAAAGTAATAAAATCAATTAGCACAAAAATCATAATCCATTCTCCCTACTTTACTTACTGAATAAACACTTCATGAATTAAAGGAATGTCAATTTTTTAATGTATTATACCTTGAAGATATTCATTATTTCAACTAATCTTTACTTTTCTTATTCACTAAATGAATATTTCTTCTTTTATAAGAGACTGCATATGTCATAGGTGAAAATATCTGTCATTGTTTGCCTCGTAGAATTTGAATTTATGAGAGTTTGGAGAGTTACTTAAAAAGTGAGTTTTAAAATATAATGTAAAAACATTACTCTCGTTTCTATCGTTTTAGATACTCCAGGAATGCAAAAAGAAGGAGAACTTGCATTTTAGATCCAAAATCAAGGTTTTCAAATTTAAAAACATTTCTTCTTTGATTTTGTTTAAAAAGAAGCTACTTTAGAATTCCCTAGAATTATGTTTAACAGCAGGGAACTACCTTGATCAGAAACTCCTTGGAGATTATTCATTTTCTTCTCCTAGAGATGGTCAACAGCAAACGAATGACTGACATAGGATACAAAAGACCAGACCTCTTTCTAATAGGAGGTATGACTTGAGAGTACCCTATCTATATGTTTCTTAGTCCCTTAGGGGTAAGGCTGAGGCTAGACTCACACCTGGGAGAGCATCCTTGCTTAGTTTCTCCCCTTGCTCTATCCTGCTTCCCTCATTCCCTTACAGATTTCACTTGAGAGCACCCATTTGCTCTGCTCTTAGGAAACCCACCTAAATCAATGTCCCATTTCTATAATGCTCCTGTATAACTTCCAGATTAAACATTTTTTAGAAGGACCTCGTTTCTTGCACTTGTTCTAGAGAAGTGTGCTGCTATATCTCTAAATGTCACTCTTCCTTAGATATAGCTCATTCCAGAAGACAATACTTTAAGGAAGAGAAAAAAAACCAAAGGAGTTCTAGAAGAAACCATTATGAACTCTATTTTGGCATCTGGGTGTCTGAAGAGTTAATGGAGAGGAACTGAATGAAAGGTCTCCTGACTTGTGCTCTCTTTCCTCAGCTTACTCATTGCCTCTCTGTACAGTTATTAGGATTTACTGGGATGTTCTGCATGGCTCTGAGTAAAACTGTTTACCTGGAAACAAAAAAGAAAAAGTATTGCTGAACTGTCCCCAGGCTGATGGAATAGGGTAACAGGAATTAGAAAAGTCTGCTCATGAGGCACTGCTCCCAATCAGAGATTGAAATTGTTTACAATCAAAACTAGTCTGGAGACATTCCTCTAAGACTTTGTCTCTTGGAGACCCTCAGAGTGTTTTTGTTTTTGTTTTATCAAAACTATGCTACAGCAACATGACTTTTTCTTTAAGAGAAAAGATAGAGCCTTCTCTCTTGAAAGAATGGATAAGTGAATAAGTGAGTGACCAGCTGGTGGGATGAATGAACGCATCAGTGGCACAATGAGTGATTGAATAGACTTGTTGCGGTGTCCTTGAGAAGTAAGTTTTCTGTTCTTGTCTGTTCTTCAGTTATAAAAAGGTATTACTTAAAATCCACCTAAAAACACAGAGTAAGAGACAAATAAATATTTCTTTCTCTTTATTGTCTTTTTTTCTCACCCTTTCATAATACCAGAATGTATGAATTATTTGGGGGTATTCATTAAGGAAAATACGATGCCAGGACCCGTTCTCTTCCCAAGATGCTTACTAATTTCCAATAAAGTGATTTACACCAGTTTCTTCAGAGGCAAGATTTCTATTCCTTGAGAAACACAATATCTTGAAAATTTAACAAGTATGAGAAGGAAACTTTTTCAGCTTCCAAGAAATAGGTTTGAGATATGTATTTTATTTAAAAAATAGTTTGAAAGTATTATATGTATACATAGTTATATGTATCCTTATAGCCAGAACAATGAAAAAATGAGTATATGAGTTTTTAACACTATAAAAATAGTTTATTACTTTTGAATGAGATTTTACAAAATAAATCAAAGATTAAGTAAAAGTATATACGTGGAAGAAATTCATAGTGAAGCCAGTGTAGCCTTGCATTTGATGGGATGTTCATCACTTTATTGTTTGTCTCAACCTTATACTAGTGAGGGTTCATGAAAATTGTCCTTTGAAACCCTTAAGTGTAGAGAGGTGCTGAATGTAATCTCTGTTTTTTTTTTTGTTTTTTTTTTTTACCTCCACAAACTATCTCTATCATTACATTTAGAAGACAGGTCTATTACAGTGTTGTTTTATTCTTAAAATATCCCAATGCTTTATCATAATGTCTCTGGTATACCATGGGCTTTCACCCTATAATTTCTGAATTGCTACCTTCAAGAGGTAGGCGAATAAATGTTAAGACCAACTGACTCTGAAATATCACTACAATAAATTGACTTAAAAATAAAATAATGAAAATATTTAGATAAAATTTTAGAATATAAAAGAAAATGACTTCAATTAAAAGACGCGCAGGATATTACGGTACTTCTTTATAAATACACTCCCTTTGATTACTTTTGGCAGGATAACTAAATGTGATTGAAATGTATATGTAATATAACACCCTCAGTTTAAGTTAACATGAAATGTCTTGTAGAAAAAAGATATACAGGGCAGCCCTGGTGGCTCAGTGGTTTAGCGCCGCCTGCAGCCTGGGGTGTGATCCTGGAGACATGGGATCCCACGTCAGGCTCCCTGAATGGAGCCTGCTTCTCCCTCTGCCTGTGTCTCTGCCTCTGTGTGTGTGTGTGTGTGTCTCATGAATAAATAAATAAAAATCTTAAAAAAAAAAGAAAAAGAAAAAAGATATACACATGGAGTTATTTTGACATGCTAATGAGAGGATAAATTGGCACAAAATGGCAAGGGCAAGTGTACAGCATTGTTGCATACAATGGCATAGCTCCTGTGAGTTTTAATGGCAAATAAGGTCTGAGGAAACACAGCCAGACCTTCTAATGTGAGCCTTCAAAAGGGCCTTCACTTCATTTATACTGTCATTTTATTCCTTGTCATTAGAATGAAACACCCAGATTTCAATGGCCTACTTCCTTGGCAAATAATAATATAAATAAACAAATTATTTCATTCTGACCTTTCCATTTATCTCTAATTTAAATCACTGCTTTAGGAATTCTACCAATTACATCTCTGACAAACAATAAGAACGGATCAAAATGGGCAGCCATTCAAAAAAAGAATGTTTAAAGATATTGTACTGATACCTTATTCTCAGAATATATTATAAGAATAGGGGTGGTATGGAAATATACTGATATGAGAATGAACAGAATAAGGAAATGGAAAATAATGCAAGTGTGTTAGGTGCACCACCATAATTGAATTTCAGAAAGCCTAAGTGATAATAAACGTTCCGTGTAAAATTAATCACACATTTTTTTTTATTTTTTTTTATTTTTTTAAATTTTTATTTATTTATGATAGTCACACAGAGAGAGAGAGAGAGAGAGGCAGAGACATAAGGCAGAGGGAGAAGCAGGCTCCATGCACCAGGAGCCCGACGTGGGATTCGATCCCGGGTCTCCAGGATCGCGCCCTGGGCCAAAGGCAGGCGCTAAACTGCTGTGCCACCCGGGGATCCCAATCACACATTTTTTGATGTGAATTTTTACTTTCTTGGTTCATCAGGAATCTGTAGATATATCTATAAAAAAACCATAGCATTATCTTCTTTAAACTAGGATGCCTTTGTCCTATTTGGTTTCTGAGCTGGATTTTTTGGAATTTGTTATACAGACTTACAAAATTGCAAACTAATGCCCAAGTTTGCCCATAGACTGTTTTCACCATCAGTAGTAGATACACAGTTATCATCTTCAACCAGGGGTAGATTTTCTGATATTGAAATTGGTGAGATGTTATTATAAAAGAAAAGGAAGAAGTTGATATATTTCTCCTTGGGACACTTCCATGTTGCCCATCATGTGGCTCACTTGTACTTACTTTGATATTTATCTGAGTGTCCAATTACTTCACTTCACTGAGATTTATTTTTCTCTAGAGTTGCAATGATTAGAAGTTGGTAGAAGAAAATTGATAAATGATAAAGTGTAGTGAAACACCATGTTACTCTTCGGGTATACAAAAGCAACCTACTCATCTTTACCAAGTTGTTTGGTTGTAACAAAGCTGGAAAGAGAAGCAAGGGGGGAAATGAGTGATCTAAGAAACACAGAGTTTGGAATTAGAATAGACCTCTAGTATAGCCAGCTGTATTCCAACAAGTAAAGAATTGTGCTTATCCATGATAGGTTAAGTGCCTGACCTCAAATCATACTTTTGTTAGTGGTCATGAGGGCTAGAACCTATTGCCCCTTTCTTGAGTACTAGAGAATCTTCCATAATGTCACTAATATTGGAGGTCTCCTGGGCTTCCCTTTGAAGGTTCTTGTACATGCACTTTAATTTGAACTGCCATTAGTCAAGGTCAGCAGAAACTTGTGAAAATAACAGAACTAATGTAATCTGTTGAATCAGTGATTCTTTCAAGGCCATATGACTGTCAGGATGCTTCTCTCAGTCTATAGTCAGTGGCTTTCCTATGATAATTAATGTCTTGCTTTCTCTTGCAAATATATTACTTGAACAAAAGCCCTAGAATCATAGAAGTTTTAAATCTTCAGGTTTCTTATGTTGTATCTCATCTTTCCCCTTATTTTGTAAATATGCATGTGGACACCCTGGAAAGTTGAAAGGTTCTTCAGATCACATGCCTCCTTTTTTGAATGAATCAAGGCTGGGACTTTCAACTCTGACTTATATTCAGAGACTTTCTCCCAATGCCACAGGTGATACCTTATTCGAATATCAAACAAAATGTTTTGTTTGGTGAAAATAATGTTTGAGGGGATCCCTGGGTGGCGCAGCGGTTTAGCACCTGCCTTTGGCCCAGGGTGCGATCCTGGAGACCCGGGATCGAATCCCACGTTGGGCTCCTGGTGCATGGAGCCTGCTTCTCCCTCTGCCTGTGTCTCTGCCTCTCTCTCTCTCTCTGTGTGACTATCATAAATAAATAAAAAAATTAAAAAAAAATAAAAATGAAAAAAATAAAATAATGTTTGAGAAAAATAATGAATGAATCCAAACTCAGCCTGTTCACCAGGTAAGCTACCAGGTAGTTAGCAAGTCAGCAGGCTGGAAGAAACAGACCATAAAGATCATAGGAAAAGGCCTATGGAAATGAAATAAACAGGTTGTGTCTCTGTTAAATCTTTTGGATCATCGTAAACGCTTTGCCTGATGGTAACTTCACAAGCATCCAGAACTGTGAGTCATTTCTTTCCTTTCCCCTTGCTTTTACCCTTGACTTTTTAGGAGTAGTTCAGTTCTGAATACTTCTGAACAGTTCAGCTGCTAACCCAAATCTATTAGCCATATTCTTCCAGAAATCACTTTCTAATGATGTGAAATTTACTGTCCTTATACCCCAAGGGGCTTCAACTTACTGCTATCCTATAGACCCCTCTCTCCTGAAGGCTCTTTCCTTGCCTTTTTCTGGTTGTATTATTATTATTATTTATTTTGTGTTAACATGATAACATCATTTGACATTATTATTTGGTGAAATCTTTTACATATATTGCAGGGTTGATATGCATGCTTACTCTTCTCAAAGATGTTTAGCACTAACTCATAACACAGAAAAATATACATTGAGCACATTGTCTTCTGTTATTCTTTCCCAAGCCCTAAGAGATACAAGAGGACAGGATCACATCTTTCCTTCAGATAGATTGCCAGCATTGTCCCAAACATGGCCTACCTAGTTCCTTAAATAAAAAAAGAAATACCGAAAAATTATATAACATTCGAAGAGTTAAAGTTTTGAATTTCACATTTCTCTAGACAGGCCTTTAAAAAGAACAATCTCTGGCAGATCACAGACTAACAACGGTAACAGATGTTGGACTGGAAACTGCACAGTCTAGAGGAGAGAAATTAATTTGTGAAAAAGTAGCTTTTTTTTTTTTCCTGTGTGTGTTTTTAATGGCCTTAGCAAAGCAAAATGGAAATATTTGCATTCTCTGCAATCAATTTACATGCTTAAGCATTTGTTTTTCTTCCCATCGTAAACATAATTGTCTGTTCAGTAATAACCCACATAGTGGAAAGAAGGGTCAAGAGATGCTGTGTGTCTTTGGCATCAGCCTGCTGTTAGCAACCAAGTTTTTTAGTCCCCAGTGCTCATTTGGAGTTTCTTTTCCCATTTTTTAATGCACAACTTTGTGAACATCCTGCTAAGATAAAATCGATATGTTTCCCATCTCTATGGTGGAATTTCTTTTCCTTCTGCCATCTGATTCAAATCTGCCATCTCACTTCTCCAGAGCTGCCAACACAACCGTATCCTTTTATCTTCACTGTATTTTGAAACATTATGAAGATGGCCAAAGCAGAGTGGGAGTGGAGACGGTAGAGAATAAAAAAGCAAGCATTGCTTAAGCAAGCATTGAGCCCATTACTTTTTATTTTAAATATTTATCATTTGCTTAGATTTGATCTTGATGAAACCTTATAGTTTGGCAAAGCAGCTGTGTTTAAAGCAACTTACAACAGATTTAAAAAAATAAATGAACTTCCCATTGTGTCCCCTATTTCAATATCAGGCTTTAAGATTTCAGTGATATTGTAATAGTGATGTATCAGGACAGATGGTAGCTATCTACAGTTGGGGTGAACATGGCATAGTGTATAAACTTATCAAATCACTAAGTTGTACACCTGAAACTAATGTAACACTGTGTGTCAACTATACTCCAAGAGAGAGAGAAAGGAAGTTGGAGTGTGAGTGTGAGAATTGTTTCCAAAGGACTTATAGCAGAGGACAAACTGGAAAGAAACATGGAGAAGACTCCACTGAGAGAGATTTGCAATTTACACAGCATTCCAGCCCCATTTCTCTTGCTCCATCACTAGTATATCTGGTTAGAACTTGAAGAATTAACTGGGGCTTCCTGTTTCTCTCTCTTTGTCCCTCCTTGCTACATTAGTCAAGGGAATTAATCAAAAAAATGTCGCTCCATTTTTGTACTGCTTGTTGAAAGCTTCCTTATTTCAGTTAAGTAGAAGTCTATTTTGTTAGCAAGCCCATGCTCTTCCTTTGGGCTACATTTATATATGCAGATCAACTAATTATATAGTACAGATATTTTTAGTGGGTGACAATCTTTTTTCTCTCCCCGTTTCTTTTCTCTTGGGGCATTTTTGAGGAAGTTTTGCTGGGAGCAACTTAAAAAGGATTATTTTTCTGTATTAAAACCTTCAAGTTTAAACAATTTGACTAAATGAAGCAGCGCTCATGAAACTAAAGTCAAAGGTTTAATTCAAGAATGGAACATTTTAGTTGTTGCATAGAAAAACTTTTTTCTGGGGCAGATATCAAGCAGACAACTCCTTTAATTCCATCTGCAGCTCTTCTTTGATCATGCACAATGCTTTTAACACTTATCCCACACATAAACTCAATAAAGTACAAGTAATAGCAGTGAAGGTACAGGGCAGGCTGTTACCAGCACTAAAAAACAAAAGGAAGATATTTCAAAACACAATTCCTTTTGATTGTGGTCAATAGACCACTTTGTTCATAAAGCTTTGACAAAATATAATACATAGAGTAGTTGTGTATGTAATATACACACAGGTCCCAAAAGCCCCCTGGAGAATTTCTCTTGATTAGAACTTTAGTACTTAACTGAAAATTATGGCTTTTGGACTCTTTCATTTTTATTTCTGGTGGACATATCAAATACAAAAGCAACTTGTTTAGCTAACACATTGCATTTCAGCCTCTTTGCCACTTGTGTATTCATTTCCATTAATGTTGGCAACACCATTTGATCTTAAACATCCAACATAAAATTGAGGTGCAGGGAGCTGGAATATTACCTCAATAAGTATAGACAAGCAAGGATTAAATTGACCTCCAACTTCAGATTTTGCTGTCCTTCCTTAGAGTAGGGATATACAGAGGTGCTAAGTTGATTTATGTTAACTTAAAGCTATTTCACTAAAGCAATGACCTTGTACCAATAAATATTTAAGTATCTAGTTCTTTGGGGGATTGATGGAAAAAAACACCATTCTTAAAATAACACAGATCTTCTGTGAAAGCTTTTGACTGCCAGAGAATTTACTCAGAGTGTATTTTAAATAACCTTCATATATAAGAAAAACTAAAACATGGCTACCATAGGCTTTCTACTTTAATCTTTATTTACAGGTTGAATGGAGCCAAAGATGAATGAAAAATGAAATGCTAGAGAGCAAGATAGTTCTGTTTGTTCACAATATGCTGATGAAATCTTCCGTATGGGGACTGAGAAGAAATTAAGGGTGTGTTTTGGGTTTTTTTAAGGGTGTGGATTTTAGTTCTGCTTTCCTTCTTCTTAAAGTTACATGGACACCATCTCTCATGATAGAATTTCTCTGTGCCTCAGTTTTCTTGGACATAAAGCAAAAATAGAGGAAAAAATACTGTGCAAGTTCTTTCAAGGTCTGAAAATTCTTGATTTATATCTCAAAAGTATTTCTACATGATCCATAATTCAAGATACATGTACAATAAGATCTTTGATACAGGCACTTTCAAACCATAGAAAAGGAATATAAATTAAATATATGAATAAACTTAAGTTCATACAGTTGGTAATTAATTATTCTAATTGACTAAAAACTTGCTGTCATGGAACATAGACTAAATCCTTCAAATACTTTTACTGAGAAACAACAAAAATGTGTAGTAAATCTATTAGAGGAATAATTTCCTTTCAAAGTTTTATATAAGATCCTGATTTATGAAAGGATGCTTGATTATTTCCTCTTGCTTTTCTAGAGGGTAAATCAGTATAGAGCTTTTAAAGAGCATTAATACTTTTTTTCCTTTTAACCTTGAGAGTAAACATTCACCTTAATTAACAAATTAGCAAATTAAGGTGGGAGAATTGGTACAGTAGGAGGTAGTATTTTGCATATGATAAAGGTTATCCCAAATCAGCTCTGGTGGGGATGGTGAGCCACTAGCTCAGAAGGTAAGATTCTTTTGTTCAAGAAATCCAAGACTGTACATTTTGTTGCCACTTAAAGCCCAGAAGGTCAGAAATTTCAGATTTTAAGCCAAGTGCTACCTTTTTCCTGGAGGCCTTCCCTGAAGTCTTATTTTTGAAGTGGTCTATAAACAAGGGCATTTATTCCCTGCCCCCTTCCCATGTTCTCCACCCCCTCTTACCCATTACTCCATAGGATGGTGTTCTGCATTTTACATCTATCTCTGCATCCACTGCTTCACAATCACTGAAGACTTTATATCCTCAGCTTTCATGTAAAGAGTTTCTGCTACCACCCTACCAGTATTAAATTCAGGCTCTCCCCCAAAGATACTACTTTATGTCCAACCCTACTGAGTTCTGTTTGTTTTCACTAGGATGGTGGCTGGCTTTCATGCTCTTTTTTGGCTTCTGGATTATTGTTCCTTCTCTGATTTGTAAACACTGCTTCTTTTTTGAGGCTCATGAAAGCTGTCAAGACAACTCTACTCTACTTATCATCTACTGGCCTCCAGAGAATTTGCTTTGTCACTGAAGATTTTTGGCATCTGGATAACTTTACATTTCTAACCCAGTTTCTGCCATCACGTTAGGTGTTTTCAACAACCATTAATTAATTATATTGAACCATACTGTATTGAATTGATGTGATAACTGCTTCAAGCATGACCTCTCAATTTCTTTACCTCATTATCTGCAACATCCTTTTCAATTTCTCTTCAGCCATTCATTCTCAGAGTTGCACTCAAGACCATACAACCTTATGAATGTGTTCTTCCAAAAATCAAGAAATCAACATCCTACTCTTACCCCATAACCTTCTACTTTTCTAAATGTGGTTGTTCAATTAATGATTTTTCTCCAGACTCTTGAGTATGTCTAGTCAATTGACCATCCTCCCTTTTCTTTTTCCCATCCACTAGCTTTGATTTGTCATCTGATTAAATTCTGACCTCAGATGTACTCAATTGCTTGCTTTCTTTGTGTCTCTGCATAAACCATAGACAAAGAAAATCATAAGAGAAAAATGGATTGCTACATGATGATCATCAACCTCAGCTGTGTCTCTGGATTTCCTTGAAAATCTTACTAGGGTCACTAGTTAACTCATTCTCCAATTCTCAATGGCTGTTGCAAATTACCTTCACTCTTCTGAAACTACTGCCACCGTACCTCCTCCCGACACTCAACAGATTACATTTGCTTTCACTTAATTTAGCAGGTGGCAGTCATTCAATGGGAACTCCCTTAATTTGCCACTATCAAAGTTATAAATCTATCTTCAGAACACAGCATTGTCTCCTTCCCTCCTGTTACAATTAAAGATGTGTCTCTCTTTCTAATACTGTTTTCCTTGTGTCTTGAATCCACCTTCCCCTATTCCTTATAAATTTCATTAATAAATATCTTTTTTATCAACTGTAACTCTCTATTTTGGATCTTTTTCATCAATACCTATCTAGGACCAATTTTCTCCAATTAATATCAAAGCAGGGACACCTGAGTGGCTAAGTCGGTTAAGCGTCTGTTAATTTCAGCATGCGTCATAATTTCAGGGTTGTGAGAGCAAGCCCCATGTAGGACTCCACACTGAGCATGGAGCTTGCTTAAGATTCTCTCTCCCCGGGATCCCTGGGTGGCGCAGCGGTTTAGCGCCTGCCTTTGGCCCAGGGCGCGATCCTGGAGACCTGGGATCGAATCCCACGTCGGGCTCCCGGTGCATGGAGCCTGCTTCTCCCTCGGCCTGTGTCTCTGCCCCTCTCTCTCTCTCTGTGACTATCATAAATAAATAAAAAACAAAAAAACTTAAAAAAAAAAAGATTCTCTCTCCCTCTGCTTCTCCCCTCCACCCCTATTTGCATTCTCTTTCTCTAAAAAAAAAAAAAAGGAGAACAATACAAAAGAAGCAGAGACACATTCCTTAATCTCTGTTTCCTTTATCTACTTATAGCATACCTTCTTGAGAGTGGTTAACCTCATGGGCATTCAAACTTATTGCCCATTTCTTCCTTCATTCCTAGGTTTCTGTAGCCACATTCTTGTGGTTTCTCTATCTTATCTATCCAATAAATAATGGCACCCTTGAAAGTAAACCTTAAAATCTTGCTTGTTTGTTTTTCTTATCATATGTCTCTAAACAACTGAATCTAGGGCTTGAGTATCCACATATGATCTACATATGATCCACATATGATTCTCACATTTCTTATCTCCAGTCCTGCTTTGAGCTCCAAATGTGTATAGCTTACTTAATATCTACTCTTAGATATTTCAGAAAGGCTTCCAAGCTCAAATTAAAATAGAAATGACTATCCTCCATCCTCTCCAATATTTTCTCTAGTTGCCCTTAATTTATTGTCCCCATTGGAACCAACAAATGTTTTAAAAGAAATCATGTTGATCATTTTCTTTCCCTTCTAATGTCCAATGTTTCTCTCTTCATTATAGCTTTCAGTGTGCTGATCCATTTAACTAAAGCCCTCTTTCCCTTTTCTTTATTCTCTTAATTTCTGCTCAGATGTCAGAACTCAGCTCAAACTCCCTCATGGAAGCCTTTCTGAGCATTCTCAGACCACATAACTTCATTAGCATTGTGGAACCCTTTTTGACACATATCACAATTTCAACAAAAAGAAAATTTGTATAATTAATTATCCTATATGTTTCTTACCATTTAGAATGTAGTCTCTACTAGGCCAGAGATCACGTGTCTTGATCACCTTTGTATTCCTAACACCCAAAAGGCTTTTTTTGTTGTTAATTTCTAATGGATATTCAACAAATGTATTCTTAGCAGAATGAATGGTTTGGTATCTAAATCACTGGATTTTATTAACAGTTATCTCTTAATACCCTTTGGTTAAAATACAAAATATCTTGATAGGAAAAGAATCCATTTTTAAGTTCAAACTTTGGTCTGTGATCTTAAGTTGAATATAATTTTAAATGGCTTATTTTATTGTATGGCCCAATTTTCCTTTTTATTTTCTATAATATTCCCATGTGTTTTGCTGTCACTTTCTTTTTTCTTTTAATTTTATTTATTCATGAGAGACACAGAGAGAGAGAGGCAGAGGCATAGGCAGAGGGAGAAGCAGGCTCCTCACAGAAGCCCCATCGGGATCGAGCCCGATATGGTGCTGGATCCTGGGACTCCGGGATCATGCCCTGAGCCTGCTGTCACTTTCTACATCACAAATTATGGGGTAGAAATTAATATCATGGCCTCTTAGAACTATTATCAAGGCATATAGATTTATTGAAGGAGTACAATTAATGGTACTTCTCTATTCAGTACCATATTAAATACTTAAAATGAAAATGTCATATATATATTTTTAAAGATTTATTTATTTATTCATGAGAGACACACAGAGAGAGGCAGAGACATAGGCAGAGGGAGGAGCAGGCTCCATGCAAAGAGCCCAACATGGGACTCGATCCCGGGACTCCAGGATCACGCCCTAGGCGGAAGGGGGATACTTAACCGCTGAGCCACCCAGGAGTCCCCCCCCTTTTTTTTTTTCTTATAGACTCACAGACTCACTATTTAATCTGTTTTGTGGAGTAGAGCAGCATTACTGATTTGAAATAAACTTAGGATCTTAACTTCTACATTTACCAGTAAGTGTAGGCAGATTACTTAATAGCTCCTATTCTCAGTTTGCCTATCTATAAAATGGGCCAAACACCACATAGAATAATTGATTACCTCCAAACGTCTTCCACTTCCACCACTCACATTTGTTTTCCTTTGTTAATACTCATACTAATGATCTTATGAGACCTCACTTTAAAATAATTCAATGAATATAGTTTTTCAAAATGATCAAACAGGGACTAATAAAAGAATAGAGACTAAAAAAGAATGAAATATTTACCTTTACTCATCTTAAAATCATGTTAAAACTGAAGTTGGTGACAACAGCTAACGTAGTATCTTAGATATGAAATCTATTGATAGACTCTGCTGTAAAGAAATTTAGCAGATTAATAAAAAGCTCAGATTCTGGAGGCTGCTTGTGTTTAGCTCCTGCTCCTCCTTAACAGCAGGAGCTAAACACAAGAGCCTGTGTAACCTAAGTCTCTAAAAGTTTGAGTCTCAGCTGTACAATGGAGATAATGATAAAATATTCCTCATAAGATGTTGATAAAGACAAAATGAGATAAGGTGCATAATGCCTTTAACACCATGATTGGCATATTGAAGTTTTCAAGAAGTGCTGTCAATAAGTTGAGAGAGAGAGGACATGTGACATATTTTGCCTAATGAAAATTCTTTCTTTTACACCAAGCTGATGGCCAGTCAGTAAATCTGTTAAACTCTAATTATATTAACTTCCATATAAGATGAAGAACTAGCCTGAGGCACTTGAGTGGCTCAGTGGTTGAGCGTCTGCCTTTGGCTCCGGTGGTGGTCGCGGGGTCCGGGGAAGGAGACCCACATCAGGCTCCTAAAGGGAGCCTGCTTCTCCCTCTGCCTGTGTCTCTGCCTCTCTCTCTGTGTCTCTCATGAATAAATAAATAAAATCTTAAAAAGACAAAAAGATGAAGAACTAACCTATACTTTCTGATCTCAAAAGATTGTCTATTATTTGTCCTCCCAATAACTTCAGAAGACTTCCCATTGATTAAGTGCAAAAACAAGAGAAATGAACTTTCAGGTCTAGTCTTTGCCTTGATGCCTAACCCTTGAGCAATGCTGTCCTCAAATAATGATTTCCATTACACTGGAAGATTGAGCCAATTATCATATATGCAAAAAGCTTTAGTAAGTTTTCATCTTGACATTATAATGGTAGTTCTAAAACAGGTGATTCTTCTCCGCAATTATAGTGATTATGAATGTGTTGGATGGAAGCTATAGTCTAGTGAGCATATGGTGATATTTTTATTAACTTTTTCTATTGTTGTTTATTAATGCTTCTTAATCCTTTTTGCTTACTGTCATTTTATTGTAGATTGTATGTATTATGTCTTGGGTGTTTGTGTATAATTTCCTTGCTTTCTTTCTCATACTTTAGTTATAATTGGTAGACACTTGAAACATTAAACTCTGATTGTTATTTTATCCACCAAAGCTTCTCAAACTTCCCAAGGTTTTTAGCTCTGGGTCCTTCTTACATACAGATATGAATCAAAATCTGAATGAAAGTTGGATGAAATGTTATACCCCCTCCCCTGGTCTGGTGGTAGTAGGTGCTTTGCATTTAATTAATCCTACTAATGAATGCTATCTTTGGCCCAAGAAAGAAAATATAAAATTGCTATAATAGAGATTTCTGCTTCCACACTTTATGAGGTCATGGTAGAGGTCAAGATAGAAATAGCTATTTAATTTCTTTGCCATCAGAATAGTCTCATGATCATCTGTCAACAAACCAATGAACATTTGCTTTCAAAAAAATAAGAAATCTGAAGTCATGATGATAGTGACCCGAGACACCAAAGAGCAAATTAGTATTTTTGTGGCTGAAGAATGTGATGTGACGCGTTGTTTTTGTGTCTCAATGGCCATATGTTCCTGCTGGCTATATCTGGTGAGCCATTTTCTTTTAAATGATGTTCTCTTGCATTCCTTCATTTTGCAAGATGTCTTTCAAGTTACAAACACAGGAAAATAGTATAGAGCTTTGATGAAAACATTGCTTCCCATGGATGTGTGAGAGGTTCCAAAGTATCATTTTCTAAGCTTATCTAAGTAGGCTTCTGATAGTCTTCAGTCTAATCCTTCATTATGAATACTTGAATATTGAAAAGACCATTTTGTATAAAGAGAACTAATACTTTCTACTTCAAATTTATCTATTAGCCATTAATAACATTTTGATTATGCTGAGCCCACTTGACTCTAAAGTAATAATATGTTCTTCAATATTTTAATGATTTTGGCCCTACCTGAACAGGATATTTCAAACATAAGTATTAAAATGGAAAACTGTAAAAGTCTAATTGATAAGAATAAGAAACATATTACATTGTAAATTTCCCACTGAACTTTTTTGAAGCATTTTGATTTATTTTATACCATAAACCCATATTTTTATCTAAGCCACTTTGATGCAGTATAACATTGGAGGATTTTTTAAATTTTTTTTAAAGAATTTTATTTATTTATTCATGAGAGGCAGAGAGAGAGGCAGAGACACAGACAGAAGGAGAAGCAGGCTCTTCTCAGGGAGCCCGATGTGGGACTCGATCCCGTGACCAGGATCACGCCCTGAGCCAAAGGCAGACACTCAACCACTGAGCCACCCAAGTGTCCCAACACTGGAGGATTTTAAATGCTGAATATCTGCTGAATCTGGTATAGTCAATTATTCTTTAGTTCAGATCAACAATTATTATTCTTAGTTTTACGCAATAGTTAAATCAATTAACCAGAAGGACTGAATACAAATACAATTATTATTAGACTCAAATATATATTTCTGTTGTCAACTAGAATGTTTTTGATTGGTATAAAAATCTAATAAAAAAACAGGTTCATGTATTCTGTAAGATTGAGTTCCCACTAGGTAGCTCCAGAATATAGGTATATCAAAAATGAGAAGAGTATTTGAAATTCGCTAGTTTATGTTAATGAACATTCTTATAATGGCTGCCAGGGGGACAGCTTTTATTGGAATTATCTTTTGTGAGTCCTCTTCATTAAAGGGTAAGGTCTTACTAAAGTGAATAATTATCCTTCATCCAGGACTACAATGTCAACTGTAATGAGTAGATTTGTTAATACCTCCTTCCAGGTAGCCCAAGTTCTTCATCTGTAGCCATTAATTTGGTGACAGCCAATAATTATTTTAACTGGCCCCTGATGCTGAAATGCACAGATGGCTTTCTTCCTGTGTAGTGCAGGGAACATTTCTAAATTTCTGAGAGGTTTCTGTCACTCCCCAAAGAATTTCCTGACAGCAGTGACATTTGGCCTAATCATTTATTCTCTGTTACAAGGCCTCCCTGCAGTGGCTCTCTGCATCAGGAAAGCTTCTGTGGTCTTAGAGCCACAGCCACCAACATCTGCTGCCAATATTCTGCTTGAAGTGTCCCAGCTTCTCTTAAAAAAATAGTACCCCTTCATTCATAGAACCCCTTTTAGGTTATTATCCTGGAAACAATGTCAAACTCAAAGTTTCATAGGGGTATACTTCTCCAAATTATTAATGAAAAGACATTTTAAGATATAATTGGAATAACATTGAACATTTTAATAAAATGTAACCTAAAAAGTAATAAAAATAAACTCATTTTTATTTCATAAATAATTCAATTATAATTGGATAATTCTCAGGTGGAATGTAACAAAATGATAACAATCATTGGTCTCAGCAATGGAGTTACAGATTTCTACTTTGAGTCCCGTATTTTGCAAACACTATAAAATAATTACAAAAAATTACTTAAAAATGCTAAAATAATTGTAATATGGATGAACATAAAGAAAAATAATATGAAAAGACTACTTTCAAAGATTTTGCCATATACTTTTACTGTAATAATTTCATCTATGATATTTATACCAGTTAGCTGTTACTATTCCATATATTTTTAAAGTTATATAGGAATACTTTCACTTCTTTGTAACTTTCACTCTTGTGTGTGCATTTTTTCTTATTTATATCCTTCTCCCTTTCTCTCCCTCCTATATAACTGTACTTTTCTATATGAAGCTGTAAGAGAAAAAATGATGTGAGATCTCTGTTGGGAAATAGTGTATTGGCCTAGGTTAGTGGTTCAAACCAAAAAATCAGTAAGGATGGAATTGTTTTACGTCTTTGAAAATCTCTTTAATGTTTGATCTAATAAAGCACAGCTGAACTTTTATATCTGCTTCTGCATCTGCCATATCACACAGCATGTAGCCCCTAAAACATCTACACTGCTGTTGAGAATTAAGATTAAGAAAAAGCGGGAAAATACCAATGATATCTAAGTTTTATTATAAAATAGTTTTGACCTTGTGAACTCATTGAAAGATCTCTGGAATACAGACCACACTTTGAGAACTGCTAACCTAGGATAGACATTTTATTTCTATAGTCATATAGTGTTCCATTTTACTGAATGTACTTTATTGATAGAAACTGCTCTGCAAATGAATATTTGTATTACTTTGAGGTTTCCTTTTTTATAAGAAAGCAGTCTGAATATATTAACCAGATTCAGCCTCGATTTCTTGTATGCATCACATTTTCCCAATGCATAATTATGAATTATGCATTCATAATTTTTGATAGGCCTTTCTTAATTGGATGATTTGAATTTCAGTACTGTCCAAATTTTGTGACTGTGCCCCTCCCCCATGGTTTTTAATAATTTGGGAACTTCTGATAGTAACATTAATTAAGCACTCTCTTTCTCTGTCTCCAGTTACTGGAAATCCCTGATATAATGCATTTCAATACAGAAATCTTTTAAGACTACTCTGTGGTTTTGAAAAGATCATCAAGAAATTATGGTTTCTGTAATTGGAGTAATGTATCAAAATAGATGAATTCCAAAATTATAATAATTTCAGAAATTGTCCTGAGGCAAAATTTGTTCTACTGTCTTAAGTGTGTACATTTTCTTGTTAGGAAAAAGAGACACAATCTGAAATCCAACTCTAATTTTCCCTGAGGCATAGAAGAGAAGACCTTAGTAATTATTTGTCTTTTTCATCCAATCACTTAGTGTCTTCTTTTCTTATTTTTGCCAACGAATCCAAAAAATAAAGATCCCCATAAGGAGAAAATGTTCTCTTGGAATGGCAGTTCTTAGACTTTCAGTCATACTTTTACCTTTGACTCATTCTTTGCAATATTTTGCAGCTTTTCACAGTAACAAAATGTCCCTTAGTTAAAATTTTTTGAACATATTATTTTGAATTAGTCTCTCACCATGCACTGTCCATGTGATGTCATTATTGAGCACATCGTGGAACCAAATCTAATTTTTTTTTCATTTTGAAGGAGCTGAATAAGCAAAATCTCTTTTAAGACTTGGCATCGAAGCTCTGTTCAGAATATGACTTATATCTTAATATTAACTCTGAATGTCCAAATATAGACAGACCATAAGCATTTAGATATATGACCAGTGTAGCTAATTTAGGTTTGCTATTTTAGAGTATGTCTACCATGTACCAGACCTTATCTGATACAACTTAATGGCTCAAGTAGATATTTGCTGAATGAATAAATAATGATAATGGCCATTATTATCATCACTACTATTAATCATTATTATATCAGTATTTGTAAGCCCCTCATCTTTTTTTGCCTTTTCTTTCACTTCTTTCCTTCTATGGTAGGCTGAATAACAGCACCCCAGAGATATCTCTCTTAATCCCCAGAACCTGTAAATATATTACCTTCCATGGTAGAGGGACTTCACAGATATGACTAAATTAAACACCTGAAATGGAGAGATTATCCTGGATTTTTCTTATGAGCTATATGCAATTATGAGAATCCTTGTAAGAAGGAGGCGGGAGGTTCAGAGTTAGTGTCAGAAAATGAGACAACAGAAGCAAGAGATTGGAATGATTAAGGGAGGGACTACAAGCCAAGGAATATAGACAATTTGTAGAAGTTGAAAGGACAAGGAAACAGGCTTCCATGAAGCCTCCAGACAGCTCTACAGACACCTTGATTTTGAAGGTCTAACCTCCAGAATGAAAGAGAATAATTTTGTAGTGTTTTAGCCACTGAGTTTGTGGGAATTTTTTTACAGCAGCAATAGGAATCTAAGACACCCTTTTACTCCCATTTCTTTCTATATCCTGTGCCATTAGATGTAGTCTCTAGAATTAAGCACCTATAGTAGTGCTTAGCATTTCAATTGGATGGTATGTGGAATTCACATTTAAGTTCAACCCTCTTGCCATAGCTGACAGGCTTCTACAATATGCACAATGAAAGACCTGTGACTTCAGTCAACTCAAGAGCATCCCTGTCTTTGTGTTGATGAATGTAAATACATTCAAAGGAACGTACACTGCCCATTTCAGAATAAGTTGTTCTTGAACTTTGTACTTGTAAAACTTAACCCTATCTCTTTATTAGAAAGTAATATTAAATTTAGCTTAAAATTTAAGAATGCAGGGTCATGAACTTAAGCAAGGCAGGCCTCTAGTGATGTTTATGTTACCAGCATAGGTATGATCTTAAAACATTTAAATTATTGAAATACCATTAATAGGTACATATATTTATTCCAATAGCTACTGAGGTCTATTTCATTGTTCACAATCAATAACTAAAATCCATTTTGTATAACATAAAAATAATTTATCAAACCCATGAACATTGATTAGGGTTTTGTTTTATTCCTTCATTAATGGAAACCGAATTGCAACTGCTATTGTTTATCTTATGCATCTTAGAACAGAAAGAACCAAACGTTAAAGATTGGATCAATTAGCCTGTCCACAGAAAGTTAATTTATACCTCTAAGGGGTAGGAAAAAATATTGGCTAAAACACTTGGCTGCATTCTTCCCTTTGGTTCACTCTACCAAATGTAGTTTTACATTTTTTGCTCTTGGTAGAATTCTGTCTATATCAGGAAGAATGCAAATAGATGTGGTATAAATTCCTTGCTTATGTAAATATTATTCTAACTGTAAAATAACCAACCGTTTTTGCTGAGATAGACTGAGAAGGCTCTGCATTGCTTTGCCTATAATTGGTTCCCAAGGGGACTTGCACAATCCATGATTTCAGATAAAATGGAGAGCAATGAAGGAGTTACAAATTATAAAGTAATTATGACTGGACTAGTCAATAAAATCTCCCAATCAGTTATTAGAGTGTTGTGTGTAAGATGTTAGGAGACTAAAGTATAGAAATGTTGCCATTAACTAATGAGTAATTTGGTCATAATTCTTGGTAAGACAGTAAGACCTTTAGTCATTTTTTAACCTAAACTTTCTCTAAGAGGTTATGTAGTGTAAGGCAATATGATTAATATTACCATTCAATAATTTTAAGTCATTTCTTCTGAAGAAACACATTCCACTAATGGGTCTGAGTACAGTCCTCACTGGAAGGTTCAGACTTGGATCAGATAGCCTGGGCTTTCTATCCACTTATTAATTATGTGATTTTGAGTGACTTATTTATCACGGAGACTTGTTTATATAATCAATATTATGGTAAATCATTGTAAGTCATTGAATTGTTTTTGGAATGTAATGAGATATTGTATCTGAATTGGCCCAAATAGGATGTTTTATATAGTAGTACTAAATATATTTTCAAATATCAGTGGCTTAACTCCCAAAAAGTGTTATGCCCTGTTCATGTTACAGAGTTTGGTTATTGGGAGCTTTATTGCATACAGTCACTCAGAGAGTTATCAGTGACTCTAGGACATATGACATCCAAAGATGTGATGACACGGATCAGAGATGAGAGAGACACAACAATCCTGGAAGTTTGGCTCACAAGTGATACATGTCATGTTTCTTGGTTTATAGACCAGGGAGACTTGGAAACGGAATCCTGGGAATGTGGGTATTTGTGGGTATGGTCTTTCTCACAACATCTAAGATGCTTAGCAAGATGCCTGGCACATAATTTGAAATGCTCAACAAATGTTAGCGATTGCCTTTGATTTCATCATTGTATGGTTATATTAGAGTTAGTACAGTTTATAGTTAAGGATCCATTACTAACTCTGACTTTGGATAAGCTTTGAAAAGTCTCGAACCACCATTTCTTCCATTCATGAAGTTGTTGAAAGGACTAAAAATGAAATGTTATAAAGACTACCACATAGTATATCCTGACTTTGTTGCTACCATTCATTTTTTTTCCTTTTTATCTATCCATTGATTTAAACCAATTAAATGCCTATATATGTGTGCTTTTAATGTAATGGTGTTAAGATTTCATGACTCATTCTAGCATTTATAAACTAATAAAATATTGATTTTCCCATTTGTAGCAGATATATACAATCATTAATCATTCACTCAGCAGGTATTTATTAAGAGTGCACTGCATTTTCTAGGCTATAGATAAACAATAAACAAAATAGGAAAGTTCTTTGTTTTGGTGGAGTTTGGATTCTGGGACAGAGAAGAGGGAAACAGGCAATAAACAAGCAAATATAAATAAATAAACTGTGTAATTCAGATCATGATATTTCCTATGGATATACTAAAATAGGAAGATATGATAAGGACTGGCAAATATTTCATTTTTTATGATCAGAAGTGGCCTTATGATGAAGAAGCAGCATTCAGCTGCTATTTAAATGGCAAAAACAAGGCAGCCCAGGTGGCTCAGTGGTTTAGTGCCACCTTCAGCCCAGTGTGTGACCCTGGAGACTCGGGAGTCCCATGTCGGGCTTCCTGCAGGGAGCCTGCTTCTCCCTCTGCCTGTGTCTGCCTCTCTCTCTGTGTCTCTCATGAATAAATAAATAAAATCTTCAAAAAAAAAAAAAAGAAAGAAAGAAAGAAAGAAAGAAAGAAAGAAAGAAAGAAAGAAAAGAAAGAAAAAAATAAATGACACAAACGTATCTGGGGCGGAAGACTTTTCAGGGCAGAATTGCAACTACAAAGTCCCCAAGCAAGGGCTCCCTGGATTCTTTCATATGTAATTAGAGCAGAGTGAGCAATAGACAGAGTCATTAGAAATGAGGCAATAGAGATAAGTAGGGGCCTTTGCCTATGAAAAGAGTTTGATTCCCCCCACCCCACCCCATAAATTTGGTTTTCAAGCAGGAGAGGAACACAACCTTAGTTTTGCTCTAGAAAGATCACTGGCTTAAACATCTGGGCGGATGGTACTTGAGATCAAGATGGCTGAGAAAAGAACATGTTGTTTATGGGAGATCAAGTGTTATACTCTGGACCTGTAACTTTTGATATGCCTCTTAAATGTCTGACTGGCTGTCATTTATATGCAAATCTTTTGGCCTTTCAAATAATATAAGAATATTATTTTAGGTTTGTATGTATTTCTGAGTTTGTTATGAATGAAATTCAGTAATGGAATGAATCTGTATCTTTCCCTTCCTATGCCCTGTTGCAAGAAAGTTTAGAGTTTACTTTAGAAGTTCATAAATTCCCTCTTAGGAAATATTTGATAGGAATTATAAAAATAGACTTATCAATACAGGCAAATAAATTTTTCTCTAGGATTATAAACAGAAAATTTATTTTCAATTAAAGATTCTTCCAGGGTCCAAAGATTCAATGAGTCAGAAAGAAGGAGTAGCCTTTATTATAATAGGCTTATATAGCTTTCTTATTTTAAAAAGAACCATGTCTTTGTTTAATTCCCTAGGCTGGAATTTTGAGTCAATTGAGTAGTGTGTTATAGTCTACTACTTCCATGCCCATCTGATGTAGTACCCAAGAAAAAAAATGAGAGATGCAAGAGGCCATATTGTATGACACACATGATAACAAGCAGCATAGGGTAAATACATTTGTCATTTCAGGGAAGTTCTTACCTGACACAGTCTTGGGAAAGCCTGTTTTGGAAAGATAAATGGATGAAGCCATTTAAGATGATGAATTAAACCTGCCTTTTATCTTTTTAATCGTGTCTAATAAAATAGTTTATATTGATCAGGGAGTCCTACCTTCCCTGATCTAAGATAAAATGTTGTACAAGATACACATTGTGTGGAGAAATAGTCTGATTCCTGTTTATTGGTATGTAACTCCTGCAAGTTCAGAAACTTTCTTTGTGCTTACTAGTTATGACTTCATATCTCAGGGTCAGAGTTCCAATTTCAGCACACAAAGCCCTTGCTTTTGGCAGTTGATGGCCTGTTATTATGGGCAGAGATTAAAATTACCCTGGGCCAAGATCTATAATTTTCTATATTAAGTCTTGGACCAGTGCCATAATGCTAGTAAAGTGAGGTATCAGTGACTCATTTAAAATTCTTTTTCTCATGAAGCAGTCAGACTAACAATTCTGTTAAGTCCAGTAAATGGGATAAATCTGGACCACTTTAGTTTTGTGTTTTAAATAAAACACTGTAAATCCACACAGTGGATATGGCTTTCCCCCTCATTTTTGTAGAGTGCCAGGACACCTGTTCTCAATACAGAACAGAGCCAACTCATTGTTCCTCCTTATCCTGGATACCTCCCTATGTCTGTGATGAAGGGAACAAAAGTATTGTTTCTCAATTGCTGATGATCATTCAAGAAGGAAGAGAAGGTCAACTCACAGAAATCCTTTCCTCCAAAGACAGCTATGTGAGGTCTACACAGCAGATAGCCAGGGCACATGGACAGGCCATCAGGAATGTATTCACAGCATCTTTCTCCAGTATGCCATTGTCATTTTTTCAAATGTTTATATTTTATGACTACATCATTTAGCATTGTTCTAGTGCTGCATTACTCTGTTATAACTGATATTTAACTGCAGCTCAGAGGTATCTATTTTGTCTTTTTTTTTATTTGAAGCTAATGCTTAGAGTAATAATAGGCTTTAGATTTTGATCAGGAATAGGTTCTAGAACAACAGTTGAACTTAGAAAGTC
This sequence comes from Canis aureus, assembly GCF_053574225.1. Taxonomy (NCBI): domain Eukaryota; kingdom Metazoa; phylum Chordata; class Mammalia; order Carnivora; family Canidae; genus Canis; species Canis aureus. Next base: position 38,091,848 of record NC_135632.1, read on the forward strand.
CAAGAAGGAAGTCCAAGGAAAATCCAGGGACCTAAAAAATTATCCTATAATAGCCTTCATATATTCTGTGAATTTCCTAAAAACACTTTGAGAAAAAAAAAAATGAAGAAAAAGAAGAAGAAGGAAGAGGAGGAAGAGACTAGAAGGGGGCAGAAATGTTAGATAAAACCATATTGGTATACTATGAATAATCATAATTATTGATGCTGGGTGAAGGGAATATGATACCATTCTCTCCACTTCTGTATGTGTTTGAAAATTTTCATAAAGAAGTTATTTTTTAAATAAATAAATAAACAAAAATAGGTGTATGGGATAGGTGAACAGTTTGGGTTTTGGGTTTTTTGGTTTTTATCTCAGACAAATTTGAGGTTTTATGTCACTGATAAGTCAGAATCAGAAATGTATGAGGACAATCTAAAACCTATGTGGTGATTAAGGGAAAGAAATACTATAATTCTAGGACATTTTTCAATTTCAAATTGTGAGTGATGAAATGTACTCCTAGGAGTGTAATTGAAATCATTTTTATTTGATCAGAAAATCACAAAAGATATTTTTGTGATGGTTAATATATTTGCAGCCTTTTAGAGATATTCAATATTCTTTTCTCTAATAACACAGATCTAAATAGATATGTTTCACATTGAAAAATAGCTCAATTAAGGAATTGTTTTATCAGACCATTTGAGGTGATGCTGCAAATTCTCTTTCAGATTCAGATGTATTTATATAACTATGCCATTATTAGAGAAATTGGGAAGGTCCAATAATGTTGAAAGAACAAAACCAACAACAATCCTGCATATATATACCTATATATATAAAATTTTAAGCAGGAAACACTTTATACTGCATTTCCATTCTGATGACCATTGTAATAACAATGCTAAGTTACAGTGAATTCCACTTATTTAACAATAAAAAAAATCTAGAAATAAAATCTGATTCCATTTAATTTAAGAATCTAGAGGTAGTAGCTCAGACACTGGAATTCTGTATTATTAGAGGAAAAATATGAGTTGCTGACTATTTGCAGCCTTTATTCCTCTTCTGCTTCCCAGGAATACTTTATATATCTGGTTTTTGTTATTCTGATAAAGGTAATACATAAGCAGAGTTGAAAATTTGGAAAGACCTGGGACAGACTAGCAACATTCTCTTTTAGAAAAGTACTAACAAGAAATAAGATTAGATGCTAGATGATCTGGGAACAGGGGAGTGCAAAGATAGGCATCTGTGAAGATTGTGAAAGTCCTGGAGCAGATGGGATATCCATAAAAACTAGGAAGAAAAAAAGAGAAAGACTTATTAATGGGGTATTTTTGTTATTTTCTTAAGATAGTATGGTAGAATTGAATTGCTTTTTAATATTTCTTAATTATTTGTCTTTGCACTTGATTCCATGCTGAGACTGGACCATAAAGGAGGCCAGCTTTATTCATGCTACATAATCATTCACAAATTACTTAGTTAATGTTCATTGACATACATGGATGAATGCCCACAAAGGAACTATCTTCTTATCTGCCCACTTCATCCTCTCTGCCATTGTCTGGTTCCTTTGAGATTATATTATTGCTACTTTTCTGGACTCCTTTGGGACTAACTGAAGGAAATTTCTATCCTGCTCTCCATTGTTTCTAGATAATTGGGAGCAGATGGAATGAGGATGATTTTCATTGATTCTTTTGATGAAGGATCTTAGATATCCTGTCCTTCAGCACTCTTATTTAAAAATGAAAACATTTATTCCATTGGAATTTACAAAGAAATACAACCCACTTATTTAGGTTTGGCAGTGGAAGCATCCCCACATAACTAGGGACAGCTAGACCTTGAAATTTGATTTTCATCTCATGAGATGCAACTTCCTCCTGAGGTTCCCTTGTTGTCACCATGCTAACCTCTAAAAATGTCAAATCCTCTTTTAGTCTGGCACAAGGGGTGTCAGGATTAGAACCCCAGTAGCTTTCAGATCTCTTCTCCTATCACCTTTCCCCTTCTTCACTTGGATCACACACTTAATTGTCATTTTACCAAAAAGTCAAGTGCACACACTAATCTCAAGGTATTTGTACTTCTGTCTCTTTTCCTGGAACATTGTCTTCAACGTGTCTTCACAGCTTGCTCCTTCCTTTCATTTATGTCTTTGTCTAAATCTTTACAGATTATTGTATCTAAAATACCACTCCCTTTCCTGTCACTTGCAGCCCCTTACACACCTTGACTATTTATTCTCAGCACTTAGCACCAATGAAATCATATTTATAAATTTAAGTATTTATTGGCTGTCTCTCTTTACTATAGTATAATGTTGGTGACAGTAGGGACTTGATTTTGTCCACAAGTCTAGTTCTGCAAGATCTAGAATAAGGCCTGGCATGTTATAAGTGCTCCATCAATTATTATTGAATGAATGAGCATTCTTAATGTTCTTCCATTACTGTTGGGAAAAAACTGTAAGTCATTCAAGATTGTGATAATTGTGACAAGAAATAAGGAGAATAGGATAATATGATATAGGAAGCAATATATAATGAACTATAGAATATCAAAGACCTGGGCTTAAATCCTGATTCTGACACTTATTAGCTGTGTATAGTTGCCTAATTCACCTAAACTTTCTGATCTTTATTTTTTCATCTCAAAATGGTTTCAACTCAAAAACAGGTTATTTGAGGGAATAAAAGTGATAGCGCACTAAAGCCTTTAGCACAATGGCAAAGCCATAAAAAGCTTCATTTCAAAATTGGCAACTGTATGATTTACTTTACAAAAGTTCATCTGTTCTTTAGAACCTACGGTTTTCATCAAATCATAAATTGCAATATGCTTTCTTTTTACTTTTATACCTACCAATTAGGAGAATATTCTGATATATCTGTTCTCATATTTTGAAAAAAAAAAAAAAAAAGGAGGGTTCTCCTTCCTGACCACTTAAAACTAGTCTTCTCAAGACCAGCTTCCCATTTGAGGAACCAGGTGATTGATTTTAGATATGGATATTCTGCTTTAGAATATTTAAATATGGATATTCAGCTTCCCAGGTGAACAACCACATGATTGATTCCAGATAGGAGTCCCCTTCAGAAGACCTCTCTACTCCTCTGAAGGCCTCAGGCTATCAGCCAAATTGGGTGTATTGTGATACACTCAATACCAAGTCAGCAAATCTAGTAAGAGTATTATTTCATTTCATTCATTTCCTTCTCAAGCAGGACAGATGTTGGCTTCATGTTAGCTAACTTTCTTTAAGAGCATCCAAAATGGAAAAAGTAAAGACTGGTGGTACTTTGTCCTTTATTTCTTCTGGCAAATTTGACAGGATCTCTCATGGGTTTTGTCTACAAGAGTGAAACAAAGCAGAGTGTTTTATAGTAATGCAGCATATTGAAGTCCTTTCACAAAGTCGACCCTGGTAAAACATATCATAATCTATATAAAAAGAAAGCTCTCCTTCTTACCACTTTAGGTTTTATAAAGTCTAAAATAGAACTTTTGAACTCTCATCACTTCTGAAATTCATCACCGTGATGCCTGAAGAGTTTCAAGTCTATTTTCAATCTACTGTACTATTTCTATTGGGGGGTACAAAAGGAAGGCATGTCTCCAGGATAATGGCTCTAAAAGTAGCACTTTTTATATGTGTCCCCAAAACATTAATAATACTTATCATTTATTGTGCGTGCTTTATAGTGCATAAAAGCTATCCTTCTGCCTATCTTACATAATGGTCACATAATCAATCCCAGTCTTTTATTCATTCAACAAATATTTACTATATGCTATTATATACCAGGTTTGGGGTTAAGTGCTGAACATGAAGTCATGCAATCCCATGATTTAGGGGCAACCACAATTTATAAGTTCCAGAGATTTTTAAGTGGCTGGTCCAAGGTTTTATAATGAATAAATGGTAAAACTGAGTCAGGCAAATAAAAGCCATTATCAGCAAAAGGATCCTATAAATAATCCCTTCCACTATCCTCAGTTTGTGAGAACTACATCAAATGTGACTTTTTCCTTTCAGGAAATATCTGGTTGGTGACTTCTACATGTTTTGTATCTAATCATCATGCCCAGCAAATACATGCTGTGTTCAATGAAAAATATTTACTTCTTCAATTATGATTATTTTTAAGTAAAAATGAACAAACTACCAAACTGCAATTAATGAGAGTATGTCCAAGAAGTGGCTAACCAAATTTGCAGTAATCTTTAGCCAACAGGGAAATGTTTTTCAGTACCTACTTCAGATAAGAAAGCCTTTATAGACTTACTAAACATTAAATGCATTACCAAGAGGGACAGCTGGGTGACTTAGTCAGTTAAGCATCTGACTTTGGCTCAGGTCATGATCTCAGAGTCCTGGGATTGAGCCCTGCATTCTGATGCTCCTAACCCTGCATCTGGCTTCATGCACAGTAGAGAGTCTGCTTGTCCCCTTCCTGCCCCCTCACTTGTTTGCCCCTGTGCTCTCCCTCTCTTTCTCTCTCTAACATAGATAAATAAAATCTTTTCTTAAAATTTATTTATTCATGAGAGACAGAGAGAGAGAGAGAGAGAGAGAGGCAGAGACACAGGCAGAGGGAGAAGCAGGCTCCATGCAGGGAGCCTGACGTGGGATTCGATCTCGGGTCTCCAAGATCACACCCTGGGATGAAGGCAGCGCTAAACGGCTGAGCCACCCAGGCTGCCCAGATAAATAAAATCTTTAAAAAGATAAATGTGTTATCAAGAAATTCAGAGACTCTATATAGAAATAGTTTTAAAACTTGACAGATACATCTCCTGCCTAAATGCTTAAAGTACAGTCTTGGTGTATTTAGCTAAGAGGTTGTAGAAGGAACAATCACAATGTGTTCTCTGCCATTGTTAAGCCATAGGACAGTTCTCAGAGTATCTGCCCTAAAAAAAAGCAAAACAGGCAAGCTTACTAAAAGTGTGTGTGTGTGTGTGTGTGTGTGTGTGTGTGTCTGTGTCTGTGTATCTGTGTGTGTATGTGTGATCTGCTATGTTCTAGGAATTACATTGTGAATTTATAATGTAAAGATGAATGATGCAGAAATCCTACCCTGGTGAGGCCTTAGAATTAGTAGAGAAAGATGCAGAAATCCTACCCTGGTGAGGCCTTAGAATTAGTAGAGAAAGACATATAACATGAGTGAGCTGAGGTGTCTTATGCATGCCAAATTTGATGTCTGTGTGGTAAATGCATAAAGGAAGAGATTGGAATTGACTTGATTCGTTTATTACTTGTTTAATGTCTGCTTTGATACCAGAAAGAATGCTTTAAGGGCTAGTACTGTGTCTATTTTATTCCTGCTTATATCTTTCAAGAATTGCACAAGACCTGGTATATAGCACTATGTTTCTAGTTAATTTTGAACGAATTTCAGGCAGGGGGAACGAATAAATTGAATGAATGTATTAAACAATTAATTAATGGTAAGTTCTCTCCATGAGAACTTGGCAGTTGGAAAAAGAGATCAGGAAAGATTCTATGAAAGTGATTAAGTGGGAAAAGAGGGAAGCCCATTTAGATAGAGGAAGCAGTATAAGCAAATCTGGAAATATGTGAAAGGTCTCAACCTTTTTAGGAGCAGTCCTGTGAGTGGAAATGAAGATGTGTATATTTAGGTCCCAAAGCTAAATGTTGTTTTATGTGAGAGAGCTTGCACTTTATCGAATAGGTGGACACGTGGGGAGTTGATATGATAAAGATTACATTTTAGAAATATCTATAAGCAATTCAGATAAAGCACCTTTAATGTTCAATCCCAATGAAAGAATTGGTACCTATATAAGAAAAATGAATTTAGGACAGTTACCCAAACCTCCCCTGGGATAGTGTCATGCTAAGCATTTTTATCCTTTTGTTTCTATAACAAGAACAAACGGATATTCTACTTTAGGGCCATTTGTATGCATTGTTTTTACACTAAACTCTTCCAGACGTGGGGCTGCCATATTATGTGTTTATTTTTTTATGACTCCTTAGACTGACTTATCCCTAGATGTTTATAGCATGTGTGGTCTTTAACACCTTTTTGAAAAGCTCAGTTTCTTATGTCTGGATTAAATTTATTTAATATTGATTAGTAAGTGATTCAATCTACATGAAAGCCCTCTTGAAATCATCACAGTTTCAGTGCCTTGCCCAACTCTTTGAAAAAGCTCAGTCCCAAGCCATTTCCCCTGTAAATCCTTCACCTACTGAAGATGAGGTTTTCATCCCAGATGATGTCTCCAGCCTTGTTCACTGATACCTACAGTGCAATATACAGCTTTCACTTTGAAACTGGATTATATTTATTTCTGCTAACGCAGTTCATTGCATTTGGGAATTCTTTCTGTCTCTAGCACAGGAAATATATGCTTAGTAACAGCATGTGGGAAATTGAGATATGTTTTCTTGACCTGAGTTTGAGTTCAGTCTGGGAGTGCCGAAGCGTTTCCTTCCTTGGTGGGGGATCATAAGTGGATACTGGGAAGAATCCTGATGTTTTTCATTATCGGATTCCTTCCTACCTTCCTCCTTCCATTTGTTTTTCCTGGGGCAGTTGACCTGAGATCCACATGAAACTGGAATTACACCTGGGATTAAGACTTGGAATTCTTTCTTGTTTTTTTTTTTTTTTCTTTCTTTTTCCAGTAGACTGGGTGGTTATATATTTAAATATGGAAATGATGGGACTCTATGCTCTCTTAAAAGAGGAAGATGTGCTCTCACTGTTCAGTCCTTTACAATTTCATTAATGTAAGGAATCTTAAGAAGTTACTTTATCTGTCTGCATTTATTTAGTAATTTGATCAACAGATAATGAAATGTGGATTATCCTCAGACTCTGTGAGGCCACTGGGGTGGATGGTAGGCAAAGGTGAATAGACCCAGCTCCTGACTTCAATCAAATCAAATTTTCATAATAGTAGAAAGAACATGGAAATGCATTATGGAAATTTAATGAGCTTTAGCTGGTCCCCTAGTGATGGACATTTATAAATTATGGTGCATGATAATTATGTTACAATACCGAGCAGCGTTTCAGAAGGGTGATATGTGCTAATATGGAAAGCTCTTCATGCATAATTAAGGTACACAAAGAACAAAACCAACATGCTGAGCAATAGTGCCCCCTTTAGAACTGAAAACAACCCAAAACAAACCAAGAAACCAAACAACTAGAACAAGTGGTTTAGTAAATATATATTTATGCACTTTCCTGGAAGGAATTATTAAAAAATAAAAAAGAGTGGGGGAGTTGAGAGGAGGTCTTGTACTTTTTTAAAAATTTTAACCTTTGTATAGTTTCAATTTACTACTTTATAATGTTTCTTCTATTTTTGTGTTTATTCATTTTAAGTATCAAAGGGGTGATTATAGCTATTTTTTCTTTGTGTACATCTTTCTAAAAGTGTATTGTTACATTGGGTATATAATAATATTACATACAGTATGCAAAGAGCTCTATCAGAGTCAAGTACAGTGCCATGGAAATATGGAAATATGAGACAAGACAAGATATGGCCCATCTTGGTCAATAAATAAGATTCTCTTATTTTTATCTTAGAAAACTTTCCCTTAATGGTTTATCTTCCAACTATAGGAGGTTCCCCAATTGATAATTGGTTATGTAAGTCAGTTGTAGATAAGCAAGTTGGTGTTTTTTCGGAAGTGCTGATACTCTCTACTTTCTTGGTATCAAAGCATTGCGTTCATTCAGCACAGATAATGTTTTAGCAATATTCCTTATAAAATGAATGAAATTTAACCTTCAAATGTATTCTCTGTGTCCCATCTACATGAAACATTAACTTTCTCATCTAATTTATCCCCCTTTAGGGCTTGGTTTTTCTTCTAAAAATAATCTCTTCTTATATCTGTAAAGAATTAGCAGACAATTTTTACAAACACAGAAAAAAAATGCTGTTTTATTACATAAAACAGAGGTGAGCTTGAAATAATTACGTAGGCCATAATATAACTTATCAAAAAGTGATTTTCTCTCTCATGTCTAGGCAAACAGCTATTCTCTGCTTTTATTATCACTGTGGGGCATTTTCCTCTTCTGTAAGGCTATTATGCATAGTAGAGAATTATATTTGAAACTAAATATAAGCATTAATCCATTACTGAGAGATAAAATTGGGAATGTATCTGCAAATCACACTTCATTTAAGTTTAATTAACTTTTTATTTATTTCTACCTTTTTGGTTTATATTTCTGTGCTCATTTTGGCCTAAATGATAGAAGTAAAGATGTATCTGACACTTGTAAATATAGCCCATGTGATTTGTTTTTTCTATTAAAACGAACTACTATTAGAATAGCACTGTAAATCATCTTAGAAGATCTTATTAGTTGCCTAGTGTTCAGTTGTAACTCTAACTTGAGGGTAGAGAACCGCTGTAATCATATCTTAAAGAATATTCCATCTTTTTGCTCCATCCCCAAATTGTGAAGTCAATCACAAAAACTGCTTGAAACTCATTTCCTTTTACCTCCCATAGTAAGGAAGGTAGAAAGTAAGCGGTCGGAGAATGTTTGATTAGAAATCCAGAGTACACCATTCTGGGTGTGACTTTGCCACCAGCTACCACAAATTAGTTGACAAATCATTAAACTTTTATTTTCCTTATTGGCAAAATAAAAGGTTTGAATTAAATAAATTTTAGGATCAGATAACAGAGGCTATATATCTTCCAGGATAAAAGTCTATTGCAACTAAGAAGTATTCAAATGATTACAATTAACTTATTATAATACATAAAACATAATTAAATGGTAAACAAGATGCTAGAAGTCAAAAGGCAGTGTAACCAAATAGCCAACTTTCTTATAGGTAAAGGCTTTCTGACTCTAAAATGTAGTAATCCTGTGTTGTTAGTTTGAAGTTTTGAAGTAATGTTTGCCATGTAAATTTTATTTAAAATTTGGAACTTGTTCGCTCTACATCTAGAAAGATGATTTAGATAGATGCATATATAAATATGTACAAGTTAGAGATATTCACATACATGCATATATGCACATAAAGTCTATTATGTATAGAGCATATGTAGGAGAGAGAAAATAACAAATCTTTGGCAGACAAATCAGAGGACGCTGTCTGTGAAACTTTCCTGGATATAACAGCAAGTATTTTGGAATTAGTCATGAAAATTAAGGACCTGGGTTTTAACAGAGTCATTTATTTATTTGTTTGTTTATTTAAGAGAGAGACTGAGCATGTGTGTACGGGGAAAGGCAGAGGGAGAAGGAGAAAGAGAAATTTAAACTCCAGTGTGGAGATCATGCAGGGCTCAACTTAGATCATGATCTGAGCCAAAATCAAGACTCCGACAGCTTAACTGACTGAGCCACCCGGGTGCCCGACACAGGGTTATTTAGAAAGACACATCTATCATTTTTACATCATTATTATTTTTTTCCAAATCATTACAGACTAATGATACTGTTTGCATTTGGAAGGAAATGAGGGAAGCTGGTCAGGTATAAAACAGAAGGAAGCTCAAGGATTGTGGAGGATTAAGGTAAATGCTGGAAGTTCATATTTATTGTCATAAGGCTGCCAGCTTTCAACCTAAGATGTATATGGCCTCAGATGTCCTAAGAGTATTTCAACAAAATCCTTTCATTGCCTCCATCTCATTTATTCATATTTTCATTCACTAAACATTTAATAAAAGCCTGTTTTTAATCAGACTAGATAACAGTTGGACTAACGTCCTTCATGTGCACATTCATGATCTGGCTGTTGCGGGGCGGGGGGGAGCCATTCTTGTGACATTTGACCTTTTAAAACTGTGGTATTGGTGTGACTTCTGAGCTAGAGGACACTGTCTACAGTGCTAGAGACTGGCATCTATTTTATGCTTTCAAAATACCTACCTCTATTCCTATTATAATATCCACTGCAAGCTGCTAGAAGTTTCCTTTTGCTTGTCTTTCTTCTCCTCTAGACTGTGACCACTTTGTCAGGGCAAAGTCCAGAGTAGTGACACAAATACATACACTGAATAGATTTGAAGAGTTTTTGTTTTGTTTCATTTTAATGAATGTATGTGTTAAAAATGTTTCTAAGCTTGACTAACATTCTTCATTCAGTATCATTTTTTAATTCTCTGGTATGAAATAGCTTTTTAATGTTCAAGGTACCCTGAATATTACAAGAATAATTTTGTGTTTGTTTTTTTAATTGAAAACTGATCTGTATTTACACATTTAAAAAATAGTTTCTAGATTAAAATTTTACATTTTAACTTAGTTCTTGGAATTCTTTAATTATTTTAATTATTTAATTAATTTTTATTTTTATCTCATTCTTTCACTCAGTCTCAGATTTTATAAGCTCATCTCCGATAAACTGACTCTCATGTCATTAGCTGATCTTTTCCACTCAGCTTCTTCCACCTTTCCCTTTTTGTTTCCTGAAGTAAAATTTGTAATCTATCTGAGGTGAGAAATTTTTAAATTTTGTATTTAAACCACCAGACTTGTAAGTTATGGTAATAGATATTTTGAAAGACCGTCACTACAATCCAATATAAATACCTGAGGAATTTAAATAGAGTGCTAAAAATTGAGAAAGTTCACTTCTCTAAGGGACAGTAGGAACTCTGCTATTAATATGCAGAAACTACAAGGTAGGTCAACATCTATTTGTAAAATACGATGTTAGAAAGCATTCTTAGTGAATCATAAAACTGAAGGCAAGTTAAGTTTCTGTTGTTTGTGTTTTCCCAGCTCCTGGTTTCAATGATCTTTTCTATTGGATTTTTTGTTTCTGAATCATTTCTTTCTGCTCTCATCTTTATCATCCCTTCCTTCTACTATGTGATTTTTTTGTTCTTTCTCTAGCCACTTTAGGTTGTTTGAGATTTTTATTGTTTCTTGACATAGATCTGCATTGCTATATACTCCCCTCTTAGAGCCAAATTTGCTAAGTCCCAAAGATATTGGACCATTGTGTTTTCATTTTCATTTGTTTCCATGCATTTTTAAAATTCCCTCTGATTCCTTTGTTGAGTATTCATTGTTTAGTAGCATGTTATTTAGCTTCCACATATTCGTGTTCTTCCAGATTTTTTCTTGTGATTGATTTCTAGTTTCACACTGTTGTGGTTGGAAAGGATGCATGATATGATTTCAGTCTTTTTGCATTTATTGAGACTTGTTTTCTGGCTTACATGTTATCAACTGGAGAATGTTTCATGTGCCCTTCACCACTAAACCAGGCTTACAAGAAATCTTAAAGGGAAATTAGTGGAAAGGAAAAGCCATAATCAGGAATCAGAAAATCATGAAAGGAAAGAATGTCGCAGGTAAATGCAAACATATAATAAAAGCTATAGATTAGAGATGCCTGGGTGGCTCAGCGATTGAGGATCTTCCTTCGGCTCAGGAAGTAATCCCAGGATTTGGGATGGAGTCCCGCATTGGGCTTCCTGTGTGGGACTGCTTCTCCCTCTGCCTGTGTCTCTGCCCGTCTCTCTCTCTGTGTGTCTCTCATGAATAAATAGGTAAATCTTAAAAAAAAAAAAAAAAAAAAGCTATAGATTAATCACTTTTAAACCAGTATGGTGAAAACACAAAAGCAGTAAAATCAATTATATCTACAAAAATCAGTCAAAGGATTCACAAACTGAAAGGATGTAAGGTATGACATCATATACCTAAAATATGAATGTGGAAAGTAAAAAAAAAAAATTAGTACTTTAGAATGAGTTTAAACCTAAGTGACCATCAGTTTAACATATACTACTCTATGCATAAGATGTAATACATGAACCTAACAGTAGCCACAACCAGAAACCTGTAATAGATAAACAAAAAAAGAAAGAGAAAAGAATCCAAACATAACTTTCAAGAAAGCCATCAAACCACAAGGGAAGAATAAGGTGTGTTAAGTTTCAAATAAGAATCAAAAAAATTTACAATATTTTGCAAGGTAAAATATATTGTGGTGTTCTGTTTGATTAAAGCAGCAAATCCTGTAAGTCACAAGATTATCTTATCAGTTTATGCATTGGATGTTTCATGTTTAACACAGAGTTTGGAAGACTAGAAATACTCCACTAAACAAACAAACAGTAATTACTCCTTCATAATTACCATGCAACTTTATCGCCATGCATTGTTATAATTATATTTTAAATACTCTCCATTTTCATGATAGACCATAATGTCTTCTAGCACATTACAATCTGTGGCTTATAACTGCATCTCACTTCCACAAAGGCCTCTTCTTCATTTAGTCTGTATTTTAACTACTATGAAAAGAGACTAAACAAAATTAATTGGTAGCATAATACTGCAATAAGGAAATTGTAGACAATATAATATTTCTGTGCTACTGAAATCATCTCATTATTCAGAAGATTCATGTTTAACATCTAAGATGCATTCCTTCTTCCTCCTTTAAAGAGCCAGTCAGAAATCAAACTGATGATGTGTGCAGAGGAATCACCTGGGGATCTGGTTCAAATGCAGATTTTGATTGAATAGATCTGGGGAAGGGCCCAGACCCTGTATTTCTAACAAGCTCCCAAGTACTGATCCTGTTGCTGCTGGTCCTTGGACCATACTTTGAGTAGCATGACTTTCAAGTATTATGTATACCTATGTGCAAAATGCTGTTAACAACCTGCACGTGTGCATATGTAAACTGCATTCTGACCTTTCCTATAATCACTTTCAAACTCAAGCTTGGAAATTAATTGCTACTGTTAAAACTTAACACAAACAGAAACTGCATTCAACCTATGAAAGTCTGCCAAGTAAGCACTAGATAATTTCTCTTGGAAGTGAGATGAAGTAGAGTCAAGGAAGGCTTTCTGAAGAATATGACATTTGAAGGCTGCATTTCTGAAGGTTGATTAGTAGTTTGCCAGATGGAGGGTGTGTATGCGGGGGGAAGCTGGGAAGGGAAATTCCAGGCCTGGGGAAAGGCATTTAAAGGTGAGGGCATTGTAGGCCACAGGAGTGGGAGGAGTCTGGTGAAAGATAAGATCAAGGGAACAAATTCTTCTCTTCTGATAGAGGGATTTGGATTTTATCTTGTAGGTATCTAGAAATCACCTGAGAATTAGAAGATTATGTTAATCTTAACTCATTTAATTCATTTAATTCACTGTTTTCTCTTACACTCTCAATGCAATTTACTTCCCCACCCCCCACCAACCTCCCCAAGAAAATAACAATTAGAATTATCTGCCTAAATTTGAGGATGATATATGGATATTCCAACCTTTTTTTAATGACACATTTTCAAATGTGTCCCTGGGATTTGATTTGATTTGATTTTTAAGATTTTATTTATTTATTCAAGAGAGACAGAGAGAGAGAGAGAGAGAGGGAGAGAGAGAGAGGCAGAGACACAGAGGGAGAAGCAGGCTCCATGCAGGGAACCCAATGTGGGACTCGATCCCAGGACTCCAGGATCACGCTCTGTGCCAAAGGCAGGTGCTAAACCGCTGAGCCAACCAGGAATCCCCTTTTATTTCATTTAATAAAAAATTGTGGCCCTATTTGCTTTCCCATCATAATCATCTTCAAATCAATAAAGCAACAGCAGATGTTTCAACATAGTAATGTCAATAAATATAAATAGTTCACTACCAAAATCCATAGTCTAACAGTTTATGAAGATCCTCTAACACCAGGGTGGCTAAAGATTTGAAGACTCTAAGACACTATAAAACACAACTCACAAAGACTTCTCAGTTGAGAGCTTAAAAAGTCTTACACTATGGCCTTTTAAGTTTCCTTTAGTGTTAAAAATATTGTTTTGAAAGTTCTTTTTTCAGTAATGGAAAATTTTCAAGGTAAGTTTACAACCTAGAATCTCATAGTCTATGTATAATTGATCTTTGGCAAATTGCTATTTGGTAGTATTTGTTTCAAGGATGCTTCTATAAAATTTCTCTACACCAGTAGGTAGAAGAAATCCTAAAGGTAATAATTCGTTCGGAGCCTTTTCTTTTCCTGCCAGTGCTGTCCTCCTAATTCTATAGCTTCCAAGGGCTCACCAAGAAGGTCTTTAAATATGTATATATGTGCATATGCATGTGTGTTTGTGTATACATGCCAAAGAGACATATTTTAGGCAGCAGATTTTGCTTGCCTATAACGTGTAAACAGTACTGTATTTATCCTAGTAGTGAAATACAGATTTGATGGATTTAAACTGCCAATAGAGCTCTAGCAATTGAATAACAAAAAACTGTAGTACGAATAATTTTTAAAAAATGCAGTAGAGTGGAGGATCATAGGGGAAGGGAAGGAAAATTGAATAGGAAGTCATCAGAGAGGGAAGCAAACCATGAGAGACTCTTAACTATAGGAAACAAACTGAGGGTTGCTGGAGAGGAAGTGGATGGGAGGATTGGGTAACGGGGTGATGGGCATTAAGGAGGGCATGGGATTTGATGAGCACTGGGTATTATATACAACTCATGAATTATTGAACACTACATCTGAAACTAATAATGTACTATATGTTGGCTAATTGAATTTAAATTAAAAAAAAACACAGAAAAAGGAACAGGGAGCATTCAGTGTAAGTTAAATGTTAACACACATAACAGAACATGATTTGGATTATACTCAGTGGATAATGGAAGCCGAAACTTGGTAATGTCTCAGGGAAACCTGGGCTGTAGTGGCTGGTTGGTCCAGTGGCAAGCTACAGTCAGCAAGAACCATTTTGGAAACATAGATCCTCTCAATGAGGAAATCTTTTTACTGTTCTTGGAGGAGAGTCAGTTGCAAGTTCTTTAGCCAAACCACCGTAGAGTTAAAGTGGTACAGAGCTGAGGAACAATAAGCCCAGTTGATTAAACACTCTGAACTCTGACTCTGCCAAGTAAGTAGGTTTCATAGCTGTTACATGGCCAGTGGCTAATAAAGATGCTAAGCAATAGTGACAGTTGTAGCTAACGTGGTTTTAATAATTGTTTAGGTACCATATAGTTGTTTAAAACCATTTTCGTACATTAATTTATTTATTCTTCACAACAGCTGACTGAAGTACATAACATTATTATTCTCATCTCATACGTGAGGAAAATGAGTCACAGAAATATTAAAAAAATTTAAAAGGTATCTGGTCTCTTGTAACTAGAAAGTCAAGGAGCTAGGAAGCAGACTGCCACCCCTAACACTGAAATGTACCCAAACTAAGTGTTAAAGCCTACAGAAACATGAACAACCTCAAGAGAAGACATTATCATATTCTAGACTATTAGAATCAGTATATTATGTACTCTAAAAGAATCCGTTTTAGGAGACAATAAAGAGAATCCTGCTTCAGACAGTTGAAAGTATGACTCATGAAAGTTATTATCCCAAGAAACATAAAAGGTAGAATCCACATTTTTTTATAGCAGGAAATTTAAGATATCTCTAGATTTATTTGCCTTTGCCAAATATAGTATTTGCCTATTTATTTGCCTTTGGTGAGAAATTTGTCCTATTACTGGTTATAAACCCACATATCAGCATGACCATCCCATTTGACTGGGTGAATATACCTTGAATTTTTAAAATAGCAAGAGAGAAAGTATCGTATAGTAAGGAATGATTGTAGATGTAAAATGATATATATGATACATATGTATAAACATTCCTCACTAGAGGTACATATTTATAGATGCTTTTGGAGTCTCAAAGGAAATTTTCTTTAATATACAGTCTTAGAATCTTTGATTGCATTTACCCTTTCATTTCTTCATCTGGAGAAAGAATTTAGACTACTTCAATGTGATGGCAGCAACTGTCTGCAGACACTTCATGATTCAGCCTTTCTTTGTGTGATTTCTGTGGCTTCACCTAAGTCACTGAAATTAGAGGCTCCCAAAAACAGACAGTTGGGAAGCACTTGTGCTTGGTGAGGAATGATATTGGTTGAATTGTATGCCAGGATGAGTTACATATTCCTTCATGCTGCCTCCATAGGCAGGCAAGACATTCTACTTTTCATTTTCCCTGGTCAGTTGTGAACTTCTGTCTGTTTAAGTCAGTATTTCCTTCAATATTGATTAATGGAATTCTGCTGCTAATAAAGAGTACACTAAAAGGATGGAGTAAATACTACAGCCACTAAAAGACAAAATGATTTTCAAATATGTATTTGTAGATACCCACTCATTTCTTTTTTCACTATTGATTTTGGAGACAAAGGAAAGTCTCATGAATTCCATAATCTTTTTGTTTTCTTTATCCAGATTAGTAAATGCAAGCAACCTAGCTGGAGTGGAGATGGGGAGGAAATGATATCAGTTATCTATCAAGATATAGTGTTGTATAATGCAAAATTTTAGTGACCTGAACCAATATTTATTTAGCTTACATATTTGTGGAATGGTCTTTACTTACCTCATTTGGTCTGTGATCAACTGCTTGTTATCTGTGTATTCCTGCTGATTTTAGATGAGCTTACTCGCAGGTCCAGGTGGTTATCATTGGATGATCTACTTTGGCCTTGGCTCTGATGGTAGGGATTACTCATTTACACTTGTATCTCATCCTTCAGCAGGCCAGGCTGAGTGTATTCATGTATCTATGCACAGTAGCAAAAGAAGCAAAATTCAAAACATTTCAGTCTTCTGCTTGTGTCTCATTTGCTAACATTTCATCGACTAGAGCCATACACATGGGGTCAGACCAAGATTCAGAAGGCTCAGCAATACCACATGGCAAAAGGCAAGGATACAAGGAGGGATAAAGAATTAGGATCATGCAGGGGAGGAAAAATAATTTTCCTTCTACCTGTCTAGGTTCTTGGATGAGACCCCACCCCAATAAAGACATATGAACAAGAGAAAAACCAAACAGGTTTAATAACCTGTATGCCTCCTGTATGGAGATATCCAGGAAAACCTAGTAACTCCCTGAAATGGCCCAAATACCATCTTAAATACCATCGTCAGATAAAGACAAAGGAAGATGTTGGGGAAGAGACAGGGAGACCAGTTATGGAAGGTTACCAGGAAAAGCACAGTAAACAAGGGTAAAGCTGTTACATAAATGTAAGTCCTTGCTTCTCCACTGATAAGAATTTCTTAAGATTTAAAGTTTTTTTTTTAAGATGTTATTTATTTATCATGAGAGACACACAGAGAGAGGCAGAGACATAGGCAGAGGGAGAAGCAGGCTCCCCGAAGAAAGCCCAATGCAGAACTCGATCCCAGGACCCCAGGATCATGACCTGAGCCAAAGGCAGGTGGTCAACCACTGAGCCACTCAGGCGTCCCAAGATTTAAAATATTCTTTTCTTCCAGATTCAAAGAAAGAGGTACCTGTTACAAATGGAGATTTCCCTTATTAATGTCAATGTCTCTTACAAAAGGAGAACTTCCAGTTAGTTTTCAGAGCTTTTTTTTTTTTTATGTACTGTTTCTCAAAAATAATCAGCCTAAATTAATCCTTATGCCAAAGAAGCATATTCCTCAGGAGTATAGTCTGCTCCCCTTCAACCATTAATACAATTAATGTTTTCTTCTTTAGAAGAAAACATTTTCCCAGGGAGTTGGGAAGGAAAGGGGTTCATTTTAGTTTTCAGATTATAAACTTATACATTAATATTTGTAATAAACTAGCAAAAAAATCCTTCAAGCCATGTTAATGCACTAAGTTTTTTAAGGCCAGTGTAGCATTCTTTTTATTAATTCATTTTTAAATATTTGTAGTAACAACAAGCAATTTTTATAGGCAAGTAGGGTTGTGGAGGGGTCATCAAATTTGAAAGAATAAGTTTCTCCCTGTAATGTTTTAAGACTATCAAATAAGTTTCCTTAAATCACCTAGGACCACCACATTCCTCTCCCACCCCTCACTACCATAGTCCAGGATTCATTTGTTAGAGCCATATCTTTTGACTGTATTTTATCATGTGGGCTCATTTGATACTTAAATAATTGTCCTCCCTGGGATACTGACTAGATTTCACTGGGAAATTGGAGTGAAAGGGGTTCAATGGACAATCAACTTCTAGCCTTTTTGAAATTGTAGAGATTAATGAGAAAAAAAAAAACCTGATTTGGTTGTAATTAGCAAAATAACTCCCTTTTTAGAAGGCAGCTTTTAAGGATCTCTCTCCAAAAATAGAATCTTACAGTTTCTACTGTGAAAACATAGTTACTTTGAGGGGGAAATATTTACCTACATACAAATACTGGTTATGAATATGTTTTTAATGTGAAAAGGCAAAATTCAACTGAGTACATTTTAAAGATCTTATTGGCTTTATTCAAGAAATCACGAATCAGGCAGCAACTCCTCAGGTAGAAAAGAGATCTGAGGATGTTTGCAAATGGGAGGCTTCTATAGCAGAAGGGAGGGGGAATAAGAAAGTCATAGTGGCAAATAGTTGATTGGTTGTGGCAAGGTCACTTTTCTTAAGGGGGTGGCAGTGGTATATCAGGTAAATTACCTCTCTAGTGCTGATCGGGTGACTCCTGATTGGCTGGTTTAAAATTCCATTTCTGGAAGAACCAAACTTGTAATTAAGTTAGGTTTTGGTTTGGGGACAGGGAGCTTAGCATAGGTGACTCCGTTTTCAACCTGTTTGGTTTTTAGCATTAATATAACTGGAAGGACTCAACATCCCCTCTTTACTTCTCAGGCAAGTTCACATTCTGCTTCAGCTGATTATTTTTTCAACAATATTTTTTTGCATTCTTTTATTGTCTGCCAGTACTTTTTTGAAGCCCAGTTAGAATAGCAGCCAACATAATTGAGACTAAAAGGGGGCCAAATATCTCTCCAGAAGCAAGACAACTTCAAAAGATAGGCATTACAAAGCACTACTGTGACTCAAATAATCACTTGTTTTTAAGGGGGATTTGCTAATATAGAATTGGTTTCTTATCTTCCCAGCCCCTAGTGAGCCTTTACTGTGCAAATTCGCTGATGGAGGACAAAAGAAGCGACAGAATCAAAGCAAATACACCCAGAATGGAAGGCCTTGGCCCAGGGAAGGAGAGGTGAGTTCTGACTGACTTTTGCTCAGAAATATAGCAGCAGACATCCCTTGGAATGGAGGCAAGACAGACATTTGGGACCCTGATGAAATAGGGTCCTGTAGAAAACCACATGGCTTCAAAGAGGGCAAGTGAGTAGGCCTGTATTAACGCATTCAAGATAAAACTATTTGAAGAGGACTGTAGGATTTCAAAATTGACCTCAGTTCTGTACGACAATAAGTCCTCTGTCTTTAACCAAACCTTTACCCAATATACACTCACTGAAAGACTTATCCACAAAGAATTAATCCATAATTGTATCATAGATAAAAAAAATATTTTCAGTGAAATCAATGGTGAGAGTTGAATGTTTGTGTTTGGAAAACAACACAAATTTAGATTTACTTTATTCTACCATTGAGATACTCTACTTGCACATATATGTGTATTTATGCATTTTCCCGTTTGTTCATAAATGTATTGATATGTATTTTATATGTTAATATAAAATATGGCATTTTCTGTTGGGCAAAAAAGAGAAAGAAAAGTTCATACAGAGGGTTCCATTTTTCACAACAAAAAGAAAAGCACTGAACAGTTAATTATCCATTTACCCTCTTAACACAAAACAGTAGAAAAGCAAGTTTATGCATCCAGTGACACTTGGAAATGAATTCCTTTGGGTCATTTGTGTTATAAGAAGACAAGGAAAAGGTATCTAGGCTTCTAAGAGGTATTTTTATTCTTTGTGGATGGAATGGAGTTGTTTGAATGACTTGAATAAATGCTATTTTTCCAAGGCTATAATTTCAACAGAAGAGTTTTATTTCATATTTCTATTCAAAGCACCTACTTCATCCATTTCTCATTTAAGAGGCATCCCACTTGATGCAGCATTTTATGCTTTCAGTACTGAGACAACAGTTGTAAGGAAACAAAAGAGGATAGGGAATTCCTCAGCAAAACCCTTAGCCATTTTTTAAATTTCCAACACCGTTGTCTGTTTTGAGTATTTCCATGCAGGTCTCAAGACCCCTCTTAAAGTGTATAGTTATGTTCAAGTATTGTATAATCTATAACTCATTATTTTATGACATGAAAAAGAGAATCACTACTAGATATTTGAAACTAATGAAGAGAAAGGTTTGAATATTTCAACTTTAGAAAAGGCAATCTGTGCTATGTTCAAAAAAGGAAGAGGAAAGGCAATGACCCTTGGTAGGGGGGTCATTGGTAGGGGTAGGGGTTAGTGATCAGCAGTTAGCTCCCAGAAGACAGCTGGTTTCTCAAAGCACTCATTATGACATCCATCCCATGCAGGACATCTGTAGTCTAGAAAGACTCATTTGATCTTTTAAAGTTCTCTTGTGTCAAATGCTTGCTGGGAGACATTTCTGGATCATAGACCATCACCAAGCAGCCTCGATGGTCAATTAGGTGACTTGGCAGTGACAACTGAAACCTCAGTTTTTGTCCACATAAGAACCTATTTTATCACAGCCACAAAATAGATGCCACCTTCAGCAAGACACCATCCTTGAATCTACATTTCTTAGGAACCAAACCAATAAACATAAAAGAAAAGTAGACTTAGAGCTACTAATTTGCTACTGCATACCAATCTAGGGCTTTGGGTTGAGATCATGATAAAGAGCATGTGTACTATTGCCATAGAAGCATTGTGGAGAGTTAGCACCCAAAATATCTTCTAATTTACATGTAGGTTTTAAACATATATTCCTAATCTCTATTTTTCAAAAATTGTTTTTTAAGAGTTAAACATTTCCTGCTAAACTGTGAAAATCAAGGGACCTTCATACATTTATCTGTGACCCATAAAAAAGGAATTCCAAGTGTGTAGACACATTCAGAGGAAAGAAATTAGGAAAAGAAGTGGCATGCATTACAAATATGTTTGTCAGATATCTTGGTTTTGAGAGATAAGCATGTAGATTTTTATACCTTGATTGTGGTCTTAGGTGTAGACACTCTGAATGTTGGGTAACTTTGCCCATGATAATGTATATTTTTGCTTCTATTTCCTCTTGTAGTGCACTTGCTAGAGCACATTATATTAGCATGGCTGATAAAGTATGGCATAATGCAGATTATTCCTATGTAAGCAATATTTAATTAATTTTTATATACCAGGAAATGCTAATAATTGTATTTTGTTGTCTCTAAGACATGTTTTTGTTGTTGTTTTTCCACATTTTAACACTTCTGAAATTGGTTTTCCTCTTATAATCAGTGGCATTATTACAAGACAATTTGCATTTGCTCCTATTAGTCACCTGGGGGCACTACCTACATTCTCTGTCTTAGGTCTTTGACCACAGTGACTGAATGAATTTAAACTAACCAAAACAAGGCCTATTGGGTCAGATCCTTGGGAGAGATTTTCTTTGTGCCCTTCCTTCATCCCATGTTAAGACTGAGATATGATCTTCCCTTGAAGTCCATTTCTAATGGGTGGTCTTGTTTTTTATTTTCTTTGTAGCCCATTATAAGAAGGGCTTTATAAGAAGCTTTGTAAGGACTTTATAAGAAGTTCTCAACTTTACAACATCATTTTGGATGTTTTTGCTTGCTTGTTTGCTTGTTGGTTTTTGTTTTGCTTTTTGGGGTTTTTGGTTATATAAAATAATGGTTAACCTTTCGATCACCGTTGCCTTTGATAAAATACAAGATGATAATTTTGATTCTGATGCTTCAGCATTTGGGATAATAGCACAGAATGAGGCTCATGCTTTCTTTGTCGCTCTCTTGAAAGTCAGGTAAAAAAAAAAAAAAACAAGTTTGGAAAGGATTTCTCCTGAAATGTTTAGGTATCTTAGAAGCACCTAAAGCGTGACAGTTGATAAGCTAATTAAAGTTTTAATTTATTATGTAAAGCTATTTTCTTCTGAGTGGCATTTTGATAACAGCTCTTTTAGCATTAGTGAAATGTACTTCTTTACAAAAGAGATCTAGTACTGAAAACTTTATACACATAAATTAGTGTAAATTAGCAAGGTTTTGCAATACAAATATATGCTACTGGACATGTATGTGCATAAGTGAAATACACAGGGATATTTAAAAATTATTAACTAATCTCTCAAGTGACAACAAAGCTAAGCAGAAGGATCAGGGATTGGAGCTATTAGGCCTCTTTTACCCAGTTCTCTACAGTTCTTATCATTTTATTTCTTAGTGTAGCATTTCACATACTCTTTGGTCTCAGTATCTCAGTATCTCCCTTTATACTCTTAAAAATATTGTTTATTAGTTGATCAAAAAACAATAAGCCCATCCTAAGTTAACAAAAATATCATATTTATATAGAAAATATTATATCTTTCAGAGACTTTTTTTTGAGAATGGTATTCTTTTACTTTTTTTGCAAATCACTTTAATGTCTGGCTTAATAAAAGATGGCCAGATCTGCATCAGTATACAACCTGTTGCAATATTCTGTTTGGTATAATCATATGAAGAAAATATAACTCCATATAGACATGTCACTGGAAAGGGGAGGACCTATGGATCTCCTAAAAGTCTCTCGGGAACCCTTAGGTTTCAGACTACAATTTGAGAACCACTGTCCTAAGATGCTTGAGCCAAGCATGGGGCTCATATTCAGCTTCCATATACCAGAAAAGCCACTCTGCTTGTTAAAATAGTAAAACATATTTGTTTTACATATATGTAAAACATAATGGACTGCTGGCATTAGTCCATCAGTGCAACCCTTCCAACTCTGATGCCTCCTGCAGTACCTCTTACGATCTTATAAGAATGGGGTGCTGGCTGGTACAACAAGGAGTTTCCCAGGATCTACTCCAACATTTAAATTCTGATTGGCCAAAGTTTATGCCAGAATGGTGATCAAATGTTTGGGTTTTTTTTTTAAGATTTTATTTATTCATTCATGAGAGACACACAGACAGAGAGAGGCAGAGACACAGGCAGAGGGAGAAGCAGGCTCCATGCAGGGAGCCTAATGTGGGACTCCATCCTGGGTCTCCAGGATCACGCCCTGGGCCGAAGGTGGCGCCAAACTGCTGAGCCACAGGGGCTGCCCTGTGATGAAATGTTTTTAATGTCACCTCTAGCTCAGAAATGGTCTCACTTTATCATCACTATGACTTTCAAGAAATGCATTGACTAGATATCCCATTATAGCTGAGGCCATTTTCTTTACAGCAGGCAAAATGTTTCCCAAATTGATCTTGTTTGTGCTCTCTCAAATGACTGGTCTGAAATCAGGAATGGAATCTGGAATCCAGAATCAAAAATATATCAGGAGTCAGGCACCTGGGTGGCTCAGTGGTTGAGTGTCTGCCTTTGGCTTGGGTCATGATCCCGGGGTCCTGGAATGAAGTCCTGTATTACGCTCTTTGCAGGGGAGCCTGCTTCTCCCTCTGCCTATGTCTCTGCCTCTCTCTGTGTGTCTCTCATGAATAAATAAATAAAGTCTAAAAAAAAATGTATCAAGAGTCGTGTGAAGAAAAGACATGGCATAAAGAATCTAGTCAATGGTATTACAATAGCGTTGTATGGTGACAGATGGGAGCTATGTGTGTGGTGAGCATGACATAACTTACAAACTTGTCAAATCACTATTGTATACCTGAAACTAATATAACATTATGTGTCAACTCTACTTAAAAATATTAAAAATAAACAAGAAAATTAACAAATATATTTTCAATAATATATGTAATTACACCCACAAACACACATATAATATCAGGAACATGAAGAAGAACTGTTGCTTCTTCCTGTATTTCCAAACAATGCTTTCCCAATGACCAATGAAAAAACACCAAATTTGTTTGGTACCCACATAATTTGCACAGCTGATCAAAAACATTCAACTATGTTGTAAAGATGAGTGGCTCAAATAAAAGGATGAATGTTTCTACTACAATGATTAGAGTCGCTCAAACTTTGAAATTACTGTATGTTGACATTTGTTGTGACTAGTTCCTGGATTTCCTTCAGAATTTTCAAATATAAGTAAATGCTGAGTGTCAAATCACAGAAGATGGTGATATTTCACCAAGTTTTCAGACTGGGACATTATCCTTAAATAGTGCAAATGTCATCAACAAACTATTTCTCACTGTCTTCAAAACTCTAGTCTAGCTTTCATAAGATCTTCCCAAGCTCTATAGTAATTGAGTCAGTAAATGTCATTGATAACAACTGCATCAGGAATTGTATTTCCAAGAAATAGTATTTTGGCTATGGACACAAACAAGAGACAAGGCAATTGAACAAGAAGTAGCCCAACAAAGTATTCAAATGTCTAGTGAAGAAATGCCAAGGTTTTATTATAAAAACTAAAAGCATTAAAATGGTGTTTCTTGCTTTTATCTGGTTTATGGTTCCCTGCTAGAGTCAATTTTGAAATGATGAGCAATAACAAATATGTTCTCTCTATGTGATGTTCTGAAGACATTTTTCCTTACCATGGAAACAAAATATTTAATGAGATTGTCTTCACAGTCTAGATCTGGAGATGAACTAATGGAGCTAAAACAATATTGTGAATAATCAGCACTCAGGTTCCCAGGAATAGTTTACTATGTTATATTGGACAGAAAAATCAAGTAAGCTTTTTGGAGATGCATTCTAGGAATACTAAGGTTTGAAATTTCTTACCTATTCCCAAGTAAGGAACAAGTTTTAGATGCGACATGATGATATATTATATCTTGAAGACATTTTATTTGAGTGCATTTCTATTTGCCCAAGATACAAGCCTTTGAGGACAGGGAGGATACACAGTACGCGCACTTCATAACACCAGGGGGTACCATTCACACAGACCAGATGTAAATCTTGTTCCTTGCCATAGGGAATGCTGTGGCTCTGCCTGGACATGTTCCTTTGAAAACCTTTAAGAGGTGGAATAAACTGAGAATCTACTTTAATTTCCTTAAATTAGTTCTCGTTAAGGCACCCACAAAATCCACTATTAGTAAGCTGAACTGTAAGGTTATCAGTTTTATCACAGCCAACTTAAGCTAAGTGATCTGTTATGACCTGTAACTCAGATAATATGTTGTCTATTTTGAGACCTGAAATCAACTTGTTTTCAGTGATAGATGAAAACTTCCCCTGTGCTAGAAAGTTGTATAACTCTCGTCCATTCACAGCTACTATTAATAAAAATTCTCTTCAGTGCCAGGAAGTGAATGAAAGCCTGCAAAGGTCATGTAGGAGAATGGGATTTCTCATACTGTTATGAAGTCCAGAGCCAAGTGCAGGCAAAGTTGATAAACCTGATTCCAAACATCCAGCCTCCTCCTCACTATCCTCAAGGTATTAGGAGTAATTATTCCTTGTGACTAAATCCATTTATGATTGAGACAAAGATGCCTTTTTTAGATTTCTGAATAGATAGCCATGCTCAATGACAAAAAGTTAATCCTATATTCCCATTCGGGTAAACATTTTCTTTGAGGGATATGTCCTCATTTTTGTTTGCTTTTGTTTTTATTTTTCTGAAAGAAACTGAGTGCTCACAGAGTTGGCACTATAATTCTGAATTTCACTTGTTTCTCCACTACCATAATCACCAGTACTCTTGTCATAAAAGATTTGTTCCTTCCATAATTGAGTCTTTATGCTGTGTCCCCAGGACATAATGAGGTATAAGGGATGACCTTTGCCCTGAATATGTATTAGAAATGTATATACACAGTGAAGACCCTCTATCTCCTTGTGTCTCCTATTTACTTTCTTACTTTCTCAGTATATGACTACTTTTTACAGAAATGATCTTTTTAAGAGAAGAATTCTGTATGAAATAGGTTGTGGGTGTGTGTGTATATGTGTGTTTTAAGGTAGTATTGAAAAAGAAGCAGTTTAAACACAAAGTATCCAGTCTATCAGTGAGCACTTACTGAGTGTACTCTATGTGAGAGGCACAAAACTGGACATACTGGACATGACGGAAGCATACAGACAGATTTTCCCATCCCTTTGGAACCTAAAATGGCAAAGATCTTCTCTGTCTGTAAAGTAGGCAATTAAAAGTTGGATAAAATTGAATTGAAATAAAATATAAATAAATAAATAAACAAATAAACAAACAAATAAATAAATAGAAGTTGGGTAGAGGGGCGCCTGGGTAGCTCAGTCAGTTAAGCATCTGCCTTTGGCTGGGGTCATGATCCTGGGGTCCTGAGATTGAGTCCCTCATTGGGCTCCCTGCTCAGCACGGAGCCTGCTTCTCCCTTTCCCGTTCCCCCTGCTTGTGCGCTCTTCTCTCTCCTCTCTCTCTCTCTCTGTCAAATAAATAAAATCTTTAAAAATAAAAAAATTAAAGTTGGATAGAATATAATTTAATATAGCAAGAGTAAAATCACTAGCTGGAACTAGCTCCAAACCTATATACCACAGTGAAAGAAAACCAAGGACAAAATAAAAATAATAAAAATAACAAAAGTAGCAGCCACAAAAATGTCAAGGCACACTTGTCTTGTTACTAACCATGAACTGTTTGATTGATTGTGTGTTTCTCAGGGTAGGTAACTGAGAAACTGATTTATATGCATTTCCAAACCAGAAAATCACCCCAGAGTTGAAAAGCTCCATGTTGTTACTTATCCAGGGTACCGAGTGGCACAGAGAGAATACTATTTAGAGGAGCAAATGGAGCTTGGGTGTCTTATAACAAATCTTGCATCCTTCTCTAATGCACCTATTGAGAATAATAATTCTTTCTGAATTTTAAGGAATCATGTCAACATCTGTGATGTGCTTAGTATTGTTTGCTGTTCTTCATATTTTACCAGACACTCTACTTTAGTGGTTAGGAGGCAAACTCTAGCATTTCAATCACAAATCCACAGCTTTTGAGCTAAGTGACAAACTTGGGCAAGTTTTTCAGTTTCCTCATCAGTAGAATGAGAATGGTGAAAAGGGAATATTTAGTGATTGAAAGGATTAAATGCGGTGGTGAGGGTAAAGCACTGAGCACAGTTCCTGGAAAACTATAATCATTCCAGTATTAAGCTGTTACTATAACTCTCATAATATCATCAACACAACTCAGGGCTTTTTAATCTGAAAGCCAGCTTTGCTATGTGTTTCTTATGACTCAAATGCCTAAGTTCTTGGTTTCCAGTTTCATGTCATGTCTATTTATTTTCCAAATGGGAATTATTTTTAATGATACAAAATTTATTTGAGAGGAAATCTACTACTAATGTCATTTTTTCCAGCTGAATTTTTTACTTGTTTAATAAAATATATTATAAAACCAGCAGAAATTTCTTTTCACTTTGACCCACATTTTATTAAGGTTTTTTAAAGATCACTTTCCAAATCATCATCTGCATTCCAAGCATTATTTATCACTGAAACATTAGATTGTGTTCAAATTCTAGCCATTTTTCTCTTGAAGATCACGTAATCATGTAAGCCAAGAGCTGAGAAGAAGAGAGGGACTTGGATGGAGGAAAAAAGAAAAAAAAGTAAAAGAAAACATGGACTATTGCTAGATACCAAGGAAAAGATTGAGCCACTATTGAGAACTGATGAATTACATAGTTGATGTTTTTAAAGAGAAAGAAAATGAATTATTAACCTATGTATTCTGGCAAATAATGGCAATTAATTTTGGATTTAGAAAGTGCTGGTACACATCTGGGTATGAAAAGTATTCCTTATGCTCAATATGTTCTAGTATCCTTCAAAACAATTATCTTTGACAGAATAAGCATCCTAATACCACAAACTGGTGACTTATTGGACTTCACAAAGAATTGGGAAGCAGGAATTTTCTTGCATATTCTATGGCTCCATAGTGCTGAACGTCAATAATTGTTAACCTTCCATATTCTAATTGATTTCAGGAGTGATGTTACAAATTCTTTTGTGTAAGGAATTTTTAGAATCCTTATGAATAGTAGTACTAATGCCACTTATAAAATTTCCTTTTGTTTACTGAAAGACACACTCATGATATTATCATTTGAAAAAAGTTACAGTAGTGGGGCACCTGGGTGGCTCAATCAATTAAGATTAAGATGCTGTTTCTACCTCTCCCCCTGCGTTGCTCCTCAATCTCTCTTTCTCTCTCTCTAATAAATAAATAATTTTAAAATTATAAAGTTGATTATCATTATACATGGGCTCCATACTTGCAAATTTACCTACTTGCTAAAATTTATTTGTAACCCAGAATTAATACTCACGGTACTTTCATGGTCACTTGTGCAGAGCAGTAAAAAGTTTGAGTCAGCTGGAGATTGAAGAGTACACTTATCATGATGAGCACTGAGTAATGTATACAATTATTGAATCACTATACTGTACACCTGAAACTTCTATGACACTGTATATTAATGATGCTGGAATTCAAGTAATAAACTTGAAAAAAAAATTGAGTCACTAAGTATGCATAGTCCCAGATAAAGTTGAACAAGGGATTCTTTGTTTTCTTGTGTTAACTCTTACTCTGTAAACAAGTGTCCTTTTCTTATTTTATTTAGTGCCACACTTTTTACATGCTTGTGCTTTTCATTGGTGATTTCACTGTTTAAAATGGTCCCCAAATGTAGAGCTGAAGTGAGGTCAAATGCTTCTAAGTGCAAGAAATCTGTGATGTGCCTAATGGAGACAATATGAAAAAAAAAATGGAGATAAGCTTTGTTCAGGCATGACTTATAGTGCTGTTGGCTTTGAGTTCATTGTTGATGAATCAAAAATATATATTAAATGAGTTATCTTTAGACAGAAACACAACTAAAACAAAGTTATATATTAATTAGTTGGTGAAAATATTGTGACCACAGGCTTGTAGGAACCTAATGCTATATTTCCTCTAGGAGCAATGAGTTGGTATTCCTAATTCAGTGTTCATGGTGGCTTTATAGAATTAATTGCTGTTAATAACAAGAATCAACTGTATCTTGTTTTATAATTACTGTTATTGAGTGAGATCCAATTACTGGGTAAGTCTACGTCTCTTCCATTGATATAAAAAACAATGTGCATGGGTGTCAAAACTAACTGTACCAATGCATGCAGCCAACTATTTTTATTTAATGATCTTTATTTGAAGAGTTGTGTTAGAGTCAATTGTCAATTGTTATGGATTTAAAGACAAAAGGTTTTACTCTACTCAACCAAAAAATGTAAAATTCTAAGGAATTTGGAAAAAGCTCTGATCCTATTTTCATATATAAGAAGCCTATGAGTGACGAGTGACTTGTATTCACTTCATAAAGATCATCAGACATTTGACCCAATGTAAAAATTCATATATCTTCCTTAGCCTAGTCATCAACCTAACACATTGAATTATTTCTACTATTACTTATAACATTCTTATTTGCCTACTTATCTGCATATGAGGAGAAAGCTATATTGGCTCTTTACTTTAGAAATCCAAATGGGTCACATTGATATGGTAAATATTTGATGTCAAAGAACACATAGATGGCTATGGAAGTAATAACAAACAAGCTGCATAAAATCTGGAAAGAAGTTATCCCTACAGTCACCATTTATAAAGAATACTCAATAGACTATTTTGTTGACTTTATAAAAGCATTTGGCTACCATTAGCTATCAACAACCCTATTGTAAAGTAAATGCTTTGAGACATTCTTAGCAGTGAGAAAGACAAGATGCAGCTTAACCACATGGCCCCTTTACCTTCAGTTGTCTCTGTTTGGAATAGTGCACCCAGCTCACAAACTCTTTGATCAGTTACCAGTCAACATCCTTCTTATTAAGTATAAGAAAAATCTGACAAGGCCCAGAAATACACCATTTCTATTAGCTATGGAGCCATATTGACTGCAATTTAATTTTACAATACTGAACATTAGAAAATTTATGTTTCAGAGATATGGAATTGAAGTATTGTCCCAATGAACCATAGATAAAAAAATAATTTAAGGAAAATAATACATTTAAAGAATTATTTCAAAACTTAGTAGTAAAAGGATGTAGATTCATATTATTTTTGACCGTATTCCATGAACATAGAAAAATCATCTATATAGTTCACAATTTCCTTTGGGTATATCATGATGCTTGGCATTTAATTGTCCAATTATTTTCTTTAATAGGACTTTGGAAAAAAATCAGGCGTATCTAACAATACTACCAGGTTCTGCAAATAGTTCTTTTAACCTTGAACTGAAGAAGAGTCTTTACATATGTGGTCTTAAAAAGAGCTGTTATGATGCATTACAACACTTGCTATTGAATTTGTTAGCCAATCCACCAAATGTACTCTTACTTATTTCATGTGCTTTACTGGCAATTTAGAGAGCAGGCTCAAGGTGAATGACACTTGTAATCTCAAAAAAATCTTCCCATGGGCACAAGAACTTGAAATCTCAGTAGTTTAACATGGAAACCTTCTTACTCAGTTAAATGGTTTTATTTTAAAGCTGCTGGGTACATATTTTCTAACCTATGATCACTGAAGATAAAAAGCAAATCTTGTAAATTCCTGCAATTGTGTAATTTAGGATATGATATAATTTAGCCTCCTTTCTTGAGGAGGAGGCTAGTTGTGGAGTTTAGGAGGTGCTGAAGGATGGGAAGATTATATCAAGAGTTATAAGGAGAAAGGCTGGTAGTTGATCTCCATGTTCTCTGATTCCCTTGACCCAGTCTCCATGACAGCTATGTGGGGCATCAACCAACTAGGAGATTTCTGGAGTTATTGGCTCTGTCCTGGCAATCCCAGCCTGCCACAAGACTCAGAATTGTCCCCCTCGATATTTAAGCCACAGCTTACAACCTCCATATAGCATCAAACTGCAGCTGAGATCAGGGAGGATATGGATCGATTAGTCAGATACCTGGAACTCCCATCTATCCAGCTGCATAGGCTCACCCTGGTAGTAACCTCAACACTGTATATTTTTCATCTTATTTTCTGTGTTATGGTGGGGTTTAACAGTATGTACACTATTGCATTTACTCTACAACACCATCAATTAAAGATGAAATATTACTTAAATATCACTAAAAAGGGAAAGTTTCCAAACTCAAATGCCATCAATTATCATGCAAACCCCAATTTCACAGACAGTAAAATGTAAAACACACACACACACACACACACACACACAATGTATGTCTTGGAGTCCATGAAGTTCAGTCATTCAGATTGAGATAAAAACAGAAGTGCCTACATAAAATATGGTAATGTTCTCTTGTCTCTTTTATGATTATCAATCAAGGCTTAATTTAACTTTGGTTTTAATGACACACTCAGACTGGAGCTTTGAGAACTTCAGCCGGCCGCATCGTACCTTTCTTTCTGTCTCCCTTTGATGATGATTTCTTTGTGCGGCCATTGGCTTTCTCAGCAATCCAGACTTAATTCTGTCTGCATCGTTTTGTCTTGTCCTTCTTTATTGCTATATAAGGGAGAAATTCTCTGCCTGACTAGAATGCTTTAGTAAAAGCCAAGAAGGACAAATACTAAGATGACATAGTATATAAACAACAGCATGACTCCCCTTGACGTTTTTTTTTCCAAACATAGAGAGGTGAATTTTCTCTATTTTCTGCCTATATTTGCTATTTTTTTTTTAAAGTGATAAATCCCTGAATTTCATTTGCTTGATTTCTGTCGAACCCTTGAAGATGTTAACATGACTTTTCACAATCGTCTCTGCACTCTGAATCTGTCACTTGGATAAGAGGGGCCTCCAGGTATTATTGCCGCCTGTAGTTTCTCCTAGGCTCTTGCTCATGACTTGGTTCAGTCACTCTGGCTTCCCTGCTGCATTGGGAATGTTTCTCAGTAATCCCAACCGTTCCCTCATCTCTACTCACCAAGCAAGGACTGAGACATTTTCTTTATCACAACAGCAATCCTTACAGCACAATGGTGTGGCTGATGGATTGGAAGGGAGTTGCAAGCTGAGGCAGGAGAGAATCTCTGCCAAAGGATATTAGTAAATACACAAACAAGCAATGATAACTTGAAAAAAGATACATTTCAATGCACGAATTTAACTTCGCAATAAATGTGTGAAATTCAGTATAGATACCTGAATTTGAGACCAACATTAGGAATCACTGGGACATAAGTAATAGTTGGGATCAGAAAGTGAATGTCATCTCAGTACAGAAGGAGAGAAGAGAAAGGCAAATCCTGGCCCTGAGCACCGGCAGGCAATCTCCAAGGCAGGGAGAGGAAGTAACATCGAAGGAGAAATTGCTCTCTGAGGGATCAGAAGAAAACTAGGCTCACAAAATCCAAGGGACAGGACTGTTGAAAGAAGAAGAAAATCACTGGTCAAATGATGCAAACTAATATAAAAAATGATTTGTAATAAATATCTTCCTTAACTTTAGATGTTATGAAAATTAGGGAGTATAGTATGAGCCATTGCACAGGTTGGTAGGCATCTTTTACAGAACAATTAACAAGGACATTTCTGTTTTATCTCAGAACCAGGCAGTATTAATCTCCCTCTGGTAGACTTTGGCAATGTTTTCATTTACAATCTTATTTGTCCTTCATCTTCTCTTCAGGAGAGGGCCTGGCTGCATATAGTGCAGGAAATATCCCTTGAGCAGGTCAGAGCAGACATCTGCTTTATAGAGTTGCCTGCCTTTGTCAGGAGAAATACACCACTCAGTAATCACCTGACCATGCCAGAGCCCTTGCTGGCAAAATCCTACCACCTGCCCCATTTCCTCACATCTCCTTTCAGCAAGTGCTACAATACCCTGCCTGCAATTTTGCCCTGAGCATATTGTTTCCTAGAATTGGTTCCTTTTTTTTTTTTTTTTAACAGGAAAAGGGTTTAAAATCTTTTCTTAGCTACAAAATTTTACTTGGTATTGATCATTTTGTAATTTCCTGGCAATTTTTATTGGTTCTTCTGAATATCTTGGGTATCCATGCTTCTGCTATCACCTATGAAATCCTCAGTTTCTCAACCATTATGGCCATTTGGATTTATAAATTCATACTAGGTTCCATTACTAGAATTGCTGTATCATTAACGCTGAATTTTCAGGATTTATCCTTAACCTCCTGTGCATTCTTACCTTGATCCTTCTGGCTGTAGCAATTCGCATTCCATCCCAGATCTTCTGTATTCTATTGACCTAGCAAAGCTAAATGTTTCCTGACATTTTCAGGCTTACTTCTGAATCAGGCCTCTACTCTATATTACTTTTGCAAATGATATGCCTTATGTTTTTCCTCCTGAATTTAAAAATAAAATGCAATTCATAGAAGATATACTGTACTTCTTTAAGTTGAAGGGATTTTCCCCATTATAAAAATCTTTCTAGTTTTACATAAAAGAGTCAGGAAAAATATATGAAATGAAAAAAATCATTTATAGTTACAGCACTCCGATATTTTGACATTTGACATTAATGTTATCTTCCTGTTTTATTTCTAGTCAGATATTTTTGAATTCTTAAAATTTTATTTTTTGACCCATAATGTACATGATTTCTTCACTAAAGGACATGTTTTTTTAAAGAGAAATACTGGTAAATAAATATAAACAAAGTTAAGTGAGGTTTTACTGCAGTAGCAGAACCAAAATTTTATAACACATAATTTTCAAACCCTTTCACCCACATCACCTTTTAAGTCACCTTATTTCATTTGTGGAGTTTTTAACTATAACCTGCTAACAGTTATAAATATTGTTAAAATTTGTTGCAAGATATAAACTCTTAACAGATAATATCCAGAAAATCATATCCTTTTTCCTCTTTGGTTTCCTGATCTCATCTTGTGCTAAGTCAGTACACAATATTTACTAAAATATATATTTATTCTGTATATGCTAAAGTGTTACCTTAAACCTGATTGTAGAAAATGGGAAATTCTTGTGATTATTCATTTTACTCATACTATTATGATGCATCATGTGTCAAGATAAAATTAGGAAAAAGAGAAATGTTACACTAAAACATCGATGTTGCAGTTATGAATATCAACTATGTAGTTCCTAAGGCAAACAGATGTGTCCCAGTGAAATCTCTATATGCATTGAAAATAATTAGATACCTTAATTACTCCAGTCAACTGTACTTTAAAATTTCTTCTAAAAATCTAGCTCTTACAGTATAGATTCTGTTCGGGCGGCCTAGAAATACCCTATTATGGCTGAAATACTAAGTGAAACCTCAGCTGCTGCTGGAAAATGACAAAAAAGCCCCCTTTTGTTTTAAATAAATTGTAAATACCTCCAGGACACAAATAACGTAAATTTGAAAAATGGAAAATATTTGTGAATCTAATAACTCTTTTGAAAGAGAGAGACAGAATTAAACATCACTTTCCTACATATATGGTGTGACATTTTTGTTTTGTTCCAAGTTATTTTACTTTTTGTGTGACTCTGGAGTTTGTAAACATGCCATAAAATTTGGTAATTACATAATGATGATTTCATGGTTCTTGCTTAGTATAAAGGTGGCTAGACAGGGCAGCAAAATTGATTTTCTTTTTTACCTTTGTGGAGAGAAAAAAAAAGGAAATTGAATGCAAATTCTGCCTTAACACTATATTAGAATTCTAACAATCTGTTACACATGAAATGAAAACCAGGTGTAGCCAACTATTAGTTATTGTGCTATGATATTCAGCCAGTGGGTTAAGTTCAAACAACCCTTTGTTTAACCCATGCCTTGTTTTGTTACCCATAATGTTCCAAATGCAAATGACCTGAAACTATCTCTTGTCTCCTCTTGCCAAAGGTACTCAGAGGCAGGACTGTCCCTAGGCAAAATCATGAAGTAGGTGAATCTTGTGTTCATTCCCTACCCTTTTGCAATGACAATATCACCTTAGATTCTCTCCACCTTCCTGTCCCCAAGTGCCTACTCCAGTTGCTCATTGCTCTGGATTTACCCTCTGTTTTCCAGGGGGGTTTGTGCTGTTTCTTGTCCAATCCCCTTTGTAATTTCCCTGCTTGAAAAATGTTCAGTGGCTCCCCTAGAGGAGCCAGGCAATCAAGGTCCTCCCTTCTTTTCTTTTGAGTCTTAATTCCCACTGCTCCCACACCACAATATTATACTGCAAGTGAATCACCCACCTTGCCCTTTGTATTTCTGTATCTTTTCCATACTATTCCTTTTGTCTGAGTTGGCCTCCATCTCTCATATCCATTATGAAAACCTTAATCATCTTTCAAGATTCCACTCATCTGTATGTCCTCCACATAGCGTCCCTGATCACCTCAGCCTCTCTCCTCCACACCTCATCTATACCACTCATCTGGCACTTACCACATGTTGCTTTGTATTATAATATTTATGTATGTGTCTTGTCTCCAGGCACTGTGCTGGGCGCTTTACAAACGTAATCTCATTTAAATTTCACAACAATCCGATGAGGTAGGTATTACTAAATCATTTAACAGTTGAGGAAACTGAGGTTCAAACAGGTTAAATAAGCTGCCTAAGGTCACACTGCTAGAATGGAACAGAGCTAAGACTTGAACCCAGGTCAAAAACATATATTCTTTTTACAAAACCATATTGTCATTGATTCAGTCCTTTTCCATCTTCTGAGAGATGGAATGTTGATTTAAGATATAGTAAGAAGCCAACTTAGGCTTTCTGATTATCACATGCATATTCAACAAAAAGACAGAGTTTATTGATAATCAGGGTGTTCCTATCTAGAGTTGATTTGTTGACTATAATCCATAAGGAATTCAAGTAAAATGTGAAAGAAAAAAAATCCTTACCTAATGTTGCCAGAATAAATAAACATGGCATAAGAAGAGAATGTTCAAGACAATTCATAATTCAAGAAAGGCTAAAAAGCATTGGTCTCTTATTTTCTTATTGGAAAATAAGTACAAGGAAAAGAAGAAAGCATGGGGTTGAATAGGAAAGTCTTCCTATAAACCTCCTAGGATTTAAACAATCTGGGGTGGTTAGGAGGCTGAAGGTATGATTTTATCTTAAATCTCTCACCAACAAACAATATCTCAATTGAGTATAAAGCCCCCCTCCTTTTTTTCATTCTGCCTCTGGTATGACATCTTGAATAAGTTAGGGGAAAGAAGATTAGCATTTCTAAGAGAGAAATCTCATTCCCAATGGACAACTTTTACAACTACCCTCTATAATAGCCAGAACCATGGATTATGAGCTGTATCCTGGACAGGTCCATTCTGGGGGGGTCTCCCATCAGTCACATGACAAAGACCCCATCTTGGGAAGAATTTAGACTGAGGATCTCTTTGTATGTGTGTGTGTGCGTGTGTGCGTGTGTGCATGCGTGTGTGTGTGTGTGTGTGTGTGTGTGTGATTTACTTATCTAAAAGAGAGAGGGAGAGAGAAAGGGAACACACAGGAGGAGCAGAGGGAGAGGGAGAGGGAATCTCAAACAGACTCCATACTGAGCATGAGCCCCATGTGGGACCTAATCTCATAACATTGAGATCATGGCCTGAGCCAAAACCAAGAGTCAGATGCTTAATCAACTGTGCAAACCAGGTGCCCCAGAATCTCTTTGTGTTTTGACACACTACCTTTGCTTTTCACTTTCCAATCCCCAAGCCTATCATATAATCTGTTGCATATTTCTTTAAAATGAGTGAGATGCAGTTGTCGTTAAACATGCATTCTCTGTACACCTCTATTAACTTCCAACAGTCATCTCTACTTTGCTTACAAACTCTGTTTCAATTTATGTATGCTTTCAGTTTGCCAATCCCATTCATATGTGGCTCTACACCTTTATTCTTTATACCAATCTTTTTTTTTAAGATTTTATTTACTTATTTATGAGAGACACAGAGAGAGAAAGAGGCAGAGACACAGGCAGAGAGAGAAGCAGGCTCCCTGCAGGGAGCCCAACATGGGACTTGATCCCGGGTCTCCAGGATCACACCCTGGGCTGAAGGTGGCACTAAACCGCTGAGCCACCAGGGCTGCCTCTTTATACCAATCTTAATGACAATTTTTAAATTGTTTGGGAAAAATAATGCATGTAATCTAATGAATATAGCATGGCAAACTGGACTTCAGGCCCTATCTTGGAAAGCCTGAGAATTTCCACTTCAGTTATGTATGAAATCTGAGGAATTCAATGAGTCCTACAGGAAAACTACCTTCACCTACACTGAAACTCAAAACACAAAAGCTCATTTTCTTTTCTCTAACATTTTTATGATTTTTCTTGTCTTCTATAAAAGTCCTCAAAGCTAATTCATTTTTTTTCTTTTGAAATAATTATAGATTCATGGAAAATTGCAAAAGAAATGTACAAGCAGTCCCTGTGTGCCCTTCACCCCATTTCTCCCATGTGTTGTATCTTACATAATTATAGTGCACTATCAAAGCCAGGAAATTGACATAGGTCTAATTCACTGTTAAATTAAAAAAAAAAAAGTATAACCTGACAACATCCTAATCAATTTTGAGTTTCATTTTATATTCTGTTTCTACTCATAAGCAGTAATCATACTGATGATGTTGGAAACCAAAGGTGGTATGCCCACAGAGAGAGAAAGTTCTCCCACATTGATGGAGATGATCATTAGGTCTCATGCAGACCCTGGGTCAGGGTCATAGATGGTGGAAGGGAGCCTCAGAAGACCTGGGCTGGAATCTGATTCTGCCTCCAAATGTGTGACCTTGAGCAGGTCACTTGACCTCTCCAAGCCTCAGTATCTTCATCTATAGAATGGAGAAACTGTTTCTCCTGCCTACTTCATAGGGTTGTTGTGAGGATCAAATGTGATGTGTATGAAGGAAGGAGGTAGGCTGTGAATTAATAGTTATAAAGTTTATTATTTTCTGAAACTACAGCTAGTTACAGCAGTTTAGTTCTTCAATGGTGATTTTATTCTTAGAAACAGAACAAACCCACCTCCTTATTAGCTACAAGGTCTAGAATTTCCATTATGTATAAATGACCTTGCCTTTCTACCACTCTTAGTAGGACAGGTACTAGCAATATATTGGACATGCACTTTGTGACTCATTACCTACATACCCCAAGGCATACGATCTATTTTAAAATAAATATTTCTTAACATTTTCTTCTGAAAGGTCGAATGCATTTTAAGTAGCTTTTATTTTTATCCTGACCACAGGATTTATTCTTGTTTTTTTTTTCAGCCATGAAACATATAATAGGTATTCTTGACAATAGTGAGAAATTATAAGGATACCAGATTAGACAGCGGATGGTTTATGAAGTAGAAATGGAAATCATCCAAACTACATTGTTCCTTGGTTTGTCTGGATATATAATATAAACTCCTAACTCACTGGTGGATTCTGATGTGTGGGTAGTAAAAATGCTAGTCTTGGCAGTAAGGTTGGAAAAATGTATAGGATAAAATAAACTTAAATCATGGAAAGTAAAGATAAAATGTGTGTACTGAATGTTACGGACACCAAGATAAAAGTGTTAAGATTTGTTTTCCCCTCTTTTCTCCTGGTATACAGGCTGGCATGGCTCTGACCTATGACCCCACAGCTGCCATACAAAATGGGTAAGTAGACCACAATTTCCCTATTTTAATTGCTAAGGTATCCTTGATCTCTGGAATCAGTACTGAAGAAAAATGTTCAAAACTGTCTTACTTTGTTTTAAATCTTTAAACAAAAATTTTAAACCATCATTTACCACCATTGTACTGTTTTTCTTGTCATGCATGATTGACTTCATAGCATCTTCCATGTCCTCTATTCCCACGTGATCTCTACCCACATTATGTTTCCCTCGCTCATGCTCTCTTTCTCTCTCTCTCTCCCTTAGAAAGAGTAAGGAATGGGATGTGAAGAGGGAGCATAGATAGAGCTAGGTTGGAGGAAGTATCTGTGTGTCTCTGGGATAAGATTGTTGCCCTGCTGATAACTCTAGATTTTAGCTTTCAATGATTTTAGCTTTCCCAGTTCATTTCAACATGAATACTGTTTTTGCTGTTTTCTTCTGTCTATCAGGGGAAGGCAATGGACAATCAAGTTAGTAAGTTGATGATTGTGTCTTCATTCTTCTATTTATTTATTTATTTATTTATTGGATAAAGGGGCAGAGGGAGAGAGGAAGAGAATTTTAAGCAGGCTCCACGCCCAGCCTGGTGCTGGATGTAGGGCTCAATCTCAGCCCTGAGATCATAACCCACGCCGAAATCAAACGCTTAACCAACTGAGCCACCCAAGAACCCATCATTCATCATTTTAATAACCATCTGGAAATGTATAGCCTCTTGCTTAGAAAAAGTCACATAGCTTAAGGTTCTTCCTTTGAAAAACAAGACTTAAACTACATGACCTGATCTCTCAAAGATTCCGTGATTCTGTATACCTTTGATTGAAATTTTCTTCTAACTTTCCAATCCCTTCTCTTTGCTCTGATTGTCCTGTAGTTGACAATAATTATTCTTTGGTTGGTTGGTTATTTTATGTTCACAGCCTTCCATCTTGGATTTCACCATGGCTTTCAGTTTTCTGTCTTACAATCTTATTAAAGAATCAATCAGAATGAACGAAGACCTCATTTAAGATCAATGTAGAGGATAAAAAGATGCAAACTCTATTTTCTATTTGGTCAGCTGCCATTAATGAAAATCCATTGGATAGTGGAAATGCTTAAATATCTCCTATTCTTATAGTTATTCATTTAGGCAGTGATTTATTCATTCATTCAAAAAACACCCAATGAGTCTGCCAAACACCTTGGTATGCTCCACAGATTTAAAAAACAACATATGAGAAGGCCTTTGCCTTCAAGGAACTCATAGTCTACCCTTTCATAAAAGAATAAATGTGAGTGGTAGGCTAGGGAAGGAGTCTAGTCCTTTCTCACTTGTTAATTAAAACTTCTCTTCAGAAGTGAAATTAAGGATTTATCCAAGAAGTGGTGTTCTTATTTCCAGTAAGGCACTCTAAATTTGATGTGTAAAAAGAAGGAAAGAAATGGAGAAGAAAGTTCTCAAATATACAAATCATATTATATAGTTGGGGAAATACAATAATTAAAGTTAATTAATTATAACATTAATATTATAACAGAAAGGAATAACATGGATCGAACACACACTATTTACCAAGTACTTTATATTTATAATTTAAGGTGCATGGGAGCAGAGCCAAATACATGTAAAAATATGTGTGGTTACAATTAGAAATGTATATACATAAATGGAAAATAGAAATAATAATTGAATGAATACTTGTATGTTCACTAACCAGATTCAATAAGTCCTGATATTTTGCATACTCTGTATGTATGTATATGTATCCATCTGTAATATTAATCTGCATATCTATTATAAATTCCATCTTACCTAAGGCTCTATGTGAAGGATTAGAAATGCAGCAGTGACCTAGGCCTGGACTAGAGTGAGACCATGGGGCCACCTTCTGCATTGCTTTAGGCAGTCGTCTTTCCAATGCATAATTTAAAATCTGACTATCTTCTCTAAAGACATAATTTTCCAATTATTCTTCCTGATTTATCTTAAATCTAAAGAGAAAGTAAAAAGGGATTTCAGTTCTTAATCTGAGCTGCCAAAAGGGAGCTTGAGTTAATGCCATCCATGTTAGAAGCTGTGAGGACCCCTGATGCACAGTGAACATTTCTCCATTTTGTAAGCCTTCACCTCACATTTCAGGTCACTGTCCATATGCTGTATTGAGATCGACTACAGGTACATCTGTGCACCTTATATCAGCCTCTCTATGACATGTCTTTATCTGTACCTTATATTAACAATGTTACCCTGTATCCTTGAAACTATTTGAAAAGTCACAAAAATGGCTCACCCTTTTCACTGCCCACTTAAACTTTTACAACAATGAATAGTTCCATCATGAAACACATTTTCGTTAAGATGCGGAGGATACCCATCTTCTTGGTCTTATCAAGACATCATCTGATCCTCTTTCATTGATAAAGAACTGTATGCTATCAACTGTAGTCCTTCTCTTCAATACCTTCTTGTCCACTGAATCTTCCTTTCAGGCTATAGAAATGGTCAAGTCTCTTCCACCTGTAAAGAGGGTAGAAGCAGAACAATTTTCATGGCAATGACATCACTTCTAGTGACCACACTGTGTTAACCTTCTCTTTACTGCTAAATAACTTCAGTTGTCTGTACACACAGTTCTTCTCATATTCCTTTCTAATGAAGTCTATTAAATTATGAAGTCTGGTTTCAAACTTGACTGGGATTTCCTTTGCTGATGTTCCCGATGATCTCCAAATGTATCCATTAGAACGAATACCCTTTTAGTTCTTACACCATTTGACATCTTGCCTTGTTTAAGGCAAATAACAATTCTTGTTATTACCATTTATACTTTTTTTTTGGAAATTTCTTCTATCTTGGATCCCACAACTCCATTTCCCACTGATCCTGTATTCTTCCTACTTACTTGGTTTCTTCTGATTCCTCTTCTTTTGCCCAATTTACTAATATTTCTCAGGCTTTTGTCTTTTTTTCTGGTTGGTCTCATCCATTCCTCTCGCTTCTGGAACCTGAAGACTCCCAACCTGACATTTGAAGTTCATAAGTAGATGCAGGGCACTATCACCTGTTTCTAACTGCTTCTTAGATATTGTTCTTAGATATCTTTGTTCATCCAAAACAGATCGTTAACTTCATCAATGCTTAATACAAACCAAACAAATTCAAATTAAAACCAAATATGAAATTTGCTTCTTTTTTTCCTAATAATTCACTCTAAAGCCATTTAGGCTATGAACTCCAGTTCTCTGGATTCTCTATTTTACAACATTCTTAATGATAAAATCGGTCAAGAATTATTC
Source organism: Canis aureus (assembly GCF_053574225.1). Lineage (NCBI taxonomy): Eukaryota > Metazoa > Chordata > Mammalia > Carnivora > Canidae > Canis > Canis aureus. The sequence continues at coordinate 38,133,571 of NC_135632.1, forward strand.
AATCTGTCTTTGAATAATATATCTTCACCCCAGCTCTTGCTCCTTGTCACTGGTTGAGTTTATTCAACACCTTTCCTACCTGTACTAATCTTTTACCTGCCTGTAATATAGCTCTCCTCCAAAACATTTTCACATTGTTTTTTGAGTTTTTATATATATATATATATATATATATATATATATATATATATAATCACAGTAATCAGAGTAATCATCTCCCTGTCTGATTTAAAGTATTAGGCAGACTTTACTAACTACAGAACAAAACTCAAACTTTCAAGAATGGCACAATAAAAAATAATAATAACACTCCATGACTTGGTTTCTGAAAATCATATGAATCTTCTGTGAACCTTCTCAGAACATCCCATGTTACTTTACACTTCTGTGTCTTAGTTGCTCATAGAATCCTCTCTGCCTGAAGAGAATGGTGATTTCCTTCCTTCCTTCCTTTCTTCCTCTCTCTTTCCTTTCTTCTGTCATTTTTAAAAAGATACTGCTCTCCTTTAAAGGACACAGTCAATTGATTTCAAGCAGAGCTAGTTATACCATCAGTCATAAGAGAAACAGTATAAGCAGTGGTTAAGAGTGCACACAGGTTGTTTGTGCTTTAGTTTGCTCTTCTGTGAAATGGAGATTATAGTAAGACTTTGTAAGGATTAACGGAACTCTGTATGGTACAGTGTAATTGTCAACATAAATATTGATGTTATTGCACTATATTTCAAAGTATCATGATACATTTGACAGTCTATTTACCATGTACTTATTGACACCATATTTATTTGCCTGCTGGACTATTAACTCACTGAAGTCAGGTTCCACACTTTATTCATCTTTATAGGCTATTTAACCCAGTATTGTAAGTGCTAAATCACAATGGAAAATGTAACCAATGAAATCTGCTTGGTTCCAACAAATTTCTATTAGAGAAACCATTCCTCTTCTTAGCATCAATTTATTCTGTCCCCATGTAACACTTTAATCTGATTCTCTTGAAGTATACAGCCTCCAGTTTCATGCAAAGTATCCAAACTCCCCATGAATTTTTCACATCTTGAGTTAATAATGGAGTTTTAGAAGGCTCAGACTGTCCATTGTGTTGTTGGTAACAAGAAGATGGAAATTTTATATGATGAAATGGAAAAAAAATAGGAAGATTGTAGTGAATTAATCTTACTCATACTTCTTCATATAGATGATTTTAAAAAATGTTTTGTTCATCTTTGGTTTTATTGCCTTATATGGTAACATTTTAATAATAGAGTATACTGGAATAATAATTTTTAAGCCTGTAAGATGTAAAGATAACCACAAATGTTTTCTAAACATACTGTCCCTTGAGTTAACATTAGCATGTGCATCCTGGAGGTGTGGGAGCTGATTTAGAAAGCTTACTCAGTACATTAAGGGATCTAACATGAATGTTCAGAAGAGAATATGCTACTCACTATTCACATGGCTGTATTTGAACCAGCAGGCAACCTAACTCAGACAGCAATAACTTAACAGAGTGAGAAATGTTTATTAGGAAAGAAACTGGTCTCATTTTACATAGACCAATAAGTATCCAAAGATACAGCTGTAACTCACTCAAACTAATCCAGATAATATTCCTAAACATTGCTTAATGCTAACTCAGTTCAATTTAACATTTTGTTCTCTTTTGAATATCTATTGCATTGTTTAAAATCATTTTGGTGATACAAATTTGAAACGGAAAAAGTTTATACTATATCAGAGACAATGAATATGTACACAATTCTAGTACAAGATACAGTCCAAATAATATTGTGGTAGAAGCACAAAATACTATGAGATCTATGTACTATGTTAACTTTTATTTGTATAAAATCTTTCTGAAAGAATACAAAAGAAATGATGATAGCAGTTCTCTGGCAGGGGGGCAGGCAAAGAAGTACTGCAAAGTAAGTGAGAGAGGGGAGACTTATTTTTCACTGTTTATATTTTTACATTCTTTTCAAAAAGAAAAGTAAGTCATAGGACCACAAAGAAGAGGCATTTGTGTTCTAATGAGGGATTAGGAAGGCTTATTGATGGAGCACTGACATGAAAATTTCCTCCTAACGATGCGCCACTTCAGAATTAAAGAACATACTTTATGATCCTGTGGTTTCCCATAAGTGTACCAAGCCCCAAGGTTTTCTGAGTATGTGGCTAGGTTGTAAGTAGTAGCTTAAATTGTGTTAAGAGTTAAATATTTTCTGAATTCCATAACCTCTGCATTAATACAGCAACACAGAATTGAAATAAATACTCCCAAATTAGCTCAACTTTAGCTAATGAAGAACAAACATTTATAAGTACCAACCATGGTGAATCTATCCTGTTTGAACTTAGATGGTAGAAAAATGTCAGTTCTGTCGTCTGCTTGAATCTACCCAAATTATTGCTTAAAAAAATTAGTTCAATGTCACATCTATCTAAGGCTTTGAAGTTTATAGTGAAGAAGTGTCTGTATTACAATGGAAAAATGAAACCTTAGTACTTTTTACTCTAGGCTAACTTACAAGAATAAAAATGTCTATTCTTCTTTCAGAACTGTCTGGCATAAGTCTACAATTTGTTATTACTACTGCCCTATTGTTTTTTTAGCAGTCCAATATGAAATTCCATCACTTTCAAATATGAGTGTGGGAGGTGGGAAATAATCATTCCCCATATTCAAAATCTCATCTTTCCAGTGCCCTTTTCAGTGAGAGCTGCTGTAAAAGTCCCGGATTGTTTTATTTGAATAAAATGTATTCTTGGGAGAAACATGGAAAAAAAATGTTTTCTATAGCATCGGTTTGCCAGCTGTTGTATATAGGCATTTGATATTAAGTGATACAGAAATCTTATCTTATTACACTAGGAAAGGAATCTAATGTGAAGGATCTGGTGGTATTACAATGAAAATGACCAATAACTTATTAATCTTGTGCTATAGTGTTACCCTAAGGATACCGTTTGTGCTTCTGACTCTAACCTTATTGCCTGTGGACATGAAAGACGAGCCAGTGCTGTTTATTTCAGTGTGCAAATAGGATTTTGTGTGGTTTTCTTCGGTAAAAAACATTCTACCCTAGGGTTATTGATATGTTCACGTTATTTTTATTGTCAGTGAAATAAGATTTCACCATGTTACTACTGACTGCCAAATCCCCTGAAGATGACTTTCCTGCAGGCAAAATCATGTCCTCTCAGTGATCTAGAGTTGCATATTCTGAACGTCTGGAGCCCACTTGCTTTAAATGCCAGAGAACCAAATAACTCTGCATTACTTAAAAATGTTAAGTTTTTTTCAAAGGCCAGCTTTGAATTCTATAGATAGATTATGCTTAGTTAATTCTCTTAGCCACTGTAGCATTTGGTATTTTGTTCAAATGAAATATCTCCAGAAGCAACTAGTTCATATTCCTAGTTCTCATCCTCAACACTACAACATTTTGGACCAGATCATTGTTAGTGTGGGAGCTGCCCTGTGCATTGAAGGATGTTTAGCCAAATCCCAGACCTCTATCCACTAGATACTGGTAGCAGCCCACCCACACAGTTGTGACAACCAAAAATATCTCCAGTTCCTACCATCAAATATTCCCTGAGGACCAAAATCACTTCATCACTTCTAGTTTAGGAGCACTGGTCAAGAATAAAAGGAATACTTTTACACACATAATGCCATGTGAATAATTTTGGCAAAAAACTATATATATATAAAACAGTATATATATAATTAACAGTATATATATATTATATATATATATATATATATAATATATATATAAACAGTAAGCTATTCCCAGGAAAATGGTTTAAGAATTCATGCCCAGTTTTCTGTAATAGCATTTTCAAGGCATAATGCATATATTATGAGATATAAAAAGATAAAGTCACATATTTAGAATTACCATAGCTTTATTATTATGGCTGAAATGTTCTGTCAATTTTCTCTTCCTGTTTCCTGATAATACCTATGCCTAAAGCATCTATTTGGATGTTTTTGTTGTTTTGTTTTGTTTAACATCATGGCCATGTGAAAGTGTTTTTATACCCTACATGGCAGGGACTGAGAAGAAGGGAAGAGAATCGGAAAGCCATCCTACAGTTCTCTCTCATAGAGCCTGGCCCAGTGCATTTTCTTTAGATATGGTACCTCCTAAGTCTCAGCTACAATAGCAGCATTTCTTGTCATGGTTTAAGCAAGGGTTTCCTGTACATTCATCCAGTTTATGTTTAGACTTAGCTTATTTCAGAATACCAGAATTAGGAGTTTAAGATAGTGTGCTAATTTTCTTCTTTCCAGTACATTTCCCATTCTAAATAACTCTCTGACTTGAGTGGCAGTATTGGAACTTGCTGGCAAGGATGAAATATTCTTGTGTGATGGATAGGATTAGAGCAAATAGAAAAAAACACATTAAAATTTTCCCCAAGGTTCCCTTTGTAGGTATCAGGTTTAGTTGGTTGCTTTCTTTACATGTCTTCTCCCTGTTTTCCCCATAAAACTCCCTCTAAACCCTGCCTGTCAATCCAATCCTGTTGCCTTCACTTTTAATACTTCAGTTGGTATATTTTACAAAGTAAACCAGCCATGCTCAGGTAAGATGCATGATTCACTCCATTGATGGGAGAGTCTGAAACAGGGTTTCTAACAGAAGTTAAACCACCTCATGGTGAAGGAGAAAGACTGTGGAGTGATCATGGAGTAGCTGTGGGTGGAATGGGGTCATTGTGAACCCCAAATATGTCTTTTTATTCACTTATTCATGAATAAGCTCTGTCGGGAGTAAGACCTAAAGGGGATTTTTAAATGCAAACCATGATATTTGTAGTAAAGGACTCTTTCCCCTAGTTGCTAGTACTATCACATTTTTGAAAGCAAGTATTGATTAAGCTTCTGCTAAGCATTTACTAATATGTGTTGTTGGCCTCTCTTTGGGTTCTTACTCATCAGCTTTCTACTGGTTCAGAACCCATCTTCTATGCTCTCACCATCTTGGCATTGGCCACCCTATACTGAAATCACTACTTATTTCCCTAAGCTCCTTTGTTTTCATTCATTCATTCATTTGTATATTCATTCAACCTATGGTCCTTAAGTATCTATTACATCCCAGCTCTATTCTAGGCAACAAAGCCCGTGTGTCCTCAACACTATCAAAGCTGACATCCAGAGAAATAGTCAATAATTACCTTGTATTAGCTCCAATGCCATGACAAAACACCTTTGTTTAGGTGGCTTTAAACAACAAAATTAATTTTCTTATAGTTCTGTAGGCTAGAAGTTTATGATCAAGGTCTGACTGATTTGATTTCTGGTGAGGGCTCTCTTCCTGGCTGGTGGATGACTGCCTTCTCACTATGTCCTCACCCAGCTTGTTCTCCATGAGTGCTTGTGGAGGGAGAGAGCAAGTTCTCTAGTATCCCATCTTATAAGAAGATCAATCCTATCGTGATAGGGGCCCACCCTGTTGACCTCATTTAATCCTAATTTCTTCCAGAGAGGTACCATTTCTAAATACAGACACATTGAAAGTTAGGATTTCTACATATGCATTTTGGTGTGTGTGTGTGTGTTTTAAAGATTTTATTCATTCATTCATGAAAGACACAGAGAGAGAGGCAGAGACATAGGCAGAGGCAAAAGCAGGCTCCTTGCAGGGAGCCCGATGCAGGACTTGATCTCAGGACCCCGGGATCACACATTGAGCCAAAGGCAGATGCTCAACCACTGAGCCACCCAGGTGTCCCAACATATGCATTTTGGAGAGACATGAACATTCAGTCTATGACATACTTAAAGAAAATTTTAAAAATCATTATTTTAGATGGTGATAACAGTGATGAAAAAATCACAGGAGAAGAATAGAGAGAAAATGGGGTGGAGATGGGTTGCTACTTTAAGCTACAGACCTCTCTGAGGAAAAGAAAGGTGAGTGAGGCCAAATGGAGAAAGAAGTAGCCTTAGGGAGATTTGTGGAAATAAGCATTGTAGGTAGAGAGAATTGTAAGTTTAGTGGCTCAGGACAGAAGTGAGAATGACAGAATTATGCAACAGCAGAAGGTCAGTGTGCCTGGAACCTAGCTGGCTGGTTTAGAGGGGTAGGAGAAAAATACTAGAGAGGTAGGCAGTAGCCTCTTTGTGCTAGCCAATGCAAGAAATGCAGATTTTGTTTTCATGGCAATGAAAAGCCTTTGGAAGATTTTAGGCTGATTAATGTACAGGTAAGATATGATTTAAGTGGCTCAACAGAGACACTCTAAGGAATGTTTTAAAGGCTTAGCCATCTTTGGTACACATAGTAAATGATCAACATTTTTTTTTTAATGAACAGGTGGATGTTTGGCTACACAGTAATTGATTTTGCTTAGAAGTCAGGATTATTAGATATAACCTACATAGAATATATATTCACTCTTTATAGTGTACAATTCTGTGAGTTCTGACCAGCATACAGTCATAGAATCACCAGACAAGCAAGACAGAACTGTTATATCACTTCTAAAGATTCTTTCATGCATCTTTGTAGTCAGCTCTATCCTCCAAGCTCAACCTTTGACCTCCACTGATCTATTTCTTTATAGTATTGCATTTTTCATGTTGTGATGTAAGTGGAATTATAAAATATAGGGTTTTTTGAGTCTGACTTCTTTCATTTAGGATAATTCACCTAAAATTAGTCGTGTTGAAAATATCGGTGGTTCTTTCCTTATTGCTTAGTAGTGTTCTACTGCATGGACATACCACAGTTTGTTTAGCAGTTCAGTGGAAGGATATTTGGTTTGTTTCCCATTTTTGTCAAGTGCAATCAATAAAGCTGCTATATAAACATTTGCTTTAAGGTTTTTGTGAAAACATGAGGTTTCTTTTGTCTTGAGTTAGTATCTACTACGGGGATTGTTGAGTTGTAAGGTATTTGTGTGTTTAACTTCATAAGAAATGGACAAGTTTTCCAAAATGATTGCACCTTTCTGCATTTCCACCAGCAACAAATGAGAATCTCACTTTGTCTGAACCCTTGCCAGTGCTAGGATTGTCTTTTTTTTTTTTTTTTATCTTTTTCTTTTTTTGGCCATTCTAATAAGTATGCAGCCAATGTCATTTTTTTTAAAACTGCAGAACTATAAACTTAGAGGTCTGGTAGATATGGACAGTAAGGATGTAATGTTTGACAGAGTAACTTTTTTAGCTGCAAATTTTAACCAAGTGTGGCCTTATAATCCTTGTTGAGAACTATTAGATAAAGTAAATTTAAGACTATAGTCCTCCAATCCTTGCTTGAAGACTTTTACAGACTTTAAGATTAAAGAATTTCCTCTTTGAATCCTGGAAACCTTGAAATCCAGCACTCCTACATTCAGTGAGAGTCTTGTAAAATACTTCTTTAGAATGGTAACCCATGAGAGTCTCTATTCAAACTATTAGTGACCTCTGAGGGGTGACGATGTCCCTGACTGCAAAACACCAACCTCAGTGATGCTATTAAAAAAAAAAAGAATCAAAAGTAGTAGTTGATTTTTGCTAAGAGGACAGCAAAGTGAAATAATGATTTTGTTACCTTTGATACCCATTTTCCCAATCTATCCTCACATCAGTGAAATAATCCATCAAAGGAAACTTGGCTTTTTTCCATTCTGTGGCTGGCCATTCTTACCAGTAAGACAGGAAGAAATAAACATGATTTGAAAATCTGCTGACAAATTTGAGCGTAAAGTAACTTATGAATTCGATAAGGTATAGTGTGACCAGAGATGGCTTTGTCACTGATTTAAGTACCTTGAAGCTGCCCTTTGAAAGTTCTGTAGAAAGATCTCATTTGTTAATCCCTGATCTCGCCCAGTATCATTTTATAATTGCTCAACGAAAGGCCCTGAAAGACTCAAAACCTCAGTGTTTTTTATAAAGTCTACACCAGGAGTATATCACAGAGGTCCAGAATCTTCTTGATTGAATCCAGAATATATGCCTATCGCCAGATAGACACAGATCACAAATTGTCTACTTTTTTCTTTTTCAGGGAGAAAATATTTAGCTTAGTTTCTGCATAAGTTCATGGACTTTTCTGCCTAGCACAAATTATATAGAACTCTCTAGGAGCTGACCCTATTTCTTGAATAAAGAGATAAATGCAATTTGTGTACACATAACATAGGCCATCTTTGTAAAACTTGGTGCTATCATTTTGCTTTTCTCTCAAAGAGCTTTAGCATTACCTTAAAAAGAAAAGAAAAACAAACTAAAAGCAATGCCCATGACTTTTCTCCCCCTGTTGGTTAAACATACTATTACACTCACCTGGCTTAAGAGATTTTGTACAGCCAATTTTATAAGATGACTTAAAGTTGTCATTTTGTTCAGAACGATTTATTTCCTTTAGTGGCATCAAATGCTATAAATTTCCTGGATGCTCCTGTTCACAGTTGGTGGAAAAACACAAGGGTGGAACTCTGCCTTTCCCAGAGGTGCTTGGTAGCATTTGATTAGCAGCCAGGCATGCAGCAGCTTCATGAATCTTCTTTTTTTGTTTTCTGTTTGCAGATTTTATTCTTCACCGTACAGTATTGCAACCAACCGCATGATTCCACAGACATCTATCACGCCATTCATTGCTGCTTCCCCTGTCTCCACATACCAGGTATGTCCGATTTACCTGCACCCGAGGAGAAGTCTTTCTTGCCATTAATAGACTATGTCAAGGCAAAAGGGACACAGTAGATATTTTTTACCTGTCCTAAACAATTTAGTCACATCTTAATGTAATAATACTCCAGTTTTAGCCTACACTTTGAAGGGCTTGTTTGCATCTATTTTACTGAATAATAAAGCCCACCATCTCTTCATTCTTCCTGCTGAAATTTTTATGATTATGCTCCTTTCTAGCCAACATTAGTGCAGCCTTCTTGCCGCTGAGAACTTAGTTTGTTGGTTGTCGGTTATTTGGGTGGCCATGTTCCCTATTGTGTCTTCTTTACAAGCACACGTCTGGCATTCCCCTCACTCACTCCAGGATATTTTATTGTTGTCATCTCATTTTGTCACAGTTGTCCTGTGTGTCCATGTGAAGCTACATGGATAGATGTTAAATCATTTTCCCCAAGAAATAGGGAGGATTCTCAAAATGGTAAAACGTTATTCCTACTTCCTGCTCTTACTTCATTCTCCACCCCAAAGAGGTCAAAAGAGACCTCATGGGTTCCACATGTTGAAAAACAAAAAAGCCAAGACTCCATGTGTGTCCTAAAGCAGATGTTGTAGCCAGTTAATTCTAAGTACACAGTGGATTAACATAGTCTTACTTCTCCCTCAAAAAATACTCCTTGTCTTATTCCTTTGAGTTATCCAATGTGCTATTACTCCCTGCTTCTCTTTACCTCATATTGTTCTTCAGACAATTCTTCTAATTCTAATTAGACAGTGCCTATAGATGCTACATATAGAGGGTGCCTAGTGTCACCTTTCAAAACTTTGGAGAGACAAAGCGAGAGAGAGTGTTCGTGCGTGCATGCATGTGTTTCTCTGTATTTTGCAGATGGTGGGGGTGGATGTTTTATGATGGGTAAAACTGTAACGTCGATGACTGCTACTAATTCAGTGAAGTTTCACCTTATTCAACCATTACATACTTCATTTCAGGATGTCTCAGCTGTCAGAGCATCAAACTTGAGACTATATACATTTTTCCTTAACTGATTTCCCCTGAAGCAGATCATTTTCATTCTTTTTCTGCACTTAAGATTCTTGATACATGTTGGTGGGTGAACAGAATAGACTTTCATGTGAATTGCATTTGAGGGTCTCAGATTGGCTGATTTCTTAATTGCCATTCCTTGGGACCCATGAGGCTATGTGCAGGTGCTGTTCAGTTTTTGTGCTTCCTGCAGGCCTGCCTGGTTGTAGTGTGTGTTTTTGGGGTATTTTTTTTTGTTTTTACTTATTTTTTAAAAATCTTGGCCTATGTTTCAGCCAAGACCACCCAATGAGCCCCAGTGTAGAGCACTTTGGTGACATGAAAAAAAATATCCACAGAAAACTGATTTCACTTGGGAGGGCTCATAAGTAGAACTTAACTCTAGCTCCTTTTTCTTAAAAAAAGGAATCAGAACAATTCCTCTGTTGTTGATTCTCGCCTTTCACCACTTTTTTTTTTTTTTTTAATCTAAAGTGCTTTGGCAATTTTGTTAGTGTGAGTGTATTGAAAGCAAAGTTTTCAGGGTTCTCAATGTGACAATCAGCCCTTACAAGCTGACTTTCTCATTTGGCTGACAAGGCACATTTCAGAACAGTTGGTTGGCTCAAATTCTCATTTTTATTTGCCATACCAATTACCATGAAAGAAAAAAAAAACACAAATTTACTTAACTTGGGTTTAACCCAAATCTTTCCCCCCAAATTTCTGATTGATCTCTTTAGTTCTTCCCCCAAATTTTACCACTTGGACTTATTTCCAAGATGGGATCACTTGAGAATTTGAATTAGAACCAAAGACAGAAAAAGAGGAAGTCTTAGCTGTCAACTCTCTATTATTTGCTTCTATCCCTGGGAGTTGACCTCGAAGTAGGGGTCCCTGAGGCTTTTCTTCCTAAGACTCTAGCCTTCAACACCAACCTCAAAATATGTTCCAAGGCCCAGCCTGGTCAATGTAGGCACTATAGCCAGTACTGGTGAAGTAGGAATTCGCTTTACATTTTACTATGTTTCAGGGACCAAATTAATCAGGTCCAAGAATTTCCTTTCTATTCCTAGTTCTGAGTATTAATTAGCTGTAAAGTCAGATGGACTCCACTTTCTTTTGACCTAGTGTGACTCCACTGAACACAAGAACCAAGTTCTCTCTGTGATTGCTTTGTGCTAATAAATGCTGTTTGATGCATAGGTCCAGAGTACTTCATGGATGCCTCATCCGCCATACGTTATGCAACCAACAGTAAGTGTTCTCAGTCACCTGAGGCTAAATATTTCTATTATCCAAGTGCAAGCTTTTGTAATGCATAGAAAGGAAGCTTTTGGGGTGAAGCTTTTGTTATTTTCCATACCTCTTTCAGGCAGCCATATTTTTCAGGTGAAAAGCTGTTCCTGAAATTCTACAAAAGCATGTACAACAGATAGATGGCAGAGTTAGAGAGAGAGAGAGGTGAAAGAAAGAGAAAGAGTGAGATGAGAGAGAGAGAGGGATGAGACAAAGAGAGAACAAACTTTATTGGAGGAAATAGCAGTCAACCTTCTAAGCTGATGTCTACCACTTGTCATGAATGGGGAATTTCTACTTCATGCAGGAATTCTGAACTCTGGACGATTAAATCCATTTATAGGAGAAAAGTCTTTCTGTTTTACTTCTCTTGTTATTCTCTGTTCTCTTTGGATGCAGTTTGATGTGCTTTGGGGGCAATTTTTAGTATCATGGCCTACCTTTGACTCAAAGCAAGATATTTGAAACATGAAGATAGTTGTGTACTAATAGATGAAGATATAGACAGAAAGCAAGGTTGCTAAATACTTTTTTTGATGTTAACGAACTAGAGCCATTCTCTTCTTCTTTAGTGGAAAAATCTCTTATAAAAATATTCAAACTCTATTTTCCACTTGCTATATTTCCCATTTTGTGGCACAATATTATATCAGTCCCAGGGAAAATATTACATATTTCATTAGAATCTAGGCTGAAGGCTAATGATTCCATTTGTCTTTGTCCAGGTCTTCCAGGTTTTCTAGCTCTGTAGAAGTTAAGAGAGAGTAATTTCTATAGCAATATATTCATGAGAATGAGAAATAGGGGTAGGGCACTAGACAGAAAATCATGTGACAAGGGCTGTGGTATACTCTCCTCGGCATGCTCACATCTGTGCCTTTGTTTCCTTTTCTGTCACTTTATTAACGAGACTATTGGAAAGATCAAATGATACCATATGTAAAAATAGTTTTTAAAGTATGACATGCTATGCATTATTATTGACATTACTCTCCTAGTAGAATGTATTAGTTGCACAAAGAAAAAAACAATGCTACATTTTAACACATTTTAAAGCTAAATATCAATAAGGTAGCACGCATTAAAGACCAGGGAACTAAATTCAGAGGCATCCGTTTCTTGGAGTCAAAGGATCATAGCACCTGGTTTTCATTTTTGAGCTTTGTCTGTTTTTTAAAGAAAATAAGGAACATTACACATTGCTCTTAATGTTTTGATAGTTCGTTTTTTATTTAAAGAATAAAATGTATATAACTTAGTACAGCAGAACTTTAGCCCATATTTTGCAAATTCCTCTATTTACTCTTATTTATACACCTTGGGGGCTTCCTGAGTTCATCTGGTCTATGTTCTGTAAATCATACCAACATACAATGAATTCAGGCTACCCTTTCCAATTCAAGTCATGAGATAAAATACAATATACAATGCCAAACCAACATATAGCACAGAGTGAGCCAATACAGGGAAAGAGAAGTTTGGTTGAGTTATAAAGTGGAGAATCTCTAAAAGGAAACAGCTACCTTATAAAAATAATATGTTCATCTACAGGGCACTAATGCTAGTTCAGTCCTCACACTGAGGTGAAGCATCATCTCACTTTGGCCAAAGGGAATCCACATCCAGCAAAACCCAAATATTTTCCCAGATATCAAAATATGTAATATTCTACTAGTACTTCTAGAACTGTGAGCAGAAGGGAAGATGTTTGTATATGTCTTTATTTCAACTGTCACTCAGGAGAGTAGCAAAATTTTTCTTCCTCTCCCCCTCCATCCTAGCATGGCTTCAGCCCCATTTTTTTTTTTTTTTGGTATATTATTTCTCATACATCTTCCTCCAGTGATAGCTGTGTGTGTGTGTGTGTGTGTGTGTGTGTGTGTGTGTGTGTGTGTGTGTGAATTTATCCCCTTGGATATTCCTTGCTATGTCTTCTACTCACTGATATCTTATCACTTCCCATGACTAGACAGTGCATCATGTTTGAGTTTAGGTTACTTGGTTTAAAATACAATATTTGTGGCTGGGACGGATTCCTGGAAAAAGGAGTGCCTAGGCCACCCACCACTTTGTTGTTTTTAACATGGAATAATTGGTTAAACAGTGTCATGGAAACAGAGTTTGTGCCATCAATCTTTTCCCTTTAACAGTTTTGCTAGTTGTCTATATTGTATAAATAACCTTACCCATTTCATCATCAAAATGGGGTTAAATATAACTGTATGACACTAAAATACAAAAATACGTAAGTAATCTAAGGCAGATACACCAAATACCTGAATCTAAAGAGATAGGGTAAATGAACAACATGATGATTAATAGGGTGAGTTGTTGGTCTCTTTGAGATAGGAAACCTTTCTCTGTTATGGAACTCTGGGCAATTAAACTTTCTGAGTCACAGTTTCCTCATCTGTAATATAGACGTACTAATGCTTAAATAATTATGCACTTTAGTTCATGAAAGGAGTCACAGTTTCCTCATCTGTAATATAGACGTACTAATGCTTAAATAATTATGCACTTTAGTTCATGAAAGGAGTTCATGTAAAACTCCTAAATTTTCCTGGCAGATAGCAAACACTTGGAAAATTACTATTATTATTATAGTTATATAAGGACATTGAATGTTATACTTGAGATTAGCCCAATTACATAAAATGGGAGTTGGTATGGAAGAAAGTTAAGAATAAGCAATAATCACCTATTTCTACCATGTTCATACTACTTATTTAACTTACTTTGCTAATGAGTTTTTGGAGATAGCTTCTATGGCTATAAATCAGACAAATTTCTAGATTGGTGCTTTTTTCATTTACTTATTAAACTATTCAATACCGAAGCTAGGAAAAAAAGGCCTATCAGGTACCTTCTTGTTGTCAGTAACTGGAACCTACTTTACAAATAAATTCAAGTTATCACTATCTACATATCTCAAATATGTTTCTGATTTTCTTACAACTGTTCTCTCTCATGTTTTCTCTCCCACCATTTTGAGAAAATCTTGTGTATAAGCTCTAAGTGTAAGCATGTTTCTCTCCCATCACTGTGAATGCACACTGACTCCTACACTGGATCCAGAAGCCCTTCAGGTTCTCTTTCAGGCTTAACTCAAAGGACTCCAAGATTCTATCTTTTTTAAAAAAATATTTTATGTATTTATTCATGAGAGACACACACAGAGAAAGAGAGAAAGGCAGAGACACATGCAGGTGGAGAAGCAGACTCCCTGCAGGGAGCCTGATATGGGACTCCAGCCCAGGACCACAGGATCATGACCTGAGCAAAAGGCAGATGCTCAGCCACTGAGCCACCCAGGTACTCCAGGATTTCAACCAGGCTTGTATCCAAAGAAGCTTTAGGAAAGTCTTAAAGTAGAACATTGTGTCTCTGGTCTTTACCTAGATGAATGGTTAAAATGGGGGGGCAGGGGAAGATACAGGTAATTATAAGCAAGAGATAAATGAAATGACACAAGAAAGAAAAGGAGTAGGCAAAGGACAAGAGAACAGAAAAGAGTAAGCATAAAGTTAAAATGTGCCATTTAAGTTTGTTTCTTTAGAGATTTAATTTTCTAAGGTGTGTGTATATTATTATTATTATTTGTAGATTTAGAAAAAGATTCTGAGAGAGAGGCCTTTCACTTTTTTTTTTTTTCTTGAAAGAGGGAGAGAGGATAGGGAGGGGCTGAAAGAGAGGGAGAGGGAGAAAGAATCTTAAGCAGGCTCCATGCCCAGCAGCCCCCCCCCCCCCCAGCACTCCATTTCACCACCCTGAGATCATGACCTGAGCAGAAATCAAGAGTCCCATGCTTAACTGACTGAGCCACCCAGGCTCCCTGAGGTCTTTCACTCTTAATGAAGACAGGATAAAAATCTCCTGGACTATGTTATAACTATCATCCTGGTATTTGTGCAAGAAATAGTTCTCTGTCAGTTAGTGGGCTCTGGGACCTTATCAAGTCTCCTGGTAAATTGTCAGACCCCACCAAGGACAGCAAAATCATTTCTATTCACAATTTGCCGTTGTTCTCCTGAACAGATACTGAGGAAAGAGCATTGCTAGATGAGATTAAGAACTCACGTTTTGCTGTGAGAAAGTAAAAAATGCTGACTTTGTCATGCAATCGGTTATTCGTTGCAGCTTCTCAGTGCAGACTTCTATACTATACTTTGAAATTCCCCATCACACTGACAGAATTTTAATAGATGATGGATTGCACCAAATATCTACTCTGCATAGCATCCCGTTACATTGAAATCTTATATGAATGCGCAATTGAAATTCCTGTGTTGTGATACATTGGATATTTTGTTAAATCTGTGCTGACAAGGCAAAAAGATGATAGTTCCCAAGAAGAAGCATAGTCCTATTCCCTTAAATTGTATTTAGGCTCATTTGAATCATAAATCTTCTGTTCTTCATATGGTTAGCATTATTTTATCTCAAGGAGAAAGGTCAGCTTTCATTTTTACTTAATTACAAATCGGTTATCTAATTACAGTATTCTAAGAAATGCAAGATGCCCTATTGAATCATTGGATGATTTGTTGCCATGCATAGCTAAATTATGACTTTTATGATTAATAAACCTTAAATTTATAGTTAAAGAGTAAATATAAACTCCTCCTCTACAAGGCTGTTCAAGAAAGCTCCAGAACATTTGATTAGGTCATTCCTTATCATCAAACACACAAGGCCTAAGGCTTAATTTTAGAGGTTGTAGCCTACAAATTTATAGGTGTGTTTTCTATAAAAGCATATCACCTAATGTGGAAAGAATATTAATATCATTTGAATTCTGTTCAGAAAGCAAGGTTTTCAGATATTACCCTTTTACTCCAATAGTTTTGCTGAGCAACAATCCTAAATCTCAGTTTCATTAGCAAAGTAACGATGTCAAGATGCTTTTGCTATCAAAGGGGTTAACTTGGTAAATATATATCTGCAGGCCAAATCTTTTTTTTTTTAACTACATAGCAAAAATAGAACAACAGTGACTCTAACCCGTATATACTATTTCTACTGGAAGAGAATTCAAATGAGTGGAGCATCTTCTTTAGAGCACCACCTCCTTTTAAATATACTGCTGGAATAAAGTGAATACCAACAAAAACCATTTCCACAGAAAGTCTCTTTGACATTAACTACTGTTAAAAAAAAAAAGTAGTGCTGGCTTTCCATTGTTAAATGTAAATTCAAAATTACAGGAAGTTTAAAGAAATAATCTTTAAAAACCTGTTAAACAATAAATTCAAAACTAATAATTCGTAAGCACATAGAGCATAAAAGACTTTCCACTTACCAATTCTACTCTCCAGAAATAAATCTAGTAAATAAATTTTATGTTACTATCCAATTTTTTATGCATACAAAAGTCTGTGTACTTGTGTGTAAAAGTGTATGTATTTTTAATATCTATACAGGATCACTCTAAAAATACTGTGTTGTAACTTCCTTTATTTTTTCCCAATAATAGAATGTCCTGGATGTTACTGCATGAGTCACATATAGAACCACGTCAATTTTTTTAACACTTCATAATATGCCATTATATAAATGCCCCAAAAAGTATTTAACCAATTTCCTATTCACAGTTCTTTAAGTTGCTTCAAGTACTTGCTCATAAACTCAAGACTGTAATATTGAGCACTTGTGAGAAAATATGTGTAGGATAAATTGCTGATACAAAAAGTATGTGTTTAAGTATTTTAAGGTATGATTATACATTATTGTCAAATTGCACTTCAAGTAAGAGTGTTTATTTCTCCATGGCCTCAATTAACACTGGGCATTCTCAAGTTTCAAATATTTTGTTAATGTGATGAATAGTGAATACTACTTTACTCATGTTTCACTATTATTTCTCAGTCCTAGAGGAGTTGAGTTGCTTTTCATGTTCATTAACAATTTTTTTTTTCCTTCGGAGCTCCAAATTCATGTGCTTTGCTCATTTATCTTTTGGGGTAATCATCTCCTATTTTAAAAATATGTTATTGCAGTTAGTTAACATTGTCATAGGTAATTTAGATAATTTCTGTTTACTTTTAATGTTTTGACGTTCATCATGCAGAACTTTAGTATTTAGTGTTTAATGTTTATCAGTTTTTCCCTTTAGGACAAGGGTCACCAATTTTTTTTTCTGTAAAGATCCAAACAATGAATGTGGTCAGTTTTGTGAGCTGTGTGATCTCTTTCACACCTAGGCAGTGCTGTGGCTGTAGAGTGAAGGCAGCCACAGACAGTACAGAAATGAAATGGCATGGCTGAGTTTCAAGAAACTTTGTTTACAGAAATAGGTGAGGGCCATATTTGGTTCATAGGCTATGTTTTGCCAGCCCATGCTTTAGAGCATCTGGACTGCCATATGAAATATCTTTTTAAATATAAGATTTAAAACACCATAGGTTAAAAATAAATAATAAAACACTCTATGTCTTTGTTTAATGTTTTTGTTGTTACTTTTGTTTTTTTGAGTTTAATAACTTTTTTTAATCGAGATATAATTGACATAAAACAATTTAATCACCATATGTTTTATTGTAGTAAATTTTATTCCTAAGTTTTTTACTTTTGGAGTTTGTTTTGCAGTATGGTATGAGATTATGGTCCAACTTTTTTTCCCCAAATGGATAACCAATATCATAACAACTTTTGTCATGTAAATCACCTTCATTTCCTCCATTGATATACAATTTTATTCCAATTTTTATCATACAATAACTCTCTTTATATCTTTGGTATATTTCTGGACTCAATTCTGTTCTGTTGATATACTTTTTGACCATTACTCTAGTATTTTAATTAACACTTTATAATACCATATATACCTGACAGGACTCAATCCCTGACATTATTTTTTTGTTGTTGTTTCTCAAGAATTTTTTGAATTTATATATTAATTATGGGAAATATAAAAATATACGTACAATGAATTTTTCTAAGAAAAAAAATAAGTCTTTCCTTTTACTCAAGATTTTTTACTTTTCCCCCTAGCTTTATTGAGGTATAACTGACAAATAAAATTGTAAGATACTTAAAGTAAGTGTGTTTTGATTTGAAACATATATACATTATGGTAGGACTCCCACCATCTAGGTAATTAACACATCCATTATCTTACATATTTATCTTTCGTGTGTGTGTGTGTGTGTGTGTGTTAGAGAGCATTTTAGTTCATTCTCTCAGCAAATTTTAATTATATAATATAGCCTTATGAACTACAGTCATCATGTATTACTTAGATCCTCAGACTATTTATCTTATAGCTGAAAGTTGGTACTCTCTTACACACCTCTCCTTATTTTCCCCAATCTCCCCAAACTCTGGCAAACACTTTTCTTTTCTATATCTCTATGAGTTTGGGTTGATTGATTGATTGATGTATTTATTCATTTTAGATTTCACATATAAGTGATAACATGCAATATTTACCTTTCTCTTCCAGGCTTATTTAACTTATTATAATGCCCTCAAGATCCATCTATGTTATCACAAATGGCAGAATTTCCTTCTTTCTTACAGATGATAATATTGCATTATATATATATATATATATATATATATATATATATATATATATACACACACACAATATCTTTACCCATCCATCCATAGACAGACACTTAGGTTGTTTCTATATCTTGACTATTGTGATATTGTGCAAAACTGCAATGAACACAGGAGTGTAGATATCTCTTTGGGATCCTGCTTTCATTTTCTTGAATATATCCCATGAGTGGGATTCCTATATCATATGCAGTTCTATTTGTTAGTTTTTGAGGAACCTTCATACTGTTTTCCATAGTGGCTGCATCAATCTACATTCCCATCAACAGGGCACAAGGGTTTCCTTTCTGTATATTCTTAGTAACACATGTTAACTCTTGTCTTTTTCATAATAGTCATTCTGACAGGAGTGAGGTGATATCTCATTATGGTTTTGATTTGCATTTCCCTAATGATTAAAGATGTTGAGCACCTTTTCATGTGCCTGCTGGGCATTTGAATTCTTTCTTGGAAAAATATCCATTCAGTTCTTCTGCTAATTTAAAAAATCAGATTGTTTCGTTTTCCACTATTGAATTGTATGTATGAGTTTATTGTATATTTTGGATATTAACCCCTTATCAGATACAGGATTTGTCCATTTTTTTCCCCATTCTATAATTTGCCTTTTCATTTTGTTGATGGTTTCCTTTGTTGTACAAAAGCTTTTTAGTTTGATGGAATCCCACTTGTTTATTTTTGCTTTTGTGCCTCTATTGTGGTGTCAAAATCAAAAACATCATTTCCAAGACCAAGGTCAAGGAGCTTACCCCTTAAGTTTTCTTCTAGAGGTTGTATAGTTTCAGGTCTTCTGTTCAAGTCTTAATCCAATTTGGGTTGATTTTTGTGTATGGTGTAAGATAGGGATGCAGTTTCATTTTTTTGCATGTGGCTGTTTAGTTTTCACTAGACTAAACACTGTTTATTGAAGACTATTCCCCATTTTATATTCTTGGCAACTTTATTGTAAATTAATTGACCATATGGTGATGGGTTTATTTCTGGATTCTCTATTTTGTTCCGTTGGTCTATATGTCTGTTTTTATGCCAATTCCATATTTTACTATAGCTTTGTAACATAGTTTGAAATCAGGAAGTATATGTGCACAGCTTTATTCTTTTTTTCCAAGATTGCTATGGTTATTCAGGGTCCTTTGTGGTTCCATACAAATTTTAGGATTATTTACTTTATTTCTATAAAAAATACCATTGGAATTTTGATAGAGATCGCATTGAATCTATAGATTGCTTTCAGTAGACTGGGCATTTTAACAATATTAATTCTTCAAATTTGTGATCATGGAATATCATGCCATTTATTTGTGTCTTCTTCAATTTATTTCATCCCTGGTTAAGCTTATTCCTAGGTAATATTATTATTTTTTATGAAGTTGTAAATGAAATTGTTTTCTTAATTTGTCTATCTAATAGTTTGTTGTTAGTGTATAGAAATGCAACTGAATTTTGTATTTTGATTTTGGTAGAGTCTTTAGAATTTTATATATTTAATATTATGCCATCAGCAAATAGAGAATTGTACATCTTCATTTCTAATTTGGATGCCTTTTATTTCTTTTTCTTGCCTAATTGCTCTGGCTAGGACTTTCAGTACTATGTTGAATAAAAGTGATGAGAATGAGCATCCTTTTCTTATTCCTGATCTTAAAGGAAAAGCTTTCAGCTTTACACTGTTAAGTTCATGTTAGCCCTGGCTTTCTTATATATGGCCTTTATTATGTTGAGGTACATTTCCTCTATACTTAGTTTGTTGAGAGTTTTTATCATGAGTTCATGAATGGATGTGAAATTTTGTCAAATACTTTTTATGTGTCTGTTGAGTGAGATGATCATCTGATTTTGGTCCTTATTTTGTTAATATCATGTATCACATTGATTAATTGCAAATGTTGAACTATATTTGTGTTTGCATCCCTGAATAAATCCCACTTGATCATGATATATGATCCTTTTAATATATTGTTGGATTTGGCTTATACTCTGTTAAGAATTTTTGAATCTGTGTTCATCAGGGATACATTTTCTTTTCTTGTAGTGTCCCTGTCTGCTGTGGTATCAGGGTAATGCTGGTCTTGTAAAATGAGTTTGGGAATACTTCTTCATCTTTTCTTTTTTGGACAAGTTTGGGAAAAGATTGGTATCAATTCTTCTTTAAAGATTTAGTAGAATTCACCGGTGAACTCATGTGATCCTGGACTTTTGTCTGTTGGGAGGCTTTTGATTACTGATTCAATCTCCTTAGTAGTAACTGGTCATTCAGGTTTTCTATTTCTTCATGATTCAATCTTCATCGGTTAAATGTTTCTAGTAATTTGGGTTGTCCTTTTTTTTTTTTTTTTTTTTTTTTTGGTGTGTAATTGATCATAGTAGTCTCTCATGAGCCTTTGTTTTTGTGTGGAATCAATTGTAGTGTCTTTCCCTTTCATTTCTAACTTTGTCTAAGTCCTCTCTGTTTTTCTGGATAAGTCTAGCTAAAGGTTGGTCTATTTTGCTTATCTTTTCAAAAAACCAGCTCTTAGTTTCATTGATATTTTCTGTTGTCTTTTTAGTCTCTATTTCATTTATTTCTGCTCTGATTTTCTTGTTATATTTTTTTCCTTCTACAAACTTTATTTATTCATTTTCTACTTCCTTGAGGTACAAGATTAGGTTGTTTATTTGAGCTCTTTCTTTTTTCTTAGCGTAGGCTTTTATTTCAATGAACTTCCCTCTTAAAAATTACTTTTGTTGTATCTCATCATTTTTGATATGCTATATTTCCATTTTCATTAATCTCAAGACTTTTTAAATTTCTTTCAATTTCTTCTTTGACTCATTTTTGTTTAGTAACATATTGTTTAATCAAGAATTATTTTATGTCTTTTGAGTCCCTTAATAGAGTAGTAAATTTTCCTCCATATATGCCCTATAAACTTCTCAAACTTTCCCATGTCAATGAATTTTTTATCTCCTCTAATTAAATTTTCTCACCAATCCAAAAAAAATGCCTTTTATAAAGCTGGATTACCCAAATAAGATAAGGAAACGATTAATGCTCCCACGTTATATCTGGTTATTGTGTCCTTTAAGTCTCTTTTGATATAACAGGGTTTTTTTTTTCTCTCGTGTTTCTGATTAGCTGCTTTGCAGAGCATCTAACCTTTAAGAAATGTGTGATTTAGTCTTCATGGCACTGTTTATCCTGTACATCTGCCCCATATGTGAAATGATTTTATAGCCAACTATTTTTCTGAATTTTTCTATTATTTTCAGTAGACAATTTTTCATGAATTCTCAGGTTTTCCAGGCCATCAAAATAACTTCATTTTCTACCTCATTTCAGTTATTTTTATTTCACAGTCCTTTTTCTCACCCAGTTGTATTGCAGTATATTCTTTGATTAATTCTTTATCTTAATGAGAATGCCACTATGAATTGTTTGGTTTTTAATGTAAATATTGAATTTAATCAAAGTTCTTTGGGATGCCTGGATGGCTCAGTGGTTGAGCGTCTGCCTTTGGCTCAGGCTGTGATCCCAGGTCGGGGGATCGAGTCCTGCATCAGGCTCCTGCTTCTCCCTCTGCATATGTCTCTGCCTTCTCTCTGTGTCTCTCATGAATAAATAAAAACTTTAAAAAATAAAAGTTCTTTGAGAAAATTTTGAGTTTTAAAATTATTTTATCAATTTTACGTGATGAATGTATTTGTGATTAATTATATTTTAACTAATTTCAGTAAATATTTATTAAGGTGGAACCATTATACAATAAGCTCCTTTTAGTCTGAAAAAGCCATCTTAAAACCATACTTCTCAATTATACTTATTAATGTTGTATTATTTTGGCAGCAGTCTTCTTAATGAAATTATTAAGTGTTATTATCTTTCAGGTGTACTATCTTTGTTAGATTTGAATAGCAGAATTACAAGAGCTTTATAAAAATAATTTGGAAGGATACTATTTCTCTCAACTCTGGAACAATTTTAAAGATTTTAAATAAGTCAAATGTGAAACTAACTTCCCAAACTAATTTTGGGAAGAGATGTATTTTTTTTTTTTTTTATTTATGATAGTCACAGAGAGAGAGAGAGAGAGAGAGGCAGAGACATAGGTAGAGGGAGAAGCAGGCTCCATGCACCGGGAGCCCGATGTGGGATTCGATCCCGGGTCTCCAGGATCGCGCCCTGGGCCAAAGGCAGGCACCAAACCGCTGCGCCACCCAGGGATCCCGGAAGAGATGTATTTATCCCACCAAACCAATTGCAAATATAATTTATTACTCCTATAAAGTATATTCTCAAGAGCCTAAAACTATAATGCATTTAGGGCATATGAACATCATGAACAATCATTAAGTACTCTATCTGATTGCTACATAGTTGAAAGTTTAGTTGCTAATGGTCAAAACAATTGTATTTTTAAATGGCATGTTCTTAATCAAATTGACATTGTTAGTTATTCCATGACCAGTTGTTGGTCTTTTTTGACATATATATCTTAAGTTAAATATTGTGCAAATTTAAAAAATCAATCACCAACTGTGTAATAAGAAATTTTCAAACATTAGCAAGTTGTAGATCAATAACTTGCAATTTTGAAGAATATACATGACTTTCATTGTAGTGAAATTTGAGGAATACTTCCCTGAATGCTCACTTGCTTAAGTCTTTCTTTTACTGGGCCCTAGCTGTACCTTTATTGACTCTGTTTTAGGAGACTGAGAACTTTGAATTCAGTAAGAAAAGAATCAACAAATAGTAACAAATATTCTTAAGCATCAACATGTACAGAATATTCCTTTAGGTATTTTTGGAAGTAAGGGGGGAGAAGAAATAATACATGCAAAGGCATACAATCTAATCATATAAAAAGTTTTATATATTTAGGATGATATAATTTAAAATTTGCAGCAGAAAAGGTAGCAATTATATAACACTGAAAATGACAGTTAAGAACAGGGAGAAACAAAGACATAAACATGAATTTAAAAGATAGGTGATGTTTATGACGTTAAAGGAAAAGAAAGAGGCATTTCAGGTGAAAATAATATGACAAAATATTGAGGGATGGATTTCAAGTTATTCCAGGAGCCAAGAAGCAGACAGCCTGCATTAAGTGGAGGATGTGTGTTAGGGAATAAGGGAAAGATTTGCTTGGAAAGGTAAACTGTTGATCTATTGAAGAACAACTTTTCATTAGTCAATCTGGCACATTTTACTACACTTTTTTGTTAGCTTGATTGTCCCAATGCTATTGTCTAGAGTTTAGGTTTACTTTGGAGAAAGGCTAAATTATGTCATTGAGGTATGTTAAAAAGTCATAATTTCCACTGAAGTAATGGATAAATCAATCATGAATGGGAAAAATTTTTTAATTTTTTTTGCATTATGAAAATGTCATTATACAAAGTCTCTGTACATAAAGTGATTTTCTATCCACATAAATAATTTGGAGGATCATCTTTCAAGTAGAGCTTCTGAAAATGTCTTGGAGAAGACATTGCCTGATATCCAATATCCCTGTCCCACACACAGGAGTGGCTAGAATAACTGAGGAATCCAGAATCTTTTGAAATCCAAATGTGCACTTGTGACCTGTCTTTGGCATGTAGTTTTATATTATTTTACTATAAGACTTTAAAAGGAAAGAATAGTTTGTGCAATAATGTGTTACTTTTTTAGAACTGCAGGCACAGCATTCTGAACATGAGACTGACACAGCAGCTGAGAGAAAAAGTTTCAATTGTGCATGACCCCAATGTGTCCTTAGATAGTACTTAGAATTTCTTCATCACTGCATCATCAGGAAATCAGAATTTGCCAGTTCCTTTGTAACAATACTGACAACATTACATCCTTAATAGCTATTTAGCATATTAAATATAATTAAATGGAAACACAGTGTTAAGTATCTAATCTAGTGAAGGCTAATTTTCTATGGATTATTTCTAGAGAAAGCAAGCACACAGCTAAAATAAAATCCATGTCAGACTAGATAACAGCAAGTTACCAGGGCAACACAATCATATAGAGATAGGGTAAATCATTTATTTTATAAATGTTGCCAGGGCAACAGAAGCTACTTATGAAATCACTGAAGGATTGAGGATAAAGGCTCAGATGGAACTATTTGTTCTTTTATAACACACTGGAATAAAATGTCCATTCACACCTAAAACCTTAGCAGTTATGTAAAATATGCAGATATTCCTTAAACAAATGGTCGTGAATAGGTTCAAATAGTGAGAGTATTTTTAAATATCAGAAGATATTATTCACTCTTTCTTGCCTCTCACTATGTTATTGGGACACTATTTTGCTTTAAAGGTTAACCTCAGCTAACCTAATTTAGCTAACCTAAGAAGCTAATTATTTCTACCTCAGTGCTATGTTTAAATTCAGGATAATGGTTAACAGTATGATGAGCTTGGATTTTGTTAGGCAACCAATTAGGATTTGCCAGAGTTGGGTAGGAATTATATATGTATATGTAATTATATATATTACATTACATACATTACATATATATAATATATATATTACATATATGTATGTAATCTAATTAGGTGTACTTTGGGAATATATATTACATTAAATATATTACGCATATATTACATATATATTACATATATGTATATGATCTAATTACGTATACTTGAGGAAAAATCTGTCTTTGATAAAAAAGCTAAAAATTATACAATTTACAGTAATATTTTTCAAGATACTACACAATTATCAGTAAAGTGCCTTCAAACTTTTTTTTCTTCTACTGCTTAAGAGGAATATTTACCAAAGGTAGGGCTTAAATTTACATTTTACATCCCTTTTTTAGTATAATTTGCTTCCCCCTTGGTCAAAGTCCTATCAGAAAACAAATATTTATAATGTATTCATCTATGAGTAGCAATGAAAATATGTGCAAAGTATAGAAATCGTAAAAAGGAGGGAGATATTCGTTGTGTCAGGGAGTGGAGAGTAAAGACAGACTTCTCAGAGGAGGTAATTCCTGAACTTGGTTTTGAAGAATAAAGGAGTTTTCAGGCAGACAAGTGTTGGATATCAAGTAGGTTGGGTATTCTAGGCAAAGCAAACACTAGCTTTCGGCCAGGTCTTTGGTCTATATACCATGCGTTACATCTGGGGCAAAGCATAGGTTACCCAGTGCTTCTAATGCTCCTCCTGCTATAAGCATGGCATCTGTATCCCCTTCAATAGTATTCCACAGAAGGTGTCACTTAATGATGAATTAGAGCTGTTGCCCACCCCCATTCAACGTGGCATCTTCTAGAGAACTGCCCACATCTAACAGCCAATGTGCCCCTTCACAAGCTCTCCACTTAGAATTGAGTGAAATATTCAGGGCATGTTTTTTTTTTTTTTCCTTTTTAAAAAATGTTTTTATTTAAGTTTCAGTTGATTAAGTTTCAGTTTTTATTTAAGTTTCAGTTGATTGATACAATGTAATATTAGTATCAGGTGTACAATACAGTGATTCAACACTTCGATACATCACCTGGTGCTCATCACAACAAGTGCACTCCTGAATCCCCATCACCTATTTCACCTATCCCCCCACACCCTTCCCCTCTGGTAACTAGCAGTTTGTTCTCTATAGTTAAAAGTCTGTTTCTTGGTTGGTACTCTCTCTCAGTCTTTTCCCTTTGCTTTTTTTTAAAAAAATATTTATTTATTCATGAGTGACACAGAGAGAGAGAGAGAGAGAGAGAGAGAGAGAGAGGCAGAGGGAGAAGCAGGCTCCATGCACGGAGCCTGACACAGGACTCTAGGATCAGGCCCTGGGCTGAAAGTGGCGCTAAACCGCTGAGCCACCATGGCTGACCTTATTTTTTTGATTCTTAAATTCCACATATGAGTGAAATCATATGGTATTTCTTTCTCTGACTGACTTATTTCGCCTAGCATTATACTCTCTAGCTTTATCCATGTTGTTGCAAATGACAAGATTCTATTCTTTTTTATAGCCGAGCTATATTCCATTATATATGTATATGGATAAAATCCATTGATCTATGGACACTTGGGCTGTTTCCATAATTTGGCTGTTGTAGATAATGCTGCTATAAACAAGGGGGTGCATGTATACCTTTTAATTAATATTTTTATATTCTTTGGGTAAATACTTAGTAAGACAATTGCTGGACTTAGGATAGTTCTATTTTTAACTTTTTGAGGACTCTCCATACTATTTTCCAGAGTGACTACACCAGTTTGCATCCCCACCAACAGTGCATGAAGGTTCCACTTTCTCCATATCCTCACCAACACCTGTTGCTTATTGTGTTTTTGGTTTTAGCCATTCTGACAGGCGTGAGGTAATATCTTATTGTACTTCTGATTTGCATTTCCCTGATGATAAGTGATATTGAGCATTTTTTCATGTGTCTGTTGACCATCAGTATGTCTTCTTCAGAGGAATGTGTATTCATGTCTTCTCCCCATTTTTAATTAGAATATTCATTTTGAGGGTGTTGAGTTTGTAAGTTCTTTATATATTTGGGATACTAATGCTTTATCAGATATGTCATTTGCAAATATCTTCTCCCATTCTGTAGGTTCCCTTTTAGTTTTGTTGATTGTTTACCTCACTATGCAGAGTCTTATTATTTTGATGAAGGCCCAATAGCTTATTTTTACTTTTATTTCCCTTGCCTCAGGAGACATATCTAGAAAGAAGTTGCTTTGGCCAATGTGAAAAAGGTTATTGTCTGTGTTCTTTTCTGGGATTTTTATGGTTTCAGGTCTCACATTTAGGTCTTTAATCCATTTTGAATTTATTTTTGTGTTTGGTGTAAGAAAGTGGCCCAGTTTCATTCTTCTGCATATTGCTGTCCAGTTTCCCCAACACCATATGTTGAAGAGACTGTCTTTTTCCACTGGATACTCTTTCTTGCTTTGTCAAACACTAATTGACCATATAATTGTAGTTTCATTTCTGGGTTTTTAACATCTCTTGGGTGTCATAAAATAATCATTACAACCTCTGCCCTGGGTTGACTTAAGCCTACTTCTCTGAGTACTCCAGCTGGAAGTGGGATCCCCTCTCCCTTTCTACTTTGTTCCTTGCATGGAATAGGTACTAAGTAAATATTTGTCAATAGGCTATTCTTCATAGGCTATTTCTGCTTTGACAAATGTTGAGACACTACAAGCATGCAGATGCTGTTAGACAAGGATGCCAACAAAGGTTTCTAAGGAAGGCAAAAGTGTGGATCTTCTCTGAACACAATCTCAACATTTAAGGGAAAGTAATGCTGATGTCAAATTTGTCTGTGTATATTTGATCATTAAATCTTGTCATTGACAATCAATAAAGTGGTTAAAAACAACTTAAGAAAATTTCTTTTGCATTCATAATGTAGAATTCTAATTGCTTTTTAGTTGCAGATTTGGTTAAGCAACTGTGTTTTTTGCCAGGTACATGTACATGTTTCCTCATCTCTGCTCTCCCCCACTTTTTGGGAAGTCCTAAAAGAGTTGGCAAGCTCTTGAATATCCCTTATAGAAGCTCCAGACTGCAGTGTTTGTAATATGCTTATGTTGTTGTCCACGGTTGATCAATACATGCAAAAATAGTGATCATTATTCTTGTTTGTCTCTTCTCTATCATCTTTTCCTTATTAAAAATGGGAAAAATCAGATCTACTTGTTAGGATAAGCAGTAACCCCTATTTTACTTTGATATAGGAAAATACTCTTCATGGATCGAATAAAAGAAAAAATTTAGAAATTTGCACAATTTGAGATCTGAACAAGTTCAGTTCTTCTGTTTTCTGTGTGACCTAATTTTCTACTAGCAATTCTCCTTTTTCTTTAACATTGATATTCATTTGAATAAAAGAGATACACAAACCCTTCAGGCCCTAGGAAAATGAGTAATAAGAATTTGTACCTTGCCACTCTTAGAGTTGAGTTTCTTGATGACTAAAGACACACTCAAAAAGACAGTTAAATTAAGAAAGAAGGAACAAATCTCGCAGAGGAAATAAATTTATTGAAAGCGCAGACTGTCTATGGATAGTTTACTACAATGGAATGTTGAGATTTTGTCCTAAGTTTTCTGAAACCAAGGCCAAAA
The DNA here is from genome assembly GCF_053574225.1 of Canis aureus. NCBI lineage: Eukaryota > Metazoa > Chordata > Mammalia > Carnivora > Canidae > Canis > Canis aureus. Next base: position 38,162,177 of record NC_135632.1, read on the forward strand.
TGGTTAATTTCTTTAAGTGTTATGTGTTTCATTCACTGATATAAGGAAGCATCAGACGATCAGGAGAGGATTCTTTTCTTTTTCTTTTATTTTCCATTCTTTTTTTCTTTTTTTCTTCTTCTTTTTTCTTTTTTTTTTTGGCTGCTATGTACTAGGGAAAATAATTGTATGTTATTTCCATTCCTAATGTCTTAGATAGCAGCAGCTATACATACAGCAGGAGACATTTTTTTTTCTTGTGGTCATTTCTTTTCTCAACTCTCAGTAAAAAAACAAACAAATGTTAACTTTCAATTTGGTAATGAAATGTCTAGAGTAGCTAAATTAATATCCTTCAGATACTTAAGTTTCTCACGATCTAGCTTGGTATAACACTGCCACTTAGTAAATCCAGTGGTTAGCATTAAGTCTGTTTGGCCTTTTGATTTCCTAGTCCCAGCCAAGGTTTTATGAAAATTATACCATCTGACCTACGGTATCATCTAGATAAAGGCTATTGTACCTCTTTATTGAAGGGGGCTGCAAGATTGCCTGCAGTTTGGGCCAAAGGACTCAAGAATGTCTTTCAGAAAAGCCTGAACATGTACAATTGAGAACCCACCATTCTGTACCTTTGGAGTGTTTGAGGGGCAAATTTCATCTAAAATATTGGTGATAAGTGTGAGACTAACTGGCCATCATCACTCAATGGCTCATGAAGTATTCATGATTGTTAGCATTTCTAAAACCTCATCTGTTGCCAAGATGAGTCAGGTGTAAAATGTACTCAATGGTAGTAAACTGAACCAATAAAATAGGATCATTTGATATGGACTATGAGCATTTTAAGTAATATCTGCATAAATTGGTGATTTGGTTTCAAATATAGCAAATATCAAGCCATTATATCTTACAGTAATTACTCAACACATTCAGCTGGCAGAAACATATTATCAGCAGAGAAGAGAAATTTTACCTTCCTGCTGAATTTGGCAGCGAGGACATGCAAGGATCTCAGCTGACATCACATTGCTAAGGAATATTTTTTAAAATTTCACCTGGCACTTGTCCCTTTTTATATCACATAATGTAAGTATAATTTCATTGCACAAAATGGAAGCTGGGAAACCAGGAAGCATTTTTCAAGAAAAAGGATTAATCCTTGACTATGTTGAAAAGAATATTGTGTTCTTGGGGGTTTTAATTCTCATTTAGCACAGAGGTAATCAGACTAATTACCAACTTGAGTTCTGAACAATAATCTTAAGACTTCTATACAAAAGAGAGATAGTTTTATCAAAGAGTTATCTTTAAAGAGTTTTTAATCAATACACATTAGAACCAGTCCTATATAACAATGATATGTATTAAAAATCAATTCTTATTTTCCTATAAAGCTTTTTATCTCTTTAGTCTTGTATCTCAAGTATTCTTAATCAATATTGAAAAGTCATCATGATGCTAAGTTTGTATTACATGCTACATATATAAATCCTTAGATTCTAATATCATGCTCCAAAATTATTTTTAACTTTCTGAAATACATATATGTAATTTATTTTAAGGAAGAGCTCATATTTTATGTTGCATGGACAGATGCATATATGTATATATGCGTGGATGGGTACCATCTATATATTTCTGTTCACAGGTGATGATCTCCACTGTAGATATTATTTAGCCAAAACACTGACCTACACAATACAAATATGTTTATATGAGGATGTTCAAAGTTGCATTTATATGATACAAAAAAAAAAAAGACTGAGCACTGTTGAGATACATGATATAAATTAGAATAAGAGGAGAAAGAATGAGAGATATGAAGGAGATGAAATGGAAAAATTGAGGAAGAGGAAGATAAAGGATATGGAGGATCCATGGGCCAAATCTGACTCTAGCAGATTGTAGCCTCAAAGGCTAGGTAGTAGCTGATATCCTTAAACTGAATTAATATGTGTAAGAGAAGGAATAAGTTCAATATCAGGTGCATGGAATTTCTTTTGGGTATGCTGAATTTGTGGAACCAGACAGAGATTTTCAATATGTAGCTTGAAATACAGTTTTGCTATATAGCAGTGTCAGTGATAGATTTCAGAGTCATTCATTCCCATTTTAGAGGATAAATAGGCTTCTAGCAATCCATTTACTTTTAACTAGTAATTACCATGCTTCATCTATGCAATAGCTCTTAAACTTAGGAATAGGAAATAATATGCATATGATAACATTATATTAAGTGTACTAATCTTATGTACACTATATCAAGTACTTGCTTGTGCCCCTTTCAAGCAAGATTATTTAGCAACCTAATTATACTTTTGCTTACACCTATAATTTTAAGGCTAATTATGTATTATATTACATATGCCTTTTTGAATCAACCAAAGCATATGCACCTGATGTTTCCATTTAGGGAACTGACTGTAGTAATAAATTGGAAAATAGAGATAGATATTTTAAATTCAAAGAAATCATAGAGGTCATTTAATCTAATTCCCACTAAAGTTTAGAGGTTGATATAAAGAAAAATTGTCATTTATATTCATGCAAAACTGTTTCATTTTACTCCTGCATAACATTTAGGGAAGATATTTTTTCACTCAGTCACCATTCCTCTATAGCCACCAATCCAGTGTGAAGGAGAGCAGGAAAATTTGAAAAGCATAGCAGGAACCCCCTTACCTGGTACAAACCAAGGAAGCAATCAGCAACTTTGTCAAGCCCATAGGAACATCCAAAGAGGCCTATGTATATTTAGATTTATTTATCTCATTGTTAATCATTGTGAATACAGGAAGCCTATAAACTATTACCACCGGATGGTTCTCACCACTTGTAAAATAGGATGGGCTTTTCATCGTCCTGTAATGTTTTTTATTTCTTTTGCTCTTTTGCTTTATTGACAGGAATAGATTATTTCAGGCTTTGCTTGATTATCCCATCCTTGGCACTGGAGGCTTTCAACTGTATTTTTCTCTAATGTTATGGTTGATGCTGCTAATAGGAACCACTTTTACTGATCATAAAAGTATGAGATCAGAGTGACTCAGTGATTCCAGGGTCTCAAATCACCCCCTTGAGAAGGCTGCATGGAGGGAATATAAAAGCTAAAGTACTAAAGAACACGTTATTTTCTGTGGGGTTTTCCCATGCCCTGAGAATTTTATACATGCTGTTCCTTGGGGTTTTCTCCCCTTCGTATTTGACGTTTTAAAAGAGCAGAAGGTTAAAAGTACGTTTCTTAAGAAACCCTGCCAGTATGTCTATATCTAAAGACAAGTGTTCACAGATTGGATTGTGGCTCAAATATTTAGTTTTCCTTCATGTCTTTTTCTGAAAATAAGGTTCATTGAAATTGACTGTGGTGATGATGCATTGGCAGCCAATCTGCAAGGGGGCTTTTTAGTGGAATATTATCTGTAATACAACAGGATCAATGTTTCACATATAAACCTTTAATCTGCATCATTTAATTATTGACATCTGAACTCGAACATAAGAATTGTCCAGTTTTTCTTTTGTGATTCAAACAACAATAAAACAAAAGACTCTCAATTCTGTACCTGGAACAAACTTTTAATGCAGGGGCACATAACTTCGTTTTTTTTTTTGTTTTGTTTTGTTTTTCTCTTGCGATGGACAAGAATGTGTTCCCAGTATTTTATGGTTCTGATTTGCCATGGTTCAGCAAGTCTGCCCTGTTAGCAGCAATCACCCTTGCTTGTGAAGTTATGTAGACAATACCACGTAAATCAGAATGGTTCAATCATTTGATCATGTCCATTTCTATTACACATGGCCAAGCATATGATGAGAAATGTTATGGCCAGCACAATTTCTTCTTACAACTGTCCTAGAAAATGAAATAAATTGTTACAGAATTGATTTCCTAGCAGAGTCAAAATTATGCAAGAAGAGAAGTCCTTTTTTACTTATATTCCTCTACTCTCTGATAGATTTCTTTCCTTCTTTCTCTATTTACTTTTTGCTCTTATACAGATTAAATTCATTTAACGATTACTAAATCACACCATACTTTTGTTTAAGCTTATTAAACTCCAGTGACTATCTATTAGAGAACACATACTGTTTCTTTTTCATTTTGAATAATTAAACTTCCTCAAAATCATGATTTTGAACTGTCTGAAAGCCATTGGATATTCCTTATATTGCTTTCATTATATTGGTTGTTCAAGAGAAGCATGTTTGTCCTAAAGTAGGCTTCTCTATTATATAAGTCTAACCAAAATAGTGATAGGACACTACAAGTATGAATGAATCAGAAACATGTAGGTTATATTTCCCTAATAATACATAAGCATTTGTTTATTAAGGAGATTCCTTAGGGAAGCATGTGTTCTAAATTTTATTAATCTCAGGAGATTTAAGAATCCTCTAAAGAGAAGTTCAAGAGCTTTTAATTATAATTATTACATAAGTAATTCACTTCTGGAATATTTCCAGGAGAATCAAGAATACTTCTGTTGCCTGTACCTTGGAAGAATAATAGCAATGAAAGATTAAATATTCCTTATCCAGTCTCTTTTAAGGGAGTAAGCTTATTGCAAAAATGAGTTCATTCATTCATTTATTAATTGATTACTTAATTTATTCATTCATTCAACAAACATTTATCAAATGTTTGCCATCTGATCTGCCATGTGCCAGGTACCATTCTGGGAATAAAAACCTGGACATAGAATAGGTGTCTTGCCTTATGAAACTTACATTCCAGGGGGGAGTGGGGCAGGAATTAATAAAAGAATAAAGATGTTTTAAAAAACATGTTAAATATTCAAGGCCAAATTTTGATAAAATTGCCAGAAAGGTATAATTGGTCTTTGGGAATTTCAGCCTTTATTTTCAACATCCTCCCCCACCTTCCCTTAATGCTTTCTTCAAGATGCTTAAATACTCCAAAAGCTCATTCTTTTCCTCTTTTGTTTTTTTTATTTAAACAATGTTTATAGAGAACCCACTATACAGACTGTGTATGCTGTGTTTCTAGTTCAGGCATACAGTGCAGAGAAAATAGGTATGGTCTCTGCTTCCATGGACTTATACTATATTGAGGAAGAAAGAGAGAAGTATAAAAATAAGTATATTCCTCAACTAAGTATATTGAGGAATATGAAAATAAACTGGTCATAAATTCTACAAAAAAAGATTCACAGGAATCTGGTTGCATATTTCGATGGACCCTGATGTAGAATGTGTGTGTGTGTGTGTGTGTGTGTGTGTGTGTGCAAGCGCCTGTGGTGAAAGCCCATAGAAGGACTGTGGGAAATAGAAAACAGCTCTCCAGTCTACCTCAACTAATAGAATGTGTGCTTCACTCAAAACCTCTTCGGAAGAAGTCTCTCTGGTCATTAGTATCTTAGTGTGGATGAGGTTGTCAATGGGCTGGAGTATGTGCATTTTTTTTATTACTATGTTGTGAAAAGTTTGTTAACATTCTAGAGATTGCAGCCATCAGTAAGTAGGTGTATTGATTTTGGAGTTACAATTTTCTATCTCTGGAATAATGCCCTACCCGTTCAGGTTTTGTTGAGGTCCTTTGCACTATCTTCTTATGAGACTGTCTATAATGTTATATATGCTTACAAAAGATAAACCTGAGTATTTCAGAATAATGTTTTTATGGATGAGGGCAGTGAGGCTCAGAGAGGTTAATTGACTTTTCTAATATCACACAAGTTGGTGGCAGAGCTGGGACAGGTATGTTTTAATCCAGTTAACACCAATTCCATTTCATTATATCTGACTTGATTCTTCATTAAATTTTTATTTTTCAGGTTACATAATTTAACCCAGAGTAAACCAAGTTGACAGATTAATAAAAAAAATATGATTGTGTCCTTGTGTACATAGAATACAAATATTAGTAAGTTATCTATGGCCATTAATGCTGATTAGAAGATTATTGTAAGAAGCAAGATATTTTAATCTTTAGCAACCTCATCATTATATTTTAAGTGGAAAGGAGTTTGTATGATTTAGTTAAAAGCTTTGATTTTGACAGGCACATTTCATCCAAATAGTATCATAATTTAATTCTTTTTTGGCTCAAAATTATAGAATGTTGGATGGTATGTCTAAGGTAAATATACCTTCTTTTTAAACTGAATAATCATTAGAAATGGCCCATATTAATATTATAAGTATTGTAGAAATAGTTCAGGTTATCAATTTAATGACACTTTTTGCATTTCAAAACAGGTAGCTTAGATAGCACACATAATGAATAACTATGAAATATTCCATGAAAGCACAATATAAAAAAAATGTGTCATTGTATTTTAAGTCTGTGGTAACTAGAGCATTGTCTGAAACTATATGTTAAAATCCTATATAATTTTTCCACACATATAATAGTTTATTATGGAAGCATGCAAGTAACGTGAGCATTGTATAATAATTTTGATTTAATTTCGTTTTGAAGACTACATTCTTACTTTATTCAAAACACCAAATATTAATTCAACAAGATTAAGTTCTGTATTAAACCAAATTGAATAATTTCTTCTAAAGTGTTTTGTCATTTTCTTATATTAGATAGCACCTAATAGTAAAGTAAAAATAATAATAGCATTTAAAAATAAAACCAAAAAAGAGAATTCCCTTATTTCCTCTTTAATATAGGCTCACATGTTTTAAAAAATTAAAAAATAATAATTATTAATAAAGATGGACTATTTCCCACTTGTTTTTTAAGGTTTTTTTTTAAGATTTTATTTTTACTTATTTGAGAGTGAGAGAGAGAGAGCGAACATGTGCACGAGGAGGGGGAGGGGCAGAGAGAAAAAGCTGGCTCCCCACTGAGCAGGGAGCCCAATGCAGGTCTCAATCCCAGGACCCCGGGATCATGACCTGAGCTGAAGGTAGATGCTTAACCAATTGAGCCACCCAGGTACCCCTTAAGGTTTTTAAAAATTAAGTTCTTAAACTATCTAGGAAGTTTTGCTTAAAATTCTGCATTAATGTAATGCATTAAGAATAATTTACTAAACACAGATATTTTAATATTTTGCAAACAAATTCAGTGGGTTTCATTGACCTTCTGACTCACTAAAGGTGGAAGACAAAGATGGATACTAGTCCACTCCTTGTGGAAGATACATTCCGTATTGGATTTTTGTTTGTTTGTTTTTTAAGATTTATTTATTTATCCATGAGAAACACACAGAGAGAGGCAGAGACACAGACAGAGGGAGAAGCAGGCTCCGTGCAGGGAGCCTGATGTGGGACTCGATCCCGGGACTCCAGGATCACACCCTGGGCTGGAGGCAGGCGCTCAACCACTAAGCCACCAGGCATCCCCATATTGGATTTGGATGGAAGATTGCAGCCTCTCTTCCAAGAAATCAGGGGTAGGTAAAATAAAGGATCAGAGGAAGATAGAATTTGTCAGAGAAGAAAAAGGAGGAATGAAGCTTTCAGGTGGGGAAAAATGCAGCTGTCAGAACTGCAGAACCTGATTTCATTCCTGCAAAGTACTGCAGCTACTTTCCGCAGAGGTGAACGTGACACCTGCTTAATGCAGCTTGTGGAGTTAATAACTGCCACAAGTGCTCATCCCTTTCATAATTTTTCAACAATCCCTTTACGTCGTCATTGTAATTCCCTGTCTCTTAGTAGTTATTATTGAGATAAGCAGATTTTTGATGAAACTTTATTTTAATGTGTTGGATGCCTCTATGAAATAGGTGTAGGGAATTTCTCCCAGAATATATTCAGGTGCCGGGAATTCTAGGTAGCTGGAGGCTACATCTCTCTGAAATAGGGTCTCTGGCTGCATAATGCTAAAGTCATTGCTTGAGACAGCTGCACCTGCTTCTTTAAGCTCTGTAGATCATCAACTTTTCTGCTGCCACATTCACAAATTTTGTTTCCAAGTTTTCCGTCCAATGATTCCCTTGCTTCTTCCCACTCCCAGATTCAAAGGATAAAACCATGGACAAATCTGGTTGATTTGTTATGATTTTAGCATTAGCCCTAGAATTCCTTAAAAAGCCTAGTTGTTCCATTATTGACCTCTTTAATTTTTTTGGCATACCTATGTGAAAAATATCCACCACCTCTGGAGGTCTGATTCATGAATTAGCTCATGCATGGCAGTAATAAGAAGCAAGATCCCCAGTGACCTGTCAAAAATAAACCACATGAGTTAAACTAAACCAGATCAATAGATAAAGGAGACGAAAATAAATTTTTTGGACTGTCATTCACCTTTGCTAATAAATTTTGACATTTGAAATAGAATTGTATATGTCTTATTCCTCTGTCTGAGGAGACTCATTTGTACATTGGCTTTTGAGAATTTTGCAGTAAATGTTGAAAAATTTGATTACCATTCTACACAAGCAGGTAGAGAAGCACAGGGAGAGGGGCAAGCCGACTCCGTGCTGAGTACAGAGCCTGAGGCAGGACTCAATCCAAGGAATCTCAGATCATGGCCTGAGCCAAAACCAAGAGTCGAACGCTAAACCATCTGAACCATGTGGGTGCCTTAATTCTTATTTTTAACTTTTATAATTGATTTCCTAATTTATAATGTCCCCCAATGAATGTACATAAAAGAAATGGTTTTAAAAATAACAAACTATTACGAAGCAATGACGTTTCATTGTTTTTAACGAAGTTTGAATTTTGTGCACTGCATCAAAATCAGTTTTTAAAAGTTAGGCCTTAAAAAAAAAAAATAAAATAAAAATAAAAGTTAGGCCTGGGGTGCCTGGTTGGTGCAGTTGGAAGAATATGACTCGATCTCAGGATTACTAGTTCGAGGCCCACTTTGTGTGTAGAGATTACTTAAATAAATAAACTTTAAAAAAATGAAAAAAATAAAAGCCAGCCCTTATACCAAGAACACTGGATATTAATATGTCCATCCTATGAGGAAACCATAGAATTTTAATTCTATTTTTTTAATCTAACAAAAGACCCACCATAGTCAGAATAGGTCACCACTTAAAATGTGTGGTTTAGCTATTTGCTGTTGTATTGCCATGCAAATATTAAAAGCTATCAATTGAATGGTTGTTTCTGGTGTGCAGGCACAATTCTTAGGGAGATGATAAAAGATACCACCAGTCAGTTAACAGGTGGGTTGACAACAAGCATGAAGGAAAGAGCTAAGGATAGCAGAAGTTCTCTCCATAACGGAGCTGCGATTGACAACAGAAAAAACACATCCGTAGTTACCTTGAGATCTTCTTCAGCCATGAGCCATCCAAGTCCTTGAGACTTCAAGACTCTAGCCTATAAAGGGATTTTTGATGCTGATAACTAAGATAATAGCCAGGTCATTTAAAAAATATATATTTTATTTATTTATTCATGAGAGACACAAAGAGAGAGGCAGAGACACAGGCAGAGGGAGAAGCAGGCTCCCGGTAGGGAGAAGCAGACTCCATCTCAGGACCACAGGAGCACACCTTGAGCCAAAGGCAGACACTCAACCATTGAGACACCCAGGTGTCCCAACAACTGAATCATTTTAAACACAATATAATGTGTGTCTAATCTGCAGTTCTCTCTCATGTTTCAGAACTATTTCCTTCTTCCATTCTGTTCTTCAAACTACTACTTGATCTCAGACTGTGTCCTGGGGGTCCACTGCCTTCCTGCCCCAGTGAAACATCCAGGCTTGTTGAACCTAGATAATGTCTTATTACAAGTCATGGGTCCCTGGCTGTGGATTTGTTCATACTTTGAGCTGGCTAGACCCTACCCAGGACTCCGAGACTTGAGTGTTAGCAGCCTGCCAGTCAAAATGTGACACCAAATGAAAATAGAAACTGACATGATCTCACCAGTGATGTTTACTTTTATGGGAAATTTTAAATTCTTTGAACATTTTGTCCACATCACGTTTTTGAAACTCAGTTTTTTAAAAAAATATCTTATTATTTACTGAACTCTTTCAGGGCAAAACATAATAGGTGCTCAGTAAGTATTAGTGAGTGAGTGAATTAATGAATATTCTTTATCCTAAACTCAAAACACACCAGGTAGCTCTTAGAATGTTATTAAGGCTCTCCCACTGCAGACACTTTGACATACATTCTCTAATTTAAGCAGCCTCCTCAATATTAAAAAGTGATGTAATTCTTAGTACTAAAAGTTTTGCTTCTTCGATTTCAAGCAAACCAAGATAGACTTCTTAATTTCTGTTCCTAAAATATATTCTAATATCAGGGTATAATTTCACCACAAAGCAATTCAAGTTAATTGTCTCTGCATTTAAGAAATGTGTTAGAATCCCTTCACAGTGTTTCAAAGAGTTGGATGAGTTGGCAGTGTAAACATTTCCTCGTGGGAACTTTATACAATCAAAAGAAATGAAATGATTGACAAATGCATACTCCAGCTAATTGAAGTGGTTCAGAGTTAACCAGATGTTTTCAGCTGAATCATGCCCACAGATGCTATTGCTTCATGATTCCTTAATCTGGGGATTACCTCGATTGGCCAGCTTGGTGACATTTGAGTGTTTCAAATAAGCTTGCCTCTCTTTTGTTACATACTTCGTAAAGAGCTCTTGTCTGAAGCAATTTGCCCTGGAAATGTTTGCAAGGAAGTTATCAGGGTTGTTTGTTTTTCCTGCTCTTGGATGTGGTCTTCGGTGAGGTCAGGGGGATGGAATGAGCATTGCCACAGATGACACTGGAGCTATTTCCACAGCTGGCTGCAGAGAGTGGGCAGGCCCTTACAGATGAGCTAGCATGTGGAGGTAGATGATACAAAACATCTGTCACAACGGGAATAAGCAAAAACAATGTCCCTTTGAAGATTGCCTTTTAATGATGAGGTGGGGGCTCCGTCTCCACAATGGGAATGAAGGACATAGTTGTTGGCAGGCAGATGGCTTGAGGCTTGCTCTTGCATGAAAAAAAGCAAAAAGTATAAGTTGAAAACCTCTGACGCTAGTCAAATTGGTTGATTTTTTGCTGAGCATTCATTTCCCCACCTATTGCACATATAATCAATGAGAAAGGGAAGGGAGGGCTCAGAGCAAAGGGTGAGAAGAAAACTAGGAGAAAAAAAACTGGTTCTGAATATTTTTCTCTTGAATAACTTGAATACAATAGTGTAATTTCAGCTGGTTGCTGAAAGTTCAGAAAAAGCATTTTGTGCCAAGTTTAATGTGTTTGCAGCCCCACGTTCCTTTTTATAGAAGTTTTGAAAGTGAAGATAAAAATGGTATATCATTAGGGCCATCGGATGACAAACACTTCAAATTTGAATACCACTTAGTAGACATCAAGTTGTATTTGTTTCCCTTCAAGGAGCAGAAGAAAATAATGAAATCATCTTAGTGAATTCTTTTTAATGGAATGATATGTTTCCCACCCCATCTACCTGTAAAAAGAAATTTAAAACAATGAAATTAGCATATACTTTTATCTCCAAAAATTGCTATAGAAAAAGAAAAATCTAGACAATAGATAAATCTGATAGCAAATAAGTGCTATTGGCAGACAGTAAACCTCTACATCTCCTGTTCCATGACCAAAGGGGGCACTGCTACTTCTGTTACCCCCCAAACCACACTGCTCTGTTCTGGTGAAGAAATGGCCAACATTACTATGAATCATGGAATCATGTGACTCCTGCCACCGCCTGGCCAGCAAAATGGGTGCACATGCCCTGCCTCCTTCTCATTCCAGACTGTCTTGCAAGTCCAAGTCCTTTGAAGGTGCTTCTAATGAGCAGAGGTCTCATATCTATCTGTAACACCAAGGGAGTCTGAGAAATGTAGAGGTTTTTGCTTCTGTTGTTGTTGTTCTTCTTCCCCCAATTCTAGGTTGAAAAAGCAGCATTTGCCTTGTGGGGAGCTAAGAACATGCAGAGGGAGTATTAAAGAGTAAATGTCTATAGCGTAAATGTCTATAAAAGTAAATGTCTATACTTCCCATGAGTAAGGGAGGTACACCATGGGAAGTAATTGGATTAATCTTAATGAGACACGGTTGACGTGTTCAACCCAGCCAGTAGTGCTTGAAAAGAAGAAACAGAAAATTTGGAGAACTTTATGATGTAGCAGTGACAGGACCTGACTACTGGTTTGTTATGCATGACCAGGGAGAAAAAGGCAAGGAGAACCGGAATTTTCGGTATTATTTCAAGAATCAAACAGAGGAGAAAGAACATGCTGTGAAGATAGGGAAAGAGAAAATATTCAGAATGGGACATGGTTGTTTTGAGATGCCTGAGACTCTAGATTTAGTGAGCTGTTGGAAATTGGGTTTAAGAATTTAGGAAGAAGGACAACAAAGAGCACTTAGAAACTTCAAGTTTTAACTAATTTGAAACTTTGATTTTTAAATTGACCCGCATTTTTTGTCCATCCCATCAGGACCCGTCAAGTAACAATATTTTGGAATTTTACCTCTAATGCCTGATTAACACCTTATGTTTATGGCATGTATATTGAGTTAACTAAAATATTTAGATGTTGACTCTATACGAGGCTATAGCATCTTTTTAAATACTTGACTGTAATAGCCATTCCAAACTCATTGGCATAGTAGAAATATTATTTGGAAAGAATAGAGGTTTCAGTTTGAGGGTTGCTGTGAAAATATGTCATAGGAAATGAAAAGATTTTTTTTTTTTTGTATGGGAGATTTTATGGATAAAAGGAGAAGCCTTATGGAGACTATTGAGGAACAAAATTAAATATTACCAGCTGTTTGTGGTTATAACAAGGAGGCATATTAATGATGCTAAGATTATTTGAAGCTACTTGACCCTCAAATAGAACTGAAAAAGGATTTAACAAAATGATTAAGAAACAAACCCAGAGTCTCATTCAGAAGTAGTAGAATATTTATTCTAATGGGCATGATAGGAAATAAAATCATAGAGCAAAGCTTCTCAGACTTGCCCATGAATATGACTCACCTGTTACTGAAATGTGGACTCTGATTCAGTAGGGCCCGGGCCAGACTTGAGTCTGCATTAAACTCCCAGATGAAAAAAAAAAAAAACTCCCATATGATACTAAGGTACTAGAAAGTTTAAGACAGCATTTTGCAGGTGCTTTTAATTAGCAGAAGTCATCCAGCAGAAAAAGCCAAAATTACCAATCTAGTATTACTGTATAGGAGAAGTGGCAATAAAATCTAAGTGAAATAGGGGCACCTGGGTGGCTCGGTGGTTGAGCATCTGCCTTCAGCTCAGGACATGAGCCCGGGGTCCCCAAATTGAATCCCACATTGGGCTCTCCGCGGGGAGCCTGCTTCTCCCTTTGCCTATGTCTCTGCCTGTCTCTGTGTGTCTCTCATTAAAAAAATAAATAATCTTTCAAATCTAAGTGGAATAAAAGTTGTAACTAAGTTTATGGCACAGATTCTACAAGAAATAGGACACTGAAGAATACAAAGCTCTTGTTCATCTCATCTACTGGACAACTTTATGTATATTAGCTAACATCTTGTAGGCCTTAGACTTTATCTTGGTTGGATGCTAATTTGTAAAATTTTTACCTTAGGATATGGCCATTCCAGTAGGACATATTGTATCTCAGCATTATATTACAAAACATAGAATAAATACTGAGTTGGAGACATGTCAGTGAGAATAGTACTAATAGCAAGTGTACTTTGAAGGGAGTAAATTAGTTTTTTAACAGAATTGTGACTTTATACCCATTTCCTTAGGTCTGGTTGTGTTGCCAATTCTAACCAAGCAAATTCCTAAAAATGTCTTAAAGGAGAAAACAAATGGCCCAGAAATGTCCTCTGAGGGACCACAAAATGAAGTACATTTTGTAGCAAATTGCAGGACAAGGAATAGCTATTCTCCTAGTAACGGCTAGGATCAAGGTGCCTTGTGACATTTTTAGGCAATTTGTACTATAAACAATGGCCATAAGTAGGATAACAGGCAGCTTTTCCTCTTGATCACTCCTGTGGTTTGAAAAATGATTTCCCAGTCCCACTCACCAATAGGATCCTACACGACCTTGAAAATGATTTGCAATCGGATTTTTTTTTATTGTTTTTTGGCCTATTTGTCAGTAAGAAGACAATTTTAATGAGAAGCCTTATGATAGCTCACAGTCCTGAGTGCTAGTTAAAGCAAGATAAACATTTTACTAGACAAAAGATCCTGCCCATAAATATTCAGACATCTGCTGAGAACCCTATTTGCTTTATCATTTGGAAGAACACTGGCCTAGAATACTGCTTCTGACATGCATTTTAAACTCTCTGTATGTTGAAAATCTACTTGGAGGTATACGAAGTGATTGGTGTACAAGTGAAGAAAGCAATTTTTCTCTTATCACGTGACAAGGTCTGACAAGGATCTTGGGCTGATGTATGGCTATTAAAACAGTTTGTGGCACAGGAAAGCCCTAATAAAAATCTTACACTGTATTTGTCGCAGTGTGCCTTGGCTGTGATATATAAAAGAAACTTTGCAGCATTGAATCAGGTACATGTAATTCTTCCATAGGATGGAAATCATGTGAACTACAACATTAAAGTTCCCTGGGTAATGTGTGGCTCTTAGAACCTGGGGATTTTCATATTAAACAACAGGAACATCTAGCTGGCAGTGATCAGACTGGGGTACTATTAAAGGAAAGTAGAGCAATTGAATGGATGAATTTTTAAGACTATCCAGTTGTCCAATCAAGAGAGCACTTCCGTTATTTTGACTGAATCCTCTTGTACAGTATGAGCATGAAGCTGCTGTTATTGTTTTGCATCCCTTTGAAGTCATGGAAGTCCTGGCTGATAAACAAGTACCATTCACTCATTTCATCACTTGGGACCATTACAACCTATTTAATGATATACACTGTGCTAGGCTTTGGCACCATCAGAAAATAAAGCAACCTGTATAGCACAGTAAAAAGAGTCCAGAGGAGAAATAAAGTATTATCATGATCAAGACATGTGCCAAATGTTGAGAGAAGAGAGGAATGAATGACCAACAACCTGGGTCAGACACAGGAGATGTTCCCTAGAATGTAGCATTTGATAAAAATCTTTGAGTGTGTTCAAACCTACTGCTAGTGCCCAGAACTCCTGCCAAAGACACCAAGCAAGGGTAAACAAGTAAGACAGGTCAGAAATGGGTGAGTAGTTCAGTGTGGTGGGAGGAAAGGCTTCATGTGGAGAGTCTTGGGGAATTAGACAGGAAATATAAATTGGCATCCCTGTGATCTTTGCAGAGCATATGTACTATGGCATAAAGGTCATCCTGGACCTATCTGTACGAGCCTCCGTTTGGGTTGAGATAATGTGGAAACAGAACAACAGGCACATTCTCACGGATGACCCTACCGTTCATTCAGTCTAAATGACTTCTCTATAGGACAACAAAGAATGGAAAATATTTTGGTCTCATCACTGAATTGTCCTATTTACCCTTTCACTTCTCTTACACATTAACTTACAACAGTCATTGGCTTGACAGTAATAATGTCCTAAACATGACATTTCTATTATGAAATAATATTTTTCAAGATGTTAACTCAGGTATGAAAATGGGATATAGGCTATACTTTGTTTTTTTTTTAGGCTGTACTTTGGTAGAAAAGATGATTTAATTTGATTTCCCCTATATCACCCTTGGTACAAAAAATAAGGAAAATCACTTCTGCTCATCTTTAAAGGGATATACATTTTGGTTATCATTGATAAAATAGGAAAATGGTTAGGAAATGCTCTCCATATCTCTAATATAATTTTCCATTATGTAATATATTTGGTGAGTACATATTAGGGTTTTCTTGCATCTTAAAAAGTAGTATAGATGGTCAAATGCATTATGATTAACTCATTCATTGGCAAATATGATACCTTCATGGTCTTTACTCTTTTGTTTTGGCTTTGTTTTCACAAATCTCTCTTTATTTTAAAGATTTATTTATTTATTTTGAGAAAGAGAGAGAGAGGTCATGGGGGGAAGGGCAGAGGGAGACAGAGTCTTAAGCGGTTTGCACTGAACACAGAGCCCAATGTAGGGCTCAACCTCACGACCCTGAGATCATTACCTGAGCTAAAACCAAGAGTTGGCCACTTAACCAACTGTGCCACCAAAGTACCCCTTCTCAAATCTCTGTAAACTGATTTTGGAAAACGAAAGACTTAGGTTGTGACATTTGCTTTTCCACACAGATAGTGTGATTCTTAGGTGAGGGCCAGGGATCCTTCTAAGCTCACTCAACATTTCCATTGGCTCAGTGACTATGATCTCTTTAAGTAGACATCTGAAAGAAAAAGATGATAATAATCCACTTGCATTATGAAATTCCTTTTATAATTTTAACCAGGTGTAAGTCTTTAATACTTACAAAATTAGTTGTTCTATTTCACATTCAGCCAATAAAACTACTTGAGATGGGGGCCCAAAGTCTTCAAATTTTCAACTTTCTCTCAATAATGTAGCATATTTAAAAGCCATCTTGCTCTATTAGAATTCTAAAGAAGTAAAAAAAAAAAAAGAATTCTAAAGAAGTTTGTTGAAAACATCAAAAGTCACTGCTGAACAAATTTCTTTAGTTTTAAACACAAAAAACTCTGAAGGATTCAATAAAGCATTGTTGAGAATTCTAATTATCTATATACCTGCTTTGGTAAGAAACACTCCAATGTGACATATTTATATTCTCATTCAGAATGACATTATTGTATAAATAGGTACTTAACCAATAATTGAAACCATTATTCACAGTTGAATAGGCATGGTATATAATTAGGATTCCTTTAAAGGGGACTCAATTGTTAAAACTAATTTGATTTTTGGTGTCTTTTAATGCTACATATTTAAAAGAAAACACTTCCAATTAAGGGTAACTGAATCAAAAAGCAACACAAAATTAATAATATTTAAGAGTAGGGGAAAAAATCTATTTATACAGCTAACAGATACTCTCTCATTAGGGAAACTATGTACACAACTCTTTTAAATTGACCATTGAGCAATGTAAAATGGAATGTACTTCCAAACATCATACCCCTAGCCCACAGCTCACTTTTCTAGGTAGCAGTCCAAATATGCCATTTGAACTGAATCTGTCATAGGAAAAAGAAATTTTGCTTCTTAGCCATATTTCCAAAGTCAATAGTAACATAAATTTAAACTCAAAAATAATCATATAGCTATTGAAGCATAATGGTGTTGCCCTCCTTTCATTGGTAAATGATAAGGTTTTGGCAATCAATTTAGATGTCTAATTTTTAAGAAATAGGTTTGTATCATGAGTTGAATGAAGTCTCAGCATAAAATCCAAAACTTGCTGTTAGTTGTAGAAAGCAGAGAGTAGATGAATAGAGAGTCATTTTCTAATTACTGCAGTTTCAAAACTTTCTCATTTTGTATAAATGATATATTGGTATCATTATAGTATCATGGTATGGATATATATTATATTATCATTATATGGATATATATTATATTATCATTATCATTATGGTATCATTGGTATGGATATATATACACACATACACACACACACACCAGGATTTCTGAACATCAACACTAATGAACACTAATGGTGTTTTTTGGCTGGATAATTCTTTGCTGTGGGGAACTGTCCTGTGTTCTGTAGGATGTTCCACAAGGTCAGTGGCCTTTCTACCCACTAGGCATCAGTCCAAGGCAACAACCAAAAATGTCTCCAGATATTACCAAATGTCCCTTCCAGACAATGCAAAGTCACCCTTGGTTGAGAACCACTGGTATATTCACATACACAAATAGTTTTTATTTTAATAATTACCATAAATATGGTGGCGTTAGTAAAAACTTCTATATCAAGTGAATTTCGGATTTCATCTCTTTTTTTTTTAAGATTTTATTTACTTATTAATGAGAGACACAGAGGGATAGAGAAGTAGAGACACAGGCAGAGGGAGAAGCAGGCTCCTTTCAGGGAGCCCGATGTGAGACTCAATCCTGGGACTCCAGGATCACTACCTGAGCTGAAGGCAGATGCTCAATCACTGAGCCACCCAGGTGTCCCATCAAATTTCATCTTTAAGGATATGGTGGTTGATGACATTAACATATGCACATATCATTGAGGCAAACCAAGGTTTTAAAACTGAACCACCCCATCTGCACCCCCAATGTTCATAGCAGCAATGTCTACAATAGTCAAACTATGGAAAGAGCCCAGATGTCCATCGACAGATGAATGGGTAAAGATGATGTGGTAGATATATATGATGGAATATTACTTAGCCATCAAAAAATGAAATCTTGCCATTCATTTGCAATGACATGAGTGGAACTAGAGGGTATTATGCTTCCCTACCTCCAGTATTTGTCAAAGGTCATCCACAAATGCTTTCACGGCTTTTTAGGGTTTTAAACATAATTGTTTAAAAAGTCAAACTGACCCCTCTCAGTTAGCCAAAATGTATTAAGATAGTTGAGGATTAATGAGTGTGTCTAAGGAGAGAGACCTCTCCTACCCCCATTTGTTCTCCCCATGTCAGCCTTTCTTAAACCATTCCAAGTACCTGCCAAGAAAAGAAAAGAAAAAAAGAAAAGAAAAGAAAAGAAAAAAAAGAAAAGAAAAGAAAAGAAAAGAAAAAAGAAGTAAAGAAAAAAAGAAACAACAACAAAAAGCATGCCAACATCAAAAGATGAAAAAAATTAAACATGTCTACATATGCTACAAGGAATATTGCACACTAACATTGCAGGACATTGCATTTGGGTAGCAGTTCCTAGTTAAATGATACACCTTTATGCCATTTCTATTACAAAATCATTGTTGTGATGGGAAAATAATTTACACTAGTTTCCTTGTGAACTCATATCATTCTCTGCACCTTATTTTACATGCGCTAAAAATAGGCTGGTGTACACAAACTCAACTAGATATTTTTTCTAGAAATATTAAAAACTGACAGAGAAGCAGAAAACATACAGATGAGAATGAAGATAAATGACCTTAAATCATGGTTTTCTAAAGTTGTGTTGAATAATTACTATGAAAAAGTCCTATAGTTTTTTATAGTTTTTCATAAGTCACTGTAGGCAAAGAGTATAGAATGGGCTACAAACATTTTGACCTGAGGCATCTAGATATGAGAAAGGGAAAAAGGAGAGTAGTATTTCTTTTTTTTCCACTTATACTACCAAATCATTTTCTTACCTTTACCTTCTTATGATTTTCACACTCAAGTTTCCAAATAGGAGGGATTCTCAATATGCTACAGCATAAGCCACACTGGTCAAATGGATACATGTCAGGTCATCAGGTTTAGGCCTGAACTATTCAGACAATCGCCCCATTTCAGTTGATCAAAAATGCAAGCTTGACCTTTCTGCATTTTTAAACAACATGTAATGTAATTGTTGCTATAATCATGCCCTATCACAAGCCTGATTTAAAACAAATAATTGGGAAACAGTATGAATATAAATAAAACCAAGTGTTTGTATATAAGACTTTGTATCTATGACATTGACCTCTACAATAGCAGTTTTTAGGCAAGAGCACTCTTATCACATTTCAGGGGACCCCAGAATCAACTGGAGAACTTACAGAAACACAGATTTCAAGACCCAAAGCTCAGAGATTCTAATTCCAGTTCTGTTCTGCCATTGCGGCTGGTCTACAGATCACACCTGAAGCAGCACTGGTTTAGAACACTAACACTCCCAGGAATATTCATATAGGTAATTCTTCTCATTGTAGTGTATTCTCTGGCCTTAATATAGGTTTTAAGCTCACTAGGTATGCTCTTGATGGGAGAGAGCTTGCACATGTTTTCCCTGATTGGCCAATGATCCTGTATTTCAGTTGGGAAATTAAAATACTGATGAACTCTCCAAGACTTAAAATTACTTTAAAATATCAGCAGAAGGTTAACAACACAGATGCTTTTTTGGCCTCCGTTCAGATATGTTTACTCTACATCAATGATCTTTGGAAACTTTGTCCAAATTACTGTTAAAATTGTTTATTTCAGAACTAGGGGGACCAGACTCGCCCCACACATCTCTTGAGTGTGAACAGCTTTGTTTTTACAGGGGCAGTGGCTAAAATAGACCAGACCTTCCCATCAGCTGTTTGGTCATTGTGCTTTTTAGTGGAATTACAGCATGTTACAGTATTTTTCTCTGCAGCTTAAACATTGAACAAACCCAGGCATCCAGAGATGCTAAAATGAAAAATCTGTTTCCTCTTGCTTTGCCATTAGCCAAGTGAACTTTGTCAGACAGCACATTCTATACATTTGGAGTAAATGAAATTACCCTTAATGTGTTGGTAACATCTGTCACAAAACACTCTTCAATCTATGGCTTAAATGCATTGGATAGGAATGGATGTGACAGTATATTTAATTAGGCACAGTTGTGTTTGGGGGCACTGGTTTTGCCTTAAGAACCATAGGTTCTTTTTTTCCTTTTTTGTTCTTTTTTATTTCTTTTTTCCCCCTTCCTTTTATCTTTCTTTTTTTTTTAGTGTCCTACACAACACAGAGGAGATTCTGTAAACTTTGATGAGGAAAGTGGCTGACAAATACCAGTCTTTGTTGTAGATAACCTGCACTTCAAACTCTCTAAGTTGTCTGTCCCCGGTCAAGTATCATCAAGAAGATGTGTCTCTCCAGGGGGTTCCTGTCTACCACTTCCAATTTACTCACTGATTGTAAATTTCTTTCATCCCTTGAAACTATTAAGGAATTTATGTTCTTAATAATTTGCGGGAATTCTTTCTTCATTGAGCATGTTTACTGAATGTGAACAAGAATGCGTGTTCTTGCATGTCCTCCCCCAAGAATCCTTTTTTATTGTTCATTTATTTGCAGTAAGTGGTCTGGTTAACAGAAAGGAATATTTCTCTTCATTGTTTTCCACTTTATGCCTACTGCTGCTATTTATAATTCCAAATCATGACAAACTCCTTCCTACTCTTCCCTTTGATTGTCAGTTTCTGGTTTATCCACAGAAGCAGCACTCCCTCTGTGTCATCTGTAATCAAATGAGTCCCCAAACACTTTCTGAGAAAGGATTCTGTAAAGAGACCAAACAATCCCTCCTAAATTAATTCCAAATGCGGGCATTCAATCCTTCTATTCTTATCATGCATGGATTTTGATTCATCTGTCATATGCTCACATATCTCATTTGCATATTGCCTGCCAAACAAAGACTAAAGTATACCTCTTGCACCACCAGAGAATGAGGTCACCTCTAGGGCACTGAAAAGAAAGTTTTTTCTACCAACACAATTTGGCCATTATCTCTGATTTATGATGAGCAATCCTTTATGTAGCTAGAGCAGCTTGATTATAACCGGGGGTTTTCCGGGATTGTGACAGTTTAGTTGTTGGAATCTCTAGAGGCAATAGTCTAAGAAGGCAGTCTAAATTTTAAGTTCAGGAACAGTATTGAAGTCTTGCACCTGCTAAGGATTAGAATATTGTGAAAGTGCCATTTCTTGGTTGAAAAAAAAAATGCTTCAGGACTTCCGGCTTAACTCTGAGATTTTTCTATAGTGTATCCCTACGTACTTTAAGAAGGACCCAGTTCTTTTTAAAGTGTTTATTGTTGGTCTGGCAAAACAAATACCAGCAATAAATGCCAGAGCTATTTGTTTTTTTTTTTTTCTTTAAAGGAAAAAGTTAAGATGGTTTTGTTTAAAGAAATTCAGGCAGTAGGAAGAGAAAGTGATGTGTCTCTGACTTATAGTTAAGTAAAAGCCTATCTCACCATGTCTCTGATTCAAGAAGTATATTGATGAATGACAGTTCATGGACACACCAAGAAATTAAAACAACACAGATGCATAGCCATGTATATTTATAAGCCACAGACATTTAAAATCACATATATATATATTTTTTTTTCTGGTTGATTCTACTCAAAAGTGCAAATATCCTTGCAAACAATGTTGGCTCTGAAAATCAAGCATTTCCAAATATTTGGTTCAATTTCTATCCTCCCTCCATATAAATGAGGATGAGCCCATAAGAAAGGATGAATAAGAGCCTGACCTTTTTTTAACTGATACAGTCAGGAAATATATTTGGATTATATATATAATATATCATTCTGAGCAAAATATCCTAAGAAATGGTTGCTTATGGGTAGTTTGGGCATTGAGATCCTTCCATCTACATGAATTTGTTCTGGTTTTATTTCTTCAGAGTTCACTTATATGAAAAAAAGAAAGTCACACCCTAAGAAAAATGTTCACAGAAAAAAAATAGCATTCATGTACCTTATCATTTTATTACCACTGGGTATTTAAATGAGTTGTGATATCATGACTTCTATCATCTTTACAATAAAGCATTAAAATTTTGATAATCTCAAGGAATCTAGCCAACCCTAGCTTTTTAATTAAAAAAAAAAAGTCCCATTCTCTTAGCTAGTAAATTAAGGCAGAATAAGTAGGAGAGGAAAAGGAAGGCCCTCCCCTTTGCTTAACTGGCTATGTGAACCTTTGTATACGAACATAAGTTTTTTTATAAATATCTATTACTGTTTGCCTTCCCAACAGTTATAATAAATGAAAGAGCATATTCTACAAGTAGGTGTTTCCTAACACCCAATGAAAAACTTAACTTTTTTTTTGTACTATTTTAGCAGTGTCGCATTTGACTACCATTTAACAGAGTTCAGCATTCTCTCTTGTTTCAAAATCACAGATAGAAAATAGGTAAAAAGATTAGGCAGAAAGAAACATGGAAAATATAAGTCTGATTTTTATAGCATTTATATTAGATTTTAATCTGTCCTTCAAAGATATCAAGTCAAGAAACTCATCTGGACCAGCATTATTCCCCTCGTGGTAGACTGTATTGAGGTGATCAATAATTATTCATATAGATAGAGACATAAGCCAAAAGTCTTATTCAATATTAAAAAAAAACTAGATAATTTCATAGTATTAGTAATTTTCAGTTAGAGAAGTTTGTATTTAGAGCAATGAAAGAGGATATATATGATATCTTGGAATACATTCTATTTTGAATATTGGAATTATAAATGATAAGCATTTTAGACAAATGATAGATAAATCACATCAGAGGAAAAGGAAGTCGCTAATGCTCTCTATTTGGATAAACACAAAATGGCATGGGTGGATGTAAAAATTCACACATGATTTAGCTTAGCCTTTTCATTAAAACGTAAACACATTTGATGTTAAGATGGTTCACTGTGTTTATTTTTTTAAAAACGTTCCCTGCCTTGTGGAACCTGTTTTCAGATGGACATTGTGTGTGCTTTTTAGGGTGCTGTGATTACGCCGACAATGGACCATCCTATGTCAATGCAGCCAGCAAACATGATGGGCCCCCTGACACAACAGATGAATCATCTTTCATTGGGCACAACAGGAACGGTGAGTTGAAGAGTTGGTTTGTTTTGCTTTCTTTGACTTCTTCAATAAGATGCAATGCTCTCTATTTTTATTGGCATTGTCAGCAAAACTGGCCCTGTGCCATTGACTAATATACCTTTCAGGTTCCAGTATGAATAAGCTGCATTGTGCATATTATGCAGCATATTCATTATTGGGGCACATTTACTCACATTGACAAGGCTGATGTTTCCACTGTGTTGCATTTAAATTTGAGTTACTTTTTGTTCATATGACACAATGTACCAGGTATCATGTCTGCTTATGGAAAGATATCTTTATGTATGTACCTACAAATCTAAAACTTGTAACACAATACATCTTAGCCTAGTTTTCTTTTCCTAAATGCTTACCCATTTCAGCTAATATACCATTCCCAGGTCATTCACAAGTCAGGGTCCAATCTTGACTATGACTAATACATAGAGCTTATTGTTTACTTTCAATGTTTAAATCAACAAAAAGTAATTGAGAACCTGACATAATCCAGTTCTTTTCATCTTTGTTTTGAATATGTAGACAGACGATGTTGAAAAAAGGAAAGGATTCTAATGTACTGGATGTTTTGTAATAGGTTTGGATATTTTTGACAAGCCATTATTTTTCCTTAGGGACAAAAGTATATAAAAAATGCTTATTACAGCATTGATATATATCAACCATTTGACATCACTAACACAATTTTATTTTATGTTTAAAAATCTATTCAAAGACAATTCCTCAGATGGTTAAGAGGGCAAATGTCTAATACAACCTGGAATACTACAATTTTATTATCAGTATAGATAACAGTGAAAAACATCAAAACCAATGTTTCATGTGACACTATTGGTAGCAGGTTTTATTTTTTACAAATGTTAGTGCAGATGATTTTGTCATTTTTAAAGATGTAGAAATTTTTTAAAAAACAATTTCTCTGAGTGAGGCAGCTTAATTATTATAGAAAAACACTGGACTAGGAGTTGGGAGTACTAAATTCAAATCTTGATTGAGCCCTGTTCTTTCACTCTGTTTTTGGGAAAATAATATCTCCAGTCTCAACTTCCCTCTCTATGTGGTTAAGTACTGAACATGATGCTATATGAGGGCCCTTCACTGTCTACCTCTATGACTTTGAGCCTGTATGTCTGTCTCATGGATGCCACCTCTGTGATTCTTCACGGTTATGCTGGCATCATCTCCAAATATCTATGTACACTGTACACTAGCTACATATCAGAAATTTTACCCTAAAGCAATGTCTGGCTTGCCACATAGATGTGTCAACTCATAGGTTTTTTGGAATACAAGAAGTTTCTGACATGCCCATCGAGGACACAAAAATCTGCTCTAAATAGGAAGAAAGTCCACATGTCTAATGGAAAGAGTCCCATTTTCAATAAAGAAACTTAATTTTATTAATGTAAACAAAGTACCTACTTGAAGACCTCAGTTGCTGAACTTGTAAAAAGCAGTGGATGATGCCTTACCTGTCTGAAGGCAGGGGCTGGATCCAATAATTTCTTAGGTTTCTGCCTAGACTTTCAAGTCATGTCTAAGACTACATTTAACTCTAAACTGTGGAACAGCTAATTTTCATCAGGGAGGTAGATTTTAGGAACGTGTAAGTCATTTGTAGTCACTTTGCTCATTTCCTAACAAAGCAATTCCCAAATTCATTGGGAGAAACTGAAGTTTCTCATGTCTGCACTCATGATTTCCCTTCGTATCAGTCTTCCTCTCCTTGAAAGATCATAAATTCTGAACGAGTGAAGTAATGCAATCTTGCTGTATTAATCTAGAATCTGAGAAAAGAGTGAGTTATAATACAAAATATAGAAACACTTTATAAATCCTACTTTGAATCAAAAGCATAATCAGCTGACTTGCTGAAATTCAAATTTGCCAATGAGAAAAAAAACACAAGAGCTAAGTTAATTGATAATATGACTGAATCCTTTCAATCCTTATTTGAAAAATAAGCTAAAATATATAGAACAGATTCAGAATTACAATAGTTGCTGATTCAATAACATATATTATGAGTAGTATTTGAGCATTTACAACAAGAGCACATTTATATGAGATCATAATTTTTACCCAGCTAGTAATAGCCAAATTACTCAGTAATGATATATACACCCTCCTATCTTAGTTTTAATCAGGTGGCTTATTTTTAACACCAAATTTCTTTTAATTTTTTTCATTCTTTTCCCACCTCACATTAATACTAAATAATGCTTAGGTACATCATAAGCTTTGTGTAAATTGATATTTTGCCAAGGGTTAAATTCCATAAGGTTCTGGAAAGCCAGAGAGAAAACACTATTACTATTATTTTGTTGATGTTTAGTGGTGTCCAGAATATGGCTATATAGTTTTTTCTCAAACTGTCACTCTTATACTTTGATATGCCATCATGGATTCCTTTTATCTGAATTTTTGATTGGCATGTGTAGTGGCTATTATGCAATTGAAATGGATTCTTTTAATCAAATTTCTCCACCTTATTGCATCTTTTCAATTGCTTTATCTATTGCTAGGAAGATGGCTTGGTATGGAAAGAACAGTGGGCATTAAAATTAAACTTTAGTTCAAAGATGGGCTCTGGCCCTTATTAGCTACATATGTTAGACAGTTACTTATTAACCTCTCTGAACTTTGATTTCCTCTTTTACCAAGGGGAAAAATAATATGTACATCCTGGGTGTTGCGTTAAATGGAATGATATTTGTAACATACCTAAAACAGCATATGATACCCACTAGATGCTTGTCCAATGAGCCACCTTTATCCCTCTAACTCAAGTGGCTTCATAATGTGGCCCTCCAGTCCAGGTTGCCAGAAAGGATGTAGAACATTATCAAGACTGTAGTACACCTCTCCAACCCACTCTGTTTCATTTGTCATAATTTATTTCTTTCGAGTTTCTACTTCCTTAGCTTCTAACTCTTTCAGGATTGTAAACCCAAAAGTCCAGAGAAGCCAGCTAAGTCACATTAATGAATAAAGCTGAGTAAGGTCAAGTGAGAAACCCTGGAAATATAGCACCAAATTTCACCTATATTTATTCATGTCACAAACATAGTCACATAATACAAATACACAAAATAGTGGAGATTATATTTTAAATTAGAGATATTTTCATGCAATGCTAGTACAACAGCTCTGTCTGAGTGTTGGATGAATCAATCATAGGAAGAAGGGGTACCTTGGCAGCCTGGAATACAGATGCCTTGTCTAGGGAGGACAGCCCATGCTCCACTTCAGACAGCTATTGCTACATAGACATAGTGATCCAGGGTGGCCCCACCTTCCAGTTTTTTAAGATAAGCTAAATATTTGCATTTTAACAGGCAATCTCCCTGTATTTGAATTATCAGACCCAGTTTGTCCTAAGTGCTCTCAGTTGTGACTCCTGCCTGAGTTTTTCCTGGTTCTCCTCTGATGTCTCTGACCATTGCTTCTTCTTTTCTTTCGCAGGCTGCTGAGCCAGGGTTTCATTTTTAACTTCTCATTCATACATGATTTCCTTAAGCAAGCTCATCCACTTTCATGATTTCAAACTCTGCCTTCTATACTGAAGACCCCTAAATCTGAGTCCTCAATGTTAACCTCATCTTAGACTTCTAAAACCATTTAACCAACAACTTGCTAAATAGCTTCATGTAAATCTCCTTTTGACATCTCAAAGTCAGTACAATCCAAACTAATCTCATGAGTTTCCCCAAACTTCTTTTCCACTGACACTCTTCCTCTTATGTGTTTCTGCCCCTTATTTCTTCTCCAGCTAATTCCATGACCATTTGCCCAGGAAGTCAAATGCTACACTTAAGACTCAATCTAGACTCTTTCCTTTTTCCCTCACCACCATAAAGAGCACTTCCATATGCAACTATTCAAGATCTACCAGTTCTGTCCCACAGACATTTGTCAAATACATCCTTTCCTCTACATTTCTAGAGTCTCTACCCTGGGCCTCATTTAATTAATTGTAATAGTCTCCTATCTGCCCTTAGTTTGCTCCAACCCATTTTCTACCATGTTGGCACAAGCAGTCAATCTAAAATTATCTGACCATGTTTCTCTCCTACCTGTAACTTGCCAGAGGCTTTCAGATGTCTGAGCTCACGGAAACTCTGCAAGACAAAGTGTGAGCGTGACAACTCTAGATTAAGACAGGAACATTAATGCCAGAAACAGGTCCAGAGGGCAGAGCAGAGAGAGAGAGATCCAGTGAATAATCCAAAGTAGGCAAGGATCAGGGTCGATGGGGGGTGGAGCCAGGTTAGAATTTTCCATTCCAAGAAAGGGGGCCTTAGGCCATAGGTCATGTCCCACTTTTCTTTCTGAGATCCCTGGGATAAAAAAGTGTATAAGCCGAAGCCTCTTTTTTAAATTGTCATAAAATTAGATATAGTTTATCCCCCTGCACCATAACTCCAAATTATGAAGTGGGTACCATGTAGTTTAATTAACCTTTGTTTACCATTGGCCACTTCAAATGTCTATTGTTGAATTCTTTGCCCATTTTTAAGCTGGAGAGAATCTGCAGGCCTTAGGAGAAATGAATTGTGCGCAAGCAGTGTAACTTCTATCCTAGGACTCTGCCAACTGTGAAGAACTTCCTAGTTTTTCTGCTTTTGTTTATATTTTTGTCACAGGATTCCCTCTATAGAACCAAAGCACTGTTATCCATAATTTCTTATCACTCCATTGTAAGCTTTAGCAGAAACCACTGGGGATTTTACTGTGTTATGAGAACCTCCAAATTGCATAACAATCTTGTTTTACAAGTTTCTTATCTCCTTTTCATTTGTTCAGTTGGTGGTCACCAGTGGCTTACAATGTCACCAGAATCTTTTCAAAGAAATAAAAAGTTTTTGTTCTGCAGGCTTTTTATCTGCAGTTCTGTTTGTGCTCTCCAATCCACTGGTGATTTGTGACATCATTGGATTCCCATGGTGTAGCCACAGCCACGCACAAAGATAATCTTCTAATTGTAGTCCATTTGTTCACCGTGGTTCACTACATTTTTCAGTCACACCATTCCATTTTTATCGCTGTAAAATTCTGGTGGTATCAACTGAAAATGCTGAATTATTCATTTTGCCTAGAGATTGTCTTTCTTCAAGTGTTAGCTATGAATATGACTATTAAGATGCACAGATAAAAAGCAACGTATAATGTTAAGTGGACTCAGGGTTAGGAACCAGTGTTATAAATTCATAAATGGTAATGAGTATACTTTCAAGAAAAAGTATCAATTAATTAAAAATGGTCAAATACAAGAAAGAAAATATAGATAAAAAGAAATAGTTTAAAAATTTATTTAGTCTTAGTGTAAGATAAATGAACGTTGAGAGTAGTCTTATAAACAGTAAATATGCAGGCATTAATTGAAAATCTAGTATAATGAAAGTTTATTTGAAAATATTAAGCTTTCACTATTTAAAAAAATGGAATCTGAATTCAAATACATTAGCAACAGAGTACAAAATCCCCAAGAGATAAAATGCCAAAGAACATGAACAGATAGGTAATAAAGGAGGAAACAGGATGCCAAAAAGCATATGAAAAATAGTAATTAAAAAAACAGTAACTTAATCAAATACTCACATGGACATAGACACATAACCCATTAAATGGAGTTATCAAAATAAAACACATTGCTGATGAAGGTGTGAGGAAAGAAAACATTCTCAATCACTGATAGTGTGATGATAGAAATCTAAATTTGTGAAGATGTCAGTTGAATAGCAAGGTGGGCAGTCAAGACACTTCAAGCTCACCACGCATTATAGTTTTGAGAAGCTATTCTATGGAAATATTTCAAAATAACAGAAAAGCCTTTAGACCTCAGAAATATCCAGCCCTATGTTCTTTATATCTTTATAACGTCTAATAAAGAAGAATGATTAAATAAATCATCATCCATTCACAAACCAGAATATGAGGCAGCATGAAGCTATAAGAGTTTAAAATAGGAAAAGGATTATTTATAATATTAAATCAAAAGAGCAGGATATAAATTTGCACATGTGGAAATACAGTATAACTAAGAAAAAATATTTATGAAATAAGGCTGTAAGAAATACAAAATAAAGGTGGTTATTTCCAGGAGATGAGATTAGAGATAATTTCTATTTTAATCATTATAACTTTCCTACATTCTCCAAGTATTCAACAATGAGCATGATTTAATTTTTTGTGATTTATTTTTAAATGTTATCACTATATTCTTGGGAAATGACTAGTAGCATGGTCATAACATCAACTTTTTAGGGGGAGGGTTTGTAGTAGTAATATGTGATCGAAGTTTTTTAAAAGGTAATAAGAAATACTACCTCTATTAATAAAATATTTGAGGGCCCTTTAAAGATGATTCTACTTTTTCTAGATCTGGGGATCATAACCAACTCATTTTTACATACCTATTTTGAGACACAAAGTAACTCATGTCCAAGGTTTATTTGCATTTGAATCTAATCCATGTTGGGGTTTGCTGGTCAAAGTGTCCAAGTTTTAATCTGTCTTCTTACATGCTATTTGCTCATGAGAGAGGGAGTAACATCGTCCTTTTGCGGCAAGGAGATTAAATGGAGAAATTTGTGATATACAAATTAAGTCATCAAGGAGGTGAGAAAATGAAGTTTGAGGTTTTAGTTTTTAAAATTGAATAAATAATGGTCATGTGACTAAAAAAAAGGGTCACACAAGAGCAGCTATTTAATCATGTTGTGGCAGTTTATTTGAATGTGAGCAATATCTGGTCCCTTTTACACAATTTACCCCTTTAAGGGGAGTTGGGACTAGATTAGAACTTACCATTTTTAGAAGAGGGGGCCTTATCCTTCTTTATTTTTTAAGATCCTTGGCTAAAGGAATTGTATTAAACCAAAGTTTCATCTTTAAAAAAGCAGATATATTTGGTTTCACATAACCCAAAATTTTGAAATGGATGCCATGTAGTTTAAATTAACCTTTCCCTATTATTTGCCACTTCCAGTGCTATGACACTTTGGGAAAAGACAGCAATCATCTGTTGAATTGATTCTGTTCTATTTATCTCTGCTCTCACAATTCCAGCACACAATGCTCCTTGGCCTTGTCCAACAGCCACCGGGATCAGAGCCAGAGCTGAGTGATTACTAACGAAATTCTAGTTTCAAAATATATCAGTCTCCATAGAGTGTGGGAATATGCAAATTTTTCATTTATCTCTTTTAAAATTTTAGTTCTTTCTTTTGTTCTCCAGAATTTCATTTCACTTTGTGCTCTGGGACCCTTCCAAATGGGCTGCCTTTTAGAACATTTGTGTCAGCCAGAGAGGGTGAAAATTTCACATTGATTCCCCAATGGAGGAACCAAAATGATGACAGATTGAGGAAGAGGAAAGCATCCTAGAATAGAATGTAGTACCCCAGTAGTCACAGGGGACCTAACAACATGTACCATGTGGCAGTACTGGGGACCATTGTATCAACTATAAACTAGGGGTCATAGTGCCTTGAGTGTTTGAAGGCAGGGGGCTTAGACAACCATATGACATATAGTGGGCACTTCCACTTTTTAGAGCTAAGAGTCTATTTTATTTTCTTTTGTACTTCATTGCATTCTTTCTCATGCTCTTTTCATTCAAAGATTCAGTCCCAAGACAGGATTATGATACTCCACCAGCTGTTGTGTCAGGTAGGAAAATTCTAATTCCTTTAAGATTTGATTGGAGGGGAGAGATGGAGGTTGCTGGTTTTCTCCAAAACTCTTTAAAGCAGTGATTCTCAATAGGACTGGGTACAGGAATTTGAATGTTAGTTCTGGGATTGACAACAGGGTAGCATATGTGGTTCAAAAAAATATCTTTAAAATTCCAATCCAGTGTTATGTATGGAAAATAAGTATGTTGCTTTTGAAATAAAAAGTGAAAGGTCAAAGCTATTTGGTCTGTGAAGAATACACAGAAAATAGAGTCTATGTTCTGTGTATTAGTGATTCTCAGTATGAGAAAGAATCATCAGAATTTCTGGGAAGTGGGAAAAGGATGTTTATGTTTATCAAAAAGGGGCACAGATTAATAAAAAATAGTTTGAGAAGCACTGCTTTAGAGACCAGAATTCTTCTGAAATCAGAAAGTCATTCCATTTTGCTTGCTCAGCACCCAGTGTAGTGTCTGACACATAGTAGGTGCTTGATATAATTGTTTGTTGAATGAATCAAAAGTTCAAATTTGTTCCAAAAAAAATGCTATTTTGAATATTGAAAGAAAGGCTGCCAGTGTTCCATTTGTACAACAAAATGGCAGTGATGGATTTGAGAATGCTTTAGCATTTTGAGGATTTTAATTATCAATATTTAAATTGTTTCAATAACTTCAGTGGTGCAGTTTGTAAGACGGTATATGCATATGAAGAGGTTGGTTTTTATTTTGAACTGCACAGATCACCTTAATTTTGAATTTTGTTTTTTTGCAAAGGAAAATGGGCACAATTTTTCATTTTTGTTGATTTTCCTAACTAAATAAAATACTGGCAGCCTGAGGAGCTTTGAACTCTTTGATCCTTTGATGTGTTAGATGATGAGGACATAAAATCTAAACCAAAAAGGGCATTGGTGTGACAGAGCAAGAGACAAAGGCCAGAAATAGAATGAAAGAGCCCAAGGGGTAGTAGAGTCTAGCAACTGAATCGTGGTTTTCAAACAGAGAACACTGTGTTCTTGACCACCTGGTTTGCCTGACCCAGCATCTGAAGGGTAATCCGTTTCTCATGTCTTGTGGACTTGTTTAATTATGCTCATGGCTGAATACTCATCTTAAAAGTTCAGTTGAGAAACAGTCAGCTAGCTTTCAGCTGTGAAGTTACTTTGGTCCTTTTGAAGATATCTACAAATTGTCATTAATTGGAATACCACTCACCTTTCCCAAAGTGTATTATGTGTCATATCTTAATGTGCCTATTTCATGTAGGATATGGGATCCCTGGGAAGATACTTTGTTCAGTGCATACAGCCTTGACTTTGTTTAACATGTGGCTTATACTCTTGCTAATTCAGCTATATTAATCATAACAAAAGACACACACTGGAACTTTCCTTCAGCCAGGTTGCCTGATTTCACTTTTTTTTTTAGATTTATTTATTTATTCATTCATGATGAGAGAGAGAGAGAGAGAGAGAGAGAGAGGCAGAGATACAGGAGGAGGGAGCAGCAGGCTCCATGCCTGGAGCCCGACGTGGGACTCGATCCCGGGACTCCAGGATAGCACCCTGGGCCAAAGGCAGGCGCTAAACCACTGAGCCACCCAGGGATCCCCCTGATTTCACTTTTGAGAACCAAATGAACAACAACAACAAAAAGGAACATCAAAAGCACTTGCTAGATATCAGCGATAGGGTCTGGCTTTTACACAAATCGATTGAGGCAGGATACCTGGCTGCTCAGAGCTCCTGCTTAATTCCATAGACAGGTACTGCTGAAAGTTCTGCTGCAGAGAAATGACTTGATCAAAGTAGGGCTTTAAGAAACTTAATCCAGCAAATTTGTGTGTGCTTAAGGAACAACAACAAAAAAAAAATAATCACATAGAGTAGTTAGAAAAGTCAGATATAATATCACTAAAATAAATACCCAGCTGTAGAGTACAAAAGAAGGGACTAATATAGAAGTAACAGAAAAAATAACATGGGGGCAAGGTGGGAGTGTCACAGTCACTTTCTTCTTCTAAGTTGGGATTGGCGATTTGACGTTTTATTAGTTTCATAGACATTTTTAGATCTTAGACAGCTAAATGAAAATAGAACCTTCCAAAAGTGTGGTAACTATCCTGGTGGGCACAATGTGAGTGACTTTTGAATAGTGTTTCCTTTGCTCAACCCTTGACCAAATCAGGGAAGTAAAACAGGAAAAGGTGTTATAAGACTTTCTTCTCCTATCTCCCAATATGCCCAGATTGGACAACTCAAATAGTAATTAATTCTTTGCCAGTGTCAGAACTGACTAAATTGTCATAATGTATCTGAGTTCAAGACGTCTGCTTCGTAATCTACAGAGACATAATCCAACCTAATATCATTCAATCAACCCATCAAACACTTATTGAACACCTTCTGAGCGCTAGGCACTACACTCAAGTACTTGGGATACAAAGATGAGTAGAAAAATAGACCAATGGTAAAAAATATATATATAGTCTAATTTAATGTTGTTGTCGTTGTTGTCGTTATTTTTGATGTTTAAATGTATAAAGTATGAAGAACTAAAATCTAGAATCTAAAAGGAAGATCAGTGATAAAGTGAATTCTGAGCTGGATTTGGAAACATGAATAGGACTTTAGCAGTTGACAAGAGTGGCAAAGGTAGATCAGGGGAATAGGACAGGATATGTAAAGTCTTGAAGATAATGATGTATGGGGTGATTAGATAGTAGCAAGTCACCTGGCATCCTTGGGACTAAAGGTGACAATATAGACACTGAGGCTATGTCAGGGAAAGCTGATTTTAGGTGAGGAGGCCTCTTTCCTCTTTGAGTCACAGGTCACTTTGTTCTTTTATTTATTCAAATAATATTTATTGGAAGCATACTACGTGGCCATGATTGTGTTGGGTGCTGAGGATACAGCTTCCTTCTAATAACCTAGGGCTGAAGTAGGAATTCAGGCACAAACAGGTGATTATGACACAGTGTTAAAAGTGTTTCCACATAGACAAATATGTGATGTTTAAGTCTGTAAATTCTTCAATAAATACCTAAATTAAGAATCTACTTATGTTACTAGTTATAGAAACTTGGGAAAATTATTTCTCTGTATCTTCTGTTACTTATCTGAGGAAATAATAATAATTACCTCATAAAGTTGTTGCAAGTATTAGGGGTATTAAAATATATAGTCCATGGACCGCCTGGGTAGCTCAGTCAGTTAAGCATCTGACTTGGTTTCAGCTAAGGTCAAGATCTCAAGGTCATGAGATCAAGCCTTGAGTAGGGCTCTGCACTGGATGTGGAGCTTGCTTAAGATTCTCTTTCTCCCTCTCCCTGCCCCTCTTCCCATTGTGTCACTCTCTTTTTCCCTCTTGCTCTCTCTCTAAAATAAAATAAATAAATAAAATCTTTTTAAAAAGATACATAGCCCACTTAAAACAGATCCTGGCATAAAAGAAGTGCTCAAATGTTATTAACAACAACTATCCTAATTATTCTTATTACAAGGTGCTATGGTGGCACAAAGAAAAAAAAATCAACATAGAGGAGTCAGAAAAAGTGGAAGAAGCCTCTAAATGGAGACATAAAGAGACATGGGGATTAGCCAAGTAAAAAAAAAAAGTTGGAGAAGGAAAGTTTCAGACCAAGGGGGCAGCATATACAAACAAAGGCTCATGGTAGCAGGATATAGTAAATTCAAGGAAGTATTAATGGTCCAGTGGCACAGAGACACATAAAGAGAGATGGGGAGTAGAGAAAATGAGTCTTGAAGAATACGCTGGAGCAAAATCAACAGATATGATTACTCAAGGTCTATCCTGATGTCAATAAGCACTAAAAGGTTTTAAGTTGGAGACTGACATGACCACCCTGGATACAGTACGGTAAATGCTTTAAAGAGACGTAAAACTGGAAACCGGAGACCAGAACTCAAGAACCCAAGCACAAAATGAAGTTGGCATGTGCTCAAGCTGTGGAAATGAGAGTGCAATGTTGACAAACTTATGATATAGTAGCTGACTGGCTATCAGAGTAGAAGGATAGAAAAGAGTTAACGGTAGTTCCTTAAGTTCCTGGCAACTCAGTGGCCTGAGGTGTCATTTGCTGAGATCTGAACCAGAGGACAGAGGATCAAGTTGGCAGGAAAGAGACTAAGTTCAGTACTGTACATGTTGAGCTTCAGATGTCTATGAGGCATCCAAATGGAAATAATCAATAAATATTTGGATGTGTGTGTCTGGAACTTAGAAGACAGCTCTTAGCTAGAGCTGAATTTTAGAGTTATTGCCATGGAATTAAGTCATGTCATCCAGAGAATGTTCTTAGAATGAAGGATGTAGGCAGATCCTTAAATAGTATAAAATGGGCAGGAAAAGGCACCTAAAATGAAGATTGGGAAGACAACTATAGGCATGGAAGGAAAACCAAGATTATGAGCTTTCAAACGAAGCCAAAGCAAGGATGTATCTCAAGAGATGATGCTCCAGTAAGAAAAATCCTTAAAAGACATGACTGGATTTAGTTACATAGAGCTCACTCATCAATTTGATGAGATGATATAAAGGGGAAAGGTAGAGACAGTGAATATCCTGTACAAAAGTAAATGCAACAAGTGCCAGAAACTTAACAGATTTGGCGTTGAAGAGTAGAGAGGATAAAACTAAAAACAAATGGAGAATAAAATTGATTGCTGTTCTGATTTTTAAGATGTTTTTAGATGGAAAATATTTGGTCATGACAGAAAGAGCCAGGAAAGCATTCTGAAGTTTAAAGATGTAATTCATGAAGCCATGAGTGATAGAACTAGGTCATTGAGGATGGCAGACATCTCTTGTGGGAATGTGGGAAGACAGGAGGAAGGCATGTTGTATGTGTGTGTAAATCTATAAATGTAGAAACAGAATATCAAGAGATTTTTTAATGAGATAAGTACTATTTGTTTTTATGTGAAGTATTAATTGGTGTCTTCTGAGAGCATTTAGGAAATGGCATGGGAAAGGATTTAAGGAGAACAGAGGTATGGAAAACTGTGGAGTAAGAAAGCCAGCTACCAATACATAGAGAGTTTGAGGGGCAGTACTGGAGGTCCATTAGAAACTAAAGATTATGGATTTTTGTGATGCCATTCTGTAAGGATGTTTGATTTTCTGCTGTAGTGATCCAGTAGCCAAGAAGGCAGAGAGGTGCATTAATCCAGGGCTAAGATTTTACTGACTGAAGTGGAAAAAAAAAAGGCCAATATGTGCTGAGAATATTGGCAAGAGAGTGATTGAGTGACAAACCATAGTTTCCAGGTCAATAGAAAGAGAAAAGAGGCCCACAGGGATGGGAGAGAGGGAGAAACAGGGATTATAGAGAACAGAGGTCTCAATGAGATATACCAAGTAGTCAGAATAGAAGATTCAGGTTTAAGATTTATGGATAATAAACTGTTCTTTGGAAAGTCAAGGTTATGAGAGCAGGTGGCCAAAAGATGAACTTGAGGTGAAAGTGGCAGAGGTTAAGGAAATCAGGCAATATGAATTCAAGAGGCCACTGTTCAAGTGTGTATTTTTGTATGTCTGGATTTTTTTAATTTGTTTTTTGACATTAAGATGTCAGCTGATCACTGATAGAACTGATAGAACATATTTCTGAAACATGTTAGACACACATTAATGACTTTCAGAATTTTTAAGAATAAAGTTCTTTCCAGAACACTTAGAATATAGATCTGATTAACTGCAGAAACGTGTATGAGATCAGTGTTTTTCAGGGCATGGTTTGTGTATCACCATAATACTTCCAATGATTTTAGAAGCATAGGGACTCAAACTTACTATTTTTACTCTAGCACTTAAATAGTTACTTCAATGTGAATTTGAAGAACATAGAATAAGTTCATCAAGCACATAGCTTAAGGGATACTTTGCTTAGGAAATGTTTAAGGTAAATAGTTAACATGCGAATACATTTAAAAAAACGGGATCCCTGGGTGGCTCAGTGGTTTAGCGCCTGCCTTCAGCCCAGGGCGTGATCCTGGAGTCCCGGGATCGAGTCCGCATCGAGCTCCCTGCATGGAGCCTGCTTCTCCCTCTCCCTGTGTCCCTCTCTCTCTCTCTCTCTCTCTGTGTGTGTGTGTGTCTCATGAATAAATAAATAAAATCATAAAATCATAAATAAATAAATCAGGAAGAATATGGGTATGAAAGATTGGTGATATCCAAAAAGACTGGCTACAGTTTACAAACAAGAGCCCTAGATTTATTTCACAGGACTTATCTCTCCTTGTTCAAAGTCTCTGCTACACCTTATCCAGCTTATTTTAAGGACAGAAGACAGAATCCTGGAACTAAGTATATTTTCATGCAAAAATCACAAGAGCCTATTCTCTTTTTATTGTTTCTTTTCCCTCATAATTGTAACTTTTTATTTTTTTATTTTTATTTTTTAAATTTTTATTTATTTATGATAGTCACAGAGAGAGAGAGAGAGGCAGAGGCACAGGCAGAGGGAGAAGCAGGCTCCATGCACCGGGAGCCTGATGTGGGATTCGATCCCGGGTCTCCAGGATCACGCCCTAGGCCAAAGGCAGGCGCCAAACCACTGCGCCACCCAGGGATCCCCCATAATTGTAACTTTTTAAAAGATCCTCCCATTTTAGGGAAATTTAAATGGAAAAAAATGGCAAGTAAAACATTTTTTTTCTATTCACAGTTGGATTTTGTGAGGAACATGGGAAAACTATTGATAATTTGTTGTCAGATTTTTATCTCAGTTGCTCTGAGCTGAATATCCCTGATAGGTATCATCAAGAAATCAAGCAAAAGACTACCATGGACAGGGAACTGAAGTAGAACCAAAATTTGTTCTTCTATTCTAAAAAACTTAGAGTTCAAAATCTGAACCTGTGTTTGGGAAAAATGAAAAAATAAAAAGGAGCCAAAGAGATGCTTTGATAGGAAACCATAGAACTTCAGAACATACAGGCATTTTCTGTCATGTCTTTCCTACACACCAGCTAAAATAGATTGAGAATAGTCAACGTTATCAGGATAATTTCACAATGAGATTTCACAGAAAAGGCATATGTAAATCACAATAGAGTTACACTCAGTGTGGTCCAATATGAAGTACTTAAGTGTCAGATTTCTAGCCAGGGAGTCATGCTATAAGAATGAAGTCCTTCACAGAGGTACTTGGCCTAGATTAAGACCAAATTCCCTGCCAAAATAGTGTGCAGTTTTTGCTGCACATCTTCTTTGCTAGTCAGTAACATCAGTTTGCATTGGAGGAATTGGTGATGCTACACCAAAGATTTGGTTAAAGCCTACCTATATACCGCCTCTCCTTGGATAGGAATAACTTTATAAAACTAGCCCTTAACTGGGGGCAAGGGCGTGTTTGAACTATTTCAAAAAACAAAACCATTTTTCAAGCTCTAAATAAAATTTGTTTTCCTGGATACCATGAGCTAATTACAAATGATTTCCATCTCTTAATTAAAAATTAGGTCCATTAGTACCTCCAATTGGCAACAATTAGCCATTAAATTGTATTTACTGTAAAAGACCTGACATAGAGTTATGTGTTCCTACAAGCCATGCATGAAAATCAGTTTCATTTATTTGCTCAAATATTGTGCATCTATTTTAATTACAAAATTGCATTTGTTTAAATGCACTAATTGATTGTTTCCTTTCAATAAATTCTAATAAGGGAGGCTTTGCTCTACTTATTACTCACTCATTCAGCTAATATTTATGACTTCCTATAGTGCTACAAGGAACCAAGACTAGATGGTATAAAATAAAGATGTACCCATTTCCTACAAAGAACATTGAATCTAAAAACAGAGCATGGTGTTGTAAAGACTTGTCATATAACATAGCATGCAACAGATACCATAAAAGTAGTTTGCAGAACAGACTTTGTATGAGTATTTGACAAATAGGCATGGGCATGCTGTTATTGTGTTCCTGCTAGTGCATTTATATTGTTTACTACGTTACAAAAATAAAGCCTTAAAGACTTTTCCTGTGGGGCCCCAATTTTCTGTTGCTTTATTCAGGTACCCAATAACCAAAAGGAGCTTAAGCAAATAGACTGTTCTGATATATAAACATCACTAATTTAGTCCAGTTTGGGATGTATGGAGGGATTTGGGATAGAAGGATGCAAAATTTTATACCTTATCTTCTAATTCAAAGTTTTTTTCTGTAAAGGTCCATACTATAAATATTTTAGGCTTTGATGGCCATACAGTGTATCATAGCTACCCAACTCTGCCTTAGGGGTGAAAACAGCCACAGACTGTGTATGTGGATGAGCATGGCTGTATCTCATTAAAACTTTATTTATAAAAATGGGCACCAAGCTAGATTTGGGTGGGTTACATAGTTTACACACCTGCTCTAATCAATTGATTTTATAAGTATTTCGAGTTAAATACATCATAATAAGCATAAAATACATTTCATTTTAAAGCTGGCATTTTGTGTTTTTTTTTTTTACTTCATGAAAGGCATATGAAATATCAGAAAGGCAAAGGTGGGACAGGTTGAGATAGAGAATGAGAGAGACATCTTAATATTTTGGTGTGTACAGCATAATTGTTTGTGGTACTGAAGTATTAAAACTCTAAGTACATTTTTTAAATCTTTCACATGCTCATCATCTGTTGGTTTTCTGGGACTTATTTGTATATACCAGCAATGGCAGATTATCAACCAGGAAAATTAAATATATATTCTGTTTAATATCCTCTTGACAGCTTTAGAATTCTGTACTTTTAGAAATTTATGGAAAAGAGAAGAGATAGGTCATCGGAATGGATTTGTAGTAAAAAATATAATTTATATCTTTGTCACACCACCTAGACTGGTATTCTCATGGCCGTTGTGGTTGATTGGGGTCCACTGAAGTCACTCTTTATCTTTCAGCACTAGCTAGCTCTTCTGTTTCCCCCTGGGTAACCACTTCTCTGAGTACTGTATTCCACTTTGCACTCAAGGTGAAGGGACACTTTCCTGGTTTCGTCTAAAGACTTAGCACTGCATAAGGCAGGCCTAGGAGGGCTGGAGATAGGACTGCCCTTCTGTGGCAGGGTCAGAGCAAATTCTACTTGGTGATGCAGGACATACCAGACATGGAAAGGCAGCATGCAAAATGCCGTCTTTTTGCAACATAATCCTCAGTGAGTGGCAGCGATGGGTTCAGAGCACTCCAGAGCGACAGTGTACAGTGTCACTTAGTACCCCAACCATCGACAATGGCACTGCCTCTATAATGGCAGCTGAGGAAGAGAGCATTTTCAAGACAATGATCGATATTAAAAGAAGCTAATGTCATGTGCAGGAATCAGCACATCTGGTCCTGAAAGCACATGGTTCCCTTTTTAATCAACAGCACAGAGTAGGCATGGGGGTTCCTGCCAGAGAATCCAACCCCGAACTGACTATGATTCAGCACTTGCCAGAGGCAGACTTGAGATGTCTGATACCAGAGAGACACGGCCTGACAGACGTGCTAACATTTCTCTAGACTCTGTGTGTTAAATTAGTTTATCAGAAAGCAAAATACCTGAACCGTATGATTGCACATCCCTATAGAAATGCTTTCTCAGTGTTAAAATGTAATGTTTTAGCCTCTTCTTTCTTAAAGGGGTGACACATGACACAGACACTTAAACCACATCACTAGCTTTCTGGAGACACTACAGTGGAAGTAATTGTCCATTATTTTACTCAATGTTCCTTATATAAAGAAGCCAATGATGAATTGCTGCTTGAGTTCAGTGCCTCGGCAAGTATTTCTCTCCAGATGAGCAGATAGCCTTCTTTTTAACTGACATTCTAAAGTACATAACTTAATCTATTTCCCTTTTGGCCTTGGCTATCAGGACAGTTCGAGTCAGATGCAGTACATTGCAAATGTTCCCAGTGGCATGTTCTCTTGATTGCTCTCGACTCTTCATTGATTTGCTGGTGTTTTTTAATTGTGCTTTTTAATATACTGCTTAATTATTTAAACCCTTCGCAGATTTGACTTGGAAATACAAAAGCTCTCATTTTTATGGTTAAAAAAAATAAATGAAAAAATGCTAATGGGCTCAGGGAAGTTTGTGTGCTATAAAGTCTCAATGGCAAGATAAAATGAAAGATGATTGTGATTATGTGTTGATCTGATCTAAAAATTGGCCAGCAGGCAGTTTTCATTTATTCACACATATGCAACTCTGAATAGGAAAAAGTATGGCTTAACAGTTAGAAATGGCTTTCAGAGTCAAGAAGGTGTATGTGATTCCTGGTTCAACTATTTAATAATTATTTCACAACAAATTTCACTTAAATTTTCTGAAGCGTACTTTTCTACTCATTAAGTACAGATAGTGCATTAGTACCTCTCTGTGTATACTTATATGAGGATTGAGATGACATATCTAAAGTACCTCGTACATGCCTGAGTCATAATAGATGTGAAATAATTGGGGCTTTTTTTTTTTCCTTTCCCTGCATTCAAGGAAGTATGTTGGACTTCCTTAAGCATCACTAACCTTAACACTTGCCATAAGAGATTGACTGAACCAATGCTGCTTTAAAATAGAGTTTTCAAAACCAATATCTAACAACAGAAGAAATAGTAAAGGAGTTTACTATATTTCTCCCCTATTGTCTGAACTGTGATAATATTATTAGTTGAATCAATATAATATATCAAATTTAAAGCTTTTTCAACAACATGAATAAATAATACTCATAGCGCAAAGTAGAAAGGGTGACAAAATGAAGCCATTTTTTTTATTTTGAGTCCTAAACATGAATGTAACACTCAAAGAGAGTGCATTACATGAATACCATATGTGTTTTTAATTTTTTCTAAGCTTTTTAAAATGTTGCTTTGCAATTTGTATCATTTGCTGAAATGTTAATAGCATAGTCTTTCAATATATCTAATATGGGGGAGATATTTATAGACCCAGAAAACATGAGTGTGCTCCTATAAAGATGATGATAATGATGATTGTAGTGATTAGACTATGGCATTTATGGTAGAATTAAAAGAAAACTGTTTCTTGATAAAAGTGACATAGAATTTTTGAGCAATTCTGTAGCCTCAAGTCAGTCTTAATTTTTTTATGTGAATTCATTAACTCCCTACCAGAAGGTCATCTCCACAACCAGTTGACCACTGCTTTTAATATTGTCCATATGGAAATCACATTCCAAATGATATAATGTGTCCCTGGTATGCAGCACTTGGAAAAACCTAAAATCTTCTCAGTTTATTTAATGAGAGAATTCTAGTCTCTTGTGGTTTATAGAATTGATAAAATATGTTCGAAATTAGGACCATATATAATATACTTTAATTACATGTGAGTATTAAGTCTAACTTCCACAAGTTTTATATATGTACATATATA
This sequence comes from Canis aureus, assembly GCF_053574225.1. NCBI lineage: Eukaryota > Metazoa > Chordata > Mammalia > Carnivora > Canidae > Canis > Canis aureus. The sequence continues at coordinate 38,204,592 of NC_135632.1, forward strand.
AAATATAATTGTATATGTGTATATATATATATGTGAATATATGTACACCTTTGAAATGTATGTTTAAAATAAAATCTGCTTTTGGGGATAATTTGTTTTCCCAAGTTGCAGATCACAAAATATTTATTCCTACCAAAATCATGGTGGTAACTTTTCAAAGTCCGCTTGCCACCCAAGATACTGGTTATACATCCTTCTTTTCTACTACTATTATTCATTTAGATAATATGGAATATGTCACAAACAGTATATTACTTCTTATCAGGTCAGTCATTTTTTACTTGTCTGAACTGTGCACTTTGGTGTACTCATTGTGATTTAGCTTTGATACAATATTGATTGCAAAGCCATCAGCTATCTGACCTAGGTAGTACATATCAAAAACTATAATAGCTTCCCATCACGTTTCCTTAAAAATGAAAAACAAAAAATTGAAAAGATTTTAAAACAATGGTGCCTTTTAATTTACATGCAACAGACATATTTCAGCTGGCAGCAAAACCATGTTGGATTCAGGGTAATGGATTGCAGGTCCCTATAAGGCATAAATTTAATTACGTTATGTGCCTGCTTTACGTCCAGCACTCTGCCCAAGAGACTCAGATCTGGGAAAGCACAGGACTCCAGATTCAGGAAATGGGAATTTCATTCATAATTGAGCAGTTACTTTAGCAAATCAAATATATGGAGTTGGTTTAAAAAAAAATCATTGAGATTTTTGAGATATTTCTTCTGGAAGATTAAAGCCTACTAGCCAAAGAAGACCAGAGACCAACTATAGTCAAATAAAATTAGCTTTACTAGCTTGAAAAATAAAGGAAGATGTTGCAGGTGAGCCACAGAGCATCTCAGAGGAGGGATTTTGGATGGACTTATAGGATTTGAACTTGTACAGTATGTCTTTGGGAAGGGCTTCAGGAAGTGATAGTTTTCTGCATTGTGTACTGTCAGGAAGTGAGGGGCAACCTCACTTAATGTCTTAGTATTGTCTAGTAAGTGAGAGGAACAAAGCAAACCTAGAATTGCCCTTGGAAATGATGTAGTAGTCACTCATGTTAGACAGAAAAGGGAGGTGTTTGTTTTTAGGTTTGCAAAATGCCCTTGCCTTTCTCTTTTATCCCCCAGTCATCAGCTCTTCTTGTCTGATAATTGTTGATAATTCTTAAAATTTGTTTAATTGGGAATACTATGACCTTGCTAATAGCTACCAGCTAATTAAAGATCATTTGAAAGATTTCCATAAATTCTTTCCTTATCTAAAGGGCAATTATAATGTTGCCTGATAAAAATATAACACAATATTCACTGGCCTTGATCAAAAGTCAATACAAACATGGGATAGCTCAAATTGTGTTTTATTTATCATAAGCATTGAGTGTATATGGACAATATTCCTAAACTAAAAATGAATCTATGCACAAAAAGAGTACCTTATGTTCAAGTTGCTGTGCTAAGTACTTTATGTGGATTTACTGGTTACATTTGATTGCCACAACCATCCAGTGAAGAAGTTTGTGTGTCCTCTACAAAATGATTCTTTACAAACTCAGCTCAAACCCCCACCCATATTTGTTCCATCAGCTGTTCCATCAGCTATTTTAAACTTTTTGACCTTCTCAAGTTCCAAACCCAAGTCTTGCCATTTATACTCAGAAGATAGCTACCTCCTCCATTATGAGAAGATAGACACCGTATTTGATCTGATCTCCCACAAATGTTTTCTCTTTACTTCAAATATCTATTTCTTCATTCTTCCTCTCTTCTTCCTGTATTTTGTCAAGTCATGGCCTTCTCTTTATCAATGTTAACCCTTCTTTCTATGTTCTTGTTTATGTCTTAACCTCTGATGTTCTTACAGTAGTGTTCCTACACCCACCTTCTTCAACATATACCTATCCATTGATGATTTATTCCTCTGCTTAAACAAAAACAAAAACAAAAGGTGAAGGTCCATTCTATCTCATTTCCTAGGGTGCTGGTGTTAGGGCATTTTGCTTTTCTTTGTTCTTATCCCCAGAGAAGTCATCTGGTTCATCAGCTTTAACCATCATATAGATGGCCTCCATATCTCTATTGCTTATCGCATCCTCTGAGATCCAGAGGTATCTGTTTCTAGATACCTCTCAAAAGTCTCCCTTCTGCTTCCACCACTCTTGGCTGGCCTGCTGAAGCCCAGACTTCATATTCATAATTCAAGCCTCATAATATTTCCTCATCTACTTGCTCCCACAGACTTCCCTAGAGTTCAAGCAAACCACTCTTAGCATTGTATCTCAAAGACAAGATTTTCAACATTAAGTGTATTTATGAGTTTAGGATTGTTATGGTCTTTGATAGTGACTTGGAACATAGCTCTTCCTTTTGGGTGAGAATCATATGATTTAATACTCAACTGAGCTTGAAGTAAAATAGGACATCTCTTATAAACTGACAAGTCATTTTTCTTCCAAGATATTGTGCTTCAAATCTCAGACATTTTTGTTCACTCTTCCCCTCATGCAGTCTTTTCTTTCTTTCATTCTTTGTCTTTCTTTCTTTCTTTCTTTCTTTCTTTCTTTCTTTCTTTCTTTCTTTCTTTCTTTCTTCTTTCACAATATACTTTGAATCTGCTCTCCATTTGAATCACGTTCCATTCTGTTACCTTAGTCCAGATTGGGTACTTGTTACCTTCTAATTTTATTATTGCAATGTCAATACCTGGCCTTTCCCTTTGTTATTCAACCTTCACACAAATGCCTGAATAAACTTTGAGATTAACATTTTTTACTTTAACTTGGTCTGCAAGGATATGATCTTACTGTAACAACTAGGCGTTACCTTAATAAATAACAATCCTTACTCTATTCTTTTACTGCCAGAGAGAGTGTACAGATTAGATCTCTGAATCTAAAGTCAACTTTTCTTTTTTTTTTTAAGATTTTTATTTATTTACTTATGATAGACATAGAGAGAGGGAGAGGCAGAGACACAGGCAGAGGGAGAAGCAGGCTCCATGCCGGGAACCCAATGTGGGACTTGACCCCAGGACTCCAGGATCACGCCCTGGGCCAAAGGCAGGCACTAAACCGCTGAGCCACCCAGGGATCCCCTAAAGTCAAGTTTTCTAATAGCAATACTCAAACTTGCAAACCAGTACATACCAGGAATGTTACACTACTCAAAGCTATGGATGGCTTAGAGATTATTCTACAGGGACGTGGGTGTTAAAACTGCGTCATACTGTAGAACCACAGTGATGATTGCTTATTGATCTCTCTGTGAATGCAGACCTAATTTTTTCCTGAGAAGAAACTTATCTTTCCTGCAACAAACCTCCGAATAGTGGAAGGTTTATTTTGGGTGGAGTGAGTGGGTTTTCTTAAATTCTTCTTAGCTTCTTCAATTTGACACTATCTATTCAGTGCCAAGTTCAGCATTGAGACTTATGTGTTACTAACAGCAAAGAAAGCTACATTCCAAGTCCTTGTCAAGAAGTACAATTCCAAAGTTACTAACACTCATACCTTTCAGAACCTTGGCTAAAAGAAAATAATATTTTTGGAGGAATATTTGGATAATATGCAATATATCCATTCTCCTTAGTTATCTAAATTATAACCCTGGATTAGGCTGAAGAAGCTGTTCTATCTGAAACTCTGTCCCACTGACCCCCTGAAAAACAGCTTTTTCTCAAGTATGCACTGGCATAATGCCATTTACTTCCATTTGAAGGACACTATAATCATAGCCCTTGGAAACTTGCTTTGCTTACTTTAAAACTTTTGCTTCTAAGACTATACAATATCTGTTTTTTTCTGACCTGTGGGAGAAATGTCTCTGTTGCCTCCATATTGGGAATTATTCTTCTATGCATCTGATTTATTTTCTTTCCTAATGGACACAGTGAATCATGTAATTCATTGCTAACTAGCTCTGACAAATTTTAATGGGATGTATTTTATTAGCCTTGCTGACTTCATCTTACTTTTTTCCCTTCGTCTCATTTTTCTCACTTATTTGATACTACAACATTTTATACAATTTTGGAAGCTCCCTTAAATCCTTTTTGGGAGCAAGATGAGCTATAATTAAGTAAATTAGTAGAGACTTCTAATGTATAATATCTGTAGTCATGAGCCACAGCTCAAAGGTTACAAGGATTAAGTACTCATCAGCCTTGTGTTCAAAGCCTGCCATGGTATAATACTCAAGATACTCTTCCAACCGCCTTTCCTACCAAGTCCCTCCATAATTCTGTTCTCTCACTCATCACAAGTATTTGTGGGATGTGTTTGGCTATGAGCACTTTCTTTCTTACTTGACCTGTGCTGACTTTCTACCTGGAACTACTTCTCTGCCACACCTGCAGTTTCTGCTGGTCAAATCTTACTCATCTTTAACAACATCTCTGCCATGAATCTCTTCCTCATTTTCACAGGCAGATGTGATGTAACTTTATTTTGAAAATTCAAAGTCTTCTGTTAGCACTGTTGTACTCCACCTAACAGTATAGATACATGTACATTCCTCACCACCTCTCCAACCCATCTTTAGACTGCAGGTCTCTAGAGGTTTGGAATTCAATAACTATGCTCTTCCCATTATGCTTGGTTGTACTAAGGCTCAAATATTTGATAAAAAATGGAAGTCTTTAAATAAGGTCTTACCCTCAAGTACAGACTTCAGTGGTAACTTTTACTCAAAACAAATTTGGAAGACCAAATGTGAAGGCAATACTAAACTAGTCAGATGCCTGAACTTTCTCTAATAAGCCTAAAATTTAGGACAGTTTTCCCCCCACAAAGTTAATCTAATTAACTGTCATCCTTGACAGGATTAGCATGTCATCCATCAGTTTGATCTTGCTGATTCAAGCCTTAAGCCACCCCAATCCATTCTCACTACAGTCATCAGTGTCATCTTTCTAAAACTGTTTCAAATCTTTCCACAGCCTTCAAAATCCTTCTCAGTCCTTAGCCCCTGCTATAAGGTCCTTCATGATCTCCATGTCTACTTCTCCATACTTATCTTTCACTATTTCTGTGCTCCAGGCACAATTGCTTTCAGTTTCCAGGACTGGCCAAGTTTCCAGAGTTTTTGCCTAAGTGGAAATATAGCTATGAGCTGTTCCTCTGTCTAGATATTCTGTCTAGATGTCTAACATTTTTCCCTATACTTTTCAATTTGCTAATTCAGGCTTGTTTTCCAGAGATTATCTCAGATGCTTTGTATTTTACATGGAAGTGTCCTTCATCTTTATATCTTATCTTAAAGATGGCATCCTTCATATTCTTTTAGGTCCTCCAGAGTATCTTCATCATAACATTTAACACACTGAATCATCATTTGCTGTTAAATTATCTTTCTTTTCCTCTACAGTCAAGAATGTAAACTCCTTGAGAGTAGGGGGTACTGATAGTTACCTTTCTTCCCTGTTGCCTAGCATCATCCTAGTAGGTGTTTCATAAATATTTGTTGATTGAATAAATGATGTCCACATCTAAGAATGTTGATTTGGTAGACACACCTATATAATCCTAACCTTAACTTAAAAAAAAATAGTCAAAGGAAAACAGAGTTCCCAAGAATTTTTGAAATTTGAATGAACAACTACATGCAGAGAGCTTTCTGAATGGGATATCAAAATCTCATGAATAAAAAGGTGGAAGAAAAAGTGAAAAAATGGAGGAAATAGAATTATTAGGGGAGGAGTCTTAATGAAATAATTTAAAATGTTGATGGAAACGTACAAAGTGTCTCTTAGAAATATGACTGCCCTTCAGCAATGCTGCTTATCTGGAAGATTTCATTTTGTTAATTGTTTTCCCTAGATAACCATCATATTCATTTATCTTACTAACATCATTATAATTGATTCCCCCGAGTCACCTTCTGAAAGTACTTTCATACCCTTTGTGTTGCCTTGGTCCCTCATGTGCCCACCACTGCAAACACACTGATCCCAAAGACATAGCCTCTTTGCCTCATTTGTGTGTATGTGTGTGTATGTGTGTGTGTTAATTCTTCAATGGCCTGTGTCATACCTTTTGCAGATTTTCTAGAAGACATGCATTCAGGTGCCCCATACTCATTGTTACTGGTAATCAGGACAAGTAATGGCCTTTAGCTCTTTTTCATTAATGCAATGGAAAAGCACCATGCCCAATCCATTAGTGATGCACTATTATATTAAGAGCTTACTTAAGAAAGGCAGCCCGCCAGTGGACATAGGGCTGGTTTCCCTTAAATAGGATTTTCAGCCATGATCAAACAAGGCACCTTTTCATCTAGCAGGAAAGTTTCTGCTCTCTCCCTGTCTCTCTCTCTCATTGTGTTTTGTCCTAAATTATCCTAGCAGTCCATAAGGAACTTAACTAATGTTTTCTAAATGACATTGAAAATTCCTGAAGATTAACAGTATACATAGGGATAAAATATCAATTTGTCTTTTGAAAATTTTTCTCTTTGATCATTCCTATCTGTGGATTTTCATTTCTTGAATTCCCTACTCTCAAAGAGATGTTTTTCCTCTTGATTTTTCTTTTCATAAAATTGGCTATAAATGTATAATAAGCAGCCATTCTGTTTGGGTTTATTTTTTATTATTATTCTTTTAGCATTTGTGCAGATAAACCTCCTCTGTTATTTTTGTTCCTTTAGGAAATTAGGTTTGATTGATGGCCTTGAACTTGGCTAGTTTAGGCAAGATTTGAGGATTTTTTTAATCCCCTAAACTCAATTGAATTATTTTGCCCCTAGCTTATAGTATAAGGTGTCTGTTTGCATTAAAACTCCCACCACTGGCATTTGTACTTATCACCCAAGCCATTTAAGGTTTCAAGTTCATTTGAAGAACTAATTCCATGTGATGTTAAATCACATAGTGTTTATAAGGCCTAGTTTCTAAAATACCTTTCCTTGGGAAGCTCATCAAGATTGGAATCCAACCAGTCAGCCACAGCAAAGCACATCAAGCTCATAGGACTTTTTCTATAATCACTAATTTATGTTTAAAAACATGAATATTAACATAAGTAATATAACCAAAGAGTTCTTACTAAAGCATGGGAGAGTGCAGTTTCTGTGTTCATTTCTGCAGTGAGTTCCTGTCACCACTTTTCCTCACCGCAGCCCACTCTCAGTGGCCACACAGAAGGAGAAGGCATGAGAACCTGAAAGCATAGCACAAGTATCCCATCAATGCCAGAGATAGGTAGGCAGCACCCAGTGAAGGGATGAACATTTAGGAATATCAGCATTCAGATCCCAGCCCTTCAGTGGTCTCTCTGGGGCCCCTCTGGAGCTGAAAAGGCAGCTGATACTGTGTGAGTTTGATAAGAAATTAGAATAGTTATAATAGAGACTTTATGCTACTCACTTTCTAGGACTCCAAGTTTATGACTTCACATTTTCAGTTCTCTGCTATTGGTTCTCAAAATGTCCTAAACCAGTAGCATCAGCACCTCCTAAAACTTGTTAGAAACACAATGCTTAGGCCCAGTATCATCATCTCCTATAAGTTGTCCAGGTGATTATGATGCTCACTCAAGAATGAAAACTGCTCCAAGTCAGTCAGCCACTCACAGGCAGGTGAAGGGGAAAAGGCTGGACTAAGTAAGACAACAGAAGGAGAAAAACTGATAGTTGAATAAAAGGAGAATGTTAATTGTCCTTCATTATTCAAACTCTTTTCTTCCTCCCAGAATTCTGTTATACATTGTTGTGTCTTGTTTGATTTCCTTCCTTCTGCATGATTTATTTATTTATTTTTATGATTTATTTTTAAAGATTTTATTTATTTATTCATGAAAGAGGCAGAGACATAGGCATAGGGAGAAGCAGGCTCCCTGCGGGGATTCCAATGCAAGACTCGATTCCAGGACCGTGGGATCACTACTTGAGCCAAAAGCAGATGCTCAACCACTGAGCCACCCAGGGGCCCCTGCAGGATTTAAAAAAAAGAATTTGACTTGGACTATGAACATAGTGGCTTTTTTGATAACCAGAGAAATCCCTATGTGAATTTATGCAGTCCACTCAAACTAACAGGATTCATGGCTTACAATGATAGATTTAGGAAATCCTAGGAAAATAAAATCAAATGAATTGGCATCTTTGCATGATATGCACATTCACTATGGTGTGGTTATTACATGTTACGTGGTTACTTCAGGGAGATCTTAGTAATGTTAAAGCTCTATTTTAAAAGGACCAAGACTCATATGCAATATATAGAGAGATATACAGAAGCAATCACACCATGTCAACAACCATCTGCCTCTCTAGCACATCTCTTTGAGCCTTAGGTAATTAGAACAATGACTAAAATGGCCCTTTTTATTTTCCACTGGTGTCAAATACAGTTAAAAGGATTACACTGTGCTTGGATACTAAGGCTCTTTTTGTAACTGGCAGCATCTAATCCTGATTATTTACTGTTTGTATTTCTAAAACATGAAAAAGTAGAAACAGAGCTTTCAACTGAGTTCCCAGTTTCACACCCAGGATGACCTTCATTGTCTACAAACTCACTGTGACTCACTGCTAATGAGAACACTTGTACTTTCCTCTCCTCCTGTGCATGAAGCCCCATCCCTTCTTTTTACCAGTGCTGCAGAAAGAATCCTGTGTACAACTGAGAATATTTTACCTACATTCCATGCTTTTACAATTGTTTACAATTACACACAAACACATACATATACACATGTACACACACATACACACACATATGTCTCTGTTTTACTCTCCTGTTCTTAATGCAAGATAAAACTTCAAGGAAGAATGATAGAAATACAGAGTACAGAACAGGAATATATCACCTAAATTTGATTAATTTTTTAGTCATGTGAAATATAGATGTCCTTATGGAACGTATTTAAGCATAACTTCCCAAAAAACTCCTAAGGTAGCAGATCTAAAATTTTGTGGCATATGAGAATCACTAGGGGAGCTCTAAATATCCAAAAACCCAGGCTATGCTCCAGGCTCATTAAATCAGATTATCTGTAGGTGGGACCCAGGCACCAGTATGTTGTTAAAGCTGCCCAGGTGATTCCAATGTAAGGTCCTTGAGAATGTACCTCAGTCTCATGGAATGTTAATATATATATATATATTTATTTTAAGTTCTAAGGTCCATCACATTTGAGAAATGCAGCAAACTGCATTTGTCTTCCTAGAGATGCACATAGATTCACAACAAATATCTGTACATTAAACACTGAGAAGTCCTGCAGGGGAAGAAATGGTGGATGTAAAGAAGGAAGGAGGAAAAGAGAGAAAGGGACTCTTATTCCCATGATAAAAATATCTACATAACTTGGTTTATCCCCTCATTTTAAAAACTTGTTTACTCAGGGGTACTTTGTATGTGGAACACCTATAAAAATTTCTTGGAATACTCCTTTTATGGAATATAATTTGGAAGATCCTGAATGAAAGGAATCCGTGGTGAAGGCTTTTTTTTGCAATGCTTATTAAAGATGACCTGGTTACATCTAGCTTTGCATCACTCCTAGGTAACATTTGATATTTAAAGTAATTTATTGAGATGGCCAACAGACATATGGAAAGATGCTCAATATCACTTATCATCAAAGAAATGAAAATCGAAACCCCAATGAGATATCACCTCACACCTGTCAGAATGGCTAAAGCTAACAACACAAGAAACAACAGGTGTTGGTGAGGTTGTGGAGAGAGGAGAACTCTCTTGCACCATGGAATGCAAACTGGTATAGCCACTGTGGAAAACTGTATGGAAGTGCCTTGAAAAGTTAAAAACAGAACTACTATATGATCCAGTAATCACACTACTGGGTATTTATCCAAAGGATACAAGAGCACTAATTCAAAGGGATGCATCCACCCCTATATTTATAGTAGCATTGTTTACAATAGCCAAGATATGGAAGGAACCCAAGTGTACATCAATTGATGAATGGATAAAGAAGATATGGTATACATATACAATGGAATATTATTCAGCCATAAAAAGAATGAAATCCTGATTTTCAAAAACATAGATGGAGCTATAAAGTATAACGCTAAATAAGTCAGAGAAAAACATACATGATTTCACTCAAATAAACAAACGAAGGGTAAAAAAAGAGAGAGAAAGGCAAACCAAGAAACAGACCCTTAACTATAGGGAATGGATAGTTACCAGAAAGGAGGCAGCGTGTGTGTGTGTGTGTGTGATATAAATAATGAAGATTAAGGAGTGCACTTGTCCTGATGAGCACAATGTGATGTATGGAAGTGTTGAATCACTATATTATACACTTGAACTAATATAACACTGTTAACTAACTGGAATTAAAATTTAAAAAAAACACGGAAAAATAAAATAATGAGTTGAGTTTATTAGAGTTCAGAAATTAGACAAGGTATCTGATAGAAATAGAATATTTGGGTTACAAGCAGTATGTAAGATTTAGTTCAGGAAAGTCAGTCTACCAAGTTTAACAGAACAAATGAGTTGGATGAGTGGTATCTAGAGAAATACAACCTTTAGTAACACTGGAAAGGTGTGGGGAATCCAGTCAAGTGATCTGATAGCAGAAATGGTAGCAGGATACAATAGCTCTAGCATTTAAGGCCATTTGCAGAATCGATACAAATAAAGTGATCGTTTGAGACTATCCAGTATCCACTTTCTATTTCCGTTTTATATTCTCTTCTCCTAGGCTTTTCTAAGAACTATTTCAGAGCTTTATATCTGTGGAGCCTATCCAATCAACTAGAGTAATCTCATAGTTCCTTCTTTCGTCAAAACTGGCCTGAGCCTGTTTCTCAGGATTTCTTCACATCCTCCTGAGGGCCTATTGTGTGATAAACTACTAATTTCTGAATGTGTTAACATTTAACCCCAGTACTGGAATATCAGGGACTATAGTGGATTGTTTCCACATTAAGCTGCAAGGCGGATGTGGAAGAGTGGTGGCCATTTTCCATATGAGTTTCCTCAGAAATCTCAGAAAACTCTGTTAACTAGAATCTCCTAATTAGGAAATGGTCTTGAGATGCTATAAATAGTAATGAAAAATATTTAAAATAATTAGGCAAGCTGAATTTGGGTAAATGTTTAAAAGAGACAGCGAACTATCAATGTCAGAGAAGTTTCCATCAGCAACTTCTATTGCCCGGATAAGAAAGGATAAAATGCCTTACAGGCATAGTAACACAGAGCCTCTGTTAGTCTGGCCTGCTGTGGTTTTGGCCAGTTCTATCCAAGCTGATAATGTTGTATATTTTTTAATTCCTTTTCTCTTTTGCCTAATTTCTTCTTTTAAATTAATATGACCTCTCCAACTACAGGGCTACTTAAACATTCGGCTCACAATGGCTTAATTTAATGGCTTGAATGATGTCACTAAAGACCTATTTTCTTTCTGCATAACTGCATGTCATCTACATTCCACCATTCCACAGCCTCACATCTAACAAACCCAGTCCCACTTCCCTGTCCTTCCCAGTCCCACAGCCCCCTAGCAGAGGGGCTGTCCCAGCAATGACCCCATCTACTCACACTATTCCTCTGCCAGGGAAGAGCAAAAGTCATTTCTAGAAGTCTCCACAAAAAAACAAAAAACAAAAAACAAAAAAAAAAAAGAAGAAGAAGTTTTTCTTTCCCAGAGCTCTAGTAAACATCTGTAGTCTCACTGGTTCTGAAAGTTTATTCTCACCCACCTCTAGACAAGGGATCAGGATCCACTTACTGTCTAAGTAAGTAAAGATCCACTTGTACATTCTAAGTACATTCTAGCTACATGGTTGGGAAAGAGAAACATAAGAATTCTCAAAGGAAATCTGGGTTCCTATTGAGAAGTGGGTAAGAAAAAATGATGACTGCACCTTCCTTCTTATCATTGTTCATATCTTCTCTCTAGAATCTGTGTTTATTATAACTTGTGATCTTGAGGCACAGTTTAGTCATTGATCCCTCTTGTTAAGTTTCTCTTCTTGTTTTTTGTAAATATCCTTTTAGATAAGAAATAAGGGTCGTTTTTAAGAAATTCAAACCCATATATTTTTATTTTCTGTAAATGGGCATGAAATTCATGAAGGAGGAGATTGGTGAAACGGAGTTGACTCTCATAAATATTTTTGAATGGTAGGTGGGAAACACAATTCCTTTGGTCAAATGAAAGAGAAAAACAGGCCCCAAACTGTAGAAACATCTGTAGTTAATGTTCTAGGAAAATAGTGTCCATAGTAGCCTTTGAGTTAGTGAAGGCCCTAAATACAAAATAAAGTCTTCTAGGATAAAGAAGAACAGATGAACTAAGTGGGACCAAGCCAAGGAAAATTAGGACATACATAAAAATTAAGAGTAGTGTGATATCTAGATTGATTTTTCTTTCTATGTGACTTTGGTTGCTTTACTTCCTCTATACCACCACTAAGAAAGTACACTCTGGTCCTTTTGTCTATTTAGTTTTTATATCAGTTTTATTTCCTGTTGGAACTGCTTCTTACATACATTTGTCCATGATCAAACCTTTTATTTCTTATTTTTCCAGTGGATAAGAAAATACTAAGATTTAGAATAACTTTTCAGCCCTTCCAAGTTAACTATATTCAATTTCACCTTCTTTGTTTAAGAATGTTACCCGAAAAAAAAAAAAAAAAAAAAAAAGAATGTTACCTGAGTGTCTCTGGGTCACCAGTATTTTGAAACCAGATAAATTGGCTGGAAGCCCCAATTCCTCACACTTGGAAGTCCACAGCTTTCTGAAATAGTTAAATTTTTCTAGGGCATTATAGGCATTGTAGTCACCTCTGTGTGCTCTCTATATTCTGCATTGTGTTGATTCAGATGTGAATTTACCCCCTTCCCCAGTTTTCACACAAAAACCCTACTTAGAATAACATTAGTGAACTCTTTGGCATGATCAGTAATGGACACATGTTGGGCATGTAAGCAACCTCATATTGATTATAAAGGTGCAACCCTGTGCTTTAAATGCCCTTTGGCCACATCCCCGTGATGGGATTTCACCAGCTCTTTCCCTCTATATGCTTGTGCTCATTCTGCTCATGGGCATCTCTCCCCACTGCCCCCCCCCAACCTTGTTTCATCTGGCTCTCCCCATTTCTCAAAAATGTAAGCTCTTCCCATTTTGCCTCTTTTTCACTATCTTTTCATGTAGGGTACATGTCTGTCACCCATGCCTTTGGAACTGTATGTCCACCCCAGGTGTCTCAATGTAATTTCTATGAGAAAATAAATAAGCATTTCCTACCAAAGCTGATTTCTGATCCTAAATATTAAGATCATGAAAGTTTTTTTCTTGTCATAATGATAATACCAACAAAAGTAAAACCAATAGTAATGATAGTTCCTATCTATTAGGTTCTTAACAGCCACCCAGCCCTATGATAAGAGACTTGTATGCATTATTTCATTAATATTTCCAAAAAACCTGTAAAGCATGAATGTTTGACTGTATTTTATAAGAAAACTGAGATTTATAGATACAAACCTAGATCTTCCATCATGCTAAACAATGTCAGCATATTTTCCTGGTTTTATTTGTTGTTATTATTGTACAAAGTTCTTCTTTCTTTCATATTGCCTTGAAAATCAAATAGAAAATTACTTCTAAATCCCAATTGTTAAATAGGTAAAGATTATTTTTTAAAAATAATTATTTATTTTTATTTTTATTTTATTTTATTTATTTATTTATTTTTTTTATGATAGTCACAGAGAGAGAGAGAGAGAGAGGCAGAGATATAGGCAGAGGGAGAAGCAGGCTCCATGCACCGGGAGCCCGATGTGGGATTCGATCCTGGGTCTCCAGGATCGCACCCTGGGCCAAAGGCAGGCGCCAAACCGCTGCGCCACCCAGGGATCCCTAAAAATTTTTTCAAATTAAAATTTAAAATTTAAATTTTAGCAGTAATTAATATATTCAAAAATGATAACAACTGTAAAAGCAATTAACAAGGACAGAAGAAGAAACCAGAAGAAAAGCACTTCAGGGCAGCCCGGGTGGCTCAGTGGTTTAGCATTGCCTTCAGCCCAGGGTGTGATCCTAGAGACCTGGGATTGAGTCCCAAGTCAGGCTCCCTTCATGGAGCCTGCTTCTCCATCTGCCTGTGTCTCTGCCTCTCTCTCTGTGTGTCTCTCATGAAGAAATAAATAAAATCTTTAAAAAAAAAAAAAAAGAAAAGCACTTCAGTTTTGCTACTAGATTATTTTATGGGTGGAAGATTTGGCTATCTTTCAGAGAAGCATTTCTGATAAACACCAATGATAATAAGAGTTATTATAGAAGCCCCTTCTTCCTGTCCACTAAGAAATCGTGAAAGCACTTGTGAGTCAAGAGTAATATACCAACAGTGGTTTCTGAAAAGCATTTTTCTTTTTTTTTTTTTAAGATTTTATTTGTTTATTCATGAGACACACAGAATGAGAGAGAGAGGCAGAGACACAGGCAGAGGAAGAAGCAGGCTCCATGCAGGGAGCCCGACGTGGGACTCTATCCTGGGTCTCCAGGATCAGGCCCTGGGCTGAAGGCAGTGCTAAACCACTGAGCCACCCGGACTGCCGAAGCATTTTTCAAGATTCATTCATTTTGTGCAGTTCTGTACAGGGAACATTTGCTTATCCTTAGGTTGAACTTGAATTCAAATGTACAGTCTTTCAACTCTCTGGAGTGAATGGCCTCTAGTAAGGAGCAGGTAGGAAAAATAAAAAAGAAGAAAGAATATTTATATGTCCAACAAGTAATAGTTCTAGCATGACTTACAGGCGTTCATATATCAAGCTATGAAACCATTTGAGATCTCACCTGGCCTGGCTGGAACCTAGAGGTGAGCAAATGCCAACAGACTTCTCTCTCTTGTCTCTGGAATCACTATCCTAATTCAGTTGGCTGGAGCTTCTGCCTTCACATAGTCTTTTTTCACCAAGATACTCTAGTATCTTGCCCAGTGGGTCACCCATTTACTGCTGATCTCCTCTGCTATCTTTTCCTCTGTATTTTTCTGAAAGCACTTTGTAAAACACAAAGATAAATTCCTCTACATCTTCATGCTCCTCACAAAACATTATTTCTTCTTCATGCCTCACCTAAAATCTGTTGTCCTAAGGATATGTCCTTCTTCAACCATCTTCTTGGATATAGACTTCACTTTCTTCTTTGACCCATGGAGCTGGAGGGAAATGTTAACAGTATTTTATATCACTGTTGCTTCTTGTACACAGTGAGCAAATTTCTTCCTTTAGTGACACTGCCCCAGGAAGTTATCCTTTTCCACTTACTTTTGCTATCATTCATTGATCTCTTTGCCAAACCCCACATTCAGTATGACCTTTTGTCATTAGTCTCCTGTTGCCTCCAGTTCCTGCCTCATTATTACCATGGTTGATTCACCTTCACCTCCTTGATTCCAGTGACTTTCACCTTAAGCAACTCCAGCCCCCCATGTCAAAGGCCACATTATGGACCTAACCATAATGGCTGCCCCTCTGAAATCTTAAAACCCTCATACTTGTATATCAGCATTTCATATTTGCCTCTCCCTTTTCTGCTGCATGCATCAACTTTCCCTATTCAATTTCTTTCCTTCTCCAACAAAGAAAATTGTTGTATATCACTTCAACTGTTGTCTTACCAACACCCTCACTACCACCATTGATAATAATGTTGGGACTTTAGTCTTTTTCCTTTGTCCTAGATCATCTGTCTCTCTCTCTAATTCGCCAGTGAGATAATTCCAAATATTTACCTTTCAACCTATTCCAATGAAAAGATTTCACTCATTTGCCCTTTTGTTCACAAGCATGCTGATCTTATTCTCTCTGAATTTCTAGTGTTCCCCTGAAAAATCCAATGGTTTTCTATTCATAGGCCAAATTCCCACTTAATGCGGGTGAGATGTTCTCATTCAGGCTTGAAGCAGTCCTTGTAGTTTGGATTCATGAGTAAAGCTGGCCTTTTCTTACAATTTGGGGTTTCCAGTATTTGAAGGCCATAATCAAGTCTCCACCAATATTGGGTATTTTCCATTAGAGAATTTTGGTGGGTCTTAAGAAAGTCTCATCTCTACCCTTTATAACAATTTTCATTAGTTTTCTTTCGTGCCATAATGTGCTTCCAAAGAAATGCCAAACTCGAAGACACACTATAAGCACATTTTGTCTACCAATTCATTTATGAAATAGGCATTGTATTAGGGTTCTGTATAGAAACAGAACTAGTAGGAGAGAGAGAGAGAGCGAGGAAGATAGGGAGAGAGAGGGAGAGAGAGATAAATAGAAAGATAAATAGATAAAGAGGTAAGTTACAGAAATTGGCTTACATGGTTGTGGAGGCCAAGAAGTCCCACAGTCTGGGTTCTGCAAGCTGAAGAAACAGAAACAGTGGTGATATAATTCAGTCCAAATCTGAATAAGGGAAGCCAATGGTGTAAACTTCCAGTCTGAGGCCTGAGAACCAGGGGACAACTATTATAAGTTCCTGAGTTGAAAAGCCATAGACGCAAGACTCCCATGTCTGAAGGCAAGAGAATGGATGTCTTAGCTCAAGAAGAGTGAGAGAGCATTTGCTATTCCTCTACTTTTTTTTTTTTTTAAGTCTGTCCAAGCCCTCAGGGAATTGGTTGCTGCCTATCTACACTGATGAAGAGGATCTTCCTTACTTAGACTACGAGTTTAAATGTTAAAGTTTTCTGGAAAAAGTCCTCACAGACACACTCAGAAATAAAGTTTTCCCAGCTATCTGAACATCTCCTAGCTGGTTCAAGTTGACACATAAAACAAATCATCACAGGCATCAAGACAAAAACAAAGGACTGGGATCTCTGTGTTCTTTCCTGAACAACTGTATAGCTCCTATGGGTTATACAGCTTGAGTTTTTCACCCAGAGTCCCGAATTATTCACCCAGTTTTGCAGTCATTCATTCATTCAATAATTGTGTATTAAGTGCCAACCATGATGAATCAGGGATAGTGCCTCTAGGAGCTTCCAGGGTTTGAGTGCCAAGAGCTTTAGCCGAAGTACAGATAAAGAACTGTCAGATGTCAGAGGAGAGAATGATCACTTCCAAATTAAGAATGAGGCTTCATATAGAAATTTAGCATCTGGACTCAGTTTGAGAAACAAGTTTTTGATGGGTGTCAGGAGTGGATAGAAAGAGGTTAAAACACAGTAGGAAGCAAAAGACATAGAGGAAGGAAATTATGAAAAGAATACTCATCACTGTGAGCAGGGAGATTTGGGTAAAGCTGAGTGTGATATGTTATAGGTCACAATGATTCAAAGAACTTAGTGCAAGTGGTTTGAAATTTACCCCCAAGATCACATTCTTCATCTCTCCACTGTTTGACAGCTGTCATCAAACAAACTGTTCAATTCTTGTGGCAAGGAGTGGAATCGGACTCTGGTACCAGAAGGTCTATTTCCCTCCAATCCTCCTATCTTTGAGCATTTGGCTCTTTTCTTTGAACTCTTCACATCTTTGGAGAAAAGAATGAAAACATCTATACCTGGGCAGTAACTCCTGTATTATGTTTTTTGTTATACCAAAGTTAAATATACTTACAGGGGTAGAGCAGTGCCATGTAAATCTCTTTGTTGTTGTTTTTTTTCCTAAATACAGTTTCTAGAAATATTTTTCTCACATAGCTTTATACCCAACTCATTGTTGATTTATCTTCTTTCCTCCTTATTTAGAATGTTGATCCATCTTTTTCTTTCATTCCCCTTCCTCTCTGTTCTTCATTTGCTCCTCATCCATATGATCAATCTCTAATATGAATATCCCAACTAGTCTAATAGGTCAAGCTCCATCTCTGAAGGTCTCTTCACTAAAAAACAAACACATCAAAAAAGAACATGTTTGTTGACTCTTGTAGAGACTGGATTCTTTCAAAGGATATTGTGGGTCACCCTCAACATTTCCTCTTGTTGTGTCTGCTCTGGTCCACTAGGATGACTGGCATTCACAATGTGTGGGCCTGAGATGGTTGAGAGGAAATGTTTTGCCTGCAAATGGAATTTACAGTGTGTGTGGCACCCTGGATCAGTTCCCTTCCTTCAGCTGAAGTGTCTTCTTTACTTAGCTCAAATTAATGCTTTAGTCACAGACTTAAACAGAAAACAACAGAGTTTCCACTGGAGACTTCTTGGTTCACTTGTCTAGCTTCTTGACAAAATCCTTCAGTTTTCATTTCCATTTCATTTCATTTTCATTTCCAAAATTTTTTTAAAAATTAAATATTTAAAAAATATAAAAACCTGGTTTCCTTAGGAAAAGATTAAATGAATCTGAAGAAGCTGAGGGCATTAGTTCAGCTATGGGTTCTCATACATTTATGAAGAACTACCTAGATAGTAGGACAGTCAGATCATTTGTTAAGTGATTTCTTGATACTTTCAAATTTAGAGATTGATTTAAATAAATGATTTGACCTCAGGAGTCTTTGTCATTTGAGAAAGGTCTCCACTTTACGGAGACTTCTAATTCTTTACTATCAATAAACCATACTAATATGCAAGAACAGCAGAGAATGTTAAACAACAAGGAAGGCATACACAGTAAATTCAAATGCAAAATGGCAAGACTAGCAGAAGAAAGTAGTAACAATACAAAAGATCGACTTGCTAGGATTGAATCAGCCTCTGTGTTTCTGGGTACTGTGGTGAATGTGAGATTGGCACAAATGAATAATAGATAAAATTAAATAGCTTTATATACATAAGATCAGAAACATGAATAAAGTATCCAGGACACCCAATGGGCTAGTAGCAAAATCTATTTCTTCTAAGTTCTGTCAGGTCCTATTGCCCAATCCATGTTTCAACACTATAATATATGCTCACTTAAAACTTGGCACATAAGAGGGGCTCAGTAAAATCATATTGAATGTTGCTAATAAGTGAATTAAGAATATCTGTCTATCCTTGCAATTTCGTAATAGATCACCTTGACCTCTCATTTACTGAGTTCCCCACTTCTGCTGATCTTTTTTCTACCCTATCTTAGAATTGGTTATTAGCAATCACTGTGCTAACTCCAAATCTCAGTTTTGAATATTAGCTCAATTTCAAACCAGCCATTCTCTGACTACCACCTCCTTCCTTCAACAACCACTTTAACAATCTTTATTGCAATAATTCTTTTTTTTAAATTTTTTTTTTAATTTTTATTTATTTATGATAGTCACAGAGAGAGAGAGAGAGAGGCAGAGACACAGGCAGAGGGAGAAGCAGGCTCCATGCACCGGGAGCCTGACGTGGGATTCGATCCTGGGTCTCCAGGATCGCGCCCTGGGCCAAAGGCAGGCGCTAAACCACTGCGCCACCCAGGGATCCCTATTGCAATAATTCTATGACATCAGTAAGCCTGCCTACCTGCTTATTGCCTGCCACTTTGTCAGTATGAGTTTTCTCCTTCATCTGCTCACATCCATGCTAGCTTAGATCTTATAGTAGAACACTGCAGTCACTCCCTTTCATGAGTCCCCATCTCCCTTGCTCACTCTTCCTCCATCATCCTCTCCTGGTAGAACTTTGATCCTACTTGCATCCAATTTTCGGTCTGCTCCTTTCCTTCAAATAACTGAATGTGGCAAGAGTAAAGCATGCCACCAGTGCTGCTGAGTTTGACATTAATTTTATGAGGCACATAACTTAAATGGACCCTCAGCACTGCCCATAAATCTTACTGCATTTCCCTGATCCATTCACTCTCACTCTCCAAGACAACCATGTCATACCGTCTCCAAAACCTACCACCTCTTGCTTGCCCCTCACATCTTGCCGCAGAAATAGAAACAGTGACAAAAGAACTGAGGTACCCTACAAATCTCCCAAACATACGTCTGAATCCATTCAATTTAATCTGTTTAAATGGATAAGCTGTCCCTGCTCCCACTAATGTCCACCTTTCCTTTTCTCTGTTGGTCCTTTGTTCTTTACTGGTAACTTCTTTATAGAATTAAGGTATGTACAGAAGAATACATAATTCATAAGCTTATAGCTCAGTAAGTTTTAGAAAGTGTAAAATGGTGGATACTCATGTATCTACCATCTAGATCAAGATATAAAAGGTCCTGTTATTTCAGAAAGCTCTTTTGTGTCCCTGCCCTTTTATTATCTCCAAAGAAGTACCCACAACCATGACCTCTATTAACATAGATTTGTTTTGATTGTTTTTGAACTTCAGGTAAATAGAATCCTACAGTATGAAGCATTGTATGTTGGCCTTTTTAAAAATTCAACATTACATATCTGTGACATTTATCCATATTTGTAGAGCAATGGTTCTTTTTTTCATTGTTTATATTATACAATATAAATATATTACAATATACTAATTCTACTGTTGATGGACATTTAGGTTATTTCTAGCTTGGAACCACTGTAAATAATGCTGCTGTAAATATTTGACACATATCTCTTGGTGTACCTTTGAAGGAATTTCTGTTGTGCACATACCTAGCAGTGGGGTTGCTTGTTCATAGATTCTATAAATGTTATGCCAAACAGTTTTACAAAATGGATATACCAATTTATACCCCTACTAGCAATGTATGAGAGTTCTAGTTGTCTACATTCTCTCCAACGCTTGGTATTGTCAGTCTTTTTCATTTTTGCCATGCTGGTAAGGGTATAGTGTTATAATATTTTTAACTTGCATTTTCCTGATGATCAGTGATTGAAGAAATTATGTATTCATATGCCTACAGGCCATTTAGAATTTAGAAGTTCTTTTTTCCTAAAGTGTCTGAGTGACTATGTGTGTGTGTGTGTATATATATGTATATATAAACAAAATTATATCTAATTATATAATTATATATAATAATTATAAATATAATATAATATATAATTATACATATTTGTATAATTATATATATAATTTTTGTTGTTGTTTTTAAATATTTTTTTATTTATTCATGAGAGCGAGGCAGAGACACAGGCAGAGGGAGAGGCAGGCTCCATGCAGGGAGCCTGACGTTGGGACTCGATCCTGGGTCTCCAGGATCAGGCCCTGGGCTGAAGGCGGCGCTAAATCACAGAGCCACCCAGGCTGCCCGTTATTTTGGTTTTTATTGAGCTTTCTATTGAAATTTTGAAGATTCACATGTGGTTGTAAGAAATAATATATAGAGAGATCCCTTGTACAATCGCCTCAATTTCCCCCATTGGTAATATTTTACAAAACTATATTGAAATATCACAAGCAGGACATTGACATTGATACAATTTACAAGTTTCATTCAGATGTCCCCAGTTTTACTTATACTCATTTGTGTGTGCATTTTCCATACCATTTTTACCTGTATAACTTTTTTAGCTACCACCACAGTCAAAATATTGAACACAGTATCAGTATCACAAGAATCCTTCTTTTTGCACTTTTATAACTACACCTGCATATTAGTCCCCTAGCCCCATGTCTAATCTTTGGCAACCACTAATTGTCTATTTCTAAAATGTTATCATATAAAAAATGTTATACATATGGAATCACAGTATATAATCTTTTGGAGTTCTTTTTCTTTCTCATAATAATTCCCTGGAGATTCATCTAAGTTATTGTATTAATAGTTCTTTCAGACTCATTTTAAAAAATTTGGTGCTTAGTTTTCTTACTGATTGTGAATTTTTAAAAAAAATATACATTCGATGTATAAGCTTTGTCAGATATATGTGTACTGTAAATATCTTTTCTCTGTTTTCTGATAATTAATGATTCATAGTTTTAATGAAGCCTAACTATCAATATTTGCTTTTATTATTAGTTCTTTTTCAGTCATGTTTAAGAGATCTTTTCTATTCTCAATATCATGAAATCTTTCTCCTATTTTATTTAAAAACTATATTAAAATAACTTTCATGTTTATATTTATGATCTAGCTCAAATTAATACTGTATGTAGTATGAAGTAAGAATCAGGGATCATTTTTCCTGTAGAGATATCCAGCTGATCCAGGATCATTTATTAAAATGATCATTCTTGCCTACAGTGAATTATGGTGACACTCTTTCTATCCTTCAATCAATACTATAATATCTTAATTACCATGACTTTTTAGTAAATCTGATATCTAGTAGAAGTATGCATCCTTTAACTTTGTTTTTTTCCCTAAACGTTTCTTGGATATTCTGGGTCTTTTGCCTTTCTTATAAGTTTTTTTTTTTTTTTCTTATAAGTTTTTTTTTTTCTTTTTTTTTCTTATAAGTTTTTTAAAGAAGATTTTATTTCTTTATTCACGGGAGACAGACAGAGAAGCACAGACATAGGCAGAAGGAGAAGCAGGCTCCCTGTGGTGAGCCGGAGGCAGGACTTAATCCCCGGACCCAGAGATCACGACCTGAGCCAAAGGTAGATGCTCAGCCACTGAGCCACCCAGGTGTCCCGCCTTTCTATAAAATTTTTTAAAGTGAATTTGTTGACTTCTACTTTTTGGATTTCAACTGGAGTTACATTGAATTTATCAATTCTTTTTAGGAGAATTAACATTTTAACTATATTGAGTCTTCTAATCCATGTATGTGATATATCTTCTCATTTATTTAGGTCTTATTTAATTCCTATCATCAGCGCTTTCTAATTTTCAGTATAGAAGTTTTCATGCCTTTTCTCAAAGTTATTTCTTGGTATTCAATTTTCTTGATGCTATCTACATAGTATAATTTTAAATTCATTTTTAATTGCTGCTGATATATAGAACTAGTTTTTTTTAGAACTAGTTTTTTATTTAGTATATCTAGCAACCTTTCCAAATGCCCTTATTAATTCTAATAATTGTTTTTTTAAATCAATCAATCAAAATAAATAAAGCAAATATTAGAAAAAATTGAGAAGGTGGAAAGAATTCATAACGCCTATATAGAATTGTTTGAAGTTCAAATTTTAGACACAGTTTCTCAATCAGCTACATTTCCATAGTATTATATCTTGTTTTTATTACTGCCACAGAGATCTATGCACAAGCTTGAACCTAACAGGCCCTGGATTTTTCCAATACATTCAGGAAAATTCCTTTCTCTGCAAGATTGAAGGCCTCCTTAGCCTGTAATTATATGAGAATGACTACTTCTCCGCATTGTGCGGTGGGGTGGGGGGTGAGGTTTTGTAAATTTCCAAGCTGAGAACAACCTCCAAGATGCTTCCTTGTTACTCTCTTTGCTATGTGCCGCCAAAAAATGGTACCACCCCAGAATACAGTATTGACAATGTGTATTTTTTGTTTAATAATTTAATGCATACCTCTCTGTGGATTATGTTTAGTACTATTCTGGTGAACTGGGTGAGATAGTACAGATTACATACTCCTAAGAATTCTAGGCTTCCATTTTATCAAGCCATCCACTGGCTATCCTTCCTCCTTGAGTATGTTTATTCCTGGTAAATGAAATATATGCTACTATCTGTATTCACCTCCACCTACTCTTCAGGGATAATTATTTCATCTTTCATAACTGTCTGCTTTGTTATTTCTATGTTAGTACCTACTTTATAAATTAATACTAACACAAAACATTATGAAAGCGTGCATTCCTATTATTCTGGATGGAGACCCATTTCATTCTCCAACATTCTATTGGCAGAAGCAGAAAGAATATAGGAAGAATGTACAATGGGTGACCATATAGGAGTCCAGCCTAGTGGACATTCTTTCCTTTCCAGGAGAATCTCTCCAGCTTTCCTCCTCTCTATGGGTGATCTGTCATTCATTGAGTAGCATGGAGACTTAGAGGCATTCTTAGAATTTCACTCTAGGCAGTTATTACTGCTTAGTCAAAGCAAGCAAGCATGTGAAATGATACCAACCTGCCATTCAGGTATGCTTCCCAGCTCTGAGATGATAGAATTTGGCAAATCTACACACCACAAAGTACCTCTACCTGAAGTAACACCATGCCTTTCCCTCGGCCACTCACCCAACCCAGGCAGGTTCAGGCAGGTTCTTCCCTATATCTTTATGCTTCCTTTTTTAGAAGGAACTTTACAGTAGATGACTTTGAAAGTAATTCACACTGCATCCTGTTAGCATCATTTCCCATGATGCTTCTTTCTTGTGCTCTACTTCCTCTCTGAGGTGCATTTTTACAGCTTTCCTGTATCCCTGTTGACTTTCCAGGTTTGATAGTACCTGGACAACTCCCCTTCCTGGAATTTGTTAAACAGCTTTAAGAATTTTATAGCAAGGACTAGAAGCACCTATTTAAAATCTATGCACTATAGTGACAACTCCAAATGAGCAAGTTTGATAAATTATTTGAGGAAATTTCAAAAATTCAAATGTAGGAAATTCTTTGCTACTCCTTTGCTCTACAAATTATTAAATGAAAGTTTCCTCTCAGGAAATACATAAAACATATTTGTTTTGCTTCGGTGAGGGAAAAGAAAGTAAATCCAGAACTAAAAATGTGGAGTTTGTTTCCTTGGAAATAATCAATGGTTCCACAGTAACAGAAACAGTTTGTCCTAACTTAAATAGGCAAAAACACAATCCCTCTCCAATTTCACCATTTTTTTTCTCTCTTTGTGTAACTATCTTGGTGATGCAGCGTCTAGACTTCTTGGAACAAGTGATGGAGTCTGGAATTTATTCTGTGGGTTTGAAAATGGCTATTCAGGTCTCCTTCAAACTTACATATGAAAATCCAGTGCTTTTAGAATATGTAAAATAATCAAGCTGTTTACCAAAAACATAAAATTTCCCTATTCATGTCTCAAATTTGGGCTGCTACCAACAAGAAAATATCGTACGGACATACCCATTTTATCCATATCATCTCGTTGCAATGTGGTTCTCATTAGCCACTGTATCAAAAATACAAAATAATTTGTACTCATGAAAGAATGGTGGCAGATATTTTCTAACCTTTGAGACATACCAATAAAAAAAATAGCTTAAAAGATATACATCCATTCTTGGTATGTTTTCAATAGGTAATCCACCAGGATTTACCAAGTTAAAAGGGGCAGGTTTCTTATATCACAGGGCATTCTCTTAGTCTTTTGTCATTTGTTAGCTGGATAAAATAAAGGAAAGTCTCTGAGGCATCCAGATCTAAACAGTGTTTGTGCAGCCTGGATTATTAAGTCTGACTGTAGTTTATCTGTGCTCTTAAGGAAATAAAACTGTTCTTGCCGAGAAAGTTCAGAGTTATTTGTCACCAATTACCTAAAGCTGGGAGTTGATCTTACACATAGCTGGAGCCATTTCCTGTAAGCATTTGCTCCAAATTTTACAAAGCTGTCACTTCTTGAGGCTTCACCCTAGAATATATGTGTCGAGTACTGCAGAGTTTTACTGCAAAAGTTTACACAGAAATAATAGTCTTATGGGGCATAAAGCTCCACCGTATTGATTTGTTTAAAATAAGCCTATCCCTAATTTTCAAACAATGTTCTCAAGTTCTGTCTATTATCTTTTCCGCGACAAAAAAAAAAAGCAATGAGAAAGATTTTTTTTTTTCATTAAAAGACAAAGCACATTGAACTGAGCTGATGTCATTTATACTATAAAATCTCTATTGGTTCTGTTTAGTGGAGTAGCATAAAAGTACATTAAATTTTAAAATAAATGAAGTATATAGGATAGGCCTCCTGCAAGAAAATTAGGTATTGTGAGTATAAAATAAAATAAAAAATATGGAAATTAAATGGCAATAAAAATATTAACCAAAGACATATCATTCCATCTTTCTTAATTGGATCATCAGTTTTTTATAGCCTATTAACAACAATAAGAACAACAACAACAAACAAACCTGGCATCTATATTGGATGGGAACAATCAAAAGGAAAGTCCTAAGACTTACTTAATTTCAAAGATAAAGAAGTAGTCTGAAAAGTGTGCTCAATCATGAGTCAGAAGAACTGAAGTTTATTCCCATTACATAAGGTCTTAGTTTATCAATCTGTAAAATGGGTGAGCCATCCTACCTAGCTGAGCCCTAATAGAATCAGCTCCGGGCTTAAATAAATTCATAGTTGGCAAAAATATATTCTCCCCTGCTACAAGTTTACTAAGACTTTTGAGATTTGATTAAAGAAGGATTCCAATGTATGTTCCTTAAAGCACTAGTTCTAAGCAAAACTAGGAAGTGCTACCAGAAGGAAGGAAAGAAAGAAGGAAGGAAGGAAGGAAGGAAGGAAGGAAGGAAGGAAGGAAGGAAGGAAGGAAGGAAAGGGAGACTGAGGGAGGGTAGAGTACATGTTTAAAGGTATAAACCTATTATGGGGGTCATGAAATTAATTCCTACAATGAGCTCAGAATTATTAACAGCCAAGGGCATGTAAGATTTGTAACTGGAGATGGAAGGCTTTCTTGTAACTTTTTCTTCAGCCATTGAACAATTATTTATCAGGTGTGATGTGGTGTGTTGGAAGATACAGAGACATGCAAAGTTTGGCCTGTGTCTTTAGAAGATGACAGTCTGGGGATCCCTGGGTGGCGCAGCGGTTTAGCACCTGCCTTTGGCCCAGGGCGCGATCCTGGAGACCCGGGATCGAATCCCACGTCGGGCTCCCGGTGCATGGAGCCTGCTTCTCCCTCTGTTTGTGTCTCTGCCTCTCTCGCTCTTTCTGTGTGACTATCATAAATTAAAAAAAAAGAAGATGACAGTCTGGATAATTTCAATAGAAAATTGATGGAAAAAATTTTTTAAATTGATGGATGTTGTGAGAGCACAGAGATAGAGCATAGAAATCTCTGGTGATATTCAAGTGCAAACCTAAATTAGTTATATTTACAGGCCTTTCAAATAGTTGCTTTTGGTCCCAGTTACAAGGTTATTTTTGTATGGGTAGGAATTAAACTTAATTGTAATTAGCGTTACACAGTTATTAGTTGCTACATGTGGATCACAGACAACATATTGGTTTGTTTGATTTAAGTTGTTCCATTAAGGCTATCTCTATTTTTAGCAAATAGATACAGTAAGAGAGTTTTTAGTTTAGGATAGAGATACATTTATTCCAAAGTTGCTTAATTAATATCCTTCTCCATGAATACTGAACAACAACACAGACGACTGATGAGCTCATCTTCATTCAGATATTTCCCTTGATTCAGGACCATTAAGTTGCTTGCACACTCAAAGTACGGAGATACAGAAAACATAGTAATTTAGGCTTTGCATATTGATTCAGGCATTCATATTTGAACTCAGCAAATGTTGAAGAATAAAGTAGCAGAGGCTTGCAGTTTTCCATCAAAATCATTTCTCTAACTTTCATGAATGGAGGAAATTTGTCTTCAGTAGATGATTCTGGTTCTGTTGTTCTGTGATGTTGGTCAAGTTTAGAAGCTCAGGAATATAGCTGATTCTATAGAAAATTCTATTCTCAAAGAGTACAATGTTGCATTTGTAGGGGAGGTGTGTATTAGACATGGATATATGGAATTTGGCTTCTGTAGGTGAGCAGGTAATCTTCCCGGGGCTCCCTTTTTACAATGCATAAAATCAGGTTATTCCCAATGCGTGTTTTACTGAATACTACAGCTTAGTGAAAAATGGTTTGACCATTTCATTGTCCATCCAGATGAAGAAAATTTGGAGAATTAAAGGAGTTGAGAAGGAGATACTGACAGTGACATGAGCATGGAAGGGGGGAAGGGCACAAAGGAGACTTTGTCATTCTCTGTAATACTATATCTTTTGCACCTAAAAAAGTGTTAGAAAAGTGACAAAATGAGGACATGTGCCAATTCTGAATGTTGCTACAAACGTATCTCTTGCATTATTCTATTTTTTTTTAGTTAGCAAAGAAATTATTGCTAACATGATGATTCATTCATTCAACAAATGATTTGTTGACAGCCTACTGTGTAATAAGTGCTAGCAATAAAATGAGAAGAAAAAAACAAACTTGACATCATCCCTTGCCCTTATGGAATGTATATTTTAGATGTGAAACTGCCATGTTGGGACCTAAGATAGAATGGTTAAAAAGCCAAAGGAGGAAAGGGGGATGATACTGCCCTGATACTTTGGAGATGAGCTGCTGTTCGTACTGAATCAGTAAGCAAAAGTCATTCTTGGCTGATAGGAACTGCCTCGTTTTAGATTCGAAATAGAATCTAATAATGCACTGTCTGTGGGCTACACATCTAAAACAGTTTCATGTGATATGTATTTTACTTGCTGGTTGCAATCTCAAGTTCACCTGCATTTTTCTTTGATTCTCTCTAGTATATGACTGCTGCCGCTCCTATGCAAGGGACCTACATTCCCCAGTACACGCCTGTGCCTCCGACAGCTGTTTCTATTGAAGTAAGTCTATCTCTGTCTTATAGAAAGAGGTAGGGTTGACAAATCTCAGCCACATGTACTGTGGTCCCCCATAACCCAAGCAATCCCTACGTGTGGTTTTGTGCTGCTTTAAAATTTGACATTGCGAGCTCACTATATGAAAGTATTCAAACATGCCTATGTTGTGCTTTGCACATGAAATAAACTAA
Source organism: Canis aureus (assembly GCF_053574225.1). Lineage (NCBI taxonomy): Eukaryota > Metazoa > Chordata > Mammalia > Carnivora > Canidae > Canis > Canis aureus. The sequence continues at coordinate 38,233,019 of NC_135632.1, forward strand.
TTTGCTATGCAGGAAAGAGGGGAGTAACATTTTCATATTCATACTTAAAGATAAGAGACCAAATCACTACCCCATCAGATGTTAACCACAAATACTCATAAATAGGGCAGGATAAAAGATTGCAACTATTTGAATGAGTTTACTAGTGCCTTGTTATTCAAAAGAGTGGTCCCTGGATGAGCATCACCATCAGCATCACTGGGGAGCTTGTTAGAAACGCAAACTCTAAGATACCACCCAGACTTACTGAATCAGAATTTGCATTTTAACAAGATCCCTTGGGAGTCTATACTCTCACTAGTGTACTGGTTCTCAAACTTTTCTGTTTATTATTTTTTGCAATTATTTAGAGAGCTTTAAAAAATATTTATGCCTGGGTCCTGTCCTCAGATTCTGATTTGTCTGGAGTATTGACTGGACATCAGGATTTTTAAAAGATCTCAGGTGGGGAAAAAGAAAAAAACAACCTCAGGTGATTCTAATATGTATCAAGGATTAAGGATCCTAATATCCTAATATGTATCAAGGATCTTGTCTTTAATGGAAGCTTTATTCCTTTCCTTCTCTCTTCCCAAATGGGCTGAATCCATCCCCTGTACACATTATTTTACTGGACAGGGCCATCAAGCTACATAGAAGAGAAGGGAGCATAGAGCTATATAGATAGCAGTAAAACACTTAGACATATATATTTCTGTCTAATCCTAGCCATTATTGTCTCTTGCCACTCTTCCCCTTCTCCTGTTAACATTTGCCATTATGGTCACAGTGCAGTTCTTCCCATCAAGAGGGACTCCTCTGGCGTCCATGCTATTTCTCCTCCAGGAGTTGGCCAGCAAGTAGGATGCTGGCATCCCTCCACATGGAAGTCTACCATGACTTTCCCAATCTCTAGAGCTACAGAGATTGGGGAAATCTTCACAGAATAAACTGGATCTGACACAGATATTTGTATATGACAGATATTTGCTAGTACCAAAGTTTGGGAAACATAGAAGTTTAAGAGGACACCATCACATAATTTAGGAAGTCAAGGAGGTCCAATTTTAAATCTTTTATGTGCTCTAGACCTGTGGGCCCCAAAGAATATGTCAGTATTGAACAAGTTTTAATTGGTTTTTCAGAATTTCAAGACTACATGAGTAAAATACATGTGGGCTTTTTTGTTTTTTTGTGTGTGTGTTGCTATATTTGACCATCAAAAACATCCAGATCATCAGTTAATGAATCTAGATATTCTAGGCACTTTCAGCATAGATCTCTACATACTTGCATTTTTCTCTGTCTACACTAACATATTGATAAGCGTATCTACCGAATCTGAGCATTTTGATGACCATAAAATAATGGGACACATTTGACAGTATGACTTATTGGAAACACTCTAACTATAGTTAAAGAAGAAGTCTATAATTTAAAAAAAGTCTTTTGGGTCGGGGTGCCTGGAGAGCTTAGTGTGGAGCATGCAACTTTTGATCTCAGGGCTGAGAGTTTGAGTCTCATGTTGGGCAAGAGATTACCAAAAAAAGACGAAGTCTTTCACTAAGAAAAATGGAAGTACATTTTTATATGTTGCTTTCATGTGTGCTTAAAGAAAAAGCACCAATCTACTTTTCTATGTAAAACACTCATTGAAAATTCATCAATATCAGCACAAATAGATGCTGATGGGACATTCAGAAAAATGCATAATACCAAATACTATATTAGGGAAAAAATGATTGAAGTAAATATAGGGAGAATTTTTGGATTCTGAGGAACAATTTAAGGGACTTTAAGTTAGGGACAGAGAATTGAACAAGAACATTTGAAACCTGACATCACTGCGGATGTCCAAGGCTATGAATAAATCTAAGAGAATCTATTCAGAGAGATGCCCTCTCTAAGCCTCCAACCTGCCAAATAAAACCACCTGTGCCTTTCTTAGAAGCAAACATCTATCCCTAAAGATGACCAACTCCTTGTTGGCATCTATGAGAAATGAGAGGGTGAGGAAAGTAGCAAATCAAAATTAAGGATGTTTGTTTTCTGAAACTTAAAAATGAATTCTAGTTCATACTGTAGAAAACAAAAGAAACAAAATCAAATTGCTGAAGAGGAAACCTACCTAACATTAGCCTTTTAAAGGAATTCCAAGCTTTTATGTATTGTTTTCTTTTCCTTTTTTAGGTCAGAGTCCATTGTTTTGCCAAGTCAAAGAGACATGACACGGTGGACTACCCCAGGGAAATGTTTGAATATACAAGTTTTTATAGGAATCCTGCATGAGTTTTTGATTAAGAAATTATTATTAAGGATGGCTATATGCAACCATGGTTTAAAAGTTCTAAGCATGGTGAAAATTATTTTCTCACCATTTGACTGCAGTAGGGGGTTTCTGAAGGCAAAGCCTCTTGGTGACACATTGAAGTGAATTCCTCAGCCTGTATCCAGATATGCTCTGGGGTTTTCTTTTGGGTACTTCCTGTAGCTCCATTTGGCTGAGTGCAACTCTACTCAAGCCAAACAGAAAAGGACTATCCCCTATAGTCCATCTGGAAAAAGGCCCTTTGCTAAAGCCAGTAAGGCTTTTGTGTTCTTATTTGCTTCCTTAGGGTGTTGTTGCTGATACCTCTCCCCAGACAGTGGCACCTTCATCCCAGGACACCAGTGGTCAGCAGCAACAGATAGCAGTGGACACATCCAACGAACATGCACCTGCATATTCTTACCAACAGTCTAAGTAAGTTCGGGCTATGCTAAGCTCTTTCTCTCAGGATCAACCATCTTGACACCATTCTCTCATGTTCTATCTGTTAGCTTTTGCTGCAGTACAGACTATCCCAAACTTAGTGACAAAGTGTTCTTTTAGTTCATGATTATGTGGGTTGACAATTTGAACTGACCTCAGGTGGATGGTTCCTGTGGTCTTGACTAGAATTGCTCAGACACCTGGGGACAGCTGATGGTCATTTTTACAACTCTGCTTCTGGGTGTTAATTGTTTGTTCTTGAATGATGGAAGCAAATGGATCATGTGTTTCTGATCCTGCATCAGCTTTTTCACATAGAAGTCCCAGAATTCAGAGAACAGCAAGAGAGGAAGCCCAAATGAAGCACTCTTCAATCTGTTTGTGATGCATTTACTACTGCCCCAGAGGCCAAAGCAAGTCACATGGCCAAGCCCAGAGTTAATATAAGAGTTTACCTAAGCCTTAAATACAGAAGGAGGCATTAAAAAAAAAAAAATCTACCATATGTATTTTTGGAGAAAACTCCAATATTCCTATTTGAAACTGGATAATGAGGCTGCATTCTTTACTTTTTAAATATTTTATTTATTTATTTGAGAGAGAGACAGCACAGAGGGAGAAGCAGACTCCCTGCTGAGCAGAGAGCCCCATGGGGCTCAACCCCAGGACCCTGAGATCCTGACCTGAGTTAAAGGCAGATGCTTAACAGACTGAGCCACCCAGGTGCCCCAGTGAGCCTGCATTCTTGAATGGAGGTAGAAACACTCCTTTTACAAGGTTGCCTTGAACACACAGTAAACTAGTTCATGAAAAAGGGTGCTGTAGGGCAGCCCAGGTGGCTCAGTGGTTTAGCGCCGCCTTTAGCCCAGGGCCTGATCCTGGAGACCCGCAATCAAGTCCCACGTCAGGCTCCCTGCATGGAGCCTGCTACTCCCTCTGCCTGTGTCTCTGCCTCTCTCTCTCTGTGTCTTTCATAAATGAATAAATAAAATCTTTAAAAAAAAAGAAAAAGAGTTCTGTAAAATATAAAACAATGTGGAGTCTTATTTAGGATTTAAACGCCAAAGCAACAATCATGTATCAGAATTACTCTTTCAAATCTTTAAGTCACTTATAAAGTACAGTTGGCTTTGTGTTGAGTAATTATGTAGACTAAAATTTGAGAGGTTTTGAAACCAAAGTAATTAACAAAAATTCCATCTATATAGAGATATCTTGTGCAAACTATTCTAATTTGTAGGTAGCAATCAAAGCCCCAGTGAATAGACAATCCCCAAGAGATCCTTCCTGTCTGCAGAGTATCACTCCCATTTCTTGATCATTCCTCTTTAACCTCAATACATAGAGATTTGTTTGTTGTTGAAAGATTAATCATGGTAATGGAGTCTTCTATGAGTAGTTTAGCTTCTAAAGGTAGTCTTCCAAATGAAATATGCTGACATGACTTGACCTTTATTACTATTATTATTATTATCACATAACAACTTTCAGGAATGATCCATAAGAATAAAACATTTTGTGTTTTTGTTTCTTGTTTTTATTTTTAATTCACCTATAGCCTATGTGAATCACTTTTACACACACCGCACAATATAGTAGTCTCTGATCCTCTGTTCCAAGCATATTGGAATTTTTTCAGTCTGTTCAGAGGGTAATGTATGAGAAAGGAGCCAGAGGCTGGCTGTGTGGAAGTACAGTGAGAGACACTGGAAACAAGAGCTACTATGTTTGCCAGAAACACTTGGTGAGTAGGTGAAGCTGGCTTTTGCTGTTTCTGAGCATAATGAGGAAACGGGTGATCCTAGACCCTTCTTGCTAACAGTTTAATGATGTCTGGGTAAATAAAAGAGATGCTTTCATTCAACCAGTCAGCAGTTATTGATATAATGCCTACTATGTGATGCACAGAATTTCAGATGCCAGGAAAAGAGCAATGAAAAAGGCAGGTGCTTTTCCTATTCTCTTGGAGTTTACTTCCTGCTAGGAGTAGACTCACAGTCAGTGAGCCAATCAGCAAACAATAATTAAAAAAAAAAAAAAAACAGATTTGCAAAGCAAATATTTAAAAAAGATCCTTGTGATAGAAAGTGACAGGATAAATACCAAAGATTTGTTATCAGGCAAGGCCTTTCACAGAGGCCTGGATCTGAAAGATCTCCAAGCTAATCTTGGAGAGATTTGGAGAAAAAAAACATTATAGGCAGAAAAAAAACAAAACAAAAAAAAAACCAGGAAATCCAAAGGTCTAGAATGTGAACCTACAGCTAGAGTGTGGTGAAGAGGTAGGGGAAATGCTGTAGGAGACCAAGTCAAACAGGCAGTTTTTATGAAAGCTCTAGTCCTCGGATACTTGGCTTTGTATAGAGGAACCATTCGCAGTTTTATTTGAAGAGAGCCACAAAAGCTTTGGAAGGCGTTAAGGGATGGAAGGCCAGCATTTGAGTTGTATTTCAAGGACTCCATTGACCAGTGGAGTCTGTGTATGGAGGGATGTGTTTCAAGGATGGCTTTCAGGATACAAAGTACCCCCTTCTTGAACTGTCTGTAACATCCTCTTTCCCCTGGCCGATTCAATCAGCTTCAGCTGCCCCCACTTAGAGCCCACAACAGGATGCTCTCTTCTTCCTTAGGTTGTCCCTACCATTCATGACCATTGTATGATGTGGTGGGGAAGGGGATGCCCTGCCTAACTCAGAGAGAACATCTATGCCTCTCCCAGATTCCAGTGAGAGTCTCCCCACCCACCTCCACACTTAGAGTATTCAGCCTCAGGCCAGTCTCTGTGCTAGGAGACAGGATCCCTGCCCTCCAGAATTTACAATCTAGTACGAGATTTAGATGTATATATAGGCATGATGTGCATACTGCAAGGGCTCTTTAAAAAAAAAAAAATACTATAGTAATAGAATGCATTTAACTTTTCTCGACTGGGTCAGCTTTGGTGGAAGTTGTAGCACCTGGAATAGGGTCTTACAGATAGTCAAGTGGTGTTCTAGGTAGAGTAACAGGTTGGCCAAAGTCCAGAGATGGGAAATCTCAGAGTGCTTCTTTGAGAAGGGGATTCAGAAGAGTACAATAGTGTAAAAAAAAAAAAAAAAAAAAAAAAAAAAAAGGCAGATTGGAGCCAGATTCTATTATCGGATGTCTCACGGATGTACTTGGACAGCATTTCCTTTGTTCTACAAATGCTCCTCCAGTTGAGGTCAAAGATGGATTTGGAAGCAGTGGAAACAGTCCAATGATTGCAATGATTCAGACAAGAGGGAACAAAAAGTGTGAAGTAAGATGGTGGCAAGTGTAATGGGACGGAAGTGGGGGGGAGGGTGAGGGTGGGAGGAGATAAACCAAAGTAAGAAGAAAAGGTAAAAAAGGGTTTTACAATTCCAAACAAAACCATGGAATTACTGATGTTGCTAAGGGAGGGAAGGAGAAGATAATATAAAAACCAAAGAGGGAAAGATAAACAATTTTAATTATCCCTACAATAAGTCGATTCAAAGAAGCTTTATTCCCTGAAATATCTGAGGAAGTCTGAGTCTGATGACGTGGAACTTTAAATGTTTAAACATTTCAAAGCTACCCACACCATGATTACGTGCTTTGGACCACAGATTCCTATGGCTGATAATGTGGACTTTCCACAGATAATAAGTATGGAAGGAAGAAACCCTCCACACGTGTCCTCACAGTGGTAAGCATTATGGTGAGGGGTTTCCTCATTTGAAGGCATTTCCCTTACACTTATGCAGGAATGTATGTTACAGGATGTTCCACAGGGCATGTTTGTGGCATCATGCCAGAGATGAGAACACCCTGGAACATGGGACATTTCAAATGTGTGCCACGTGAAAACCACTGGCATTGCCTTGTGTACATTTCTTTAAACCTGAAGCAGATTTTTAACAGGTCTGTTTATATTCTCAACTTCCTCTCTCTGATGTGCTGCATATCGCCAGGAGCTTTTTTGACTTGAAATGACAACACTAACATATCGAATGAAAGCAAAAATAATATTCAAGGTCAAATAAATTGATGGATAACAATCTATTCTGAAAATTTCTAAAAGGAAGAAATGAATGTGACTCTATCTAAGTTTTTATCAGTTTCAGCCAAGGGAAGCTGATCTGTGTCATGGTAAGGCATGAGAGTCTACAGAACCATTTAAGAAGACAGAATTAAGCTAAGTGTATGGGGCATGTAAACACCTGGGTTCTTTTTCTTACATAACGATCACTGGGAAAAGTTTGGGGGATGTGAGAGTATCCACAGAGACATTTATCAAGGAAGCATTCATAAGAGATGAAGTGATAAATTTGGCTTGCTCAATAAATTAATCTGGCTTGCTCTGTACACTCGATAAAGACCCAGCTCTGTTTCTTTAAGTAATTTAAATGTACTTAACATGAGAGATTCACTCAGATTAGATCTGACCATTTTCTAGAGTCAGGACTATGTTATCCTTAAAGAGGCCACTAGAAAGCTCTTCTGTGACAGCCTTGTTTTGAAATCAAGGTACAAGGAGTATCCCTTAAGTTATAAAGCTACAAATGTCCCTACAATCTAACTGTACCTTTCACCTAGAGTACAGAGGGTCTCTAAAATATTTTACCCAATCCACGTGAACTTGAATGCTCTAAGTTTCACAAGTGGCAGCTTATTTCTAGCATCATTATGCTAATTAGCATGCCACTACTTTCTTCAGGCACCCCATTTCTGACAATCATTATGCTAATTGAGATACGGACAGTTTCAAGTACTTATAGAAACCTCTGGCTTTTCTCATTAAATATTAGCTGACCTCCTGTGGGGTGTGAAATCCTGAGTTGTGTAGCTGAGTGCCCTGGAAAAGTAGCTTAACCCATCACACATACATTTAGCAGCATAATGTTCATACTAAAGATATTTTGAAGTAAATTACAGACATCACAACAGAAGGTTGCAGAACAAAAGTTTAAGAAGTAGAAGTGATGAGCATATGAATAGAAAGGTCATATTTGGGATCTATAGCAACAAATATTTTACTATTCCAAATTCCACTTTCCAAGCTAAAAAACAGGTCTTCACATTTTATATTAATGCTTTTTTTTTTTTTTTTTTTTTTTTTTCCTGTTAAAAGAGGCTGCTAATGCAAAAGGGGCTTGGGGCTTTTATCTGCAAAGGCAGAGATGATACCTGTGGTTTGTTTTGAAAGTTCTATGGAAATTCCAGTTCCTGTCCGAGTTAACGGTTTTTCTTTGTGCTATTTAAGAAATCTTAAAAATGACGAGGGCTTGAAAAATAGGAGTCTTCAAGCAAAGTTAACTTTTAATATGTAAAATCATTGTCAATCTTTGAGTGACAACCCTTTGGAGTCTCCTTCTCCTCTTCTTTAGAGGGGGAGATTAGATCAGCATTCTCCAGAGTATAAATTAGGTTTTAGTGCTGAGGGAGAATTTAACAACCATACCCCCGGAGTTGGGGTGGGGGTCCCAAGGAGTGTGGGAAACAACCTCTAACCTAAGTGAAATGCTTTCTTAATTGCAGTCGTCTTCAAAGCTATTAAAATGCTAATAGTTGGACCTCCTAGAGGGCAAGATAAATCAAATGTTTCACTTCCTGAAAGATTAGCATGTGAGCTGGACTTCCAACTTGGGAATTCTGAGTTTTTGCAAACATGTGACAAAATGTTCACTCTCAACATGATTTTCATACTTCACCTAGGACAGAGAAGGTGGAGAGGAGGGAATTCAGTTCTATTAAATAGCAACACCCTGTCCCTTCGAACTTCAGCTAGCAACCAAGAAAATGCAAAGGACAACCATTCATTTCTCCTCATTTGTTTTTGTGTAACATTGAGACCACTTGATAGGAGAGGGCTATTGGAAACCTTTGCGTAAGGTTATAGCTTGAAAGTGTCTGTAGCCTAGCTCATAAATATGGGTGCTTCAAGACCAGTGCACAGGACATACCTGAGCAGTGTGAGTGTTCTATGTCAGTGTAATCCTTTGGCTAAGACACGGGTCATGGAGCAGCTGTTGCAGAGATTGATGGTGTATTAGGCATTGTCTGCTAGATAAATAATACCAGGTAAAAGATGGGTGTGGGAGCAAAGAACAGGCCAAAAAAACACAAAAACACAAAACTGAATGAAACGTTTTGTTCCCACAACAAGGTAGGTTTTTAGAAATAAATGAAGTAAGTCTATACTTTGCAAAGGTACAGAAATCAAATATATACCGTGGTTCCCATGACTACTACTGATAAAGTTTCCCTTATTGTTGCTGCTATTATGAAATTTTTAATGTCATTTCTTCTTAAAAGAAACCCCACTTTTTCATATAACATACACAAAATATGTATTCTTAGAAACTTAACCTATTGGTTAAAAATGGAAATATCAATTCTCAACTAGTTGCTTTTCTTACATGATCCTAAGAACATGTAAGATCCTTAGGCTTCTAAGAGGCACAGCTGACTCGTATGAACACGTTTTGCAAATTAGGAAGAAAAAAACCTCTCTGGATCATCCCAGCCTACCTGTCATATAGCTTAAAACATCCTTAAGGACACTGTGAATTTGAATAAAGCCCGCTTGCTCAGAACAAATGCAGCCCTGCACTAGAGGACGCAGGTTGGGGATCAGATTTTAGGCGGGAATTTAGCCCCCACAAACTCCCTCAGCCATGCAGCTTATACAGTGAACAGCCTGGACACCCTCAATAACCCTGAGGTTTCTTTACTACATTAAGCAACTAGGCATCAGAAGAACCTGCAAAACACTGAAAGAAGTAGACTTCATCTAAATTGACCTACGGATAGTTTCAAAATCATTTTTTATACCCCTGAAATGATTTAACAGAATTCTAGTCTGTGGATGGAAGGGCTAAGTGTCAAGGTCGACCCACTAGAAGCTCAACCCTGCAACTATAGATGGAACAGAAGCAGAAGACATTGTTTGGCTAGCCTAGGCAAAGCAGCAGAAGTAAAAATGACATTTGCCTAGTTAAACATTTATTATGTGCATGCATACCATCTGCCAGATTCCTGGAAAGTAAAAAGTGGAAGTAGAATATAGTCCCCGTTCTCAAGAATTAGAAAACTTAAAAAAAAATAAATAAATAAAAATAAAAATAAATAAAAATAAATAAAAAAAAAAGAAAACTTGATGACATGGGTGAACAAGGAAAAAGAGGAGAAGTGGTAAAGTGAACAAAATTCATTGCTTCTTAACTGTCTTACTACTTTATTGGGCCAAATAAGGCTTCTGTGAATATACTTGGTGAATACCACAGGGTAACACACAATCATTGCTATATCTTGGGTACATAGTAGGGATGTGCATATTTGTTGACTGAGTTAGTGATGAATCCCACAGGAGTTATGAAGGGATATTCTCATTCTATAAGCCTCAATACTTAATGTGAACAAACTCTCTGGCTTAAATATATATTTGTATGAAATGGTGGAATTTAAAACTTGTACAATTTACTAGATATTGAAAGAACTTGGTATCTTTTAAAGAGATCTTACTGGAAAAGAGCACACAAGGTGATGTCAAAAATGCTTTGATGTAATGACCGCTTGTACCCAATTGTTTCCATAGACCATAAACAAGACTGAAGAATGTTCGTCTGAAACTTTGCCTTGAATGAAGAAACTTCATTGAACAGGAAGTTGGCTTCCAGTTTGCACAGGCGTCGATGGAATGCTTTTTTTTTTTTTTTTTTTTTACTTTACCCAGTGAAAACAAAGTGTTTTTATGTGCTGTGCAAATGGTTCCTTCATGTGGTCTGACAGTTTATTTTCGCCATCTTTTTTTTTTAAAAGAAAAAAATCCCAGAAGAGGAAACAAACAAAAACCAACAACGAAACAAAATGAAGAAGGTTGACATTTTATCTAGAAGAACATTTGAATTCAGAATTTACCAGAAGATGTAGATAGATTTTTTTTTTTTTTAACGGAAAATCAGATGTCAAGAGGTGGGCAAAGCAGAAATGGAAACAAATTGTCTTCCTCAGTAACTAAGCTACTCTTTCTTTACCCCTTTTTGTTTAAAGCTAGTGGGTTGGTTTTTTATTTTATTGTTTTCCTAGAAATATTTAGGTAAGGTTTATCTTGAATCTTAATTGCCTTAATTTTAAGGACGTCAAAGGCTCTCGAGGCAAGCTGTCAACGTCTTGTTAAAAAAAAATTCAAGAAAGAATTGAAATATTGTGCCGGCTTTAACTGGTACAGAAGTTTAAGACTATGAGTTTTTAGGGTGAAAAAAAAACTGTACAGTTTAAAAGAAAATGTTTTTCTTCATTTGAAGAAAATTTGTTGATAAAAGAAACCATGGCAACTGCAAGAATTGGGAAAATGCTGGGACTTTTCATGAACTTTGTCTTAAGTGTTGAATCATTCTAGAAGGCTAAAACATTTTACGGTAAAGTTATTAATGTTGGTTTAAAAACAATTGCATTAGAAATAATGCGTGTTTGGAGGGCAGAATGCAGATTTTTTTTATTTACGAAGCGTGATCGCTAGCAAAAGCATTAGTGCTTTTTATCTGCAGTCTTTTTTATGAGCTTTACAAAGTTTTTAGTCAGCTTTGCTTGTCACATTGCAAAACCTAGCTTAAGAGCATTAAAAAAATTAAGTAGATAGGAGCTTATGGTCAAAAAGTGCAAAAAAAAAAAAAACAAAAAAACAAAAAAAGCAATAGATAGAGAAATTGTTGACAATTTCTGTAGTCTTTCCTAGTTGTGATCAAATTCAGCCTATGGATGGCCTATTTTATACCAAAGATGAAGTGGCACCCTATTGCAGTCCAGAAGATAGAGGTTGTTTTCCTTTTCTTCTCTTTTCTTTTTAAAAATTTTATTTGACCTACATGGCCGGACCAGTTCTTACTTTGTTGTTTGTTTAAACTACCTTCCACTGGTGTTTTACATACTGCAAAACCAAACAAAACAAAAAATGTTTTTTTTTGTTTGTTTTTGTTTTTTAATGTGCATTTGTTGATACTAGCAGAAGCTTGCACCTGCTGTGTTCAGCAGTTTCAGCGCGAAGAAGAGTTCTGGATACCAACTGATAGAGCCAAAAGGCTTTATATTCATTCTGTGAGCTTTTCTGGTTCCTTACTAGCTCTCTTGAATAGTGACACCTGTAATGATGGCCACCAATAAGCTGAGACACTTGTTTAACAGGTTGAAATTCCTTTCTGTGAACTTTGAACTAAAGATCCTTCCCGAACTGGTCTGAAAGGTCACTTGTCAAAAAAGCGTAGTGATATTCTGTTAAGTGATGAGTGGTCTCCTGAAAAGGTCTCATTGTATTTGTAACAATAGTCTTCCTTCTAACGTCCAACACCTCTAGGTTTTGTCTTCTCACCTCAGTCTTTGTTCATCCTGCCATGAACAGCCACCTTGATTCTGCAGTTGGGGAGGGGATATCTTCTTTTTGCCTCCTTTCATTGTATTTTCATACCCTGGTGTTGTCAGAAGAAGGACAAAAACAGACCTTTTTTTTTTTTTTTTTTCAGTTTTGCTCTCTGAGGCAAGTAGGACCAATAAGATTGAGGATTCTATTAGTGAAATTTAGGTAAGCTTTTAAGATGCTAGTTGACAATCAAGAAATTGTATGATTTATATCAATAAGAACCAAAAGAATTAGATCTGCTCAATCTTTAAAGCCAAAGTAGATATATTTGCATTGAGAATGATGCAAAACTTTGTCTAAAATGGATTAAATTGACTTAACAAACATCTCTGCATATTTGACTCATGGAATCCATGTTCAACCTGTATAGTTTCACCTGAACTTAAGACCGATGGAACTATGTTAATTGAACCATGCCCTAGAGTTGCTTTCTGAATGGATCATTGCAATCAGATGGGTGAAAGTCTTTTCACAAGCTAAATCCAAGAAAACTGTCTTAGTCCAGAAGGAAGAAGGAAATGCATGAAGTGCACTGTAAAAGAAAACAGGGTAGGCTTTTAAAAACTGAAAAAACTTAAAAGGCAAATCATACTCCCTTTAGGTCAATATCAGTAATGAGTTTGGCTCATCTGAAATTGTCAATATTCCACTATTTATGACCTGTCAACAGAGGCCTCGTGTTGAAATGGGCTCTGTTTTCTTATTTGAAAAATCCATGAATTGGAAGCTCAAGTCTAGAAAGTGACTCCCTATTTTTGCAATCAAATTAGAGGCAAAAATGTATCCAAGAAAATGTAGTAGCATGTGCTACAGAGAAATTCCCTCTGGTGACACCCATTCCTTAATGGTTTTCCATGATTTAGAGAGAATCTTAAATTTATACTTTCTTCTGTTCTGTCCTTCAGCTTCTCATGTATTTCAAGGGTGGCACTTAAGTTTTTTCTTTGAGAAGTGGGCTCCTGAGTCACAGGGGGTGGGTATAAGCGAACATGTATAGGAACTGTGCTTTTCGTTTCTCTTTTTCAGTCTCTGAACTCTTTGTATAAATAAGGATTATCCTGGGCATATTTCATTTGAATATGAAACAAACATGCTTTCTTTTGTTTCTGTAAAAAAAAAAAAACAAAAAAAAAACCTTAATGTGATACAAAGAAAGTCTCATTTACGCAATCAACAATGAGGCTAAGAGGTAGCTACCATGTGGCTGATGAATGTGCCTAGGTAACTTCCTGTTTCTATTCAAAACTACTGCTTTATTTATACATTCAGAAACATTTTTTTCAACTATGAAATTTCAATGATCTCAATTTTTTTAAGCCACTTCAGGCGCAAGGAAATTACCTGTCATTTTATGTGTCCATGTGTTTTGTGTTTGGATTTTTTATATCATGCCATTCAAGAAAATATCTTATTGCAAATCAAAAAGGAAAAAAAAGAAGGAAAAATGGCACATGTTCAAATTTGCATCTGTCATCTTACCTAATGGTTGTTTTTAAGAGTCAAGTCTGGGGGAATATAAAAAACATCAACAGGTAAGCAGCATTACATTATATGAAGAATAAAACAAATCAAAATATGTGTTCAATATTTGCAGACATCAGAATCCTAATTTAATCGCAATTGTTATTATGGTGATTCTAATCCTATTTAAGGCTTTTTTTTTTTTTTTAAGTATTCTGGTTCATCAGATTTCCAAACATTTATTCAGATTATTTCCATTTTTCCTTTAGACTTTAATTGTCAAGCCTTCTAAACATGAGGAAACAAACCAAAATCCCAATCCAAATGAGATCAATGTAATCTTACTTAAACTCTAGATACATGGTCAATGGAGGAATGGGTTTTCTCTTAATAATGATAAAGTTTTGTCAAAGGAGACAAATTATGCATAGTGACTCAATGCATGGCCATGTGTTCTAAAAATGTCTTGGGTCCTAGGTAAGCTAAAGCTAACAACCAGTAGGTGCTGGGGACTGTTTTTCCTTGAAGACTGGCATGTCACGATTGTTGCAAGTGACATAATATTCTTAAAAAAGAAAGAAAGAAAGAAAGAAAGAAAGAAAGAAAGAAAGAAAGAAAGAAAGAAAGAAAGAGAGAGAAAGAAAGAAAATCCTCTACCTAACTTCAGTTTGGCCAGGGTTAGTTTTGTTGGTAAATTTCAATCATTCAGATGTTATCTCTATGCTTCACTTGAATCAGTTCTTCCTGTGACTTTAACAGATCTGCCACATTTGACAGCATACAAGACTCACTTCCACACATTCTAGTGAAAAACTACATGGTATTAAAAACACTCATGTTAGAGAAGGCAGGCTAAGAGCAGAAAAAGACTGGATGGAGCAGGAAGTTCGCTCTACCTGCAGAATACATCAACCTCTTGCAAAACTATGTTAAAATCATTTTAATTCATGTATGACAAAAACAGAGTAGCTTTTTTTTTTCTAAAAAAAGGTTAATTTGAATATTTGAGATGTCTATTCTATACCTATATATATTTTACAGTGGCCTAAAATCCCCATTAATGAAGAGTGAGATTTGGTTGAGTAGCACTTTTGCAGCACTTCATGATTCAGAAGTTTCAATGGACTGTCTAGACAGATTATAATGTTAGTGAGAAACGAAAAATACATTTGACAACTGAGTCTCATTTGTACTTTGCGTGCATGAACCACTGTAGATGAGCTGATAAGCAGAGAGAAATTCTTAAGTGGGTTTCAGTGGTAAATGTTTTTAGATGATATCAAATCAAATAAAGGGTAATATTTATTTGTGTGGGTAAACAACATTCAGCACATTTGAAGAATCACACTTCCTAACAAAGTTAAACATGTCTTAGAGCCTTGATCTATGTTCTCATCCACAGTAGGGAGTGAAAGATGAGACTTTGGTTTTTGTGTTATTGTGCCTGGCATCCTTCAAAATTTTGAGCTTACCGAGAACTGACAGCATCTCACTCCAATCTGAGGGACTAGCAGAATTTAAACAGGCTCATTGATTCTGTACACTATACCCTTCCTGTGACAGAGTGATAATGGGATTTCATTAATGAATCAATTTGTTACACATGACATCCACTGAGGTATTGGAAGTCAGTTGAGTCTAACTCAAATTTAACATTTCTTACCCAATATTCTTAAATATGAAATCGCTCCCTTAATCCAAGTGTCCTTGGTCATGGCTGTCCTTTGTGGACTGCATGGAGTCCAGGACAGTACAGAACTAAATACAAGATCCCTGAGTTGCCCCCAAAATCTTTTCTCATGTGAGGCAGGGGAGCTTACCCCAGATTGGTGGTTTTGCTTCTCTTTCAGTTTATACCCCAATACATATGCTCCCCGTCACACAAATAAAGGATGGATAGCTTCTCAATGCGCATTTCTTTGTATTTCTGAAAGGAAAAATAATATTTTAAGAAATGCTTCTTCCTCTAAGGAAGCTTTAAAGCTGGAGCAGAGGTGAGATCAAGCTTGGAGTCTGTAGGAAGAACCTCTAGGCCACAGAGTCACACTTTTCTTCCATTTTATTCACTCCAGTTAGTAACTTCCCCAATGACTGAGTCTTGCAGAAATACAATCACTCTCAATTTTTGAAGGGCTATCTACTTTGTAGATTTGTTTTGTCTTCTCTTTTCAACTGTTAGGTCTTGGGCTCTGTTTCCTTTTATTAGCATTTCACCCTGAGGATGGAAAAGAAACATTTGGAAATCAGATTCAAATCAGTCTGTTTCTTTGTTAAGTCTCGATTTATCGAAGAAGTTTAAAATCATTGGTAAAACTGTCAGTGCATTATATACCATGGCTTTTTATTAGCCATAGTGTCTCTTTCCCATTCATTGCAAATAATTGAGAGTTGGCTGTATTCTTGCAAAAACAAAGGGGGTAGGGGGGAAACCTGTAGCAAAGTATTTGGCTTCCCTCAAAAGAAAGCTGTTTTGGTTTCGTTCACTATTGACATTTTAACCAGAAGAAAATGTCAACTCAAAATTGAGTTATGAGAATATAATAGCATCTCTTGGTTAAATATACACTCTTGTCCCTATCTTAAATCTTTGGCAAGAAAAATGCTTTGTTTTTGTTAATTTTTTTTTTTGTTTTGCATCACAGTAATAAGGGTGAATGACCTTGACACTCCAGTGGATTTTTTCTGATCATTTCAAATTAAGTAGTGTCCAAAGTGTAACTTTAGTGTTATGCTTTGTATTTTAAACCTTCTGGTCTTATATTATTAAGAAAGATGCTCTGTCTGCCTCCCCAAAAAAATGTCATTTCGTCATATATGAAGAAGTGAGTTACTTCATACTTTTCAGGAGCTATAAAAACTATTTCAAAGAGACACTTGAATAAGTTTTTTCCATTCTTGAAATTAATGCTTCCACTTATTTAAAAAAAAAGAGAAATATAATTGGGATCTTAATTTAAAAAAAAATACACATAAAAGTATACTTGCTATGAAATACCCAGTTTCTTTAAAAAAAAAAAAATGGGACACAGCTTTTTAAAAACCATTGTTTTAGGCCATATTTGACTTCATGGAACTTATGAAACATCATTCAAATTTAAACTTTATTTAAGAGCATTTTGTACCGCTGTCTCTGTCATGAAAAGTTCTGTAATTCTATGGTGTTTCTGGTTTTATTTTTAATTTTTTCATCTGTACCACAGTCAAATTAGCTACCATTTCCCCCATTCCTTGGGCTTTCTGTAGATCAGTGGATGTTAGGTTAAACTTCTGTTTTCTTTGATGAAGCTTTCAATAAAAAATGAAAATAAAATCAATCAGGTAGTCTGTTGTGTTTTTCTTCACTGTTCCAGAAATGGGTTGAGGGAGGGACCAGTGGGAAGGAGTAGTTTCTGTATTTAATTGGGTATACTGCTGGCTTCCCGTAGAATGCCAGAAGCAGCAGCAGCAGCAGCAGCAGTAGCAGCAGCATACTATCCTTGGTAACAAAAACTAGGAGAGGAGAGAGCATTCCATCCATGCAAGAGGCTGAGAAAAACTCGAGTTAGGGGCTTTGGTGGGAAGAGACCCTTTAGGTCTTCCTAACCTCACACATGTTTCCTTGTCTTTATGCTTCAGAGATAGTCCAGTTCCTGTCTCCAAACATGCCTAAAATCTACCAACAACTTGAGACATCTTTTGTAAAGGCCAGGAGACAGAGTTATACATGAAAATTTTCTTTTGACACGTTGACTCTATAAGGATTAAAATCCAAGTCAACCAAAATCAAAAATATCCATTCATCAAACTATGGAGGACTGTGGTAAGCAAACAGCAGAAATTAGATTTCTCTGGTCCAGGATCATCTAAGGTAACTGGGAGCTCTTATTCAAGGGCCACAAATATTCTGTGCCAAAGTATGTATTTGTTGTTGTTTGTCAATATTTAATTCTGTAGAAAACAAAGGAGATAAATGAAATTCATACAATGTATTAAACACAACAAAGAAAGTAAACTTTAAGACATAAAATAAGTAGAGCAGATGAGTGTGAACAAAAAGAGAAACCCGAAGATGAAGAAAACATTATATAATGCACTAAATATACATGAAGCACCAAGTATTCATGATATGCTAAATACACATAAGAAATATGAGGCACATTTTTGAGGTCTTCACTTGGTCACCCTTTGGTGCCCATAGCAACTTATCGGGCTAATCAGTGAATTTCAATTACTTGCCCTTGCTTCTCTCAAAAGGAACATGTTTCACCGGCTCCTTCCTTCTGTGGCCTGTCTTGCTTGCTTTTCAACTCTGATCTCTATAAAACACAATTAGTGGAGAAGGATGATGTAGCACAAGGAGAGGCAAAATACATGAACATTGCAGAGCTTTTGGCTGTGTGGTCCTTCTATTCTTCTTGAACGCTACCCTGAATGAGTTAACCTACCCAATGGCTTTCACCTTGCTTCTGGCCATGGATTTTAAATAGATTAAGAAGTCCTTTTAGCATCTTTATTTGACCTGTGAACCCTTCTGTTCCATGACCTCTAGTATAACTTGCATGATAATATATATAAAGGCTACAATTGTACCAAGGTCATTTCCCACATGACATCTTCATGCTTTATACCACAAGCACCCAAGAAAAAGCTAGCCAACCAGTTTCAGGCTCTGAGAACATATTGTATATATATCTTTCCTCCGTGAACACCAATTTACGTTGTACTTCCTGGCAGAAGAAGTTGGAAGAGAAACTTAGAAAAATGGAATTATTGGCAAGTATAAGAAAATAAGAATTGGAATTAAGACCTTGAAATTAATTTTACTTATGTCCCATCAGAGTTCTTTTTAGAGCAATGGTTCTTTTTTTGCTGTTTGTTTCTCAGGAATTACAGACTTTTAAGAGGCTAATGATGCCAGCACCACTACCCATATGACTAACATGTTCACTAAGTTTCAGGATGCTTGGGAACTGCCTGAAACATATCCGTAGACTTCTGCTGAAGAATCCTTAGTTTCAAGACATAAAGATAAGAGAAAACCAGAGAGTGAAGAAACAAGCTACATTTACAATGGTGCCCCTTGTTTATAAAATAACCATGATCTGTTAACCTCATATCTATGTATTTTTTACTGTTTTATAATTTATTCTAAGAAGTGAGTACTTCTCCAACTCTCAACAGTTCCCACAAAATTCACAATTGATAATACTTTTATTTTTAAGGGATACTGAGAAAGATTATTCTTTTCATTGCTTTCCAAAGTTAGTCAAGTGAAAAGTAATATAGCTCAAACTCAACCTTAGAAGATTTGGTTATTTTTTGAATTTCCGTATATGAGTGTCATTTACAATAATGATGAAAAAGTCTCCCATATATCAAAGGCTGTCTTTTCATTTAAATACTGAGAAACAGAGGGAGTAGCCTACTGTTAGGATCTTTCTCCCACCCTTCTGAGATTGCAGGTGACTATCCCAATAAAGCAGTCAACAGGTGGCACTGTGGACTTAGTCTCCAGTGGATTCCAAACCCACATCCCAGAAATCCGCATTCCTAAACAGAAACAGAAATATGAGGTATGGCTCTAAGAGCAAGGTCGCCATCACTGAGCCTTCACTATGTGCCAGGAACTGTACCAGCTGGCTACATACTTGAGGCCATACAAGCCTCAAAAGACTGCTCTGAGGTAGGTGCTACTGCTACCTCCATTTTTTAGATGAGGCTTGGAAAGTTAGAGACCTTCCATGGACCTACTACATCCAGGAAGGCCTAGAGTGTGCTTTTAAAAACAGATCCAGGGTCACTTGGGTGGCTCAATCAGTTGAAGTGGAACTGTTGATTTTGGGTCAGGTTATATCTCAGGGTTGTGAGATTAAGCCCCATTGGGTTTCCCCCTTAGCACAGATTTTGCTTGAGATTCTCTCTCTACGTCTCCCTCTGCCCCTCCCCCCCACCACTCATGCACTCTTTATAAACAAACAAACAAATAAATAATAAAAACAAATCCAAAATGTCAACCCCTGAGTTCTAAGTTTTTCTCTTATGCAATGACTTTGGGAAATGCCAACGCGGAAGGTAATTTTGCTTTCAATGTTTTTTTCAAATGTTTATTTCACTTGGCCTGAGATTTTTGTCGGTTCTGTAGAGGAGGGCATTTGATGTTCTAATCACTTTGGTCACAGAAACCCAACACAATTCACATTTTCCATCCCAGAAATAACTTGCTGTTTCAATCATCTCTGTGATTTGTTCTGGAAAAAAAGGATGTATCTACCAAATAGATAAGCATAACTTTTCATTGACTCATTCATTTAACAGTGCCTGGTGCATGAACATTCCATAAATATTTTAATGATAAATAGAGTAGACACGGTACTTGTCTACGGAGATGTCATATTCTAGAAGGCTCTGGTT
The DNA here is from genome assembly GCF_053574225.1 of Canis aureus. Taxonomy (NCBI): domain Eukaryota; kingdom Metazoa; phylum Chordata; class Mammalia; order Carnivora; family Canidae; genus Canis; species Canis aureus. Next base: position 38,253,001 of record NC_135632.1, read on the forward strand.
TATGACAACATTGTAGCATGAAATAAGATCAGGGAATTTTGTGAGCAATATGTTTTACCTCCCATGGCTTGATGCAAAGTAGATGGAAAACTTCCTGATGTGAATTCAATCATGTCTTCTCCCATCCACATGTGTGGTAGGTCTTCCAACCCCCTTGCTGTTGCCTCTTCCCTAATTTGGCACCTCAGCAGAGTGACTGGACATTTCACTGCTACCCTCTCCCCAAATCATCTGGGCCATTCAACTCTTTTGACATTAAAGAGAGTGGAATATGCCATTCTGAGCTGCTCTGAGCTGTTGCATATTGCAACTCTAGTAGTGTAGCAAGATTTCTTTTCCTTTGGTATACCCACATTTCTTGGTCATGCTGCTTCAAAGAATGAAGATGTGGACCAGAGGAAGAGTGGTGGGAAGCAAAGCAAAGTTTATTGAGCAATAGTACAAAACTCTCAAAGAGGGAGGGGACCCTAGAGGGTTACCACCAGAGTTTCGAAGTTTAGGGGTTTTTATGAGATTGTTGGTGGGCTGTTTTAACCTGATTAACTCTCCACGCACCTGTCACCCAATCAGGTTTTTGTCATCTACCTATCATGTGGGAAAGGGTGGAGAGATCCTTCCAGGGTGATGTAGAATCCTTTTAAGGGTGGCTTCCTCTTAGGGCAGGGGCCCTTGTCCTTGCCTGCCTTTCTTATAACTAGGCTTCATTAGTAGCATCTATTATTTACTACCACTGACCTTTTCACAACCATGCAGGATAGGTGCTGCCACATTTTAAACATGAGGAAACTGAGGCCTTGAAAAGTTGTAAGACTTGGCCATGTTTTCAAGATGCAGATGCGTGATCCAAGCTCAGAATCTGCTAGATACAAAGCCAAAGACTTTTACGTCGTGCTGGATCCACTGATGTGACTTGAGAGGACACATTATTGATCCATAATAACTTTTCTATTATCTGACCTTTGACCAATATAATTTTATTATCACGGGTAGATCACAAAATATCAGATAAAGTGCTGAACAAGCAGTGAAAAGATCTTGGATCCTCACTTTAGGCAAACTCTTTGCTAAACATGTTTTCCCCTCTCTCTAAAATTCATCTTTATCCATCAAAACGCACACCTTTGTTCTGGACTTTCTGTTTGTTTATTTTTTAACAACAACAACAATAGGATGATTTATTTAAAGCATAGCACACTCCCCATCACTTCCCAATAGGATAGGAGGAGAAAAGAATGACCCTACAAGTGTCATTTGGTCCAAGGCAGAGCTCCATGCCTCCTGAGATAGCAGACTCATTGCCCTCAGAGCCCCATGCCCAGAGTCAAGCTGAACGCACCAAGAGGCCAACCACAGCCTTCAAGCTTCCCATCTGTAGCTGTAGCCAGGCTCTGGGTCACCAGAATGCTTTCCTCATGGGGCGATTGACATGTCTGTAGGTGTCACATAATAAAACAGGAGATCACTCTGTGGAATTTATTGTTCTGTAGAAGATTTACCCCCAACCTTCACACCAAATCCTGATCAGCAAGGACCGCTCTTCCTCTGTTCACCAGCAATGCCACCATTTGAAGTGATTGCCAACCCTACCTCCATACTCGTTTCTCTCTTGGTCTTTACTAATTGCTCCCATCCTCACCTAAGATGAGAAGGAATCCAGGGACTTGCTCAGGTTCACAGGCTGAGAGGAAGAGCCCAGAGAGTTTAGGAAAAAAATGCCCTTCCTTCTGTTCCCTTCAAAATATTTTTGTAGAGATCTTTGCCAAAAAGTTTTCTGGTCCATTTCCAGTAAGTTAGTTTTAGATTTGGGGGGATGAACAAACACCGAGGAAGGCAGCCTTTCCCATAAGATACTAGGTTCAAAGATACAGGGTGTGAGGAAGGGGAGTATCAAAGTCCACGTTGCTTTCTTCATCAGCTCTTCTAGAAAGCTTCAGAAGATGGACACTAGGAAGATCCCACCTTCCCTAAGCCATTGATGGGACAGTTCCTAAAGTTCTACTGTCATGGACTGATCACTTTTGACAAAGTCACAATGAAAGAGACAAGAAAATAGAAAGGGCATCTCTAAAGGAATATTTTTTTAAAGCATTTGTTTCTTTAGTTTGAGAGAAGGAGAGAGAGCACAAGCAGGAGGGACAAAGGGAGAAGGAGAGAGAATCACAGGCAGACTCCATGCTGAGTGTAGAGCCCAATACAGGGCTCGATTTTATGACCTTGAGATCACAACCTGAGCTAAAACCAGGACTTGGATGCTTAACCAACTATGCCACCCAGGTACCCCTTTAAGGGAACATCTTGCCTAAGCATAAAGGGTTCTGAGTAGGGTCCAAAGATACTGATGTTTGGTACCAGAACTATTTTTATGATGAGCTTGGGGCACCTGGGTGGCACATTCAGCTGAGTGTCTGACTCTTGGTTTTGGCTTAGGTCCTGATTTCAAGGTCATGAAATGGAGTCTCCATCAGGCTCCCCAACAAGCCCCACATCAGGCTCTGAGTTTGACATGGAATCTTCTTGAGATTCTCTCTCTCCTTCTGCCTCTGTTCTTCTCCCCACTAGCATTCTCTCTCTCAAAATAAATTTTTAAAATCTTTTCAAAAATAAAAATAAAATGAAGAACTTGTAAATGGAAGAAAAGACTAGAGACAAAAATTAAGACATGGAACAGAACTCATAGATTGGGTAAAGGATCATTGTGGCATTGATATTTGTTTATGTTACACCCTTCTCCAAGTTTCTCACGAAACCTGAACTAGCTGTGCCATACTGTCAGCTCTAAGTGCAGGATTGGGCGGTCATTTACTAATACTCCTTCTAAAGATACTCCTATTTGCCTCAATCAGAATGATGTTAATGGGAATATACTTAAGAGGGACAGGAGAGCTGAGGGACATTCTGGTCCACCTCCTCACTGACATGAGTCCAGATGATGGCATGATTGGAGCAACTGAGACAACAGTGTAGCACCTGAGGGTAGATAGTGTGGGCTGTAGAGATGGGGAACAACAATCCAGTGACTGCAGGCCAGCTGGTGGAAGCTGACTTGGGAAGGGTGGGTGGACACTGGTTAGTTTTAGGTCTTTTGTGTTCCAGGGAAGGGCCAGGAACCTCAGACATGATAATACCCGCTTGCCAGACCCTCTGCAAGAGGAATGTCCTTTTCCATGAACTCTTCCAGACCTCTGGGGAAAGTCCAGGCTTCTAGACACTTTTGTGAGTGTCATTTAAATAGACTAATAAGGGGCACCTGGGTGGCTCAGTGGTTGAGCATCTGCCTTTGGCTCAGGGCAAGATCCTGGGGTCTTGGGATTGAATCCCACATTGGAGTTGCTGCAGGGAGCCTGCTTCTCCCTCTGCCTATGTCTCTGACTCTCTCTTTGTATCTCTCATGAATGAATACATAAAACCTTTTAAAAAAATAGACTAATAAGAATGCAAAGTCCAAGGATGAACTGCCATGCTACTGGAGCTCAAGAACCTTACTACCTTTGGGCAGCAGACAGAAGAAGCATAGAGTCAGAAAACTCAGCACTACTTATGATTCCAGAGCTTTTGCCCATGTGTTGTGTGATATCCATCTCTGTGTAGGTTTGATGATTAGGGAAGGCTCTGATAAACCTTTTCCTGAAGAAGAAAAGTGATTAATTGGGCTCTCCTAGAGCCATGGTTCCACAAGGTAGCAGAGGTAGAAGTAAGCTAAGATGCATTGATGGTGGCAAGCCATGATGGCTCTGACCCGTTGGTATGCTTTAGTCACAGGAAAGTTGAGGGCCGTACATGCCAGAGGTCTCTGAAATACCTTACTGTATGGTGGAGGCCTTCTCCAGGCTCACTATGATGGCCCAGTTGTACACTTTTCCAGGGTGCCCATAACACATCAGCTGAATGCTAGATACAACTCCAGCATGTACCACAAGGGACATCCTAGGACCTACAGCTTCCTCTGCTGTTTGCCAGGGGCTTGTTCTAATAGCTTCCCAACCAGGCAAGGAGGGGCTTCAGCCAGGAGGGCAATAGAAGGCTTCCTTGCCTTTACCATTTGGACCTTCTGATCCATAAAAGGCACCAGTCTCCAAAAAAGGAATCTAAAGATGCTGAGGAGGACCATCTTGAAACGCTTGATGTTCAGCCACATGCTCCAGCGCCAGCCCAGAGAATATCACTCTGATCCTTTCCTTCATACAGGCAACCACATGCTGGCTCCACCATCACAAAGGATAGGGCAAGGAAGGAAGGTGAATGAGCATGTCCCTTCCTCAGGCAGGGTCTCTTGGGCCAATGAAAGTTTCCTAATATGACCTCTTTGCATCAAAACAAATGCAAACAGCAGGCAAGACAAGGCTGCATATCTCTCCTGCTCTACAAGGCTGGGAACTCAGAGGCTGAGGTAATTTAAATGGAGAAGCCCATTCCAGGACCTGTTCCCTTGCTATACCCACTAGGATTAAAAAAAAAAAAAAAAAAAAAAAGCTTTTTGTTTGTTTGTGTGTTTGTTTGTTCTTTATTTTTTCTCTTATGGGGAGATGGGTCTGATGGAATTTTTGGCAGAGGCTTTTGTTCCTGTCACCCCAGCCAGCACCACGATGGACAAAGATTTGTCAAGATTCTCCTCCATCTTCTCTCTTAGGGTTCTAGGAGGAGAAGCATTCAAGAAGATGCAAATCCCATTATACCTGCATCTCCAGGGGGACCACACTCTCACACTAGCTCACATGGTCTTTAGCAACACATTTTGAATGTTTAACTGAATACTAAAGGGTGGATGTGATATACTGGGTTGAAAGGTGCTCCACTCCATTCTCAAAAAGATACATTCAAGCCCTCTCCCCCAGAACTTGTGAATGTGACCCTATTGGGAAATAATATCTTTGATGTAATTGAGTTAAGATGATATTGTACTGGATTAAGGTAAACTCTAAATCCAATATGGTTGGTGTCTTTATAAGAAGAGGGGCATTTAGGCACAGAGATAACACACAGAAGGAAGACAATCATGTGAGGACAGAAGCAGCAATTGAAAAGATGAAGCTACAAGCCAAGGGATGTGGAGGATTGCCAGAAGTCACCAGAAGCTGAGAAAGAGACATGGAACAGATTCTTCTGCAGAACCTCAGAGGAGCGTGGCTCCTCAGACTTCATTTCAGACTTCTAGCCTCCAGACCCATGACAAAATAAATTTCTATTGTTTCAAATCACTGAGTTTGTGGTGCTTCATTACAGCAGCCCTAGCAAATGAAACATCCAGAGAATTAGTTCCAAGCAAACAGATGAGCCAGTCCTGGTTTCCCTAGTAGGTACCCATTCTCCCAGATTTTTCTTTAGTTGGGTATCCTGTGACCCAGTTTGCTGGTGGATTTAAGGAGAATCATGAACCCTGAGCCTGTCCAACATTTTCAGTGCCGAGAGTATGGGAGCTTTCCAGCTCTTTACATATCTGAGCTGAAACTGGAATCCTCAATTATGTTCATTTTTAATTTCAAAACCTTAAACAGTTTCTTAAATCAGACATTGTACTCCAAGGCTAATTAGGAACAGACAAAAAGAGAAGACTTTTGGCTTTCCTAAGTGGCAATTTCTCTATTTCTCCACTGTCTTCCCATCTTTCCAAGCTTAAAACAAAACAACAAAAGGAAAAATGGCACAGGATAAAGAGCTCTAACTGTCCTGCTCTCCATTGTCTTGTGTGGGTGTTGATGAAGTCAGCCCTCTCCTCTGGGCAGGACAAGTGGGGGAAGACCACTGCCAATATTTCTGTTGGGAACAGCCCATCTTGAGATGATTTTTTTAAAGATTTTATTTATTTATTCATGAGAGACACAGAGAGAGGGGCAGAGACATAGGCAGAGGGAGAAGCAGACTCCCTGTGGGGAGCCCAATGCGGGACTCGGGACCCTGGAATCACACCCTGAGCCAAAGGCAGATGCTCAACCACTGAACCACTCAGGTGTCCCACTGAGATGACTTTCTTGCTACATCTAACTACTGCATTGGGAGTCATCATGGCAGGGAAAGTAAAGCAAAAACCAGAAGTCTATTGACTACTGCGGGTACCTTCCAACTGTAATTGGGGACACACTCTGTCCAACTCTGTATACCCATCCATGCTATAACCAAAGACTCGTACCTAAAATCTCAGAAATATTTCCCCTCCAAAACTTAACAATTTTTTCGGCATTCCCATTTCTGATCTCCAGTTAGATGATCACAGAAGTAAATTTGCCTCATATAGTCTGATGAATTAAAATGAATGGCAGTTTAATCATCTTCACACACGCCCATCCATAGTCAGAAACAAGATGTTTACTCCACATCTAAATAGGAAATGGACCTAAAAACATGAAGTAATAAAAACAAGCTGTCTCTAGTGAGTGAGAATCCCCACTACATCCCTCTCTACCACAGCAGTGGAGGCAGAGCCAGCAGTTAAAAGTGCTGACTTTCAGGTCACAGGGCCTGTCTTTGAACCTCAGATCTCCATAATTAAGTTTTGAAAACCTCGTTTTTCTCATTTTTCAGGTGAGTAAAATAATAGTACCCATCTCATATGGGTTTCAGGAAGGTTAAATTTCAGGAAGGTTAAATTAATTGGTACACGTAAAGCATTGAAAAATATGACTGGTACATGGTAAGTACTCAGCAAATGTTAGGTACTGTTATTTTATTGAAGCTTGGCCATATGTATACCTCGCTCAGTTACAAATCTGTCTGCAGTAGTCCTGAGTTCTGTTCCCTGTGGTCCTAAGACTCAGCCCTCTGTTAGTCACCAGTCTATGAGTGCTGCTTGCCTCCTACCACACACAGCTGAAACCTGGTGTCGTCTCTGTTGATACTTCCCACTGTCTCATTTAGGGAGTTGGATCCTGTCTCAGCAGGTATCAACACTTCTGCTGTTTGAATGAGTTTCCTGTATTTCCTTATTCAATTATATCATAAAACTCCTATTTATATTTCCCCCAGTGTGTTGCCTTTCTGTCTTTGTATCTTTGGCATTCTCATTTCGGATTTTTGTTTCATTTAAATTTTTTTTCTAATTATTCTGATTGTTCATAATTATAATAGAGAATTCGGAAAAATGCACACTGATTTTTGGAAGAGAATAAGTACCTACCACACATTTCACAGCAGAGAAATGTATTTTCTCTGACTCTTTGATTTTCTATATGTAATTTTAAAAATACAAATTTAGGATTGTACCAGGCAATTCTGTATAATTTCTTTCATTTATATTACGAGGACTTTTACTATATTATTTTCAATTGCACCATTTTAAACATTGAATTAGATTTCCTTAAATTTACATACTGCAATCCACCAATGGTTTTCATTAATAAAGTCAGAAAAATATGATAAATTGAACAATGTATTGTTGTATTGTATTGAACAATGATGGGTAATTTACTTTTGAGAAGCTGCATTTTAAACTACTTAAGTAAAAAAAAAAAAAAAAAAAGTCAGCTTACCTTAGCAATACCCAGAACATTGCCTCCTGTTACTTTAAGCTGCTTACATTTATTGGCCATTGCACTCAGACTCTGGTTAAAGATTTCAGGTTCAAAAAGAAAAAAAAAAAAAAAAAAAGACTTGAGATGGTGTATGGTGAGCTATACTCAAGGTTTTTTTTTTTTTTTTCTTTACTCCATTTTGATGATGTTTTATTTTCTTTAAATGTGAGACAAACAGGTAAAATTGAATGTCAAAGAGTTTGTATTTTGATCTTGGGCTGTAATTTTAAACTAATGAGAGATGGTTATTATTTAGTAAATAAAAAAAGATACAGAGCAATGTGTGGTATGCTACAAGCTGAGTTGCAAAAAGGAAAATCTGTATATGTGCGTATGTGTGTTTTGATATGTGGTTTTTATTTTCCTTTTGCATTTGTTACATACCCACAGCCACACTCACCCTCACAGGAATAGAATGCCTCTGAAAATAGTCACAAGAAACTCATCATTGGTTTGTTCTACAGGAGAAAACTAGTTTTCTAAGGAGATTTTTCAATCTGTGCCCTAATATCTTCTGCATTTTTATTTTGTGAGCAGGTTACCTCTTAGAAAAAAAAAACTAAGTAAAATAAACACTGATGAAAATTTTTAAAGAGTAAGAAAGAGAGGAATATTTATTTTGAGCGGAATGTTTTTGAAATAAATATACATCTAGATTTTGAATTCTCCAGTCCTCTGCAATGAAATGGTGCAACTGACAAGAGCAAAGCATTATTTAGGGTTTTTGTTTTATGAGTGTCAGTGATCTCTTTAGCATTTGGTAATGTCCTCTCAGAAAATGTTTTCAGAGGCAAATAAAATATAGAAGAAAATAAACTAAGAATATTTGAAAAAAATTAAATATTTTAATTTAAAAAATGTTACAGTAATGTAAGAACACTTTTATTAAATACCATAAATATGATTTAGTGACATGTCTAATGATTCCTTGGAATTTTTTTAATGGTATTTAAAAAAATATATTTATTTATGATAGTCACAGAGAGAGAGAGAGAGAGAGGCAGAGACACAGGCAGAGGGAGAAGCAGGCTCCATGCACCGGGAGCCCGACGTAGGATTCGATCCCGGGTCTCCAGGATCGCGCCCTGGGCCAAAGGCAGGCGCTAAACCGCTGCGCCACCCAGGGATCACTTCCTTGGAATTTTGAATTGTCTGCAACAATTGTAATGTAGGGCTATGAAATTATAAATTCCATTGGTGGCATAATACTCCTAACAGTATTGTGGTTTGTTACTTAGAATCATAATTGAAGGGAATGTTATATTTCTATTGGATATTAGTAAAAGTAAATAAATATATTTTTCCATCACATTCAGACTCCCAAAATAGTACCCCTAGACTTTCTTGGTGGGGGGTGGTATGATGAGAATCCCTGTCAGTGGAAAAAAAGTAATAACTTTGGATTAACCTCCTGAACTAAAACATAGTGTAAAGACTATGATGGACCACTAAGCCAGCCTGATAGAGTCCGACGATTTGCTATAGAAGTGATGTCTGAGGTAGCTCTTAGAGGACAAGCAAGAATTTGCCAGGTGAGGAAGAACCTGGGTGGCTCATTCTGTTAAGTGACGGACTTTGGCTCAGGTCATGATCTCAGGGTCCTGGACTCAAGCTCCTCATGGGGCTCCACACTCAGTGGGGAATCTGCTTCTCCCTCTCCGTCTGCTCTCCCCTTTCCCTCCCTCATGCTCACATTTTCACTCTCAAATAAATAAATAAAATCTTATTTTTTAAAAAGGAATTTGCCAAGTAAGTAAGGAAAGAAAAGAACATTTTGGGAGATGGAATGGCGTGAGCCATAGCAGAAGAATGTGGAAACCTGTGGAACAGCAGTACATGTATCCCTTGAGCATAGCGTCGAGAGGGGGGAGATGAGATTGGAGAGGAGGACAGGGCTATGCACTGGAGAACCTCATGAGCATTGCTGAAGGACTTAGATTTTATTGGGTAAGCAATGCGAGCTGCCAAAGTACTGAGGGGATGTCACAGGGTCTGGTTTATGTTTTCTATTGAGTACTTCGGCTACATTATAGAGGATGGGTTTGAGTTGGTGGGAGACCAGAGAAAAGGTTGTCTGTGTAGGCATGTTTGGTAATGAAATAAGGATGATTTTTTAGAATGAGGACAAAGAATGGAAGTGAGAAATACTTAACATGTGTGGTAGATTGGGTCGGTCATTGTTTCTTAACTTTGTGCTTTCTCTGTTTGCAAATTACACATCAATAGTATTTGCCATGCGTTATTGTGCTTTGCACTAGAAGCAAAGTATATTTTCCACCCTTCAACTTGAGTCTTGGCCATGTAATTTCCTTTGGCCAGTAGGATATTAGTGAACAGAGGTTATCAACAGAGGTTTAAAATGTGATTGTGCATTTCACCCTCTTGAGCTTCTTTTATCACGAAACATAACATCAGCAACTTTGAGGTCCAGGTGGATGAGAAACATGTAGAGCATGCCTGACTCTCACTCTCAGTCTGCAGCCAGGCCCAGCTGCCTTGCAATCAGAAGGAGAGCCTCCCCACTAAGTCCAGCCTAAATCAGCAGAACCACAGTCACCCTGCACACCCATAGGAATGAGATGTTCTAGGGTTTTTGTTTTGTTGTTGTACAATACAGTGATGAATAAAGATATAAAGTTAGAAGGTTTCAGTGGCTCAGTGACTAAAAGTTGAGTAAGACTCTCCAGGTTCTGATTGGGGTAACTGGAGGTATAATGGTTCAAAAACTGGGACTAGTGAATTAGTGGAAGAGAAACAGCTTTTGTGGCAATATAGCAGTGTGATCAGTATAGCACATTTCAGCTCAATGAAACTCTGTTGGGGCATGTAGGTAAGAAAATTAGCAGACAGTTGCATACATAGCCCAAAACTTGAGAAGATATCAAGGTTGAAGATAGAAAAGAATAATTCATTAGGTTATAGATGGTAGTTAATAGCATGGGATTGAACAAGGCTCAGGGAGAGAATGAATAATGAACCTACTACAATTGGGCCAAAGAAAGAAGAGTGGGCACTCGACACTTAAACCTGAAGATAGTAAAAGGAACCAATAAAAGAAGCTGAGAAGAAATTGTTTGTAGCTAGGTGTAGAAACACAAAAAAATTACAGAAAATAAGAGAGTAATGAGTTTCAAGATATAGAACAATACTAGTTAATACTGTTGTCATGAGTTTGTATAGAAGCCAGATTACAAGTGGGCTGACTAGCAACTTTGAGAGGGAAATCTTACTTTTGTCAGAAATTTTTCCTTAAATTAGGAATGCTATCTCAACCATAAGCAGGTCTTAATGCAATGGAGTAGCATATTTAATGGAAAATAGTTTCCTAATTAATGCAGTAGCATATAAAACAGAGATTTATTTCCTCCATTAAAGTCCATTTATAATTTTTTAAACAAAATTTTATGGATTACTTTCAAACACTACATATGAAATAAAATCTGTCTTCAGGCTCTTACATACATAATATCTAATTCTCAAAACAATCATGAAGGTAGAAGTAGCAGATGAATTCACATTCGAACTCAGACTTTAAATTTGGCACCAAATTCCGTCATTCCTTCAGCTATATTACATCATATTGGTAATGGCTACAAAGTGGAATATCAATTATGTGTGAATATGCTTCCATGTCTGAGTATCTCGTGAGCCCATTTGATCTATGAGAATCACTTTGGAGATTATTGAAGGCAGACAAGAGCCTCTTGGCAGTAACTATCTTTTATTGCATCTGTTAAGCAGAAATTTAGGTAATCTAGTATCAAAGTGTGGCAAAACGTGTTTCTAGCTCTGTTTTAAGCCTTATTATGCTTTGCCTAAAGGTTTAAAAATATTATGTTCCAGGAAAACAGGATTTAATTGAAAGCTCCCTAATAAAATGAATTCAGTCAGAAGCAATTTGTAAAAGTTGTTGAGAGACTGTGGTGTTTGCATTTATAAGTGCCGAAATTCTGACAGAGTTTTGAGTAGAGAGCAAAGAGTAGGAGAGTCAAGAATAGGAAAAAGAATATTTCCACTTTCTTTCATAATAATTTTGTGACTATGACAATGCATTTTTTGATAATGAGCCACCACACAATGACAACAAATGCTAGAATATAGATATATGATTGTGTTCATCCTTCTCTGTATTTTGCTTTAGAATATCTATATATTATTTTTTAAAAATCCATTACAATTTCCTGAGTTCTTTTTTTAAAATATTTATTTATTTATTCATGATAGATGCACAGAGAGAGAGAGAGAGAGGCGCAGAGACACAGGCAGAGGGAGAAGCAGGCTCCATGCAGGGAGGCCCCCGTGAGACTCGATCCTGGGTCTCCAGGATTGCGCCCTGGGCCAAAAGCAGGCGCTAAACCGATGAGCCACCCAGGGATCCCCAATTTCCTGAGTTCTACTTAAAAGAACAATTTCTTTCTATTTAGTCCTACATGTAAGTGTTCCTAAGAATATTTATGATAAAGAACCTGTATTTTGGTTTTAAAAAAAAAAAATTCTAGGAGTGCCTGGGAGGCTCAGTTGGTTAAACATTCAAAGATTTCAGCTCAGGACATGATCTGAGGGGTGGGAGTTTGAGCCCTGCTGCGGGTTTCATGCTGGGTGTAGAGCCTGCCTGAGATTCTCTCTCTCTAAAAGACAAAACAAACAATTCTAGTCTATTGCAAACCAATATTTTCATAAAACATAATAAAGACATAACTTGAAACAATAAAACAAAATGACATTCAAAATGAAATTCTAACCTTTTAATTATTACTAAATTCAACTGATATTAAATTACTGGCAGATTATAAAAGTTTTAACTGCTAGTTCTCAGATTTTGTATTTATATCATGGTAGTAATCAATAGCTCATTGACCGATACATGTCCCCAGGCCACACTTTGAGTAACCCTATACTGCAACCTCATTTTTTATATATTTGACATGTTATATGACCCATTCCATTGTTTATATATATAGAAATGGACTTCATTTGTCATTTCTGCCTTTTTTAAAAATATTTTATTTATTTATTCATGAGAGACACACACACACACAGAGAGAGAGAGAGAGAGGCAGAGACACAGGCAGAGGGAGAAGCAGGCTCCATGCAGGGAGCCCGATGCGGGACTCGATCCCAAGTCTCCAGGATCACACCCTGAGCCAAAGGCAGATGTCCAACCGCTGAGCCACCCAGGCGTCCTGTCACTTCTGCCTTATTTCCTTCTTAACTGGGTTTAGGTAGGGACAGGTTTTGTAAAGACAAGAGTCCAGGGAGCAGTCATCATCACAAGTAGACTCTCAAATTGGAGGTGGACAAGGTATAGAATTCAGTCAGTAGAAATAAAATGAGTAAAATGCAGGAATTTGGACAAAGTGTGGAAGTCAAGTGCTTTTTGAGAGACAACCAAAAAAAAAAAAAAAAAAGAAGATGAAGAAACTAGTAAAATAGTGGAATAATTTCTCTTCTTTGAACTCAGAACTGAGAAGAGCCAAGAACATGATTAGACTACGACCAGAGGGAGTTGTCTGTCCCATAAAAGGCTTCTACTAGACCATTATTCTCCAAATTGGGACACATGTAACACTGGTAGAAAGCAGCATGTCACCTGGTGATACACAGATAGGTATGTTTTTATTTTTATATTTTTGAATATTTGTAAGGTTAGAAAAAAGCAAAGTAAGCATCAAAATTCTCATGTTATGGTATCACTGAAGATAAATCTAAGTAGTCAAAAGCCGTGAAGGAAAATAATAAAACTATTGTTATGGAAATATAGCCTTGTGGAAATCAGTCAATTGGGGGAACTTTGGACTCAGTATAATTTATGCTCTGACTCAAAATTCTATGTGTTTTCAGAAATTTGGAGCATAATACACTTCATGGGAGAACTCTGGGAAAATGGGTAGAAATGCAGATGACAGAAAGTTGGTTTGATTACACCACTGTAAAAGAAATCGCCTTAAAATTAGTGACCTAAAACAGCCATTTTATTATGTTATTGATCACAGTCATGTGATTGTGATTCACAATCATAGATTTCACCCATGAGCAACCAGAAAGGCTTCTCTCTGCTTTTCCATTAACTGGGCCCCAGCTGGGAAAGCACCTGGACTGAGGGAATCTGAAGACCAGGAACCACCAGAAGATATTGATAATTGTGAAATATACCCATTATAATTCAGTCCATGTCCAGAGTGGGGGTTGGGCCAGTGGTGGCCCAAGACCCATGTCAGTGCTGCTGATCCCAGGATTATACCTTGGGTGCTAGGGCAGGAAGACGCAGTGCATTTTGCACTCTTGTTCATGAGAAGAATTTTAAATTAACCCTAATTATAATCAGCTTTATATATGCTTCTCTGCACATGAACTGCTTCAAATAATTGCTATCAGTCAGTTCAAATCAAATACATTTATGATCAAATAGAAACTATCTCCAGCTTTTCACTACAAACACAAAGGTTCACAATATCTGAGAGAGATTATAAGGAGATGTGAGATAAGTGAAATTAATGAGAAATGGCAAAATGACTATAGTGTTTACCGAATACTTGATTAGTTCATTTGAATTTATAGTTTTGAGTTTGCAACTCTAAGGTTCTGGAGCTATCTCTTTTCCTTACACTCTGGCTGGCACATTCTTAATCTCAAGTCAGAGACAAACTGAACATTCAGAGCAGCCAACCTCACACAAACACACACACACACACACACACACACACGTTGAAGTTAAATTTACTCTGTGCCAGTAGCATCCCCAAGTGTGTGTGAAGAAACCATTCTAGACATTCCTATCAGAGTCCCAGCCCTTTACTAATTTCCGAGCTCTGAGCAGAAAGAAAAAGGCACCAGTATGTAATTAGAGAAATCTATGATTTACACGTTAACAAGCAAGGAAATACAACCCACAAAGGGGCGAATGAAACTGTGGCCAGCTAATAAGTGTCTGTACTTATTAGGGCTAAAGAAACAACCTATGAAACAAATCTAAGCCTTTCCCAAACAGTGCGGGGCAATTATATTTGGCAGAAGTTCCACAGGGAAAATGCAGCTTTAGCAACCCAAAGCACTGAGAAATGTGAGGAAGAGAGCAACTGAAGATACAAGTAAAACATTTTTCAGGTAGATCACAGACAAGGGGAAGGATAATGGTGAGAGAAGGGAAACTGAAGGCTGTGGGGAAAAGGAGAAAAACGAAATACGCCTTTTTAACCTCAGCCTTCATTCTGGAAGATGATGGGAAAATTTAAATTTCAAAGTCATCCACAAGAACTTGGAGAATAACCTTGATGGAAAATTTCTAGCAAGACTACAGAGACCTTTAATGCCAAAAATCAAAAGAAGGAGATGAACAGTCCCTTGAAGAATTTATTCCTCTCCTGATGGTAACTTTGTTAAACCCTGACTCTTACTGAAATGATGAAACAAACACTTGAGAAGTTTCTGTGGAGTGGAAAGTCTACACTCACATATATGCACACACTCTGGCAGTCATGGATGCAAGTGCAGAAAAACTCTGGGTCTTTTTCTCATTGAGAGCTTTGGGTTGAGATCCCAGATACTCTACCTACTACAAAGGTGACCTTGAGCAAAATGTTTCACCGATTTGAACACTGGTTATTTATCTTTAAAATGGAAATGATAGCATGCATAAGTCAAGACTGTTGGGAGAATTAAATATGAGAACACCCAACTCATTCATATA
This sequence comes from Canis aureus, assembly GCF_053574225.1. Taxonomy (NCBI): domain Eukaryota; kingdom Metazoa; phylum Chordata; class Mammalia; order Carnivora; family Canidae; genus Canis; species Canis aureus. The sequence continues at coordinate 38,268,190 of NC_135632.1, forward strand.
TAAATAAATAAATAAATAAATAAATAAATAAATAAATTATAAATATCTGTATATATATGCATATACATAATTTCCATCTGAATTAAAACGTGCTGGCTTCAGGCCAAGGTTAGGGATGATGTCTGAGATATTTACAATGGTCTATCTGCTTTCCTCTCTAGCTCTCTTCCTCCCTTACTATCCTCTTGTTTACAACATGATTGAGCACATCACAATAATGAATACAAATCCTGGCCTTGGTCACCTCATAGTGAAATAGAAGAAACAGAATTATAAACCATTTCAGTGCAAGGTGATAGGTTCTGTAGCAAGGTGAGTCCAAGTTATTAGAGGAGAATCAAAGATGATTTTCTTAATTATGTGCATGAAAATGCAATGTTAAAACTGATGCTGGTAGAAGTCGTCAGAAAGAGCTTCTTGGAAGCAGTTACCATCAAGGTAAGTTTAAAACTTCCAAATAGACCTATTCCTATTCATTGTCTTATCCTCAGTTTCTAGCACGATGCCTTGTGTGTAGTTTGAGGTTAACAAATTTAAGAATGAATGGAGGAAGTGGAGGGCCGAGATAGGAGAATAGATTGAGCTGTATAGTCCAATGGTTATTAATCATGGATAAGCATTACAATGAGCACAGGAAATTCTAACAACACACTTTTGAGATGGGCTCTAGGACAATACATTTCTTATAAATCTCCACAAACAATTCTGTTATGCATACTTGTATAAGAGTTACTACTCAAAATGGGGAATTGCATGTGTTCAGGCTCAGCAACACAAGATGGCTTGTCGCAGGCAAATAATTAAGAAGAAAAAACAAAAAATAGAATGAAAGGTTTCAGGTAGAGCTACTACCAGAGCTAAGCAAAAGGAGCTCTTCACCACTTATACGGAAGAGTGGGACTTTTTCTTAAAGTTTTCATTTAAATTCCAATTAGTTAACATACAGCATATTAGTTTATGTGTACAATATAGTGATGCAACACTTTCAACAACACCCAGTTGAGTGCACTCCTTAGTCCCCATCATCTATTTAACTCATCTCCGCAAGCACCTCCCCTCTGGTAACCATCAGTTTGTTCTTTATATTTACGAGTCTGTTTCTTGGTTTGCTTTTCACTCTTTCTTTTCCTCATTGTTCATTTGTTTTGTTTCTTAAACTTCACATATGAGTGAAATTATATGGTATTTATTTATCTCTGACTGATTTATTTTGCTTAGCATAACACTTCCTAGTTCCATCGTTGTTGCAAATTTATATGTATATACATGCATATGTATATATCTTCTTTATCCATTCATCGGTTAATGGATATTTGTGTTGTTTCCATAATTTGGCTATTGTAGATAATGTTGCTATGAAATCAGGGTTCATGTATTCTTTTGAATTAGTATTTTTATATTCTTTGGGTAAATACCTAGTAGTGCAATTACACAACATAGAGTAGCTCTATTTATAACTTTTTGAGAAACTTCTTTACTGTGGAAGTTCCAGAGTTGGCTGCACCAGTTTGCATTCCCAACAGTGCAGCAAATGTTCCTTTTTGTCTACATTCTCACCAACTTCTGTTGTTTCCTGTGTTACTGATTTTTGCTATTCTGAAGGTGTGAAGTGATGTCTCATTGTAGTTTTAATTTGTGTTTCCCTGATGATGAGTGATGTTGAGTGTCTTTTCATGTGTCTATTGGCCATCTCTATGTTTTATTTGGAAAGATGTCTATTCATGTCTTCTGCTCGTTTTTGAATTGGATTATTTGTTTTTTGGGGTGTTGAGTTTTATAAGTTCTTTATGTATTTTGGATACTAAGGAAGGATGGGACTTTTTGAAAGATGACTATCTTAGTCTAGGTCCCTTGTCCCTCATCGCAAAACAGAATCTGTAGCAAAGTCTTACGGGCCATTTATTTGAAGCTGATTCTAGGAATCAAGAGCTAGGAACCAATAAAACTACAATAAAGAAGTGAAAAAAAGAGTGTGCTATTGAGTTGATAACCTCCATGGGCAACTCCACCTAACCAGACATGCTGAGGAGCATTTGAAACAACTTTTATACTTTCTCAGCACAGGAGCTCCAAGGAAAAACATTTCTCAGTTCTTATATCCCATTGGTTGAAGTTTGTTCTAGGGTGTTGTTAATTCCTCTGTATCCCTACACATGTGAACCAGAGAAATCTTGGGCAGAAAGCAAAATATATGTAATACATACTTGGCATGCGTTACTAGCAGAGCAAGGGAATTGACTTTCATCTGGAACTAAGCTAAAGACACAACTAAAGTCAGATGTGAGTTTGAGAGGATGGGAGTAGGAAGCATACCAGAGAAATCTGATATATTGAACTTTAAGATTCCTTTCAATAAACTATTTAAACTTATTCTACTTATTTGCAGCTACATTTAAGAGTATCACCCTCTAATCAAAGCATCTCACTTATTCCTCTGGTTGGTACACATTTCATTTAACCTATTAAAGAGTCTGATGTAATCATTGGCTGGGTCCTTTTCGAGTGTATAGATTTTAGCATAATTTTCTCCTTTCCATAACAGGTAAGCTTGCTTAAAACGTTCTTCATCAAGATTTTTTAAATTTCTTTTGCCATCATATGGACAACAAAAGAGAAAATAGATATTTTTGACATTGTAAATGTTTAAAAAAAATTGTGCAAAAGAAGACACTACAAATAGAGTAAAAAGGCAATCCACAGAATGGGAGAAAATATTTGCAAATTATTTACCTGGTGAGGGATAAATATCTAAAATATACAGAAAACTAAAACTCAACAAAAATAAAACAAACATGTGATTTGAAATGGTAAGGAGATGAACAGACATTTCTCCAAAGAAGATATACAGATGTCTAATAAGCAGGTAAAAATGTACTTAACATCACTAATTAGGGAAAAGCAAATCAAAACTATGATAAGATATAATGTCACAGTCAATAGGATGACTACCATAAAAAAATAAAGAAAATAACAAATGTTGGCAAAGATGTAGAGATATTGGAACTCTGGTGCACTGTTGGTGCGAATGTAAAATGGTGTAGCCACTATGAAGACAGTATGGTATTTCCTCAAAAAATTGAAATCATCATCTAATCCAGAGTTCCATTTCTAAGCATATGCTCAAAATAATTGAAAGCAGTGTCTCAAAGATGTATGTGCATGTTCATAGCAGTATTATTCACAAGAGCTGAAACATGGAAGTAAGCCCAGCGTCCATCAATAAATGAGTGGATAGGCAAAATGTGATGTATACACGCAATGGAATATTAGTCAGAAAAGGAAGGAAATCCTGCCACATGTTATAACATGGATAAAACTCGAGGGCTTTATGCTAAGTGAAATGAGCCAGTCACAAAAAGAAAAATGCTATATGATTTCACTTATAAAGGTACTTAGAGTAGTCAAAAATCATAGAGACAGAAAGTAGATCTGTGGTTTCCAGGGGCTGGGAGTGGAGAATGGAGGATTATTGCTTAATGGATATAGATTTCAGTTTTACATGAGGACAAGAGTATGGATGTGAATGGTGGTGATGGTTGCACAACTTTATAAATGTATTTAATATTACTGGACTATACACTTAAAAATGGTTAAGGGGGTAAATTTTATGTTATGCTTTATGTTTTACCACAATAACATTCTTCTTAAAAAGTTGAAACACGGTGAGAACAAGGATGGAGGAACAGCACATAATTGTTCCTTGTTCTCATAAAGTTGATCTAACAAACACAAAGAAGGAAGGGAAAATGGAATAAATGTGTTGATTGTTGAATGGCTAATATGTGGAAGTCAAAGGACATTGTTTAAATTTTGTAAACCAAATGGTAGATTTTTAAATTCTCCTTTGTTTCTATAAGACCTTTAATTTATAAACTTGTTTCCCCATCATGCCTCCAAGGGAGGACTCTCTCTATGTAGATAGCTCTCTCCCAGAAGCAGTGCTTTGCCCAGACTGATCTTTTTTAATCTTATGCCCCCTCAAATCCTTTCTATTTGATCCATTATATACTAGTTATGTGTTTCTGTATAACAAGTTACTCAAACTTAATGGCTTAAAACAACAAGCATTTATTATATCACAGTTCCCGTGGGTCAGGAATTCAAGAGCGGCTTAACTGGGTTAATTTCAGGCTTCACTGCACTGGGAGGATCCTCTTCCAAGCTCATTCCCGTAGCTGGTGGCAGAAGTCTTCTGTTCCTCTCCGGGTGTTAGCTGGAGGCCTCAGTTCCTCTCTGGGTATGCTTCTTCACTGGACTGCTTCAGTGTCCTTACAGCATGGCAGCTAGCTTCCTCAGAGTGACCCAAGAGAGAGACAAACAGCAAGAGGGGAGACAGAGACAGAGAGTAGGATGTTGTCTTGTTCGACTTCCATTAGTATCCTTCTTCTTTTGTACCTTCTTCTTTTCTGTACCTTCTTCTTTTCTTTGTATTATCTGCTTATCTGCTTGACTTTTCACCCTGACATGGGTTCCTGAGTTTCTTATATTGTAAATTGAAGATTCTAATTTTCTTTTATCTCCTGTGATGTTGTAGGCATGGAATATATATGTATATCTATGTACATTTTTTTCTTTTTCTGATGATCTGTATGGATTTTAGAGGTAAGATAGAAAAAAGTCATATTAGCATTATCCTAGGGCTAATTGGAAGTCTCCCAATAAATAATTTTTGAATGTGTGAATGAATGAATAAATAAATTGATACAAAACCAAAGGCTAACATTGAATGAAATTACACTGATCATCTTTTATGGAGACTGGATTTTCACGACCATATGATAAGAATCTGTTTTGTTTCTGGAGGAAATTGAGACCACTATTATAATCAAAGTGTTCTTGGGTGAGAATAGAATGAATAAAAGTGGAACCAGTTGTAATATTTGGAGGTTCAGAGGCATAAGATCTTGTGTGACCAGAGCTCTGCAATTGGCATTATGGCTGCCTGGCAGGGTGGGTTTATAAACAAGGTAAAATCAATACCTTGTTTAGTGGTGAGGCCATTTCCCCAGATTTCTCAGCATCATGTGATATTATTTCAAAATGCTCTCATATCGGTTGGGAATATGATTGTCTTTTCAGGCACATACACCATGAAATGAACAATGGAGATGGAGAGGCATGTCTGTGAACACGTATATCCACACTGGAGGCAGAGGTTCGTGCCCACCTGCCTATTCAGAGATAACCCAGCCCGTGCTTTCATTGACAGAAATACCAGCAGCCTGAGGAGTGCTCAAGCTTTAATAGCAGAACTGAGTCTTGTATCCCATAGCCCACAGTGAGCTCTCCACCAAGAGAACTTGCCCAAGATACTTTCTTTCTCTGAGACTCAATTATTTGTCCAGAGCCTTAAGACAAGTTTTAACTTTTCTCTCTGTCAGTGCCTTTTTCTTATTGACACTTTTGGTTTTGGAGGCAATAATTTTTATACTATTGACATCAAGAATTTCTAAGTGTGTTTGGCCAAATTCCTTTATTATCATCACACTCTCAAAGGCATGCGTTGCATTTCTGAGGTAGTTCAGGATGTCATATTCTGTTGAATCCCTTCTGATCAGGTTCAAAGATTTTGGAAAGTAGACAATTCTCTCTTAAAAGAGCTGGGAAGTATAAAGGAATATGTTTTGTTCAGCTATATTTCAGAGGGGTCTTCTATAAAGAGGAATGGCTGACTTTTGGTAAAGAAATTAGTATTCTATTTTTCTAAAGTATGTCTTTGCTCCAGAAAGAAAGAAAGAAAGAAAGAAAGAAAGAAAGAAAGAAAGATTGATTTATTAACACTGCATAAATCTACAATCATTACAAAAATGGGCAAATGTGTTGTGAATCGAGGTTGTAAACATTGATAGATCATTCTTTGTTGTCATTGTTTTATTTGCTTGATTCTACATCATTTCCTGTGGTTCCATTTAAGTAGGCATTGCTTTTATTTACAGAAAAGTTTAGATTATTTGGTTAAAGTACCAAACAAGTCATAAGACTAAGTTTTCAAAGATTACATTTCAACTAATGATACTGAGAATTATGGGAATTCATTTAATGGACTAAAAAAAGGAGAGAACATCTCAAAAATTATAGAAGTCTCATATTCTAGATAAATTAGGATAGAAAAGGAAAAGACTATTCAAAAGTAAGAGATTTTTCTGGCCATTAAGAAAAAAAAAAACAAAAGAAATGAAAAACTATTGGCTTTCCACCTCCTGGCGGTCTTTCAAATCATAGGACAGGGTTGCATGAACTGAATGCCAACTTTTAAAACACTTCTAAGAATTAGGGGACATGATATTGATTTCGTTCCACCAGAGGGCACCATAGACTACAATTCAGCGACTGTGCTTGAGAGCCTGGGTACATAGACACAGTAATCTAAAGCAGTTACTTGTCGGTTTTATATTTTTGTACCAAAGATAAGTTTTTAAGATCAACAAATGGGCATTATCGATTTTTCAATAAGGTAGGACTTATTATAAAGAGACTAATTTGACTCTATACCCTTCTGATATTTTACCCTCCACATAGGGGAAAAATATGAAAACAGAGGCATAATTTTACATTTATAAAAGTACTTCCGTAGAGTTGTTTAGAAATTGGTCGATGGAAAACTGTTTGCTACAGGAACCCCATGACAAAGTCCATCTACAATTTTGCCTGTTGGGATTCATCTGGGACAAATATTTGGAATTGTGGGTTCTGTGGGATTGTCATAGGTTCTAATTCACAAGGAAGCTACCAGGAAGCAAGGCCTTATCTCTCCAGATGTTTCTCTAGTTCTAGCAATTATGCACATCCATTCACTTCCGACCCGGTAGTGCACTGAGAAATCTCTGCCTTGTTCAGTGCAGATGAAGCCCCCTCTTACCATCTATTGAAATCTAGACTTTGCCCTGAGTCTCTGATAATCAAATGCTTGCAAGCCGCCCCCTTTAGTTTTCCTTCAAATGCTGGGCCTGGAAAGACAGATTTACTTGTACTCCTTTTGTACTCTGAGGGGCAAATTTTATGAGCTGAAAGCTCGCTTGCAGGCTCCTGTGAGTGTTCAATAAGCCAAAGTGCGTGTGAAGTATAACCCCCACGGCTGCTTTCTACTGGCTGATGAGGGCTGAAATAGCACATTTGAAAATGGAGCGCCATTTGAAATTCATGGGCTGGCAGGGATCACAGCTGATCATAATTTCTCATGTGAAAATGTGATTTCCCTCCCCCTGTTTCTTCTTGTTAGGCTACTGAGGAGTATTAAGTGTGTCTCCCAGCCTGTGACAAAGGACTTCTGCAGTGGTGATGCTGGGAGAAAAAATTAAAAGTAACAAAGGCATCAGGTTTCCAGACTCTGACTTCTTAGATTTAGCAAGGGATGGCTTTCAGGCATACAGAATGATGAATCCTGAACATGGAGAAAAAAGCCAATGCTTTTCCCTCTAAACATGGGGGGAAAAGCCAATGCTTCTCCACTGTTTAAACCATGCCCTGGTTTTAATAATTGTTTTCGCAGTCACGTGGGATAATGACATGAGCTTGTACCTGACAAGTTGTCTCATAGAGGTAATGTAGCTTTACAGCTGGGTGGGCCTCCGAAGCCTACACTACATGCCCACCTTCCCCAGAACTCTGCATAGTGATTGTGATTATTTCTATTCTTGTATAGCAATAAAGGAATTGTGAAGTCATTTACGTATGTGATTTGACATGTCACAGAGCATGGATTATTTTGTTAGCAAGTAGTAACTTTTCTTGTGGGTCCCACAATATCATGTCTTCCTTATCTTAATCTTGCCCAATCCTGGACTATTTTATATCCTCTACAAAGCCGAAGTCCTCCCTCTACAGAATTTAATGATGAAAATTCATGACTGCCACATGTTAGAGCAATTTAATGGGAAACATGGACTCCCAAACTGGGGGCTCTGGTTCGACATAAGTATTAAGGAGGTTGATAAGTTGCAACTGATCATTCAAAGTTCTTGGCATGGACATTCAGTCTGAGTAAAGTATTTTATTCTTTTCCACCAGAATTATAGCAACATAGTGTGATTGCATCAATACAAATCAATCTGACAACTAAGTGTCTGACTAATAAGTATAGGAAATGAAATAATTGCTGAATAAAAATATGGTGTTCTTTGACCCCTATGCATCCCTTCTGTCATTGCCTCCTCTCTCCTTCCCTTCAAAGCATTTAAGGCATCCAAAGAGGCATTTGTTATTTGTACTCCCCACTTCCCATTTCCTCCACAACCCCCAATTATTGCTTTCTGCCTGCAAGCTTTTACTGCAGCTGCTTGTGGCAAAGTAATCAATGACTTTCTGATTGCCAAGGTCAATAGAAGCCTCAATGTCCTTGTTGGATCTGCCAGCTGTAAAGTCTAGCATCTTAGACTTCCTTCCCACCCCCCAACCCCCACCCTGCGGTTCTTTCATCTTGGTTAATTCCATCTCTCTGAGCATTTTCTCTTCTCTTCTTTGACCTACACTTACACACTCTCTTGAGTTTCATTCTTGTGGTTTATTTCTCAATCCATATATTCCCCCAAATCTTCTCCTCTGACTTCAACTTTATTTATACAATGATAATTTGGTAATCTTTTCTTTGGTTCAGACTTCTGATTCAGCTTTATCATACTGTCTCCTGAATTTTCCAGTCAGATGTCTGGAGTAGAGACAACGCTATGTGTCCACCAAAACTGTTGCTTTTGTTTTGTATTTTAGTAGGCCCGTATCTGCGAGCCTTCCCTGTGGTTATGTGGGGCCACATTGCAGACTTTTGGCTAGTGGAGTATGGGTAGAATTGACACAGGTTACTTCCATTTCTGGCCCCAATGATGCCCTATAAGATCTCCTAGGTTCTTTCTCTTCTCTGACATTGGAAGATGGTAGTGGCACAAGGTCCACCAGTCTGGAACATTCATACAATATGTTGAGGAAAAGAAGAATAAAGTTATGTTAGACCACTCACTGAGAACTGCATTGTTGGTTACAGCAGTCAGATTACAGGATTGTCACAGTGTTATACAGGACTCAAGACCTCTAAAATGAAACTCCTCTTGTTCCACACATGCTTCCCTATCTCAGTGAATGGGACCCAACTCCTCCAAACCAGAAACTGTAAAAACTCTCAAAATTTATCCTTCAACCTTATTTCCACATCCAGCCTCTCAAAAGCCATGTGAATTTGACCTCTTTAACATTTGCATGGAGACTCTCAAATTCAGATTCCTGTGGCTTCTGGCATGCACAATTCCAAAGGCCTTCTGATTGTTCTCTGCTTATAATCCACTCTGCTTTCCTTCCCAGTCCCTTGGGAAGTCCTTTGCCAGGTGAGCTTGTTCTTCATAATTACAGTTGATCCTTGAACAACACAGGTTTGAACTGGGCAGGTCTGCTTATCCACGGATTCTTTACAGCATTGTTTTGTAAATGTATTTTCTCTTCTTTATGATTTTAATAACTTTTTATTTCCTCTCTCTCTTATTGCATTATAAGAATACATTATGTGATATATGCAACATACTAAAAATGTGTTAATCAGCAGTTTATGAATTGGGTTTTTAATCCAAGTAAGCTATTAGCATTTCAGCTTTTGAGGGAGTCAAAAATTCTATACAGATATTTGACTGTGCAGGTGTCGTTGCTCCTAACCCCTGTTTAAGGGCCAACCATGTATCTTTATGCACAGGCCATGTTTAAGGGCCAACCATGTATCTTTATAGTCCTAAAAATTAATAGCACCGATTTTTCACTAGGAAAGGAATATATGTGTATTTTAGAAACTTTGGAAAACTCAGAAAAGTATTAAACAGAATAGAAATATATTTATAGGGGATCCCTGGGTGGCGCAGCGGTTTAGCGCCTGCCTTTGGCTCAGGGCGGGGTCCTGGAGACCCGGGATCGAGTCCTACGTCGGGCTCCCGGTGCATGAAGCCTGCTTCTCCCTCTGCCTGTGTCTCTGCCTCTCTCTCTCTCTCTCTCTCTCTGTGACTATCATAAATAAATAAAAATTAAAAAAAGAAAAGAAATATATTTATAATTTCATTACCCCAATACAAATGCCATTTCCATGGCTCCCTATGTTATTTTTGTTTATTATATATAGTATTTTAAGTTTAACTTTAATTTTTATCAAAGTAATAAAAAGAAGCGAATGCTTTTCAAGTAGTTTGGGGATTTACTCAGTTGTTTTTCTTCACATGTATAAATGACATGCTTGAGGGTACCTTGGTGCTCAGTGGATTAAGAGACTGACTTCACCTTAGGCCATGATCTCAAGGTCCTGGGATTGACACAAGTTCCATGCTCAGCAGAAAGTCTGCTTGTCCTTCTCTCTCTCTGTCCTCCACCTGGTTGTTTTATAAATAAATAGAGTCTTTTTTTTTTTTTTTAAAGCCATGTTTTTACAGTTCTTAGATTTTTAAATTTTTTTCTTGTTTTTAAAATTTTTATATTATCCACTCACTCTATACTATGAAAAGGAAGATTAAGTTCTATTACTTCCCACACAAACCTTCTATTTGTCATAAAATTATGCCATTCCTTTTGGTTAAATCAACAATGGTTATTTGCATTATTATTATTACTCTGTAAATATTATTCAAAATTGATCTTCAAAAGGTACACTGATTATATTTCTTCTCTTGTTCAAGCAATTTCTTTTCCTGTAGTTTAATAAAAGCATCTATTTATTGGCTTTTCTTTTTTCTGCATATCTATTGCAAATTTATCTCAACTTCTTCAAAGAATCAAATATTCTTTTCACTACATAAAAACACATTAGACTCTCAGTTAAGTACATTGGGGGGCACTTTCCTTATTAAAGCCCTCAATATTCATGTTTCAATCAGGACTATATTTTTTCAGAATCCAAAGTGTTTAAATAATGCTGAAAATCAACAAAAAGAAGAGAAACATGAAAAAAATGTGAAAAAGCTATTCATAAAAGAGGAAGATGATGGCCATTAAACATGCGAAAGTTTGTTCCATTTCATAGGTAGAGGCAAAATTAAAATCTTGATGATTCTAAGATTATTAAAAAGTTGCCCTGATATAAACTTTTGGAGGAGTGTATCAGAATCTAATGAAGTGGCAAACAAGCATGACCTACAACACAACAATCCATTAGATGTTATATGCTCTCAAGTAACTCTTACTCTGATGTATGAACAGGTGTGTACATTTATGCATTTGTCAGCTCTGCTCTTAATGACTCTTAATGAGAATAGTTGTAATGTCCTTCAGTAGGACAATGGATAAATAAATTATGGTATGGAATTCCATTCCATGCAGGAAAGTGCACTACTGCAGTGAAATTAATGAAGTACATATCTATATGGATGAATTTCATATAACAAATGCCAAGAAATGATAAAATGCCAATTTCAATACAGTAATTATTCCCATGAGAAAAGTGTTGGAGAGATGATGCAGTAGGAATACACAAAGAACTTTAACTGTGTTTGCATTTTCTTTTAGATTAACACAATGACTGAATTATATTATTTATACCTCTTTATTGGAAATATTCCATAATACATGAAAAAAAATCTGAAGTCAAATAAATCATTGGAGAGCATATTTGATGTGATTTTTCAGTATGTAGAAATTGGCTGATTTCACTGGTTGTAGAATCTCGAATGATTCTACAGGGAAGGGATAGGGAAGGGATAAAAAAATTACATATATTAATTGACAGAACAGAAAGAAGAAGCTAACCACTTGATTTTCTTCATTCTCTCTAAATTTGTCTTTAGGACTCCAGGTGCTGTGTTTGGTTGGTATTTGGGGCTCAATCTCCAGGTTTGGTCTCTGACTATCACGCAGATGCATTTTGCCTCAAGGGAACTTTATGCCTGAAAGCACATGAAACTGCAATTAAATATCTGACTAGAAAGGTGAGCTCTGCACATGTCAGTCTGTCATTATAACTGGGAAACACCTTCAGAAGGATTCAGCCTTCTGTAACCCCAAATCATGTAGACCTGTGTGGAAATGTTGAAAGCTTTCCCAGACTTACATTCACTTTAAAGCTGTAGGAGTTTGGCTTGCTAATTAGACTAAAGTACTCTGCCAGTAATGTTTATTAACAGAATTTCTAATAAAATAAAATAAAATAAAATAAAATAAAATAAAATAAAATAAAATAAAATAAAATAAAATAAAATATAAAAAGGATTTCTAATTCAATCCTGATGCATCCACATGTGTTTCATTTTTGATTGGACACATCCCTGCCTTGGATTGTCAATATTTTCCAGTGGAATGATTAGGGAAATGCAACAAGCACATGAGATAAAAAGTACAGCATCAAGCACCAGATCCCATCACAACCTAGGGATTGCTTCGTGTTACTCTGTCCACCAGTGAAAGGAATTCTACAGAGTTCTGCAGTGAAGGCAATGGACTGAACATGAGAGCTCTTGAAATCACTCCCAGCTTTACTAACTTACTGTCTAGTGGTGCGGTAAGTAACTCCGGATCTCTCAGCTACACATAGTAAAATGTTAAAATGTTTACAGCACTCACAAGGGTATAGTAAGGTTTACGAAATGTTTAGAAATTCCGACTAATAAGCTGTCTTTCTTCTAAAGCATTCAAGATACTAAAACTAATTAGGTGCTATCTACTTATTAAGTGCTAGATGATGAATGTTTTTCCTGAGTTTTGAAATTCTGGGGAAGAAATAGTGAGGCTTAATTATTGTTGGCAGTGAATACTATAGATGATAAATAGCATGAAAAAAAATTCAAGTTATTACTGTAGCAGAGTTTAGCTATTTCACTGGTGGGGCTGGAGAAAAGCACTGTCTAAATTGAAAGGTACAACAAACATAAAGACATATTGAGATATCTGAACTTTCAGGATTGACCTCAGGATGGATCCTTAGGGTGTCACATGAGTTGAGACTAAGGAGAATGATAAGTTTCTTTTATGAGTTAATTTGTATCTAGAAAAGCCAGTTTCCAGAACCACAGTCAATCTTTCCTAGAAATAGTCTCATGTTTCAGGAAGACATAAAATCTGCCCTTTGGACACAGAAATCCAAAGAATGGCTGTGGACTTGGAAGAGAAAGAAACACTTCACTCATGATTTCAAAGCAGAACTCCCCCAAATTTCTAGAACAATTACCTAAAGTTTGAAGAGATTGGTCAGGCATCAAAGCAACAGTCTGGAGTGCTTTCTTTACAAAAACTTCATTGGTCTTATGTCTCGGCTCTCAGCCTGATCATGTCAGCACCCACCCTTCCTCCTCAAAACTGAGATATGTTTTAGGGAGAGACTTTTCCCTTTCTAATGTCAGGTGGGTTACACCATAGCCTACCTTATCAATTATAGGGAAGAACTTAATAGCACTAGGAAAAAATTCCATTTTAGTGATTGACTATTAACTGCTAGGTAAACCAAAGAATGATTATCCTCTAAAGTATAAGGTAGTTTAGAGTTTACAAAGTGTTTTCATTCTCTGCTGGTTCTAGTCAGAGACCAAAGAATCATTTTTTAAATAGTAATTTTACCAGATATGGGTTTATTTGTCCCTTTCAAAACGTCTTGTATATGCGGACAACCATCTATGGCTCTTCAAGTCTTAGGTTCCTTTTGTAAAGTTTTCAGGGGCAGAGAATCTAGAAGCCTTGAAGTCTTGTTTGAAACCTGTATTATTTTGATTCCAAATGAATGGAAATCAATTTTATATGGCTTCAGCTCAAAAGGGAGGATTGTATTTGGTTTAAAAACCAAGTTGCAAAAAAAAAAAAAAAAAAAAAAAAAACAAGTTGCTGGCTGGGAAAGGATGCCACTGACCTCAGAAACATCTGGAACTAGGAATTTGAGTGCCAACAGGACTTCCCCTCTGCTTCTCATTTTTGCTTTTCTTTGAGGTCCAATTTCATTCTCTCTCTTTTTAAGCCACTGCTAGAGCTGTGTGGACTGATGCCGCCTTTAATTTTTTAAAGGTTTTATATTTATTTATTAGAGAGAGAGAACATGCACATGCATGTGAGCGGTGGGAGGAACGGGGAGGGGGGGAGGGAGAGAGAAGAAGAGGGAAAGAGTCTCAAGCAGACTTCCCACTGAGTGTAGTGACCAATGCGGATCTCTATCTCATGGCCCTGAGATCATGACCTGAATGGAAGCCAAGCGTCAGGCGCTTAACCGACTGTACCACCCAAGTTCCCCTTTAATTTCTAATTAAAAAAAATAAATAAATAAAGAGGGAAGGCTTTGATTTGATTGGAGGTGGGAGTGAGAGGACTTAGAATACCTGATACTCCTATGAGAATTAGATGGTTGTAGCACAGAGAAGAGCTCACCGAATAAGATGGGTATCATTCTCAGAAGAAATCATGTTTGGAGCAGACAAAACAAGGGATATCCTTGGAGAAATGCCATCATAACCTCTAACATTTGTAATTTTACAGTTGAGAAAACAGATTTAGAGTGGGGTAGTGATTTGTTCAAGGCCATGCAGCTCCTAAGTGAAAGAACTGTGACTTGAGCCAGGATTTCTGTCTCAGGGCCCCCTCATCTCTCTAAGGGGTCACCACGTGATTTAATCTGTTGGTTGGCAGCATGAAGCTTAGTGTATATCAGATGACATTGTCATATCTATAAGATTCCTTAGGAGGGCACAGGGAAGTTACATATTGTCACAGCTTTAGGGATGGCCTCAAAGAGCCTGTGAACGATGCTAGGAAGTCATTTCCAGAGTCAACGTTTATTTATTGAGCACCTACTCTAAGACATGGCCTGTGTTAGCCTTTTGAATTACGGAGGGAAAAAAAATTGTATAACTACTTAACCAAATAATTATAAAACATTAAATATGCAAAAAGAAAAACTATGTGATGCTAAGAGAGTATACAAATGATATAAGATTGTATAGTTACTAGGGTTTTCCTTGTGGAAGGCCCAAAGATTATTTAATCATGCGGGAAATTAGTTCATTCTAAGAGTTGATTCCTAAGTGTGAATAAATACTCTCGATTTTCTTTCTGAAAGTCATCCAGTTTTGGGACTCATACTCTGAATTGAAGGGTAAAGGCCTGAATTCAAATCAGAGGAAATACAATGTCATCATTAAGCACCAATTAATGTCAGTTTCTGTATCAGTTTCTTATTCCCATGTAACAAATTAATTCAAGGGCTTAAGTGTCTCTGCTAGTTGGTGGGAGTTTTGCTGATACGCACTGGGCTTGACTGTGCAGGTCTATTTCAAGCTAAAGATGCAGTTGGACTTGGCTCCTTCCTGCTACTTGCTTCAGTCAGCTTCATTTGTATTCATTTTGGGGCTTAGTTGAGAGACAGCATCCACATAGGGGAACCACCTCTCATGATAAATATGGACATATGAGAGAACAAGCCCGATCATGCAAACAAGTTTTATGCTTTTAATTGTGTCATATTTGCTGGCATCCTATTGGCTAAAAAAAAGTTACATGGCTAAGCCCAAAGTCAAAAGGTGGAGAACATTGCTCTCATGGAAATGGGAGAGGAGGAGGGGCAGGAGGGGAAATGAATAGCTCTAAACAATCCAACCTACCAGAGGCCATAGATGCAAGTATCTTTAGAAAGTGTATTGAAAAAGTGCATTCCTGGGTGATTCTAGAGAAGAAGCATAAAATATTGTGAGAAAGTGCTGACTTTTAAGAATGGTGAATATATATATTTGCCACCAAAGGGAATCAATGGCTTTCTTTTTAAAAATTTATTTTCCTATATACTGAACTTCTACTCCATCTACTATTATTAATTTCATGTTAGCCAAGTACATTAGTCAGGGCTTTCCAGGGAAATAGAACCAATAGGATATATACAGATATACAGAAAGAGATTTATTACAAGAAATTTGGCTCGTGCAATTATGGAGGAGGAGAAATCTCACAGCCCACAGCCTACTGTCTGCAAACTGGTGACCCAGAAATGCCAATGATGCTGGGGGAACCCATGGTGTAATTCCCAGTCAGAGTCTGCAGGCCCAAGAACTAGGAGTTCTAATGTCCCAAATCAGGAGAAGAGACAGTAATTTGTACTTCTTTGGCCTTTTTGTTCTATCTGGGTTCTCAATGGATTGGATGATGCTCACCCACATTGGTGAGGGTGATCTTCTTTGCTCAGTCCAGGAAATCCTTGCAGATATACTCAGAAATAATGTTTTACCAGCTCTCTGGGCATCTTTTCATGTTTCTGTGCATATCTACTATTTATTGTTTTTCATTGCTATTTAGTTCTTGGAGGGTTTGTATCTACCACATTTTCTGATTCTCCCAAAGATTGAGACTCATTCCTTCTAGCTCCCTAGACTATCAATAATCCTAAAAGGAAATATAATCCCCTTATGTACTTATATGAAAAATTCCTTGGGATATTGTATCAGTTACGTTAGACCAGCTTGTGCTGCAATAACAGACAATCTCACAATTTCAGTGGCTTAGTATAACATCAGTTCATTTTCACACATGCTAAAGATACAACCCAGGTCCTAGCATATGGGATATGCTCATGGTAGTCACTCAAGGATTCAGGTTGATAGAGACTGCATGTTGGCATATGGGTTTGGTTATCACTGCAGCGTTGGGAAGAGAGCATTCATCAGAAGGGAAATGCCTCATATGTACTCACATTCATTAACCAAAGCAAATCTCATGGCCACACAAATCTTCAAAGGTGGAGGAGAAAATAAGTTACAATCTTACCATGGCCTGGAAGGTTGAAAGCAGGAATATTTGATAAATAGCATGGAGTTCCAAAGACATGTGCTCAGGATTGGAATTTCTAGATGATAGGATATGATGCATGTTTTGCCTTACTGATGCCAGGCTGTACCCACTTACATCTCTACCAGCAGCATGGGACAGGTCCATATCCTTACCAATGCTCAACCATTTTTTCTTCTTTTCATAAATTTGTAAGACTTTCTTTTATATTCTAGATGTCAATATTTTGGTGGTTTAAAAACTGCAAGTTATTTTTTCCATTCTGTCACTTATCTATTCACTTTATCCATGATCTCATGGTTTTTTTTTTTTTTTTTTTATGATAGTCACACACAGAGAGAGAGAGAGAGAGGCAGAGACACAGGCAGAGGGAGAAGCAGGCTCCATGCACCGGGAGCCCGGCGTGGGATTCGATCCCGGGTCTCCAGGATCGCACCCTGGGCCAAAGGCAGGCGCCAAACCGCTGCGCCACCCAGGGATCCCATGATCTCATGTTTTGAACAGAAACTCTTAGCTTTGATATAATTTTCATTTGTACCTTCCTTTTTTTTTTTTTTTTTTTTTTTTTTGCCTTCTGTATTATGCTTCAGGAATATCTCCCTATAATTTACAATATTTTTTCTCAATTTTCTTCTATAGAGTGTCTAGATTTGTTTTTCACATTTAGGATTTTAATATACCTAGAATCAACTTTATACATAGTGGTGTGTCAGAAAAGTTTCATTTTATTCTGACTTTGAGAGAGTTTTCCCAAGTATTCTACTTTCCTCGTTGGTTTGGTGGTGCCATCTTGAACATATATTTTCACATTTATACATGTCTGCCTTTCTATTTATTTCTCTTTTCTCTTTTACATTTAAGATTAATGTAGTGATTAGTGGATATCCATTCTTCCATGTAAATTTTAGAGTGAATTTATTAAGTTTCTAAAAATTAGAAATAATGTGGAATGGTATTGAGTGGAATTTATAAGTTAATATAAGTATAATTGACATTCCTATAATATTAAGTTGTTATACCTAAGGCTAAGGACTGTCCCTCTCAGTGACTACAGTGGTATTTTATGTGCTTTATTAGATGTTTAAATTTTTCTCTATGTAGGGATCCCTGGGTGGCTCAGCGGTTTAGCATTTGCCTTCCACCCGGGGCGTGATCCCAGAATGCCAGGATCAGGTCCTCCATCGGGCTCCCTGCAGGGAGCCTGCTTCTCCCCCTGCCTGTGTCTCTGCCTCTTTCTGTGTATCTCTCATAAATAAATAATAAAGTATTTAGAATTTTTTTCTTTATGTAAGTGTTGTTTACTTAGTTTTTATTTAAATTTTGTGTAAGCATGGCAACTTGCTAAACTTTCTTATTAGATTTAATAATAGAATAATTATGGGTTTTTTAATGTTTTAAGGTAGGTAATATTTTTATAAATAATGACAAGTTTATTTCTTTTTGCCAAATCTTACCACTCTTGTTTCTTTTTCTCTCTCTGTACTATTGGTCAAGACTTTCAGAACCATGTTAAGCATTAATAGTGAAGATGGGCATACTTGTCTCATTCCCAGTCTTAAAGGGAATGATATATTTAAGGTCTTCTGCTAAGAGTAGTGTATCCTATAACACTTTGGTACATAATCTTTGATTTTTTGTGAACTAAAGAGGTTCTCTTGTAATCTTAAACAAGTTAAGGTGTTTTTTTTTTAAGTCTTGGGGTGCCTGGGTGCCTCAGTGGGTTGAGCACCCAACTTTTGGTTTTGGCTCATGCCATGATCTCACAGGTCCTGTGATTGAGCCCCTTAAGGGGCTTTGCACTCAGTAGGGTGTCTGCCTGAGGATTCTCTCCCTCTGCTCCTCCCTCCCACTCACATGCACTCTTTCTCTGATAAATAAATAAATAAATACATACATACATACATACATACATACATAACAAATCTTTAAAAAAGACATTATTTTAAAGAAACCTTAAGTACTAAAATTTATCAAGTGCTTTTTCTGAATCAAATGAGTGTCATTTAAAAAAAATTTAAATCTATTCTATGGTAAGTTAAGTAATATGTTTTCTCTTTTTTTTAAAAAAAAATATTTATTTATTTGACAGAGAGAGAGAAAGAGAGAGCACAAGCAGGTGGAGCGGCAGGCAGAGGGAGAGGGAGAAGCAGTCTCTCCATTGATCAGGGAGCCAGACATGGGGTTCGATCCCAGGACCCCAGGATCATGACCTGAGCAGAAGGCAGACGCCCAACTGACAGCCACTCAGGCACCCCAAGTAATGTATTTTCTATTTTTGATCTTTGTATTCTTGGGATGAGCCATACCTGGCCATTATTTATTACATGTAAGTACATTGTTGGATTCGGTTAGCTAAAAGTCAAATTCCTTACAATGCTATAAGGGTCTATAGTAAAGCTCATCTCTTCCCCTCTGTGTCTTACCTCTCACCCCAAGTATCTCTGACTTCATTTTCTTCTACTGTGCTCATTTCAGTCATTCTGGCTTCCCTACTAGTCCTAGATCCATCAGTCACATTCTCACTTAAGTATCTTTGCATCTGCAGTCCCTTCTGCCTAGAAGAGTCTTTCTCCAGACACATGCTCCTTCACCAACTTCAACTCTACTCAAAGCTCCATCTTCTCAGTGATACTCACTTGACATTCCCACCTAAAATTGCAACATCCCCACTCAGCATTCTCTACCCTCCTCTTTGCTATATTTTATTGTCTTCACTATGTTTTTTATTTTGTTTTATTTTTAATTGTCTGTATTTTTTATTCTCTGGCATTTGTGGTATCACTGACAAGGGGTGAGACTGCCTCTTCTGGATCTAAGCAATTCTGAGAGAGAACAAAGCGCTCACCCAAGCATGTCTTCCGTGTACAAACTAACCGATCCAGAACTCACAACTCCAAACCAACAACTTTATCAAACTCTTGCACTCAAGCTAGTATTTCTCCTGCCCTGAATCAACCTGGATCAGGTACCAGACAACTAGAGATAGCACCTCTGCTCCGAAGCCCATGGAATTATTCAGACTAACCAAATCTTATGCTGTCTCCCCTGCCGTGCCTTGCTTTTTCCAACAGACACCCCTATAAAGACTATAGCCTCTGCCTTCTGGTCTCTTCTGTCTCCTGACTGCTCTTGATGCTCTTGCATATGACCCAGAATTTTTCCAGAGATCTGTGAGTAAAAAATTACTTCTTCATGACAGTCATTCTTGCATCTGCATGTCTTACCATACCTGATGAAAGCAAATCCAGCATGCAGATTTTAGAACACTTATTTCTTATCACTTGGCATATAAAATACTATACAGTTTACTTATTTATATTGTTAATATTATGAATCTTTCCCAACTAGAATGTAAGTTCCATAAAGCAGGAATTTATTTCAGGTTTTTTTCTTTCATTTCTATATCTCCATTATCTAAAACGGTTCCTAGCAAATACCAGACCCTTCATAAATATTTATGAAATAAATGAATGAAACATTAATGAATAGAATGAATCTTTACTTTTCCTTTCTTGCACTGGTTCCAAAACCAGATAAGGAAAATGAGAAGCAGTCAATGTTGGCATTTTGAGATGTATTCTATCACTCAATTTATGCATTTTTTTATTTGCAGTTGACTTCATCTTCTCATTTGACAACAACCATTGAATGTTTGTTTAGCAGCTGCCTAGTTTGTACCAGACATTATGTCAGGTGCTGGACAGGCAAGACGGCACAAATAAACACCATCCAGTCTTGTCTACAGGTAGTTTTTAGTCTTTCATTTACTGATCTCCTGTTCCATATTATATTATGGATATTTCTCTTGTTATGAAAACAAGTCTCTTATGAAAATTAATTTTAATGGTTATGGGCCAGAGGACTTAAAACAATTTTCCACTTACAACATTGAGTTAGCAGGCTTGTTTTGCTTATAGACACGTTTAAATGAGCTGGCAATAATTGAAAAGTGAGCAGTTTAACATTATATAATCCAGCTTTCCAGTTGTTCCAGAAAAACAGGAAATTCTGGAAAAAGGAGCCCACACCGCTTAATTGATACTTGCAGCCAAGTGACAGTATCTAAATTAGACTGGGTATTGGTTTGTCAGTAGAGTTTTCTTTCATCTGCCTGCTTCACTCATTTACATGAATGGCCTCTGCTTATTTTGAATTTGTGACCTCTTCAGAAAGTATTACATTATATGGATGTACCATAATTTTCTTAACTGTCTCCCCAAAGTCATTGCTTAATGTTCACTCTTGTAAGCAATGAATAAATCTCTGTCTATATGTCAGATTTTTTTCCCAAGGGCAAATTCCTAATAAGAAAATTACTAAGTCATAGGGTAGGGGTATTTTAATTGATTTTCAAAAAAAAGCATACAATTTTCTACTTCTAGTTTGGTACAAGAATGCTTATCTCAATAATGGTCTACTGAAGTTGCATTTTAGAATGTTTTAATCTTTACTAATTTAATAAGCAAACATTGTATTTTAATTTGGATTTTTTGACTACCACTGAGATTAAACAGGTTCTGTATTTTATTGACAGTTATGCAGTGCTATTTGCAAATTGCTTTTATTTTAATTTGCCATATATTCATGTTGGATATGAGCTCTCTCTATATTAATTATATTAATGATTTCTTTGCCATAGTTACTGTAAATATTTTTTGATTTTTAATTTTCTCTATGTTTTCTTAGATAAGTAGAAGTTACTTTTAATATTCAGATCAAAAGATATTTTCATTTTTTATTCCTTATATTGTCAATTAAATACATGTACACATGTACATTATGTTTTATGATTGAATTTAAACACTTCACTCTTTTTTACTTGGACTTCACTTTGATGCAAAGTGAGAACTTAAATTTTGTTTTTGTTGTCAACTTGCACCGTTTTATTTTTTTATTAACATCAAGTCAATATTCTGAAAAATATTTATTAAATAATTCTCTTTTCCATGGATTTGTGTGCCTTGTTTACTGTGTATTAAATTCTAATATGCATAAGTGATATGCTTTGTTTCATGACCCTCTAAATGTTTATGGCATTTTATTATTCATAGTAAAGCTATGGAGACAGCAAAAAGATCATTGGTTGCCAAGGGTTGTGGGGAGGGGAAGAATGAATGATTAAAGCACACAGGGCAGTGAAAACATTCTACGACGCTGTAACATTGGACACATATCATCATACGTGTGCCCAAATCCATAGAGGGCACGGTACCAAGAGTGAACCCCAATGGAAACTGTGAACTTGGGTAATTGTGATGTGTCAATGGAGGTTCATCAGTTGTAACAAATGTACCACTCTGTGAGGGATGCTGATAATGGGGGAGGCTGTTTGTGGGGGGGTAGGGGGTGGGCAGGGAGCATATGGAAAATCTATGTACCTTCCTTTCAATTTTGTTGTGAACTTAAAAATGCCTTCCCAAAGTGAAGTCTTAAAAAAAACTTATACAGTTTTTTTATGATACTTTAGCAGCCAAATCCTGCTTAACACCAATCCTTATGATTTTATTTTTAAAACATAGCCATTCTTATTAAAACATTTTTTTCTATAGGAAATTTAGAATTTCTGATAGAAAATATTGATAAAACTAAAAATTGGTCTTTTGAAGAGATTAACAAAAGCAATGAACTCTTAGAATAACTAAAAGCAAACAACAAAGAGAAAAAGAGAGAAAAGACTAAATCAGAAATAGAAGAGACATTACAGCAGATGCCACAGAAATAAAAAAGATTATAAGAGAATATTTTGAACAAATATATGCCAAGAAACTGGAAAACCTAAAGAAAATGGATACATTCCTCAAAACATACAGTTTACCAACCCAGCATCAAAGAGAAATTGAAAGTCTGAATAGACAAATGATATTGTTTTGGTTACAGTTGCCAGGAAAACACTGAAAATATTAACGACATTACACATCTCTTCCCTGATTCTGGTTTTAGTGGAAATATCTCCAGTTTTTACCTTCAGGTGTATTGCCCATTGATTTGCCAGTATCTTCATTAAGTTAATAAATATCTTTCTCTTCCTAGTTTATTAATTATCTTTATATGGAACTGGAGCTAAGTTTAAACCACTATGTTTACTAACATCTATGAAGACAATTATAGTTTTAGAATTTTACCATTTGGTGATACATTATATTATTAATTTTTAAATAATAAATATATCTTTGAATTTCTGATTTCAGAATGAATTATTCTTTTCCATATTGTTGAATTTTGTTCATGCCCTTTAAAGATATTTATATTTATAAATGATTTAATTTTTTTTCATTTTCCCTGTATTTGTCAGTTTTGTGGTTAATTACAATTATACTTATAAACTCTCCCTCTTTCTCTCTGTCAGAGTTAGCCTTATTGAGGAGGTAACATTTCAGCAAAGCCATGAAGGAAGTGAGTGAGTTAGGCATTGTTTGGGGAAAGTGTTGAAGGCAGAAGGATGAGCTGGATGAAGCCCTAAGTTAATAATGTCCTTCAACATGCCAGGCAGGCATTGGATCCAGGAATCTGAAGTGGAACAAAACATCAGTCTTGCTCTTGAAGCTAGCAATGAAAATATATAGATTGTTCTGTTATAGTAAGAAAACTACCATGAGAGACATAAGCACATAGTGTTCTTGGAGGACACAGAAATAGAAATGCTTTTAGCCAAGTCTGGAGACAACATCTGAAAAGAACTTCTGCTGGACATTACTTTTCATTGTAGGCTGAGTTGGACTTAAACTTAAGATCTTAGTAAGCAAAATCCATGTGAGGATAAAATGCACAAAGGTAATTTAATATTGAGCATAAGGTAAGTAGTAGAAGAATGTGATAATACAAATTAAGATGAGAAAGCCAGGAGGGGCTAAATTGAATTGTGCCAGCCTGGGCAGTTTATTATCTCTGTTTGCCATCAGAAAGCTATTTCAGTGCTTATGGCTAAGGAAAGACTTGACCACATTTTGTTTTAGAAAAGCTGTCATGTGTAAACGTTGTGGAGTTTGGAGGAAACAGAACTGAAAACTAGGTGGTCAGTTCGGATTCTGTTGGTCCTCCAAGCAAAGGCTGAGACAGACTGGACAATGTCAGAGAAAGGACAGGGTGAGTGAATCTGTAATCTGTTCAGGAGCTAAAATGAGCAGGTGCTGGTGGCTGACTGGATAAAGAAGGCAGTGATGGTTTGGAATCTGGACCTGTTCCTACATTTCTAGATTCTGTGATTGGATATAAGGTGAGCATTCCACCAGAGTAGCTTCCCTCCCAGGTAAGAAATGTTGTGAAAGGAACAATTTGGGAGTATGATAAAGAAAATAAACACAACCATTAAAGACTTAATGTCAAATCCAGAGGCACTGGATTGGGGATCCCTTGGGTGGCTCAGTCAGTTAAGTGTATGCCCTGGGCTGAGGTCGTGATCCTGGGGTCCTGAGATGGACCCCCATTTCCAGCTTCCTGCTCAATGGGGAGCCTCCTTCTCCCTCTCCTTCTGTCTGTAGCTCCCCCTGCTTATACTTGCTTTCTCTGTCAAATAAATAAATAAAATCTTAAAAAAAGAAAAAGAAAAGAAAAGAAAAGAAAGAAAAAAAGAAAAGAAAAGAAAAGAAAAGAAAAGAAAAGAAAAGAAAAGAAAAGAAAAGAAAAAAAAAGAAAAGAGCGGGCACTGGAGTCAAACTCCCAAATGGGCTATGTGTGTGTATGTGCATGTAGGTAAGTTTTCATTCCTTTTCTCCAAAAGTAGTGTACATTTTCATAATACATTAGATCCGAGAGCTTGTTTTATTTTGTATTTGACACCTAATATATGTATATGCGTTTGTAATAAATTCAAAATATATCCAGAGGGCTTGTGTCTTAATTGAATTTCCTGAGGCATAACTCACTCCCAAGAGGTGCTAATAATCTGATAATTTCAGGACTTTAATGCCAGAAATATTGGTGAGAGCAGTTGAATAACTTCTTAAAGACTCTATTAGTCATATTTCTCTTTTAACTTTTACTGGAATAGGAATTTCTTTCATTATCCTTTTGTCACCCACACACAAACCTTTCTGTTTTAGGAAGCCTTCAACAATGACCTTTTGATGTGTTATCATTCAAAAGACAAACTTATCATATCTAAAAGTATCACCTCAATCACGTTGCTTCTAGTAGGAAGAAACTTGCCCCTGATTTTTGAAAGAAGGTTAAATGAAGCCAGAAGGCTCCTGTGTTCTATCTCATTGACCTCCCCCTCAGGCTGTTCTTTGAATCCTCCCACTGGGTTGAATCAGTGCTTCTCATTATATGAGCCCTCAGATGTGAAAGAAGCAGCAGCCTCTTTCAAGCAGGGAAGTAGGCAGGCTAAAGCTGCCATTCAGCACCGTGGGGGGACAGGCTGCCTAGGAAGGGGTGGTGAGGCTCAGCCTGCTGGGCTGCAGGGCACCCAGGGCAGAACACGCCCTCCCCCCCCCACCTCCGAGGAAGAGATGATCCCGAAGAAAATGGTGGATAGGGTCAACATGACAGAAGAATGGCAGGAATTTAAAGGCGGGCTATAATCGTGGAGGAAGCTATTCTGAGGATGGCTCTTTTTTTTTTTTTTTTTTTTTTCTGAGTATGGTTCTGAGAACTAATAGCGCTGACAAAAATTCAAACTGAGTGACTCTTGGATATCTGCAAATATCTAGGAGAATTTGAATATGGTTTGGTTTATTGGATTTGAAAATTGGTTAAGTGCTGTAAGGGGCTTCCTGATGGAAAATCTCCAGCATTTGTATGAATTGTGTCACTGTCACTGATCCATTCCAAAGGATTTTTGTGTTGTTGCCATTGTCATATAGCTTTTCTTGATGGCTTTTTGTGCACCCAATGATGTAAAAACTGACCAAATCATACCATTACAAGAAAATCTGATAAGAATGATGGTTTCCACTTAGAGAGAGTTATTGCGTATCAGGTACTGAGTAATCCTCATAAGGACACTATAAGGTAGGTGTGGTTACAACAATTTTGCAACCTAGAAATTTGAGCTGATAAAGAATGAGAGACTTATCCAAGTATTATATGTACTACCCATACAGTAAAATGCTGCCACTAGGTTTCATTGTCTGGCCACGCTTATTCTTTGATTGGTCTCCCTACACCCTACATTTCTAAAGGCCAAGTTTGGGTGATTTTAAACCTTTGTGGTGAAGCACAAAAAACCTGGGAACCTCAAAGTCAAGCTGTGCTCAGAACTTCTGCCTACAATGCTGACAAACTGTATGAAACTTTTCAGTTATATCAACATGCCATTATATATATATATATATATATATATATATATATATATATACACACACATATATATATATATTTATTTATTTATCTTAAACAGCTTGGCAGAAAAATTCATTTTAGGGTCAGAAATGCATGTCAAGGTTTCGATATGAAAGCCAAGATTTTTAAAACTAGTGGACAGATAGATCCAAATAGTGTGGCAAACTGAAAAAATCATTTGATTAAATCTTCAGATCTACACAGGAAAGTCAAGTGAATATAAAAATGGAAGAGAGGAGGTATTCTATCAAGCCTGAAATTTAGAAAAATGGTCCCAGCCACAAGGCACAAATTACAAGGAATTTCTAAAATAATAAAAAACCAAAACCAAAAACACACAGATCAGAACCAGACCAACATACATGAGAACACTGGACAGGTGAATAATTTGGTGCCCCTTTTAAGCCCCTATTCTTTAATATCTGATAAGCATTTATTAATATATAATATGAGGGGTTGCCTTGGCAGCAGTGTGCTAATCAGGATCAAAGTGGCATGTGAGTCTCCTCTAACTTCCAATGATCTCATCTCATTCAGCAATTAATATGACCGAGCCTCCTCCCCACCGGAAACTGTTCAATATTAAATCTACTCTTATATTAGAAGGTTCCTTTTAGGCTTAACACTTCCAGCAGCTATCAAAGCATTCTTCCCTAACCATCTAGAGTTTTTCTTTCCTGTCATATCCATCTGCCTCTGTATAGATATATTAGTATTTTTACACATTTCTGGTGAACGATATTCTCTCCCCAAGGGGAGTATTGACAAACACGGTTTTCTTCTTTTTTGTGTGTAGGGGAGGAAAAATTTTTCTTTCTTCCCTTCGAGGTTCTTTGGCTTGTAAGGTCATATTGACATAAAACAGATTGAAGGGGGAAAAACAAATTTAATTTCACATGAGCAGGAACCCCAAAGGTAGGAAGTGGGAACTCCAAAGATATGAGACTTTCAGTCAGGCAGCAATTAAAGTTTTTGTGCTACCCTGTGCTAAGGAGAAGAGGATTAAGGGTCTGGAAGTTCCAAGGGGAAGAAAGCAATTTGCAGGAAGATGGGTAGAGTGAATGTTTGGTAAACAAGTGCTTGTCATGCCACTCAGAGACAATGGGGCACAGAGAGGAAATTGGGCAAGCAGGCCCTGCGAGAAAACCCTAGTTCACCATACCTAGCAGATACTCTGTACTTATTACAATGATAGTTCTCTTTCTGGACTTGGCTCTCTTTCTAAATTTTAGGCAGTTAAGGGAGAGGCAAAAAGCACCTTGGGCCTGATCATCTTCACATCAAAGTGGAGCACTCTGGGGCAACCCATCCTGAACCTCATCCCTTGTTTCCAGTGGTAACTTTTGTTCCCCGATGATGCATCTCTGGCTAACTATTGAGATTGGTGACCTTCAATCCACTTTTGATCCCAAGGATGCTAATTCAAAAGGAAAAATAGTCGATGTCCCTCCATGCTGCTTGCAGATGGTAAGTAATCAGAAGAATATCCAGCCAAAAGCTCTAATTGTCTTCCCTAATTCAAAGCACGTGTGCTTAGAAGTGTGTGGAATGTGAAGAGGAGGAGGATAAGTGAGGCAGATTTCAATCCCATCAACTCCTGAGAATTTGTTGCAATTGCCCCGAGGCTAGAGGAAGTTGGGACCTGGTATGGCACACACTCTGTATTTGCATATGATGCCAAAGGACGTGCCAAGGCTGCCTCCAGGAAAAAGCCACATGCCAGGAACAGGGTTGCCCTGCCTGCTTGCCTGCCTCAGGGCTGCCAACACACAAAGAAAAGTTTTCTGCAGAGATATCAAATTCCCTACTCCAAGCCAAAACAAGTCAAACAAATGAAAGCAAAAATACCTCTCCACTCCCTTCCTCTACGTTCTGGCTCCTGAGCCAAAGCAAAGCCCGGCAAAAGTAACTTTCCCTCTTCCTCCTTATTTACTGAAAGATTGAACAAATGGTCCACATCAGCTATCACCTTTATAAAACTCATCTCTAATCCCTGTGCTGGAAAAAAGAAAACCTCTTTCTGTAAAAATGAATAAACAGAAGATCTGTGTCCATAAAAAAAAATTGTGTTAATACATAATTTAATTAATTATAATTAATGAAAGTAATTAGTCATAGCAAATGTATTACTGTTATAAAAGAAGTACTGTAAGAAAAATTTAAAAAGCTTGAGAAAAGTGTCCAAACAGTATGCTCATCAAAAGTTGGTAGATATTATATCAAAAAAACTAACACAAATAGGGAAAAACTGGAGTTAAAAAAAGTTCATGGTTATAATTGGTACAAGAAAATGACTCAAATGAAGAAATATGATGATGGCAATTGAAAGCATATAGTGGTGCTTAGAAACTCGAATCAGAGAAGGAGAAAAAAAGCACAACACCGTTTCTCTAACTCACGGGCGAGAAAGGAAGTCTATAGTTGTCATTAGTGCTCTTCCCTAAATGTTTGTAATTCTCTGCTAGGATTTCCAGATAAAACCAAGAACATCCACTTAAACTTGAATTTCAGTTAAAACTGTGAATTTTTTAAAAATATAAATATGTCTGAAATATGGAATGGGGCATACTTATACTAAAAACTATTGATTTGTCTGAAAATCAAATTTAACTGGGCATCCTGTATTTTGATTTGTTAATTTCTGGCAACTCTACTCTCCATCTTTAGGGTATGCTAGAACTGTGTTTCCCCGACTTCCTGAAGACGTTGAGTATGGCCATGTTACTTGCTGTGGCATGTGGAATGACCATGCAAGGGCTTTGAGTCACTGAACACTGAAGGGATTTAGCCAGTGAACAATCTGATGGAGTGGAAGCCCCAATCAACCCACCTTAGACATTTATTTTGAGGGAGAATAAATCTTTGTAAATTTAAACCACTAAGAGCTGGGATTCTTTGCTACTGTCTTATAATCTAGCCTGTCATAGCTAGATAGATCATGACTGAATACATAAGAATACATAAGTAAAGATTACAGGCAGGAAAATGGATATGCATATATTCAATATTCAAACACATTTTCACTCACAACGTACTGACCACAAACAGTCACAGGTACCACTCAAGAGTAACAGGAGGTACAATCATACTTGGAGATAGGGAAAACCACTAATGTGGTAAACCACACAAATATCTCTACAGAGAGAAAGATACAGCAGGATAGGGGGAAAAAATCTCTAAATGAAAAGATTTAAAAATTTAATAACAATAGTTATTGAAAAATAAATGTCTAAAAAAAGTAAATGACTAAATTTTAATCAAAGTATATGGATAAAACAATAAATAACATTTAAAAACAAAAGACAAAAGTTAACTCTCTTTGATATGCAAAAACATCTTAAAAGTGTGGCCAATACTACTGGTGGCTATCCAATATCCATTGTTCTCTCCTTCATTGTGAGAAACTTGATTTTATTTATTTATTCATTTTGGGGGTGTCATTTACTTCTAGTTTTACTTCTTATCCCCCTTGTCAGGTAAGGATTGTCTCGTCCCTTAGCTCTGACCAATAGGAAGTAAATGGAGGTCATGGATTGCTGGGGGGAGAGTGGAGGGATGTGTAGGGGGTAGGTTGGAGGGGTGGGCTCAAAGAAAATGGAGCAAGCTCAGCAGGCACAAGTTTTTTGCTCTTGGCCTTTCCCCTCTTCATACCTGGAGCACTTTCCTAATGCTGGAGATGGCATAGACATTTGTGACAATAGAGAAGTAAGCAAGAGATCAAAAGCTTGAGCTAAGGATAGATGAATGGAAAGAAAGGAGCCTGGATGTGGACTTCTTTTTATATGAGAAAAATAAAAGTTTTTTGTTGTTGTTGTTTTGTTTTTTTACTAAAGGCACTGTATGATGGATATTCTTTTAAATGAAGCCAAATATAATCCTTAACAGATACTCAGATCAAAAAGAAATACTTTTTAAAAAGATTTTATTTTTAAGTAATCTCTCTACCCAACGTGAGATTCTTGGGACTCAAACTTATAAACCTGAGATCAAGAGTCACATACCCTACCGACTAAGCCAGCCGAGCACCCCCAACAGAAATACATTTAAAACATCAAATTAAAATGGGCATCTCTGCCTTCACAAAGGAAAATTAAAAGTAAAATGAGAAAATATCTTGTATTGATAATGGTCGAGTCTTGGGGAATTACAGCTTGTAATTGGGAGTATTATCTGGTTCAGTGCTGATGGAGATTGTTTTAGGGAGTGCACAGGAAGCTTTTTGCAATGTGTTGAAGCTTATGACAAACAATTACATTTCTAGAAATTTATCCTATGGAGGGCTCAGGATAGGTGTAGAGAGAATGTTCTGAAGAACCTCATTCTAGTAATGAAAATCTGAAAATATATTGGCCAAATTAAAAGTTTGTTAAATCAGTCAAATCACTTTCTCAATTTAAATGTATTATAGAATCTTATATATGAATATATAAATTAGATAAGGTTGCAATTACCATGATTGGATTAACATACAAAAGTCCATAATACAGTTGGTTTGTATCACCAATAACACACACACACACACACACGGGGGCATATATGCAATTTTTACAGAACAAAAGATACCATATACAACTTGCTATTTTAAGCTAAACATGATACCCTGCCATTTTAGTACATTCACCTTTATCACATTCTTTCTTACCAGCTTCCTACAATTCCATATAGTCTTTTAGGCAGAGTTTTTACAGTGGTTAATAATTTTACCTAATCTACCTTTTTCTTTGCACTGATTTCCTTTGCTTTTAATTTTACTTCCTCCTCTCCACCCTGAGCTCAGCTATAAACCTATATTTTATTATTTTTAAAATAGGTTAGATGTTTGGTCCTTAATTCTTTTATACTTCTAGACTGTAGATTATGGTGAAAGGTAAAAATTAAGCTTTCTTTTTTTCCCCTATTAACCATATTAACCAGTTTTCCTTGTTCAATCCACCGAATGAAATGTTTTTGTACAAATCTTTGTAAGGACATATGTTAAATTGGCTATACATCTGGAAATCCAGAAATCTGAGTAGAGAGTAATATAACCTCCCAGTGTTTCTCCTTGGGGACTTCAGACAGTTGTATCAATGATCAGGATTCTCTATCCACATTTGTAAGATAAAAGCATCCCTCGTTTTTTTTTACCAATGTCACATGTGATAGAGCACTAAATAGCTGTCTTTGACTAGAACTGTCAAAACAAGATAAAGGATGGCTTATTTAAACAGATCACTCTATGGTAAGATTTCCTGTTTCCCCTTTCACAACTCCATGCTAAAGCCAAAGTGATGCAGTAGAACAGTGGAGGAAAAATAATCATAGAATGAAGGCAAGGTAAACTGAGGGGAAAAAAATAAAGACCTGGCATGCCTGGGTGACTCAGTTGGTTAAGCATCCCACTCTTGATTTCAACTCAAGTCATGATCTTGGGGTTGTGAGATCGAGCCCTGAGTGGGGTTCCTCACTGGGAGTGGAGTCAGTTTGAGATTCTCTTTCTCCTCCTTCTACACCCCACTTCCCATGTGCACATGTATGCACTCTCTCTTTCTCTCTCTCAAAACAAAACAAAACAAAAAGACCTATTCCTAAAGGATGCCTTTGATCTTTGAGAAGCTTAAGCACCATTTGAATCAGAGAACTACAAGGCAAAGCTTGAGAAACAGCCCAGACCAGCCGGCTGCTGCTTGTGTGACACTAAGTGACTCCTCTAAGTATATTCAGAGCTCTCTGCTTATTATTCAGAAAACATTCTCCACTAAAACGTAGTGGTATTTTCGTTTTCATTTTTCTGTTCATTTCCAACCTCATGACTCAACTTTTGACTCCTGAATAACCAACAATTCTCCCTCTGGCCACAGAGGTTCCCCAAACAAGCCTGAGGTAATACCATGAGGTACCATTCAGAAGTCCTCTTTCTAATTGAGAACACTGCCATCCTCTCTATGAGCCCCAACATCCCAGGTGTGAGGGAGGAGCTGCTTTTGAAGTGGCTGAAAGGTCATTTCTTCCCAGACAAGGCTTTTAGAAATTCTTGCCTGAGAAGACTGCGTGCCAATTCTAATACATGTTCCAACTCAAGGTGCACCCTCAGAGGTCCAGAAGACAGAAAGAAAAAAAAAAACAATAATAATAAATGTACTTTGATGACTTTTCTTTTTACCTTTTGCCTTATTATTTTATTCTACTTGGAAACTGAAAAGACTTCTTACAGCTAGCCAGGGAGGAAATGATGGATACATAGCAATGCCATTTCCACTAGGGTTTGTGGATTTTGCTAACTTCAAGTTTAAATTGTTACATTTTAGATGAGCAAAGGAATAAGTAACATAACTGTATTTGTAGTTTTCAGGCAGTATTTAGTTCATTTAAAAATACTAAATTTTTATTCAGTTGATATTTTCTATGGTACTACTATATGACCAGATACTGTACCTGGAGGAACAAAGAATAAGTAAGACATGATTCTAATCCTCTCAAATATTTCAGTCTGATATTTTTAGGGAAAAATGTTAAATTGAGTATTTTATGTGTTAGTTAAATATGAATGTTCCTGTTGTTTCAGAGTATCCACTAAGGGCCCTAGAGTAAGAATAATAGGAGCTAAGCAATCCCATCATATGAAGTCAAGTATAAGATTGTATCTATATAACTTATAAACTGGGAAAGTCAGAAGTCAGTTATGCCAGTATTTGGAAGATTGACACCATTTATTTAAAAGTTAAACACATTTACCCTAGGGCCCAGTAATTCCTCTTCTAGTTATTTATCCAAAAGAAATAAAAAATATGCCCATACAAAGACTTGTATGTAAATGTTTGTAATAGCTTTATTCATGAAAACTAAAGACTGAAAAAACACAAGTATCCATCAACATGTGAGTAAACAAATGATAGTATATCCATAAATGGATCACTTAGTAATAAAAAATGAACAACTACTGAACTGTGCAAGAAAACACAAATGACTCATGGAAACATTGTTTTAAGTGAAAGAAAACAGAAACAAAAGAATATATAGGATTCCAGGTATACGTTTCTAGAATAGGTAAAACTAATCAATAATGATACAAAGGCAGATTAGTGGTTGTCTGGGGCCTGTGGATGAGGTAAGTGGGTTGGAGATGAACTGCCAAGGGGCATAAAGGCGTTTCTCTCTCTTTCTTTCTTTTTACTTTTTCTTTCTTCTTTCTTTCTTTCTTTCTTTCTTTCTTTCTTTCTTTCTTTCTTTCTTTCTTCTTTCTTTCTTTCTTTCTTTCTTTCTTTCTTTCTTTCTTTCTTTCTTTTCCTCTCTTTTTAAAGATTTTATTTATTTATTTGAGAGAAAGAGAGAGAGCAAGCATCAGTGGGGGGAAGGGCAGAGCAAGAGGGAGAAACAGATTCTACACTGAGCAGGGAGCTGGATGCAGGGCTCAATCCCAGGACCCTGGGACCATGACCTAAGCCGAAGGCAGATGCTTAACTGACTGAGCCAGTCAGGCACTCCATGAAGGAAGTTTTTCAAGTATGAAATTATTCTACACCTCTGACTGTGATAGAGGTTACAAGGTTGATCCTTATACTCTTCAGATGGGTACATTTTACTATATATGAAACGTACTTTAATAAAGTGGTATTTTTAAAGAGCCAGTTATGTCAATATTAGTTCTCCCAATAAGTGCAAAAAAACCCCTAAGGATTCAATAGAGATTTGAGAAAAGAAGAAGAGTTCTTTAGAGAGAGAGAATGTTGTAGAGAAAGGAGGTGTTCACTCACCCTAAGTGATCAGGGTCTTTGAAAAACTGCTCAGGTAACCTGACATATGTTCCCTAGAAATTGTGAAATAAAACCACTGGAACTTTACGACTAAAATATCTCAGTCTGAGAGGACAAATAGAGTGTTCTCCAACCTGTGGAATGAAGAGGCAGGAGTGCTCTGGTAAGGGCTTGCACTTCTAAAGTTTGATGGGTCAAGGAGGTGTGTTTGCTTCCTGAAGGCCAGATGTGGACCACAGAAAGGAGCTAGACTTGTGTTGTCTTAAAAATAACTCGTCCATCAGGACCTGTTAGAGGATTGGGTCACAGGAAGTCAGTGACTGGGACGAGGGATAGTGTTAAGTGGTTATCTTGAAAAGGCCACTGTCGATAGAAGTTTCTGCAAGTTATAAGAGCTTATAAGAACCCACAGAATTGCCTTACAAAAGAAACAGGGTTTGTTTTAGGACATTGACTTTTCTCAGAAGGCACTAGATTGTGAAGTGTGCTTCCCAAGTAAGATGCATCTGACCCTTATCTCTCCTACCACCAATCTGCCAACCCCTGAAGGAGCCAAGAATGGCATAATACAGGAACGAAGAACAGAGGAGCAAGCTTGGAAACTGAGTCCCATTCTCTAGTCTGAGGCCTGGATTATACTAGACTAGGGTGGAGAAGTTTTAAATTGAGTAAGAAATTCAATTTTGACATGGGGGGGGCATTGGAATTTTTAATGCCTTAAAAATGAAATTAATATGAGAGAATCACTGGAACAGCTCATGAAATTCAGCCAGCCCCCTACTATTATGTTTCGGAAACAGGAGTTCACAGAGTATCATGAAAGGGGCAGTGGTGAAAAACAAACAAACAAAAATAATTGCTTTCCACTTGTACCCTCAGGGTCCTGATCATTGACTACACCAGTTAAAATGTAACTTCAATATAATATTAAAAATGGTTATTTCTTGGACAAAATAACTAATAATTATTTCTGGGACAACTAACTTACTCTATTCTCTCTCTCTCTCAAGTATCATGAAAAAAAATACTCACGTGGCAGGTATAAGTCTTCTGTACACAAACATAAACCATTTTCTGCACGCAAGCCTCAATCTGCTTAATGCCCTCTTTTGTGATTATTACGGAGGCTCAATCTTACCAATTCAAGGTCTTTAGGGAGGAATTTAAGGGTAACTCAAAAAGTTTGAGGCTACCCAAGAAGGGGTAGGTCTTAGATACTGTGAGGAATTGGGTGAAGGTATGCCAAATTCTACCTTTGACCTCCACTACAGTAGGATGGTATCCGCTGCTGATACCCTGCAGCACATCAGGACATTTGGTTAGCATGGTCCACACAGGCTAAGCTCACCCTCAGCTTAACTTCTAACATAGACAGCCATACCAAACAGATCAATGACTAGTACTACAGGAAGTTTCTCCTCATCTTTCATCATTAGGATGTTGGGAAGTCCCATAAAGTCAACATATTATGCAAATGGTTTTGTACTCTGAAGCCCTATAGTATGATCTGGTTGATAATCGTTACCCTGAATGATGTTTTGCTACCAAGAATAAAAATTAAATCTTGATCCTTCTTATATTTTTATTTTCAAGGATTCATTTTAGTTTACCTCACACAGTTCCACACAACACACACAAAAAAAAAAGGAGTTAATTTTTTTTCCAAAATTGGAGTACAAGGAAACCTGCAGGACCTCCCTCTGCCCTTCAAAAGAGTAACTGTTGGCTAAATGCTACCCTCATCATTCTTTCGCTCCTGCCATGACCAGGCCCAGGATACACTGGTGCCAAACCCTGGTTCCCGTAGGTCCTAAATGGTCTGGCCAACCCAGGATTCCAGCTGAAGTGAATACTGGAACAGTCAGCCTGCATACATGACATTTCCTCCTGCCAGCTGTAAACAGCTTGTCAAGGTTAAGCAGGACAGGATGGCTTTAGGATAGACAATGACATCAATATGCCAACGGTCACGTCTCTACCCGCCTTCTCTCTTTCTGTTTCTTTTTTCTTTTTTTCTTAGTTCAAATGTGTGTGTGAAAAAGAGATAGCCAGTAGCAGCTATGTGAGCTGGAACAATGACAGTCTCTGGCAGACAAAAAGGAAACTAGGGCAAAGAGTCTCTGTGCTTCCTATGTATTCAGTGTGTGTATAGTATGTGTATAATGTATTTTATATTATAATAAATACTGCATTTTTATAATTAATTTTATACACATATTTATATAGTAATGATTTGCCTATTAAGGTTCTTAAATTGTATGAATACTTATATTGTATGAATAAATTGTATGAATATATAAATTTATACACAAAATTTATAATTTATAATCAGATTTATATAATGTACAAAATGACTATATGTTATAACATAAATGCATATTCGTTAAAATATATTAAATAGTAACAACATGGATGATTATAGCAACTCCAAAATCTGGACCAATAGTAGTGGTGGTGGTAATCAATAAATAACAGCTATTTTGACTTCAGCTAATCTTCCTGCTAAGAGATTTACATACATTATCTCATGTAATCCTCACAACAATCCTATGAAGGAGTAGCATTTTCCTCATTTATATAATTGAAGAAACCAATGTTTAGAGATATGAAGTAACTCTGTCAAGGTCACCCGACGTGTAAGTGGTAAACGTTGGATTAACACATAAATCTTCTTAACTCCAAAGTCCTCTGCTCTTTTCATCAAAGTAGGTCAACTCCTTCAGTGGAACCATCTCTTATTACTTGTCTGTCATTTTCCTCTTATGTTGAGAAGGGTAAGTTTAATTTTGGTCATTTGATTAGACGTATTTTCTACAGTCACAAGAGCGAAAATAATAATCGCTAGAATAAATACAGATCAAGAAACTCCAATACTTCATTCTTCTCCATGAAATTAAGTCCACTTGAAGCAATGTAGCTAAATATCTGCCTGATACAATCTTTTCTGGGTATCAGTGGCAAGGAAGAATTTTGAAGGGCAGAAAATGTGACAGACCATTCACAAGGACTTGGGCTATTGGCATATTTACCTTTCAAAGGAACACTAATAAACATAGAGCATCTCAGTGACTTAATTACTCAAAGCCATCAGAGTCGAGGAACAGTAACCTTATATGCTTCAAATGGCCAATTAAGGATA
This sequence comes from Canis aureus, assembly GCF_053574225.1. NCBI lineage: Eukaryota > Metazoa > Chordata > Mammalia > Carnivora > Canidae > Canis > Canis aureus. Next base: position 38,305,039 of record NC_135632.1, read on the forward strand.
AAAAGAGATAAATATTTGTTTTATTAAAATGCCAATTATCTTCTTTTACTTATTTTAAGAAATAAAATAAAATCATAGGTGATATTATAATAGATGTTGCCCATTTTTCCATTGGATCATTTGACTCTTGTCCATTTTAAAGAGTCATTTATATGTTCTTCAATATAGCATATTTGCCCCAAATTTATTGTTTACTGATTTTTAAATATAATACCTCCCTCGATGTACAAAAGACTTAAATATTTTATGCTTAAAACTTGTATCATATACTTTAATATTACTTGTGGGTTTCTTGTCTTGTTTATTTTTTTTAATTTTTTTTTCTTGTCTTGTTTAAAAATGATCTCTACTGTGTTATTGTTGCTAGCTTGATTTTCTTCTAAACATTGACTACTTGATTTTTTATATATTCAATTATTTAATTCATCTGGGATTTATTTTGTATATAGGATACAATAGAGGACCAACTAATATTGCCCTAAATGCATTGCCAGATATGTCAGCACTAGTTATTAAACATTATCTTTCCAATGAATTGGAGTACCACTTTTAGTACATGTTAAACGACTAGAATCCCTTTCTGTTCTTTTCTATTATTTCATATGTTTGCAGTTTATTCAATTTTATGTTAATAACAGGTTAATTTGAATACAGTAGTTTTGTCCTGCATTCTGACAGTTGACAAAGCATATTTCCTTACACAATTATTTTAAATTCTTTCCTTAGCTATTCCTGGGACTTCATTCTATATCAATTTTTAAACTATTTTTCTAATTAATGATAACCTGCTGGCATTCTAGCTGCAATTATATTATACTTACATAATAATTATGAAATATAAAATATATTCTGTTTTGCCGAGTCTCTACATCCTTTAATAATATTTTATATTTTTCTTTACATATGTCCCGTTCCATTCTTGTTACTTTTATTCCTAAATAAGTTTTGCTTTTAGGAATATATTTACAGTATATAAAATTTAATTAAAATATATATAGTAAATTTATAATTAATTTATAACTAAATGTATTTTAAATATCAATTTATTGAAATGAATTAAGATTATTATCTATTTTTCATTATATATGTCCTATTCTGGTTTTATTAAATTTATTCCTACATGTTTTGCTTTTCTTGTTTTCCTATCATGATGATATATCTTCTCATTTTAATTTATTTTTTTTTTTAAGATTTTATTTATTTATTCATGAGACACAGAAAGAGGCAGAGACACAGGCAGAGGGAGAAGCAGGCTCCTCACTGGGAGCCCGATTTGGGACTCTATCCTGGGTCTCGATCCTGGGATTCCAGAATCACACCCCGAGCCTGAGGCGGGTGCTAAACCGCTGAGCCACTCAGGGATCCCCTTTATTTTAATTTCTAGATACTTATTTTTAGTTGGCTTTTGAAGAGCTCATATTAGGCTTTCTCTTATCGATTCTAATTCCTTTCTTTTACTGGAATCTTTTGGGGTTTTTAGATATATACTGGTATCTTCAACAAAAAAATATATTTTTCCAGTGTGAATGCTAGCTACTTAATATTCTTCTCTTAGATCTTCTAAGACAATGATGAATATTAATGGGACAAGAACATACCTGTCTAGTCCCTTATCCTAATTTAAATAATTTTACTTTTTTTTTTGATTTTTGCTTTTACCTAAATAAGCTTGACATATTTTCTCCTTGGCACTTTAGCTTTCCCACTTAACATATTTCTCATATATAGAATGACTTTATTCTTTTAGTGCCTACAAAAGTTATAGTTTTCTTCCTAACTTATCTTTTTGTTTTTTAAAGACTGTTAAATCTTATTAAAGGTATTTTCATATATTTTTATTTAATTATATGGGTTTCTTAATTTATGGATTTGGAGGTATTGAATTATTTTTGCATTCCTGTTGAAAATTCTACTTGGCTAGAGGATATTATACATTTTATATATTTATGAATTATATGTGCTGAAATTTTATTTAGAATTTTTAATTCATTAGGTGGAACCACATGAAATTTCTATTTTTGTAGTTCAAAAACAGTGAAATATTAGCAACTGGATATAATAAGATCTAATATATTCATACATGAGATTAGGCTATAATTTTCTTTTTTGTGCACATGGGGATAAAATTATTCAGAATTCAGAACGCAAATAGGAAGTTATCTTTTCTATAGTAATTCTTAAGTAATATTATAATCATTTTACTTTGGTTTATTATATTTTTAATAAGTAATGAATAATGTGGAGTCTTCAAACCATACTAAGTTTGAAACATAAAAATTAACCTTTTTTACCCTTGAGCAAGCACTATTATAGGTTTCTTACTTTTTTTCCCTAAGAGATAAATATATAAACATAAATGTAAGGGACTCTGACATATTTACTCCTTGGCACTTTAGTTTTCCCACTTAACATATTTCTCATATATAGAATGACTTTATTCTTTTAGTGCCTACAAAATATTTCAATGTATGAGTGTACCAAAATTATTTTGGCTAGTCCCATATAGCCAGAAATTTGTATTCATTCAAAACTCTTGTTGTTACAATGTAGCATTTAATATCTTTGCCCAAATTGCGTTTTGTACATGTGAGAAAATATTTGAGGGATACATTTCTAGAAGTGGAATTGGCATATCAAAGTACAGAAGCACTTTAAAGTGGAATAGCTACTTATTAGTAGATCTTGAGTCAAGACCTATACCTTCAGATTCCTCTACAGTGGCATTTCAGACTTGAAAAAATAGATTCTTCCTTGATGAAATTAGTATCTGCCTGGGACAAGAAACCAATGCTAGGATTTCCCTGAGGTTGGGAGAAGATCCCTCTTAAGGCAAACTCTCCTCCCTTTGGCCCTCTAAATATTCCAGTGTGGTGAGGAATGGAGTGGAAATCCTGCTTAGTGGCTACTAGATTAAGGCTGGGGAGTTGTGGGGGTACACAAAAGAAGCTCTAGTTGTTTTAGGTATCAAACTTAGAAACTTAAAATGTGTTGGCTTTTCTTGCACTTGAGTGGTTGGTGCCTCATAGAATGATCACTTTCAGAGTATTCAAGTCAGGATGGTGGACCACAGGAATCAAAGTTGATAATTTTTTTTTCTTATAAGATTTATCTATACATGAAAGACACACACAGAGAGACAGAGATATAGGCAGAGGGAGAAGCAGGCTTCCCGTGGAGAGTCTGATGTGGGACTCAATCTGAGGACCCCAGGTTCACAACCTGAGCCAAAGGCAGACACTCAACCACTGAACTACCCAGGTGCCCCAAAGCTGATAATTAAAGGTTTTCCTGAAATCAGATCTAAAGATAGAATAAGCAAGGTAGAATTTTATTATGTTTATCTTATTTTTACCTTTCTCTCATGTCTTCTTTCTCTGTAAGCAGCTCTTGGTATTTCAGTTCTAAGTGTGAATACTTAGTTGGAATTTATCTGATGGGACTAGAGCTCTCCATTTCTTGATGTGTTTGCTCTGGAAGACCACTCTTTTTCCATGTTATTCCTTAAGGTAAGCAAAGATATTTTGCTTTTGCTCTGTCATGGCTTCAGTTACTAGGTTGACCTACTTTATGCCAATGGCCCAGAAGATGTTTTCTTTATTTTTTTCCCCAGCAGTGGAGCAATGATCTTAACGTGCTACTGTGTTTTAATAGTCAGTTTTGGCTGACCATTAAAATAGTACCCCATAAAACTACTGCATAGATGAGCACCCTCCAAATGGTAGACCCCAGGGAAATGGTGTTCGTTTTAAAGGATGACAGAGGGCACAGAGTTTGATAGGTGAGAGGGCGTATTCCAACAGTCCTACGTCATCTCCCTAAATTTTAGTTTATTTACCTATCATACGAATTTCTATTATTTGCTGAGATACTTGATTCAAGTGTTACAGACAAATCACTGACACTTATTAAAATGTAAGGAAGACTTTATTTAAGACCTTTGTGATGGGTATTACAATAAAAGAGAAAGAGGGTTCCAGTCTCAATGCAACAAAGACAGGTATTTATAGCCAAGAAGTAGGATGAAGAGTCAGGGGATTGAAAATTACTAAGAGAAGATTAGTTACCAATCTAATGAGTTACTAAGAGAAGGCTAGGAGGATTCTTGCTAACATACTTCTGAGGAAGACATGCCAAGGACTTGTGAATCAAAGGTAGAAGTTGGGGATGTGATAAAGAATTTGATCAAATAGCAGGGGGATCAGATATCAAAGATGGGGCATATCTGATAAGACTCTTTGTGCTGGACAGGCCAAGGACAGGATAATTCTTATTGAAAAGAGAGTCAGAAGAACCTGACAAAAGTTTGGTCAAGGAGAGTCTCTGTCACAGGGTGGCCACTAAATTAGAAATTGTAAACCTATTATTTGATACCAGGACCCCAGCTCTGTCTTTCCGGGAAGGAACTGGGAAAACAATTTCATAGAGAATCTCCAAGTTTTGTATGCCCTTAGGCATAACATCAGAACTATCTTATGGTTAGTATAGGTCCTGGAGAAATAGCAACATTATCTTCTTGCTGGTTTTAATTAGGAACCCAAGTAAGGGACACTGGGGTGGTGTAATGGTTGAACATCTGCCTTTGGCTCAGGGTGTGATCCTGGAGTCCTGGGATTAAGTCCCACATTGGGCTCCCCTTGAGGGGCCTGCTTCTCCCTCTGTCTATGTCTCTGCCTCTCTCTGTGTGTCTCTCATGAATAAACAAATAAATACAATTTAAAAAAAAAAAAAAGAACCCAAGTAAGAATGAACCTTATGCAAAACTGGAAATAGATGATATTTTTAGTACCTCTGAATCATTTTTAGATTCTACTTTGACCTAAACTGTGACCAAATCTCTCTTTGACCTCAGACTGTTTCCTTAGTGCTCCCCAAATTTTAGATTTTTTCTTTACATCTATTTCCAATATATATTCTTAAATTCTCTCACATCCCTCATTTCTCCCAAGTGATTATTTCTTGAATTGAAGACCTTCCAGGGTAAAATGCTTGAAAAGACATATCCAATGGAGTAATATGGCAGTATTGTTAGGAAAACAGCTCACATCCTGAGAAGAGGGAGGGTTTTTGGTCTCCTATAAATCATATCACATACGCTGCTGCCTACTAGGTGAATTTATAAAATTTGACCTTGACCCTGTTTTTTTTTAATATTTTTATTGGAGTTTGATTTGCCAACATATAGCATAATGCCCAGTGCTCATCCCATCAAGTGCCCCCCTCAGTGCCTGTCACCCCATCACCCCAACCCTCTGCCCACTTCCCTTTCCCCTACCCATTGTTGGTTTCTCAGAGTTAGGTGTCTCTCAAGTTCTGTCATCCTCACTGATATTTTCACTCATTTTCTCTCCTTTCCCCTTTATTCCCTTTCACTATTTTTTATATTCCCCAAATGAATGAGATCATATAATGTTTGTCCTTCTTGGATTGACTTAACTTCACTTGGCATAATACTCTCTATGGCCAAACCACCCTGAACGCCTGCAATCTTGTCTGATATCAGAAGCTAAGCATGGTCAGGCCTGGTTAGTATTTGAATGGCAGACCCTGGGTTTTTGAAAGCTTTGTCTCAGAGATTAGGTAGTTGGAAATCACCAGGAAAGATAATTTTAAACCTTCATCCTTGCTCTCTTTCTTTAAATCTTGGCCAAGATAATACCATAATAAGAATTAATGAAACCGACAGGAGGTACTTAGGTGGCTCAGTGGTTGAGCTCAGGTCATGATCCCAGGGTCTTGGGATGTAATCCTGCATGGGGCCACCCAAAGGGAGCCTGCTTCTCCCTCTCCCTATGTCTCTGCCTCTCTGTGTGTCTCTCATGAATAAATAAATAAAATCTTAAAAAAAAAAATACACAGGAATCTGGGAAGTACTAGACAAGTTCACACTTGCCAAGTGTGAAATTAACTGGCTAGTCCTTTTTTATTAGAAAGAATATGTTTCTGAGTTTTAATCTGCAGACTCTCAATTCCAAATTTCATCAGGATGCAAGATTTTGCATTGAATAAATCTATAAGCCAAACTTTAAAAGAGAAGCTCTGATAGAGCTTATGTATGTGAACTCATGTCCATTTACATAGAGCTATGCTTATTGATGCTAATGAGTATATGCTAACTACAAATCTTAAAATAGGCCTCAGCCATGAGGAGCAGATTTGGATGTGTTCACAGTTTACATTTTGAGAATATGCCCTTCTTTTAGAGATTGAAAATGATCTGATGTGATGTGCCTGTGCCTCTCACACAACCCACTTTCAATGAATAGTTCTCAGTCAACTATGGTCCCTTTGAGAGTAGAGGACATGAAAATTCAACACAAAGGGAGAAAAAGCTGGAAATGTCAGTCTTGGAGTTGGAATGGAGAAGAGAAACTAAAAGCAACCCTGGAGGCTTCTCACAGTGGATGGTGACACCTCCACGGCTCCTGTGGGCTGGAGATAATTGCCATTGTCTGCAAAAGGCATGCTGTTGCTTCTTCACCCTACCGCAGTAAGATTCATTTCTGCATGGAGTGACTAACTGTGAACAACCTCATGGGATTTGTAAACTGAAGAGGCAGGCTATGGCTTCCTCTGTACAAAGTGTTATCCATGTTCTTTTGAGAGATTTAGCAGTTAGCAGTTGCCAGATAGGATGCTTCCAGACTGTGCTTTGTTTCCTTTAATCACAGTGAGATGGAAATTGTGGGAAGACAAAGAGCAGAGGGCAGTCCAAGCCTTTCCCTTGGCTTTTATTTCTCACTAAATATCCATGTATTAGTGGCTCTGCCTCAAACACTTGGCTTCAAGAAGGAAACTTTATTCTCTATGTGATCCTAAAGGCCAGGGCTGGCACTTCCCACTCAGTGATCAGAAACAGATACTAAGCAATGGTGCCCAAAGCAGATTACAGACCTCCTATGGTCATCCATTCCAGCAAAAGGAGAGCCTGTTTCTAGTAGAAATTACAGGAACTGCAGGGAAGTGGAATTATAACTTCTTTTTCTGTATTTAAATATTCTTCCTAATTTATCAAAAAGTTCAAACAAATAGTACTATACAAACAGACCTTTAGCAGAATGTTTGCTGATGTTATGCAACCTCCTTCAGGAAATAATGCAGCCTCTATTTAAAAAAAAATGGCACGCTGACAATGGCATAATTCTTGAGAATAGAGAAGAAAACCCTTAATCCCATCTATTCCCTTGAAGGAAAAAAATCACCAGAGTGTCCCAGATACCTTAAATCCCTCCTATGGGAACCTCCTCAGATCTTCCAGAAAAAAAAATATTACCAATTCCATTACTAGGAGAAAATATACAAAATAGTAACCTAACAGACTAATGAAATAAAAGTTTAAGACCTATGAGGAATCCTTAAAGTTACAATTTTATAATTTTTTAAGAGTTCATTCTTCTTTCTCATATCTAACATTTCCTTAGGAAGAGATCTAGATATATGGAATGGTGATTTTGGAACTGAAGGAAATCAGTTCAAAAAAAAGAGGAGGAGATTTCGAGGATAAGACTTGTGGGGAAATTCCAGACCTATTTCTAATGAAATGGATGTTTAAGAAATACTATATGCAGACCCAGAAGGGGATTGGATTCAATTACTTCTAATGGCAGTTACTTTATAAATAGTTTTTAGTATTAACTTTCCTTCTTCAACAAAGGAAGCAACTCTCTTGTATTTGCAGCATAATGGACCCAAATGTGCCCTACTCCTCCAGGGGCTGGCACATTAACGATAATGAGTTAAAGTTTGAAACAACACCTTCCTGTGGTCATCTGATTGAACATAAAATTGAATAAGGGAACAAATTAGGTATGTCTTGTCTAGGGTATATAGTTGTTGAGGCAGGGCATCTCCAAGGGTTCGAGGGTATAAAAGAGTGGCATGGCTATGGATGCCACTGTCCATGTGGATATTTTCCCTATTTCTTGGTCTCGGAAACTACTTGGGGAAGTGGTAGGATATGCTTGGTCGTTCTGGGCCATTAGGAAAAGTAACACTATGTTAACATGACATGCTCTCGATTTGGTTACTTTATTCTGTTACAGATCTCACTTCTGCTCATTCCTGCATGCTGTTTTCCCTTATCCCACCCTCCATTTCATTCAGGATTCCAGACTCTCCTCCTTTGATGTTCTTAAACCCCCAAATCCTGCTAATTTCTTTCTCAAATAATTTAATTGGATTGCTACTAATTGAATCCTTCCTCTTTGATATACTATAGACCTTGTTAATAGATTATTTCGAGATGGTGGTTGAGAGCTCTTATCATTGTAACTTCCCCTGTTGCTGACTTTTAAGTTTTCATAAGAAATGTCCTGGATCTTTCTCTAGATAATTATCTTCATGGGGCTTTAGCACTTCTGAGAGGCTTAGGTATCATTTTGCAAGGGAAAAAAAATCCTATAATTTAACGTAAGGTGATTTTTCTGGCGCTTTTCTCAGTAATAGAAAAGATGTATTCCCCCACCCAAATTTACTTATTTAATTAACATATCAATCATTGTTCAAACATCAATCAAATGGTTCAAATAAAAAACATTAATGAAAGACTAGTTTCAAAGGTGTGGGCTGTGGTATAAAAAATAAAAAAATTAAGAAAGCAATGATGTGATTCTCATAATAAAAGTGATTGCCACCACTAGGATTGAAGGAAAAAGGGTAAAAGACAGTATTACTAGAACCAGTGAGGGTGAACACCATGGAGGAGCCACAGAGCAAGGCAGAGAAGAACGGAGAGTGGATGTGGGCTAGGCATTAGGGGAACGATTAGAAAGTAACCAGCACAACCAACTAATTCAACAATAACAACAACAAAACTCTAACTGGAGAGTGATAATCTTCTATGATTCTTTTCCTTCTTGTCTAAAACATATTTTTGTTTTTGAGTTTTAGTGAATTTACATCAGCAAAGTTGCTCTATTGCAGCATGGAGCCCAATGTGGGCCAGCTTGAACTCACAACCTTGAGATCCAGAGCTGAGCTGAGATCAACAGTCAGACACTTAAGGGACTGAGCCACCTGGGTGCCCTCTGGTGAGTACTCTTTTACATGCAAGGCTCCTTGTCAAGCATTTCAAGATAGTGTCTCTATTGTTAGAGAGTCTGTTGTCCAGGGATATAAGTGAAGAACACATAGTTGTTTACAAAATGTCGATCATTTTGTGTTCCTTAAAATAAATACAAATTCTATGGACATTTAAACAAGAGGAAAAAGTCACATTAGCTTGATGGGGACGCAGATCATCTCAATGGGTAAGTAGGGGTTCTAAAAGATGTTTTGGTCTGGCATGATTCTGACAGTCCAGGTATGGAATAATAGAAAGGACATTTCTAGAAGAGGTAAGAGATGGTTTCTTGGTCCTACTTCCCATGATCTAGTCAAACCCATCCTCCCAGGCTTACCTCTTACTCATTTTTTGATCAATACTTGAGGTCATTCACTATTTCCCAAATGTGGCTTTCATATTTCTGTGCCTTACACAGGAGATAGAGGAGGCTCAGAGATATTATGTGTTCAAGCCTCACCAAACTTAGAAGAGAGGTAAGAGAAGATTCAAAGCGGAATGAACCAACCACTTATAAAGAGTGATGCTCCTTTTTGAGCTCCTTCCTTAGCTTAAAAAAATTGAAGAGATAGCCTTTAGAATTCCTTCCAACTTTGTGTTTCTATGTCAGAGAACAAGATACAAATTAAAGTAGTAAAATTTTAATATCTGAACATTTTATAGCCCCAACAGAGGGATAATAAATCAGAGAAAAGAAGCATAAAGAATATTTATTTATTTATTTGCTTCTTATTGAAGAGAGTTCAGGACTGAATGCAAGTTCAGGACTGAATGCAAGAGAGTTCAGGACTTCCTGAGAAAAGAAAGTGGCATCTGAAACAAGAAAGCCTGAGTAAGAATCCTTTCCTCTCTTCACTTATAAGTTTGGTGAGGCTCCAACAGATAATATCTCTAAGCCTCCTCTATATCCTGTGTAAGGCAAGATATGATCACATTCTTATAGGATTTGGGAAGGAGTGAAAAGAAGTGATATATGTACATTTCCTGCTGCATAATAGTTACATAATAAACGTGAGTTTTCATGTGTTACATTTTAGAGTTTTTGGAAGCAACTTCTCTATTTTAAATAATACAGCAAAGCTACAAATTCAATAAGAAAGTGTGTAGTATTATTTATGAATGATAGGGATATTAATAAAAATAAAATTAAACATTTAGGAATATTTTCAGTTAAAAGAAGTAATGCTGTGCAATAGGAATTGAGACTATGCCACATCAAAAATATGTGACTACTTTCAACAGCTTGCAAAATACAGCTGGCTCAGTCTATCACACCTTCTTAGTGTCTCAATGATGAAAAACCTACTTAGCTTCTTCACCTGGCTTAGAATTGAAATCTGCTAATTAAGGGTAATTAAGACTTCCAATGTTTGCTAACAAAGAGGACCTATTTATTGTTCATGTGCTTTCAGCATTTCAAATAGTAATGGTTTGACTTTTTTTAAGTTTCAAGAAAAACAATTTTTATTTTAATGACTAGATTTTGAAAACTTGGAAAAATATGCCCAAGCTAATGCAGAAGTACAGGAGAGTGTAACCAATTTTTATTTTGCAATTTTCCCCAAAATACGAGACAAAAATGAGCCAATTAACCAAATAATCAGTCAAACAAACAAAACCCAATACAACTGGAAAAACAAAATTCGATTTTTTCCAATGTTTAATTCTAAGTTTTTATTACCAATATCATTCCTGGAATTTTAATACTACAATTTTTGTTGTTTTGGGTGATGCTGAAATAATCAAGGAAAAGCTGATATTCCATTTGCTATTGATACATAAAAAAATCACCCCAAAACTTAATGGCTTAAAACTATGTAGATCATTTATTTTGATTATGGAATCAAAATATTGGCAAGGCCTTCCAGGGATGACATGTCTCTGCCTGTATTTGGCTAGGATGGCTTGAGTGGAGGTTGGGGATGGAAGTTGGGGTATGGAAGGTTGGCTGTGGAGATTGCTGAGGGGCTGGTGGGTGGAGTACAGATAGGTTACTGAACCTTACATAAAAGGCAAAGCCAACAGTTATTTGCAGGGAGAAGGAGGATGGAATGGTGATTGGGAGGACAGGCTTTAGAGTTAGAGAGACCCAGGTTCAAGTTCCAGGTCTAGTAGTGATGTGATGTTGACTTAAACTATCTGAACCTCAATTTCCTCATCTATAAAATGGGATAGCAACAGTTCTTCTATTAAGCAAAGTAGGCATGGGGACACATACCATTAACACCATGCCATTTGTTATAGCAGTGGACTACAAGAGTACAAATTTCTTTGTGCGTGGGCCCTGAGTTGGATGATCCAAGGTGATCTGGTTAGAAAAGAGAAGCCTACAGAACTTACCCTTTGTTCTTTATGATGAGCCAGCTCTTTATTAAGCTGCTGAATACAGGTAGAAATGTGAATCCAACAGTCCCTTTATTTGTTTCTATTCAACCTGCTTCATAAGATTGCTCATGTAATGGCTCATGTAAAATACTTAGCAAAGCACCTGACATAGGATAAACTTTCAATAAATGTTAACTATTTTTGCATGATTATTGGGTTCCTCCTAATTTCTTAGGTATCCTCCTTCAAATATAAACTGATAGCATTCATAGAAGAAATGCATTGTATTAACATGTTATTGTTATGAATATTGTTAGAAGGGCTGTATCAGCTAGTGATTACTGCAAACAACAATCATTTATATCTATGGATCTGCGGATCATTTGGGGTCAGCTGTAGGTGGGCAGATCTAGGTGGAACTTGGTTGTTCTCATCTGAGCTCTGTACCACATACTTCTAATCCCTTTCTAGAAGCAATAGTAAGCCTTAGCATGCTCTTCTGTGGCAGAAGCAACAGAGAATAAGCAGAAATGTATAAGAACTCTTAACTCTTGTGCTAAAAACTGAGACACTGTCACTTCTATAATATTCTCCCAGCCAAAACAAATATGCTGTTGGCCATATCCAAAGTCATGGGGAGAAAAGCTAAACTTCATCCTTTTACAAAGTCCTAGAGGGAATAAGTGAGGCCATTAATGCAATCTGCTATAATGATAGATTTGGAAGCTTTCATTTGTCTGCACCAGAGGGATAAATAGGTTGTAAAAGATCTTCATGCTTCTACATGATTCTTCTACAAGGACAAGACATCTTCATACCTAAACACTTTCCCTGCCTGGATTGAGTTGAATAGTGTACCCCCAAAATAATTCATCTCCATTGGAAACCTACGATTGTGATCTTATTTGGAAATAGGATCTTTGCAGATGTAATCAAGTTCAAATGAAATCATGCTGGATTAGAGTGTCTAATGACTAGTGTCTTTATAAGGGGGAAATTTGGACACAGAGGCACACAGAAAGGAGCCTGCCATGTGAACACGGAGAAGACATGGGGAAGAACACCCTGGGTAGACAGAGGCAGATGGAAATGATGTCTTTATAAGCCTAGAAACATCAAGGTTGGCAACCATCAGAAGCTAGAAGAAAGGCCTAGAAGAGATTCTCCCTCAGACTCTCCAGAAAAAAACAATCCTCTAAACAATTTGACTTCGCTTGGACTTTTAGTTTCAAGAATTGTGAGGGAATAGGTTTCTGTTGTTTAAATCCAGTTTGTGGTACTTTGTTACAGCAGCTCTAGGAAACTAACACACTGGCTATAGTTAGCCAGGTGACAAAAATGGCAACATTCTTAAAATATTCCAACCTCTGTGTTACTCCAGGCTACAACTTTTTACAGACTGTTTTAAAACTCCAGTTATGATTTCAGATACAGTAGCATTTTGTCCACAATTAACTTCCAGCCTGCTCTTGTTTGAGGCAATGTGTTTAAGTAAATCGAACAAGGGACTAAATTTTGCAAATCTTTCTCACCCTCCCTCTTTTATTTTTCACATCTCATCATACACAAGATTGGTCATCTTTTTCCCATAAATAATACTGAATTGGCTACCACTGCTAGTGCCTTACTATAGGCTCCCATTTCTGACCATGGCCACTCATTAGCCCAGGGCTGTCAGAAATTTAGATATGGTCATATCATTATAAGACAGCTTAAAAAGATAGTTTTGATGATTCTGACTTTTAAAAGTTTTAAGCCTGGCAAATGAGACCCTCCACAAGTGGACATTATCAGTTGCATCAGTTGTCACAGCCTTGCATGGGTCCCACATCATAAGCACATAGTCAGAGCTACATCATACTATTTATGTCCTCTTCATTGTTACACATTCTCTTTTGTCTCTCTGCCTTTGCACATGCTATTCTCTGTGTATCATTCTCCCATCCACCCCTTGGCTAACTCCCATTACCCAGGACTCAGTTTAGACATTACTTCCTGTGGGAAACCTTCCTTGCTTCCTTTGGACTTGATTTCATAATTTTTACATCCCTCTCTGTTTTAACAATTTTCCAAATTGTATTTTAGTTGTTTTCTACTTGCCTATTTTACTCTTGAACTGCACTCATTGGAGGCGCATCTTGTCCTCTGTGTTTCCATCTCTGGCACTCATGTTTTATAAGTCATACAATAAATGGTTGTTGAATGAATTATTTCTTCATCCATAAAATAATCTCCCTTGTCTGTGGGATAATATATTTAAAGATGCTAATACCCTCAATACTATTTGTTTTTTATACTGTTGTTTGTGACAGCTTTTATTTTCTGCAAATTAGTAGAATATTTATTTCTCTGTGTTTTGGGGCTTGATCCCTGAACCTCAGGATCATGATTGAGCCAAAGGCAGGTAGATGCTTAACCAACTGAGCCACCTAGGCACCCCAATCTATGTATATTTTTAATCCATGTTTTGAAATTTTAGATCTTCCACATTGGATTAAGAGATAGTTAATACTTCATCTATTTTATTATATATATTTTGCACATTTTTGGCTGTTTTCTCTTTTGTTTGGGTTATGCCATCATAATATTTTGTTAAAATGTTAAAATGAAATATTTGTTAAAATTCTAGTAAAATTAATGTTTTCCCTTTAGAAAATATTTCTGCAATGTTTCTGATCCTATCTACACTTCCATAATTTTGCCATTTAACCAAAAAAAGGTTACAGTCTATATTCCCTTCTCTTAAATTAGGTGAATCTTTATGGCAGTCTCAATGAATAGAATAAGGTGGAGATAGCTTATAGAATGTGGTACAGCTTTCATCTGCTTTATTTTCTTGGGGTGGGATTTAGAACTCAGTCACCATAGTATGAGGAAGCTGAGATCACATGGGAACACCATCCTTAGCTTTACAGCTAGAATCAACTTGTCAGCTACTTGGGGAATAGATTCCCTAATTTCTAGTCAAGACACCCCATCTAATGCCCTTAGACCAGGGATGAGCCTTCTCCATACTACCCTACGCAAATTAAAGATTTGTGAGCAAAATAGTGATTGCTATTGTTTTTGAATCATTCAGTTTAGAGTGGATTGTTACATAGCAATGGATAGACAGAAAACTGTTTAAATGAAAATAATAAGCAGTCTTTAAGAACAAGCTGGTCAATATGCGATACACTTTAAATAAAAATTATACATGAAAGCCTTTAAAAAGTCAATGTCTAGACAATATCTTCTAAGGACCATGATGGGAAATAGTTTTTTTAAATAAGGCATTTTGTCACTTAAATGTACCTAAAAATATATTTCTTACATAAACTTGGATAAAAGTCCATATATTCCAAAAGCAAAAACTAAGAATATATAGAAATTGCGGCTATGTCCCTCCCTGCACATAATCCAGGAGATAAGCTGAAAAATCTAAAACTCTCACTGGTCTCAGAAGTAGCTGAGTTATTACAATGGGAATTTTTTGATAACCTGAGAATACCTATCCGATATTTGACACTTCCCTTTGGTGACTCTGTTAGTTGGGGGTCAGCAAACTATGGCTTACGGATCACATCCCCGTCATTGCCTGTTTTAGGAAATAAACTTGTATTGGAACACTTATTATCTATGGCTGCTTATTATCTATGGTTGATGGTGTTGATGTTATATTGTAACATCAATGATATGATGCTGTCATGACATAGATTGGATAGTCTACAAAGCTGAGAATATTTACTATCTGGCCCTTTAGAGAAAAAGGTGGCTGACTTCCCTCTGAATAGTTTGGGGGCTGTATGGAAGCCAGGCAGCTAGTTTAGTCTGAAGAAAGCTCATTTCCATCACATCCAAAATTCTGCCTCAGGAAAGCTCACACTTCTGGAAAGTTCTATTCTGAGTAGTTTCCTGCCCCCAGGACTGAGGGAAGGGAGTGAAGGTCAGGAGAAGGCAGAAAAGGCTGCATGCATAAGCCTGGATGTCAGGAAGATCTGATTTAATGGGCAGGTTAGGAAGGGACTGAATATCTCAGAATGTGCATCAGGAATCCTGTGGCTGCAGGGAGCCTGGGTGGCTCAGTCTGTTAGGTATCTGACTCTTGATTTTGGTTCAGGTCTTAATCTCAGGGTCCTGTTACTGAGCTCTGTGACAGGCTCTTGCTCAGTGGGGAGTCTGCGTAAGAATTCATCCACATGCAGAAGAATGAAACTGGACCACTCTCTTGCACCATACACAAAGATAAACTCAAAATGGATGAAAGATCTAAATGTGAGACAAGATTCCATTAAATCCTAGAGGAGAACACAGGCAACAGCCTTTTTGAACTCAGCCACAGTAACTTCTTGCAAGATACATCCACGAAGGCAAAAGAAACAAAAGCAAAAATGAACTATTGGGACTTCATCAAGATAAGAAGCTTTTGCACAGCAAAGGATACAGTCAACAAAACTAAAAGACAACCTACAGAATGGGAGAAGATATTTGCAAATGACGTATCAGACAAAGGGCTAGTTTCCAAGATCTATGAAGAACTTCTTAAACTCAACACCAAAGAAACAAACAATCCAATCATAAAATGGGCAAAAGACATGAAGAGAAACCTCACAGAGGAAGCCATAGACATGGCCAACATGCACATGAGAAAATGCTCTGCATCACTTGCCATCAGGGAAATACAAATCAAAACCACAAGGAGATACCACCTCACACCAGTGAGAATGGGGAAAATTAACAAGGCAGGAAACCACAAATGTTGGAGAGGATGTGGAGAAAAGGGAACCCTCGTACACTGTTGGTGGGAATGTGAACTGGTGCAGCCACTATGGAAAACTGTGTGGAGGTTCCTCAAAGAGTTAAAAATAGACCTGCCCTAAGACCCAGCAATTGCACTGCTGGGGATTTACCCCAAAGATACAGATGCAATGAAACGCCGGGACACCTGCACCCCGATGTTTATAGCAGCAATGTCCACAATAGCCAAACTGTGGAAGGAGCCTCGGTGTCCACCGAAAGATGAATGGATAAAGAAGATGTGGTTTCTGTATACAATGGAATATTCCTCAGCCATTAGAAACGACAAATACCCACCATTTGCTTCAACGTGGATGGAACTGGAGGGTGTTATGCTGAGTGAAGTAAGTCAATCTGAGAAGGACAAACATTGTATGTTCTCATTCATTTGGGGAATATAAAGAATAGTGAAAGGGAATATAAGGGAAGGGAGAAGAAATGTGTGGGAAATATCAGAAAGGGAGACAGAACATAAAGACTCCTAACTCTGGGAAACGAACTAGGGGTAGTGGAAGGGGAGGAGGGTGAGGGGTGGGGGTGAATGGGTAACGGGCACTGAGGGGGGCACTTGAAGGGATGAGCACTGGGTGTTATTCTGTATGTTGGCAAATTGAACACCAATAAAAAATAAATTTATTATAAAAAAATAATTTAAAAAATTCTTCCCTCTGCCTCCTCAACCTGGCTCGTGATCTCTCTCTCTCTAAAATAAATAAATAAATCTTAAAAAGAAAAAGAAAGAAAAGAAAGAAATCTTGTGGTTACAAGTGACAAAATCCCAACTTAAACACCTACAAGGTGTACCTGGCTTTAAGTCTAGCTGGAACCAGAGGCTCTAATAATTTCATAAGCACACTGTTTTTCCACTATATCTCCTTTTCTCTGAGCTGGCCTTATTTTCAGAATCCCCAAAAGCAGTTCTAAATTTACATTGTAACCTGACTCAGTTTACCTCTCTGGCAATGACCGTTTGTTCTCTGTATTTAGGAGTTGTTTTTTTTTTCTTTCTTTTTGTTTGTTTGTTTGCCTATTTGTTTTGTTATTTAGATTCAGCATATCAGTGAAATCACATATTTGTCTTTCTTTGTCTGATGTATTTCACTCAGCATAATACCCTCTAGGTCTATTCATGCCATTGCAAATGGCAAAAATGGCATTCTTTTTTATGGCTGAGGAATATTCCATATCTATCAATGGACTCTTGGATGCTTCCATTAATTATACTTTAATTAAACAACAACAACAACAAACCTTGCATTATCCTGATATTTAGCAATCCATTGTGAGACAAGAAAAAGGTCATCTGGTCAAATTTCACCAAAAGTCTTGGAGGATAGAGGAGATTCTCCATTTGGTCCAGGTTGGGTCACATGTTTATGACTGAGTAATCACTCAGGCCAAGATGATGACACCCTCTGATTGGCTAGGCCCTGACCATGCCTAGTCTTTGATTTTAATCATACCGATTAGGAATGAAGAAGGAGCATTCTACGAAAGGCATACTGGGCAAATGTTTTCTTTTTTTTAAAGGTATTTATCACATTTGTCCACCGGTTGTAGCTTAAGGCTACCAGATCAATAGAGAAAGCCTGGTTAGAATTGAATTTCAGCCATAAATACAATACATTTTTACTGTAGATGTGTCCCAAATATCACATGGAATATACTAATTTTAAAAAGCACTTATTAGTTGCCACAAATTCAAATGTAAAAGTATCTTTTATTTTCATTTTCTATATTTTTATTTCCTATATTTCACTGGCAATGCTATAACCAGTTCAAAGTTTTCTTCACTGATACTGATTCAATTTAGGGTTGTTCTAGATTGAGCTCACAGATTCTTTTGAGATTAATCAAGGCAATAGTGGCAAAACAGTAAATTTTAAAGTACTATAGAAACATAAATTATTAGTTTTTCTGGGTTGAATTCCTAAGGTTTTATTTCAACCTTAGTGCTATTGGGAAGCAATCATGTACCATGTACTTCTAAACTGAAAGGTACTTCTTTCCTTAACAATTAAGGAGATGAAGAGAACTTACATGTATGATTTAAAATAATCATAACTGAAATGATTGTGTCTTAGAGTCAACACTTGACAACACTTCTTGAAGACAAACATAGATCTTTTCTCAATAATTCCAGGGAGTCAATACTACACTTGAATATAGTGAATCTCAGCCACTGTCTCAAGTTATATCCAAGAGATTTGGCCCATAATTCTGGTTTAGAGTTTAAAAAGTCTGCCTATATCCCTACTGCCAAGTTTTAATTACTTCCTGCAGGGGGATCTCTCTTTTCTTGGTCCCTGAGTTTATTCAGAAGAGAGACATCTGCTTGTTTCTAAACTAAAATGCTACTTCCAGCCACAAAGATTTTTTTTTTTGCATTGTTTATTTATTTCCAACAATCAGTGAAGAACAAGGTCTATTTTCTTTGGGGGGTGGGGGGAAACTTCACCTGCTTTACCACTGGAGCAATTAAAGCCCTTTACCTAGCTTCACTGATCCTGAGAGGACTCTTTTTGTTAGTCTCTTAGAAAAGTAGAAGGCTTAATCTGCATATAATGGCTAAGGTTAATTAAATAAAACCTCATGGCCAAATTTTCCTGGAAAGCTGAGAAAATAGTATCTTTTCTAGACTGGATCAGTTAAAGAAGCAAAGTGATGTAAGTTTTTCTATTGCAATAGAATAACTAATTAAACTTGAAATATTTACTTGAACCCCAACATTGTATGCAGACATGACAAAGAACTGAGTAGTTCTGCATAGGCAATTAGGAAACAGGACACTATATAATGTGTTAATTATTTCAAAAAATATAATCACAGCAAGAAAATTAGAAAGGGAGCAGTAGACATGCGGTAGAGTCATGGAGCAAAATTCACAGAGTGTTGGGGATTGTAAATTCCCTCTCTATGAGCAAACCACTGAAAATCCTGTGCCTCAGTCTCCTTATTGCTAGATGGGGATGAGATGATGGCCCCTTTTAAGTTTATTGCAAAAACAAGAGCTACACAGCCTTGATAGCACATTCAAAACTACCTAGTACATAGAAGATCTGAGTTCTGGATTATCTATAGTTCTCCAATTCTGTTTGCTTGGGATCTTTCTCCTCTGTCTGAGACATTCTTCAAATGGTTGGCAGTCATTCTTACTTAAGAGCCAGGCACCAAAAGTATTGTTTGGAAGCACTGTGTGCAGACATGGTCTTTAAAACAAGGCAATTGCTTTGGACCAGGTTTTAGTTGAGAGGCACTCAAAGGTCAGTCTTAAGGTCTTTACTCAGGGGCCTTTCTTTTTTTTTTTCCAGAAGATACTACCAACTCATGCCTGAGAGGGGTTAAAGTGGCATATGCCTAGCAAATACACACTTACTCTTCATGTGGTTAGCCCTTTGTTTCATGTCCATTCTCTGTTTTCCCATATGTCTCAACTCTAGTACATCTTTAGTTTAATTGCTCCAGAGAAAAAATGTGCAGTCTTTTTTGGGGAAGGAGGAGGGTAATAACTGACTGATTTGGGTCCAAAAAAGACCGAAGGTTGTAAATGATTTATATAATGTCTTAACCAATGATTTCATCCAGTTTAGATTTATGCATAGCTTACTCTCACACATGGGAAATATTATAATTCCTTTTCCCCCATAGTTACCATTTTAAGGAAATCTTGGCCTAGATTATCATAATTCCATGTCATTTTTATAATTTTGGTACAGGGGAAGTAAGACAAAGAGGGATTTCCAATATCTATGAAAAAATGAAGAGATTAACTGCAAATTAGATCAAAACACTTGTAGAAATTTGGAGAATATTTTTACTTTAGGCTAGGATCCAAATAGGTACACTCTCAAAATCTTCTTTTTTTTTTTTTTTTTTTTTTTTTTTTTTAATGGAGAGACACCTCTTTATAGCTGTCTTTCCTTGGCCCAATAGTTATGGTGATTTTATTTGTCTGTAAGATATTTAACATTCTTCCCATCAAGAAGTGGAGTGTAATTTTCCTCCCTTTGAATAGGAACTGGCATTATTGGCATGGCTCTCATAAACATAAGATAGAGGAAATGACACTTGGTCACTTCAGAGGCTAGGTTATAAAAGATGAGTCTAGGTCTACGTAGCTCACTTCCTCTCTGAGACATGCACATTTGGAACATGGAACTATTCTGGAAGAAGTCTGGCTACTGAAGCTGCACGTGTGAGCAACCATATGGGGAGATCATAGAGAGATATATAGAAACATAGAGAGATGTCTGAAGAGCCTCAGCTGTTCTGGGCTCCATCTATTTATATCTTTTCAACTGTAGTGCCAGATATGTAAGTAAAGAAGCTCTGAAGATGACTCCAACACCAGTCATTGTTTGACAAACAAGAAACCCTATGTGAGAACCTTCTATCTGAGCCCAATCAACTTACAAAAACAAGAGAAATAATACTAGTAAGTAATAGTGGCTGTTTTATCTCACTGCATTTGTGTGGCTTGTTATGCAGGAGTAGGTAACTGGAACACGTAAACTGTTAGTCCAAGTATTCAACCTTGTGAAGAATAGAACATAGCCATGGAAACCAGGTTTCTCTAAGGAGGGCTTGCTTGGCTCTGGCCCATTAACTTTTCAATCTTAGAGAAGACACTTTAACGATTCTTTATATCACAGATTTCTCATTTGTAAAATGCTAATGATGATACCCTGTGAACAGTGCTTTAGTGTAGGTTAACTGAGAAAAAAAAATAGAGGGAAACTCTAGGTACTACAAAACACAACATAAAATTGTGATTTGTTACTGTAATTTTTAAGATGAGAAGCACTTCCATGAGTGAGTTCCTTGGGAATTTTCAAAAAACTTGGCCAAGGCTGTATGTTTGGATGGTTGAAGTTTGGGGGAAGGGAGGTTACCTCTGTCCACATAATCAGATTAATATCTTAATATTTTATTACATTTTTCTAAACTTATTGACATGTAAAAATCACAAAGGGAAATGATGACATCTTCTCCATACTAAGGAAAATGTCAGTAAGACCTAGGAGTGGGGACAGGAGACATGTTGTTACATTTAAAATGAAAGCCCAGTAAAGATTTGTAGTTGAAGACTGGATGTGTTTTTAATGAAATATCAGCATTTATGTCACCATGATATGCATTCCTAATGATCAAGTCACTTACCCACCATCAGATTCATACATTGTTTTGCTGTTTTGTTTTGCAGTAGTAAGAAGGAATTTGCAATGATTTAATGACAAGTTACAGGGCTCAGCAGATTTAATGATCAATAAATAGGAGTGGCAATACAGTGTGGCAGGTACAATCTCAATCTACAAAATTAGATGTGCAAGAAGCAATATTTTATTTTTCTCCCATTCAATTTAATTTCCATTTGAGGACCCATTCTAACCCTGCACATGGTGGTGGAAAGTTAATCACAGTCCGTTTGTGGTTTCTATCCAGGATTGCATCTGCTGTCTGAATTACTTACAATATTGGAAGAGTAATTCATTCCTTTATGTCACCTGTGGTTAATAGACCTGGTCCCTCACTTTTGGAAGATGACATCACTGCCTAAAGTGCAGTGATTCTTAAACTTTAGTGGGCATCAGAATCACCTGGAAGCTTGTCAAAACACAAATTTCTGGGTTTCACCTCCAGAGTTTCTAATTTAATAGAGCTGGTGGGGAAAAGGGGCTGAGAAATTTGCCTAACAGGGTTCCAGAGGATACTGATGTTCATGATCCTGGACCATACTTTGAGGATCATTGGCCTTAAGATGAAAATATCAGAACTGCCTAAGTTATGAAGAGCCTAACTCATCTTAGGAAACATCTTCACCACAAGAAACCCCATTGCTCTGCATCAAACAGCATGAGATGGTGCTTCCAGGAGGATTTCCAGTAAAGGAGTAAGTGCATTCCAGGATTTTAGCTTTAATGTACCTCATGTCATTCATTCATTCGCTAGTTTCAGAAGCTATCAAACAATCAATAAAGTATCACTTGAATAGAGGGAAAAGCTTTGTTTCCCCTTTATCTCCCTACTTACTCACAGAATGGATCACATGCCCCTTAGTGCATTAAGAAAAAATAGAGGTTTTCCCAGTGATTTGAACAAATGAAATCCATCTCATCTTTCTCTCCTGGATCTGAAACAACCACCACCAAATATGTCATATCCTTTTTCTTTGTATCTGCAAATCTGATATGAATCTCGAATAATCTAGGTACAAAATATAGGTAGAAAGATCAGATAGGTCAGATATGTAAGTATAGATATATACATTTATTTTAACTCTGCTTTTTCTGAGGTGGGGAACACTGGTCACCCATCTGTCTGCGAGAGTTTTCTTTTTTATTCTCTCCAGTCCATGAGCTGCATATTTTAGAATTCCATTCTGCACACACAACTCCTTTATTTGTTGAAGTTTCTGTAGAATCTGCTAGGCCTACACTGTGCGCTTTACTAGTTTGAAAGGTACTCTATTTTAAGGTGTTCTGTTTGGGAGACAAATACAAGAAAGAGGTACAAATACTATAATTGATCATGAAAATTGACAAACTATACTTTTGAAATAAAGAACAAGACCATCCACCTTAGACTTCATGTGCACACATGCACACACACACACACACAGGTCAGTGTTGCTTGGTGCTCAGTTTTATGTCCTCTTCTCACTCTATTTGATCTTATTACAAGCTTGAAGACTGACATGTTTTGTACAACTTGATTACAAAAAACATTGAAGAATGTCCAGCATCTCTGTGTTCTAGAGGCAAACACATTAATGAAGCAGAGCCCTGGCTTTGGAATCATACACAAGTTAAAATTTTGGCCACCTGTAAACTATGTGAACCTAGGCAAGTTACATAGTTTAGCCATGTGAGTTAACTTCTCTTTGCTTCAGTAAGATGGGAATGGTGGGAATGAAAATTCTTGTCTCCCAGGTATGGCCATTGGTAATGTATATAAAACATGTACCACAGTATCTACACAAATACTTAACAAATCATAGTTGCTGTTACTCTGAGTGTTCTATTACCCTTTCCTTCCTGCCATTTTTCAGTCTCCATAGAGATTAAAATCTTCTTTTCCTGGCCACTAGGTGGAGAAAGCAAGCCTTCTATAGTAATTGAATTAAACACAAAGCCAAATCATCCTGACCTAGATAGATACTACAGACATTTAAGGAAGAGAACATTTTTTTCCTTCCTCTTCTTCAGAACTTCAGATGGCATGTACAGGGAATCTGGAGAGATGTTTGGGGAATTCTTGAGCAGTTCACAATGAAAGCTTTGGAGTTTTGAGTGTGGTTCTGCCTTCAGGCACTAGATTCCACTCAAGGATGGTCCTAGGCAAACTACAAAGTTCACAGTCAGCTTCCTGGTACCTGCCTATCCTCCATGTCCTAATTTCTTTGCACTTGCATTTCAAATAAGCATCTGTCCAGTATTCTATGCTTTCTGAAGTATTATATAGCTACTAATTCCTAAGGCCATTTGCATTTTAAAATGAATTTCCTTAATGGCTTATCTTTCTTTAACCTATTACATAGTAGTAAGGGGAATCCAGTGTATTTACTTCATAGAGCTATAATGAGGATCATTTAGTTAGTACATTTGAAATCACTTGTGAACCTTACGTTCTATACAAATAAAAATTCAACTTATATTGCAAACATAAATTCTGCCTTGAAGGGGAAAGAAAAGATGGGAAAGCCAAGTCCAAGTTGTAGGGAGATGGAGTGATCTGAAAACATACAGTTGAAGCTTTGCTGTTAATCAGCTCTGGGTCTTGATGGAAGGGGAAAAGGGCCTATATTTATGGGGCTTTTCATACATTTCAATGTGTTCCTGAAGTTCATTGACATTCACCACTGCATTCCCACCCAATACCAAGTCTACAGGCATTTCTAGATAAAGCCATTATAGCCTCTTGCAGCATAGGCTCGGGCATTGCTCCAAGCTCCATATTTCCTTGGCTTATGTTCCTCATCTTCTCAAATTGTTCCAAAGTCTCTTTTCATTTGCTTGCATTCTTATTTTTGCCCTCTCAGCATTGACCCTTCAAATGATCAACTATTTGCAATGTTAACCCATTCTAGTCATTGGCATCTCCCTAAGGATGATCTCATTAGCTCCAAGAATTGCAGCTACCACCTATCTCCTTGACTCAATTTTTAATAATGCATACTTTCCCAACAAGATCTTCATGATTGCCTTGTATATAAGGATGCTTAGAAGGAAGCACCCAAAGATTTTTCATTTTTATCTGTAGTTTTAGTTATGGTACAGAATTTCCTGCTTTCCATAGTGGAAAATAACCAAGTTGCATACCAAATATCCAGCCTGGAATTCATATAATTGTGTTGCAAAAACAAAAACAAAACCGAAAAACATCTGATACTTTTTAAACAGTAGTCTCATTTGCCTTTCTACTAGTGCTCTTTATTGGTACCTCCATTGTTCTTTTGGTTTTCCTATGTGATTTCAGGAGGGAAAAGGCTAGGGAGAAATTTTAGTTTAATGTTCAGTAAATTTCCACTCTAGGACCTGCACAAAAGTTCCCACAGGCAGCCAAGAGCATAGCTGGAGCCCTGGAATGCTATTCCATTTAAACGTGGTTTGAAATAGCACACTATTTCCACTAAATTTACTTTTAATGCATCTCATAGAAGGATCATTTTTGCATAATATACACACATACACAAGCATCTAGGGCCTAAATGTAAGATATAAATGTAAATTGCATAGCTTTCCCCTATAAGATTTTCTGGTTCTCAATTTATAGTGTTAATTCACAAACATCATGTTCTATATGCATAAGACATTTATATATGATATTTTAATATCTTATGAAGGGCGTCCCCCAAAACAGACTCTGGGGCAAAGATTTGAGCATAAGTATTTTATCAGGATTACAAGTAATATGGGTAGGTGAGGGAAAAAGAGATACAGAGAAGGAAAGTAGACAATGAAGGGTATGTTATCAACCTGGCTCCCACATGGACAAGAAGAACTCTAGAAATGATGCAAAATACAATCTCGTTTTATCTGCTAAATTTTTATCCCCTAGACCTGTCAGTCATTGGTCAAAGACTTCTGGAGGAGAGGAGATGTAAATTCTCAGCCCTCCCTTTCAGCCTTCCATGTGAGCCAAGTAGATTTTCAGCAGTTCTCCAACAAAAATGCAGGTGTTGGCCATTGGAAGATAGTCTGCCAAGCAGAAATGGTAAGATGGTCCAAAATAAAAGGAGTGGAGCACTGATGTGTCTGTTATTCCAACCTACTGGCAAAAATTGCTAATCATGTACCACATTCCATAGTCATGCCTTACATTTACATCAAATCCCTGAACTAAAATCCACATATAATCAATTCTATCTCAATAAAAATGGGGAAAAATTAATACATAATCTCCTCTCTTCAAAAGTCTCCAGATCCACACAGATGGTTTCATTGGAGAATTCTACAAAACATTTTAAAGAGAACTAATAACAATTTTACAAAATCTCCTCCAGAAAATAGGTGGAAACACTTCCCAATGCATTTTGTGAGACCATTATTATGCTAATACCAAAACCAGACAAAGAAAGTACAGAGAAAACTGCAGACCAATGTATCTCAAGAACTTAGATTTTAAAAATTCTCAATAAAAAATTAACAAACTGAATCCAATAATGTGGTCAAATGCTCTTTCCTTGAGTTATACCCCTTCAATCCAATAATGAAGAAGAATTATACACCATGTCAAGTGGGATTTATTCTAGACATGCAAAACTGGCTCAATATTGAATATAAATCAATATATAGGCTAAGAAGAAGATCATATGATCATATCTGTTGATGCATAAAAAACATTTGACAAAATCTAACATCTATTCATGATAAAAACTCTCAGCAAGTTAGGAAGGGAGGAAGTTGCCTCAACTAGACAGAAAGTATCTACAAAACCCCTGTAGTTAACATCATATTTAATAGTGAAAGGCTAAATGCTTTCTCCTAAGGACAGGAACCAAGTAAGGATATCTGCTCTCACCATTTATTAAATATGGTGTTGGAAGCTCTATCCACTGGAATAAAAAAAAAAAATTTAAAGAGCTAAAGATTGAAAAGGAAGTAGTAAATCTATCTCTATTTACAAAAGATATGATCTACACAGAAAATTCAAGGAAATCTACAATCCCCCAAACCTGAGAACTATTGAGTTCAGCAAACTTGCCAAATACAAGATCAAAACACAAAAATTAAAAAAAAAATTAAAAAAAAAAAACAAAAAACACAAAAATTAATCATTGTATATACTAAGAACGAAATGCAGAAGTTGAAATTAAAAGATGATACAATTATAATAATTAGAATACTTAGGTATTTACTTATAAGAAGTCCAGATTCTGTATGCTGAAAATTACAAAATGCTGTTAAATTAAGGACTGTGTTCATGGACTGTAAGGTTCAACATATTAAAGATGTCAATTCTCCAAACTGACCTATAGGCTTAGTGTAATTTCTTCCAAATCCTAGTAAGAGTTGGTTAAGATTATTCTAAAATTTATATGGAAAGGTGTAAGCCCTAGAATAGTTAAAATAATCTTGACAAAGAAGAATGAAGTGGCAGGAATCACTGTATCTCATGTTAAGACTTACTATATTAAGAGTTTTGATATTGATGGAACAGAATAGAGAACCCATAAATAGGCCCAAACACAAATGTACAAGCAATTTTTAAATGAAAGTGAAAAAACTTAATTGGAGGAAGAATAGCCTTTTCAACAAATGGTGCAGAAACAGTCAATCAGACATTCATAGGCAAAAAATTTTTAAAAATATGTATCATGAACTAAAAGCAAAATTACTTTAAGTAATTTTGGGAACGTTATTGGGAAAGTTAAAATCATTCTTCTTTTTATGTTGTGTAACTAAAGTATGTTATTTTCCTGTCTCTTGACAACATTTTATTTGATTTCATTTCTTTTTGAGAAGCACAATAATAGACATGAATGACACTGCAGTCTGTGGAATTCAAGCACCGTGTATGGTTCTTCTACACATCACCTCTGTGTATTTGAGCATATAAGCCTTCTGTCCTTCAGGTTTATAATCTGTGAATGGGAATAATAATAATAGCCCTGACATCAAAAAGAAGTCAAAGGGGTTATGTCAGTCAACATGAAAGCTTGTAGAATAGTACCCAATGCATGGAAAAAACTCTAAAAGTCTTAGCTGTTTTCAAATGCCTAATTTTGACTATTTTCTTACATTATTCATTAGGAGGATGTTTCCCAAACCCATATGTTACAGATCTACTGATTGAAAGAAATAAGAGCGCTACTTTTTGATCACTTGCATACTCAGGGAGGTGATGCAACATAGTTGGAAGCTTTTGGTATTTTTTTTTTCCAAGGGAAGCTATTTCCAAAACTACTTTGCTCATGAAACAACATATTTGGCTTATTAGAAGAAAATAATAGATATCCATCTGAGATCTCAGCTTGGTGCAGAAGGCAGAATTGGTTTGCAACAGAAATCAAAGTGGAGATAGAAAGTGAGTAAAATATTAAATATGGATAATATAATTATGCACGAGGATGAGAACAATACCAACAATAATAGGGTTTTAGATTATGGGTTTTCCCCAACTCATGCTGGAATTAATTCCTAAGGCTTACAATAAAAGACTTTTAGCCCCCAAATTAAATATTTCTTTCCTGGTTCTGAAAAATAGTTTTTTTGAACCAAGAATCTGTTTCCCGAAATAACCTGCTCTTTTTAGTATCCAGCCAAGACTAGGAGAAAATGTAATTTATTCTCATCACATGGTTATTTTCAAATGACTGTTCAGTCAATGCATTTAAGAGTTTTATTTTTTATTTCTTCTGGTGTCTATTCAGTGAAACTGTATGCTTTGATTTCTCGCACACTCTAAAAGTTAAAGTTAAAATTCTATTTGTATTTTGCATAATCAACCTAATGCCTAATCCTTGTTGGTCTTTTTGGCATTTGCATGGTGTTTCTTTCTCTAAAGTGCTGATCAGTTTTGATTATGTTTGATTATTTTCCTATTTATAAACCTTTTACCCTACTCACCTATACTGTTATCATTCCTAGGTAAGAACAAAACTATTTTGTCTTTTTTTAAGTTTGTTCTTCTATGTATGCGATCTTTGACTTCTTCCAGACATCTTAGAACTGGTATCACATGGACAGTAATTGACTGGCTTGTTAAGTCTTCTTGCTATTGAAATTCCAAAACTAATTCTCTTGTTAATTTGGTACCGTCACCATCACTCTCTAAAGGTAAGAACTGGGATCCCTGGATGGCTCAGTGGGTTAGAGCCTGCCTTTGGCCTAGGGTGTGATCCTAGAGTCCCGGGATTGAGTCCCACATTGGGCTCCCTGCATGGAGCCTGCTTCTGCTCTCTCTCTCTCTCTCTCTCTCACTCTCGTGAATAAATAAATAAAGTCTTTAAAATAAAATAAAATTCTTAAAAAAATAAAGGTAAGAACTATATCTCCCAGAATCCTCTTCAAATTATGGTTCCAGGTTGGTGTTTGCCAATGAAAGGAACACTTGTCTGATTTGGAAAGTAAAAGCAAAGCAGAAGCCATTATTTTCTGGAAGCAGGCATAGCCAGGTGTGTAGGGAGATGCATTTCATAGCAGCTTTCTGGTGAGCTCCAAAATATGACCCATATTTCAGCTAAAGGAAATCATGGGAACTTCTCAGTGATTCTCAAGAGTTACAGCAGCTTCTAGAAAAATGTTGACTAATTACCAAATGTGGTGCTTCAGCCTGAGATTTTCAGTATCAATTTCTCTAATATCTCCCCTGTGCTTTCATAGTATCTCTGCTGTCACTCTTCTAACTACCAATGAATCTCTGATTCTATATTAAATCTGTTATGTCTGGAATGCATAAGGTCACTCTGTTTTCTTGGCTAAACCCTTACAGATACTTGAAAGTAGTATCCCAAATATATCCATGAATCCTCATCAAGTATCCCAACTGAGTCCATAAAAAAATGTTCTGCCTTATGGTAACTGCCATGCTGCTCTTCACTTAAGCCTACTATATAACTTCCAAGATTTCCAGTGCCCACTAGGATGTTCCTGGAGTCCAACGATGCCCATGCAAAGTTTCCTGTCTCCAGATTGCTCCAAACTGTTGAGAATGACATCTTAGAAACCTCTGAGGTGCCAAGGCTGAGTAATAATCCATGTAGAAGGAGGAAAATGCCACTGTTCCTCTGTTTAATGCCAAATGTCAAACATCAAAGTAAACATCAAACATCAACACATAAGCATTATCTATGGTCAGTGTTTCACAGAGTTACTCATGATAATATCACCCTTTGACTTCTGTCTGCTGCTCATCACTTTTTTTGGACTCAACATGTATGGAAACACCATATTGTATTCTCAGCTCTCTCTCTCTCTGTAGCACACTTTCCACCTTGAATCTTTTACTCTTGAAAGCAACAATGCGTGGTGACTTTAGCAGATTAGCCACATAAGTTGCCCTGTATGGCTAAATGTCTATTCCAGCATTAAGCAGAATTTCAGATATAGTGGTGATTGCACTAAGTGAATATAAATTATTAATTATTTTGACTTCAGTGATTAGAAAATTCAGGAGCAATAGTGAAAAGAAAGCTGGAACCTTCCTATTGGGAAGAGTATAATGGTTAAGTCTAGAAACTTAGAGTAGACTGCCAAGGCTTATCTGTCACCTAAGCCACTTACTTAGTATGTGTCTTGGTTAAGTTACTTAACCTCTTCGTATTTATCTGTATAATGCATAGAATAATAGTATTCACATAATAGGGTTGTTATGAGGACTATATTAATTATGATGATTTTTTTTGTGTGTTCACAGTAAGAAATGCTGGCAAAATCCCTTTGCATGACTATATTTCAGAATTCGCAATGGAAGCTCTATTATCCTTTGTAACTCTAATATTTTATGGATCTATGTGTACTCTCTGTCAATTAGGGCTATGATCAAATTGGAAAATGACAACAACAACATCAAGCCAGATTGATTTTATCCATGGGTAAGGCAAGCTGTATTGAAACTACTGATCTCTTTACTGAACTGCTTGCTGGGCAGTAAATTTTGCGAGTAGATCTTAAATAGTGGGGCAAAAAAGAAAAGAAAATAATCTCTCAGTTGAAAATGTCCTCTAGAACTAAGTGGTGTGAAAACTGATCACTGCAAATCATCATCAAACCTTTTCTACAATCACTGCAAGTAGAACGTTTGAATTTGCTCTCCAACCAACTCCCAGGTGATGCAGATACTACAGGTCACTGGATCACAAGTTCAATATCACTGCCTTAGACTATTTACTTGGGTTCTTGGCTGGCAAGGATTACTACTCAAACAACGCCTTACATATAAAGATGCTCTTCTTTGCTTGATTGTAAATAAAATTCATAGCATTGTCATTGTGAAAATATATGGGAGAAATTTGTACTGAATCTTGAATGGGAAATAGAATTTCGAAGAATAGAAGAAGAGAATGAGAAAAGAGAGGTGGAAGAATGAAGAATAACTCAGACTTCCTGAAGGGGAAAAATCAGGTGGAGAAGCATGGTGGAAACCAGATGTTGGTTCAGGTTGACAGAATGGAGCATCCCTGTGTTCAACACAGTATATGACTACTTATTTTCCACACTAATTGTGTGCTGGTCAGAGAATCACCTCCATGGCCGTGTTTCACATTTATAAACAGAAAGAAAATTTCCATTATTTAAAGATTTAGGTTTTATTTTTGGCCTTAATTTCAAACATGGTTTATCATGTTAGGAGTTCCAAAGGTAAAATAAAATATTCCTGTCTTATTGTTTTCATGCAGAGTTGCTAATAAACATGAGACACGAGGACCATTGTTTAATATTAAATTTCAAGAGTATCATTCTGTTTATAGAACAGGCCATCATCTGGGAAGCTTTCTTCTGTCCTCAACATCCAATAGTAACAGACATTTTGTTACTTTTACGATAAAAATGCATGTGGATGGCCACACATTGAGGTCTTAGTTTATTTTTGTTCACCCCCAAAATTCCTTTTTTTCTGTCCCAAGGCCCTCTTGTCATAGACCTAGGTTACCTACTGTTAACTTAGAACAAAGGCTAAAAAATATCCAGTGACTGAAACAAAAAATACTGGCTGAAATGAAAGACAAAAATTTGGATGCAAGCTTGCTTAGAAAAATTACTTTTTCTCGGAGATAAGTGAAGAAATGACCTGGACTTGAGAAGAAAAGGGATACATGGAGAGGAAAGCATAACACCAACACACTTCCAGAACAAGCATTGTTCTAAGATGCTTGCTAAGCATTGCTAAGACCATTGCTAAGATGCCATAGTGGCTGAGTTGCCTCTAAATTTATCTCTTTACTGCCTTCCTGTAAAGATGCCAATGACAGTCAGTAGGTCTCATGTGTCAATCATCCAATTTAGAATGATTCTGCTAGTCTCTGTCTTTTTCATTTCAGTTTTTTTTTTCCAGTCCAGAACAGGAATAAGCACCCCTCAATGGAAGATGAACATGGTAGGTATTTTCTATTTGCTCCTCTATATCCAGTCTTCAACCTTCTCCATCTTGACACTTGCCCAAGGAGGCTGACCTGAATGGGGCGTGCACATTAACTCCCTTGAACTCCTTTGACTCGCCTCATTCAGTACATCGACAATAGCAGAAAATCAGAGTGTCAGAGGTATATTTCTCTGTGTTGTAGTAGAGTGGCTGGGGCTTTCCACTAAAGGTCACAACTTCTGGTTGACAGCGTATCTTAGTCCATCAGGCCCCTATAACATTGTATTATAGACTGAGTGGCCTATAAACAACAGAAATTTATTTCTCACATCCCTGGAGGCTGGGGAGTCCATGGTCAAGGGACTAACAAGATTCTGTTTCCTGATTCACAGGCAGCCATCTTTCCACAGTATCCTCACATGGCTGAAGGGAGTAGGGAGGACACCAATCCCATTTTAGAGGACACCAATTCCATTCATGAGGGGTCTACCCTCGTGACTTAATCATATCCCAAAGGCTCCACCTCAAACACTATTACATTAAGGACAAGGTTTCAACATATAAATTTGAAGGGATCCACATACTCAGTCCATACACTCTCTGTGGGCTCAAAACTTCTTTCCTTTACCCTTTTTGATAATGATTTTCCACCGTCACTGGCTTTGGGTGAAATTGCAAGATTCCTTACTAATTTCTCTTTACCTGTATACATCTTTGATAAATACTATTAGGGATTCAGGGTTCCCTAAAGGTGGTGGTAATATGAAAGGATAGTCTGTCCTACGATCAAGGTTAGAACTAGTCCCTTTGCAGTTTGGCAACTCCAAGCCAGTGGAGACCATAGTTGGGCAAAAACCCTTGATTTATTGACAGTTCATTAGATGGATACATTTCTTTAGAATAAAATATATGCAAAGCATTATCTAGGCTTATGAGTATGGGGAGTATTGAGGGTGGATGGAATTCTCAAAACCATATGTGTGTTTTTAAAGGCCTTGAAATTTGGAGGAGGATAAGTATGCATGCACAGAATGTTGCCTGTATGGCATTAGTAAGGAATGAATGTAGTAAATGGGTCTGTTACACCGGGGAAGGACAGGAACACAGCTCAATATGCACCAAGTTTAAGTTACCAATCAGGACAATAGTTACACATTAGGTTCTATTAAAAAATCCCAACCTGAAGGTGCTATTGGTGGCGATTAATGGTCTTTGCACAGTCAGTGAGCTGTGGAACAGACCAACCAGCAGAGACATTTAATTCCATTCCAGGAGGGTGGCTGGACCTTTTACAAAGTTCAGCCAAAGATAGCAATCAGGTTTCTGGGCTACTTAGATGTTTTATTTATGAAGATCAATGCTGATTATTTCAGAGCTTCTTTCCTAAGGAATAGAAATAAAAACTAGAAAAGGCAGGGTGTGTGACAGCAAAAATATTTTTTGAAATGTTCAACTTCTCTCTTCCTTACAACTCTCCAGTATGATACTCCCCTCATCTCAGATTTCATCTAATCTTTATTTTCACCCTCCTTCTCATCAGTTCCTCTGGCTGAATAAGTTTACTTATTTCTTCTAAAGTTAACCCAGTGCTCTTGCCTTTACATATCAGGTACCCATGGTTCCTTTTTTCTATCCTAAGTGTGTTGTTTCTCATCCATTGCATATCCCATTTTCTTCCATAATAGAAAGACTATCTCCTTAACTCCTTCCAGCATCACCCATAAACCAAACTCATTTAACAATTATTTACTGGCCACTTACTATGTTCCAGACACTGTCAGAGGCTCTGGAAATGCAGAGATAAAGACACTTTAATTAATTAGTTAATTAATGAATGAATTTTTAAAAGTAGACTCTGTACCCAGCTTGGACCCATCACAGGACTTGATCTCATGACCCTGAGATCAAGATCTGAGCTGAGATCAAGACCCAGGTGCCCCAGAAAGACACTTTAAATGAAAAAGAATGAATAAGTAAATTTCAGAAAATGATAAGTGCTCTATGGAGGTGACATTTGGGCTGATGTCCAAGTGGTGAGAAGGAGTTAATCTTGTGGAGATCTGGAGGAAGAAGCTTCTAAGCTGAATGTGTCCATGCACATGTACAGAGACACATACACCTGCAATATACATATATTGTACATATATAAGGTGAGATAAAATTTTGTTTTGACCTTTACTTCCCAACATTACCTATTAAAGGACTTCCTTTTCAGTACCCATTGCCCAGGTACTGTGTTTCTGTGGTAATTTAACATAAGACAGAGACTAATCTGGCCTATATCATCTTAGAATTGTCTGATTTTATGTTGCCCAGAGGGAGCTTGTGGGAGCTGGGATAATGTATGTCCTTGGCTAGGCTCCAAACGGGCACTCTAGACAAGGTTATAAAGGAAAGGAAATTAAAATCTTCCCTGACCCCCAAATTTATAGTCTCTTGCCAACTGCATCTCCTTAACTCCTCACTACCATGAAAACTTATATTATTGGATAGGAAAATAGAAGTCTTTACAAGAAAAGTCAACCTGATACTCTAAAATTGCTCTTAACTCTGCTATTCCTGGAAGGTAGCCTCCTGTTCACCCCTTTTGAACTCTTGTATGCCCCTACGCACTGAAAACACTGAAAGATTCCAGCTATTTCATCACCTTGGCAGAAATGGTATTCCTTGTGTCTTCCACCTTCTTCCACATCCAGGTTCAATAGATTAGATGTTGTTTTAAAATGCATTGGTTTTACCTTTCAACCAAGAAAAAGGCGAAGTCAATTATTCTAAGACCCAAAAAAAGTGTTGCAGGAAAATGAAGGCATCCAGGGCATCAGTTACCAAGAAATATGAACTAGAATAGCTTGGATTTTTGATCTCTGTCTGCTGATTAAGCGGAAGCCCAAAATAGATTCTCTTAATACCATCTGTGACCTCCTCAATCCCTCAGCTTTTTTCATATATTCAAGCCATGTTACTCAAATTTTCTCTTTGAAAGTTGCTAGTGGCAAATGACCTTTCAGTTAACTATGCCTAGTTGTCATTTGACAATCTCATCTTCTACCTTCCAACAGAATTTGATGCTGTCAACTACCCTCAGCCACTTGCAGTTCTACATCACTTCATGTAATTAATAGTTTTTCTGTTTGTCTTTTTATCTCCCAGAATCCTCTGGTTAAGTCTCAGTCGCTGATTTTTCTCTACTATACCCCATTGATTTGAGGGTGCACCTTTTTCTCTGTGTCTCACCATCAGTGATGTCAACTATCACTTCAATGAGAATGACCCCAAAGGCTAAATCTATAACCTTCACCACTAATGACCCATCCTGCATTGTCAATAGTTTGCCAGTATTTCCTCCAAGATATTTCTACTAGCACCTTGTCTATTTCTAGCTTGTTTAAGGCTTTCAGCCCAGACAAATCTTTTTTTTTAATTTTTAATTTTTAGATTTTATTTATTCATGAGAGACAGAGAGAGAGAGAGACAGAGACAGAGACAGAGAGACAGAGACACAGGCAGAGGGAGAAGTAGGCTCCATGCAGGGAGCCCAATGTAGGACTCAATCCCGGGACTCCAGGATCACATCCTGGGCTGAAGGCAGACGCTAAACCACTGAACAACCCAGGGATCCCAGCCCAGACAAATCTTAAGGCTTTCAGCGACCTTGTACAAAAAAGAACCACCCCACTCCCAATCTCACTTGTTTGTACTCTGATCTCCTCCATGCTGTAGCATATGCTTCTCTTTGATGTACTACTTTGCCAATTCTTCCCCTCTTTTTCTTTCTAGAATTTTGGTTATTGGTCTCGTCTCTTTTCTTTAGATGAGCAGTTGCATGGTAAGTCTTTTCTTTTTTTCTTTTTTTTTTTAAGATTTTATTTTTAGGTAATCTCTACATCCAATGTGCAGCTCGAACTCGCAAACCCAAGATTAAGAATCTTACGCTCCACTGACTGAGCCAGCCAGGCACCCCTACATGGTAAGTCTTTGGTAGATATTTCCAATTGACTCAACAGCTTTTACTACTCTAATGAAAAAATCTGTCCCCTTTAACAGAACCTGGACTTTAATTAACATGTTAAATCCAGATGCATGTCTCTATTTCTCATTCTCTTCACGGAGTCAATATTTTCTCTATCTTTCAAGTGCAAAATTCAATTCATCTTTGCTCCCTTAACTCTTTACTACTTAGAGGCATTCAGTCAGCCAAATTCTGTTATTTTCCTTTCTAACTTCTGATCCCTGTCCTCTCTTCTAACCATGAAAATCACTAAATATTGATCTTCCATACCACTGTGCTAGTGCAGACTTCTTGATAACTGTCAGAATTTGGTTTATTCTAATTGCAAATATATATTATTATTTGTACTTTAGCTCCTTAGAAGACAGTCAGATTATTAGCTTTTTTGAGATCAAAAAGAAATAAGAACTTCTATATTTTTTCTCGTCAGTATAGTTTTCTTATGAAATAGCAACCCAGGGATCCTTGGGTGACTCAGCGGTTTGGTGCCTGCCTTCGGCCCGGGGCGTGGTCCTGGAGTCCCGGGATCGAGTCCCGCATCGGGCTCCCTGCATGGAGCCTGCTTCTCCCTCTGTCTGTGTCTCTGCCTCTCTCTCTCTCTCTCTCTCTCTGTGTGTGTGTGTGTGTCTCATGAATAAATAAATAATCTTTAAAAAAAAGAAAAAAGAAATAGCAACCCAATGAGAAGTTATAACTTAGTTATAAACTGATTATTTTAAAGGATATTCTACTACTTTGGGTATGTTGGGCTTCACTTGCACAAAACATAGGCCTTTCTAGCTATGTTAAGCAAAAAATGGTTAATAAAGAGAATTAGGTGACTAAAAATTTGGTAGAAGGTCTTGAGGCTTGGGCTGTGCCATGGATACCTTTAAGAGCAACACTGAAATTACTTCGCTAGAGGAACTGTAACCTTCATCAAGGAGTCACTAATAGAAACTTGAGCTCCAAAAACAAACTAATTTGATCAGATTCCAGGGACCAAGAAGCCCCCACCGTGTCTCTAGAGCTATGTCATGCCTACTAGATATTACCTTGCCTCTTGGCACCCACGAAGACATTGAATCTTAATGTTGCTACAGAAAAAAAAATAATAATAATTTCAACTATGTACCTGCTTCACTTTTGTGTTCCAAATCCCACAAAAGTGAATCTGATTGGTTGAACCTAAAGACTTGGAATTCTAGCTAGAAAATAGCAAGAAAATATAATTATTAGCTAGTCACACTCTGGAATATACTGGAGGTATACCAAGAGAAAAATAATGGGCAGCCCGGGTTTCTCAGCGGTTTAGCGCCGCCTTCAGCCCAGGGTGAGTTCCTGGAGACCAGGGATCGAGTCCCACGTCAGGCTCCCAGTATGGGAGATAGGAGAGCCTGTGTCTCTGCCTCTCTCTCTCTCTCTCTCTCTCTCTCTGCCCCTCATGAATAAATAAATAAAATCTTAAAAAAAAAGAAAAATAATATTCTTGTTAAAAGCCAATCCACCATAAACACAGTGTGGAAGTTCTTCAAAAAATTAAAAATAGATTTGCCATATGATCTTGTAATTCTTGTAGGTATTTAGAAATGAAAATGAAAACACAAATTCAGAAAAATAGATGCACACCTACATTTATTACAACATTATTTACAATAGCCCAGATATGGAAGCAACCTAAGTATCCATTTATAGGTAAAGGAATAAAGATGTGGTATATATATACAATGGTGTATTAGTCACAAAATATAATCTTGCCATTTGCAATAATGTGGATGGACCTATAGGAAATAATGCTAAGTGAAATAAGCTAGACAGAGAAAGACAAATATCATATGATTTCATGCGTATGAGGAATTTAAGAAACAAAACAAAACAAAACAAAACAAACATAAAAGACTCTCTTAACAATAGAAAAAAAGACTGCTGGTTGTCGGAAGAGAGGTGGGTAAGGAATGGGTGAAATAGATAAAAGGGATTAAGAATACACTTATTATGATTAGAACTAAGTGATGTATAGAACCATTGAATCATTTTATTGTACACCTGATACTAATATAACTATATGTTTATTACTTTTAAAAATAAATAAGTAGCATGCCAATCCACCATAGCCATGACATGACAAGCATTTTGGAGGACACTGTTTTTTTCCTGATTGCAAAATTAATGCAGTCTTATTGAAAATAGTAAATTGAAAAAAGTATAAAGATGAAAAAATTTAAATCTCTAGTATAATTAGAGAAAATTATTAAAAATTATATAATTAATTATAATTATTTAATTATTAGAAAGTTGTAACATATATTTTCCCATGTATAAGTTTTTTAAAACTTTGTCATAAGGGGATCTTACATTTATTTGCTCTTTATAAGGCCTTTGCCATTTTAGGATTTCTGTTAAGGTGGGAAAGTTATTTTGGTTCCCCTTTGTAATCAGTCTTTATCATATTTTAAAATGTCACTTAAAAAACCCCTTCAATTTTCAATTTACCTGGGCCTCCAGATAGAATTCAAAATAACAATAACTAAATGGTCATCAACTTTTTAAAATTTCCACAACAGATTGAATTAATAACTTAATGCTTTTCTTTACTCTTTGCTTTGCAAAGTGCTACAAAACACAGAAAGATATTAAATTATCTAAAGAATATTATATGTTTTAATTAACATATGTAATAAATAGATAACATATAAGTCTCTTGCTTAACGGACAGTTAGTTGAAATTTTTAAAATAAAATTCTAAAAGTGAAATTCAAGAATTTCATCATAATCAAATCAACCTTCAGATATTTTTATTGATATTCCAAAATTGCTGCAAATATTTGTGAAAATGAATGTTCTTATTTCACTAGTATGAACTGCAAAAAAGAAAAAAAGGAATATATTTGAAGAATTTAGTACGAGTAAATATCTCCAGATAATAAAATCTCACCCTTATTCTGTCACAGTCCATGTGAAAAATCTGATTTATAATTAAAATGAGTTGAAATAATGAAACATTCATTAGTTGGATGTACCACTGGGGGAGAGGGGTTGGATGGGGGAGGTAGACCGAGAAAGCAAAGCATATGATACTAGCTTTCTCAAACTATCTTCCTATTATTTTTCATAAATTGAATTGCTTGCCACTAGCACACTTAAACAATACTTGATCGTTCAGTGTAGGGGTGTGATATGGATTGAAATGTTCTCCCAACCCTGCAGATTCATGTGTTGAAACTAACTCTCAGGATCTCAGAATATGACTATATTTGGAGGTAGGATCTTTAAAGAGATAACTTAGTTAAAATAAAGTGGTTAAGATGGGTCCTAATTCAATCTAACAGGTGTCTTTATAAGGATAGGAGATTAGGACACAAAGAGAAACACCAGTGATGCTAGTGCACAGGCAAACGCCAAGTGAGGACACAGCAAAAACGTGGCCATCTGCAAACCAAGGAGACTTTAGAAAAAATTCAGCCTGCCAACACCTTCACTTCAGCCTTTTAACCTCCAGGGCTACAAGAAATAAATGTTTATTCTTGAAGCCACCTATTCTGTGGTATTTTGTTATGGCAATCCTAGCAGACTAATACAAGGAGGAAAAAAGTAAAAATTCATAATTTAAACACATAAATTTGATTACCCTCATGTTGTAGAAAAGTTCTTTCCAAACAGAGGCAATTCCCTTCCTCCTTAAGAACAATGGACAATTTCTGGAGACATTTTGATTGTAACATTTAAAGGGGGTAGGTTTCTGGAACACTTTGGTGGCTCAGCAGTTGAGGGTCTGCCTTTGGCTCAGGGTGTGATCCTAGGGTATAGGATCCAGTCTTGCATTGGGCTCCCTACAGGGAGCCTGCTTCTCCCTTTGCCTATGTCTCTGCCTCTCTCTTTGTCTCTCATGAATAAATAAAATCTTTAAAAAAATAAAAGGGGTGGGTTTCTACTGATATATAGTAGATAGAGGCTACAGATGCTGCTAAACATCCTACAGTGCACACAATAGTCCTCTTCCTCCACAACAAAGTCTTATCCTGCTAGAGGTGTCAATAGTGCTGAGGGTGAGAAACCTTTTTGTAATGGCACAAATTTATAACAGGTTTGTGATGTGGGAATGAGGAATTGAACTATTTTCTTGCTTGTTGACGCTGCAAAGTAATTTCTGCAATAGTTAGTTCTCTTGTGCCAGATACTTTGAACAGTTAGCTAGAGGATGCTTTCACTAATGATCTCCATCAGGCCAGTTGGCCCTACCTGTGATGAACATATTAGACAGGGGAACTTTCCACTTTACAATTAGCAGGATGGAAACATATCTGCTATTTCTGTTCTCACAAAACATAGAAGGCAGAAACTAATTCCATATGTCTGATGTTTTCCCCTTTAAAGTTGAAGGACGAATATATCCACTTTTTTCTCATTATTTACTGAACATAAATTTATTAAACCAACTAATCATGGAAGCAAATTAAAAAATACCACAGTTAATCACAAGGACTATTAAAACTGGGTTAGAACAGGTTTTTAAGGCAATGATTATGCAGTTGCTTGAAGCTTAATCTCTACCACTTATGTTATCTGATGTTATTTTGCTTTTCTCTCTCTCCTTTACCTTATGTGTACCTAGTCACCAAGGAAAAGCAAGAAAGGAAATGATGTTTAGACCTAAAAATCTGAATTAACACATGGATGCTCTATTTTCTCCCTAGAGGAAGTTGGACTTTTGCATCTGAGACAGTCAGGGAACCAACAGATGGAAACGAGCTTTTCCTCTAATTGGAGCTAGAAGAGAGAGGCAGCCAGCACTGAAATTGCCATGTATCATCAGTTTCCAATTTACCAAATTGGTTCTTAACTGGAGACATGGCATCATTTCGCCAACCTCTCTCTGAAATTCAGCAGAACAGAGTATAAACTCTGAAACTTTTGAAGCTTGAGATGACCACTGACTTGATTTAGTAGTGGAAATGGGGGCTATCACAGCTGTTTGCCTCAGGCTTTATTTTTCTTCCCATGGTTATGACACTGGTTTTAAGGAGGTGGGGATTAAATGTCATAATTAAGAAAGAAAAACTGTTCACAACCTAAAGTAGGTAGAAGTATGTAAACTAATATGATTTACTATCTTCCCCTGGGAAATAATTAGTTAGAGTTAGTTAATAATTAATTAGATAGAGTTTAATGAGATTAAGATTTCTTCTGGGAAGTTACCAATCTGCACAGTAAACTCTTAGAAGTTTAAAAATGTTTAACTAGACAGTTTTTTACTCTACCTTTCATTTTTCCATACAAATGAGAAATTTTACTTTGTATGCTTAGACTATTTTTTTGCAGCAAATTTGAAATAAAACCTTAACACTTACTTATTATTAACTTTCTTACAATGTTTTATTGTAGTATTCCACCCCAGCAGAAGGAGACCATTCTTTTATAAGTTGGAAAGAAGGGGCCATGAGCTTTTATAGCAGTACTCCAAAAGAGACTTAGATTTCCATTTCTGGCCATGGTGAACTAACTGATGCTGAACTTGGCCTGTCACCATAAATAACTAGAAAATTCTGGGGTGGGGAGAGAAGGGGAATTATTGCTTTTCAGATATTGGCAAACAGGAAATACAGACTATGATTCCTGAATAAAGTAAAGAAGCAATGTGAAACCAATGATTATCTTGGCTCTGTGATTAGAGATACTTTTTGGACAATACATTCTCACAGGAAACAGTAAACCCAAATACAGCACACAAGTCTCACTGAATTGAAGAGGCAGAAATCAGAGTTAGCAGAAACTGAGGCAATTAGAATTTTGGGGGCAGAGTGGATAAAAGAGTGAATTATGCAGAAAGAAAACTCCAGAAATTGGCAATAGTGGTCTTTTAATGTCTGTCACTGAATACCTAAATATGTAGTCATGATGTAGAAAACTGAACTAGAAGAGGGGATTTGTAAGATAAATATTCTTCAGAGCTCATTTAAGAACATAAGGAAAAAAGAACAAACAAAAATTAACAGAGCCTAAGAGGACACCAACAAGTGTACCAACATGTGCAAAATATGAGTCCTATAAGATGGAGGAGAAAAAAAGGAACAGAAAGCATATTTAGAGATATAATGACTGAAAATCCACAAGTTGATAAGAAACATTCATCTGTATAAGCAAGATGCCCAAAGAATGTGCAATAACATAAATTCAAGGAGACTTACATTTAGAAGTATCATAATAGACTATTATAAGCCAAGAAGAAAGAGATAATCTTAAAAGCAGCAAGAGAGAAGCACTACATTGCATACAAAAGATCTCTAATATGATTAACACTTGACTTCTCATCAGAAATCATGATACAGAAACGCTGTGGGATGCCTATTCAATGTATTTTTTAAAGATTTTATTTATTTATTCATGAAAGATGAACAGAGAGACAGAGACATAGGCAGAGGGAGAAGCAGGTTCCCTGCAGGGACCCTGATGTGGGACTCAATCCCAGGACCCTGGGATCATAACCTGAGCCAAAGACAGCACCCAGGGCTCCCAGAATATTCAAAGTATTGAAAGAAAAAGGCTGTCAACCAAGAATTCTATATCCAGCAAAACTATCTCTCAAATAAACAAAGGAGGAATTAATACATTCTCAAATCAATAAAAACCAAGTATTGGGAAGCCTGGGTGGCTCAGTGGTTGAGTATCTGCCTTTGGCTCAGAGTGTGATCCTGGAGTCTAGGGATCGAGTCCCACATTGGGCTCTCTGCATGGAGCCTGCTTCTCCCTCTGCCTATGTCTCTGCCTCTCTCTCTCTGTGTCTCTCATAAATAAATAAATAAAATCTTAAAACAAACAAACAAACAAACAAACAAACAACAACAACAACAACAAAACAAGTATTGATCACGAGTAGACCTGCCCTATAAAAAATACTAAGGGAAGTTTTCAAGTTTCAATAAGAAGACACTAGATAGTGATTCAAATCTACACAATGAAAAAAAGAACTCAAGTAAAGATAAATATATTGGAAGATATAAAAGACAACTCGAACATATTTTTGTAACTTTTTGATTCTATTTTATTAAAAAAACAATTGCATAAAGCAATAATTGTAAAATTGTGTTGATGGGCCTAAACTATATTATTTGTATGGCAATAATAGCACAAGGAAGATAAAGAAGTGAAAAAATATTTGAGCAAAGTTTTTGTATACTATTGAAATTAAGTTAGTATTAATTCATACTAAGTTTTTATAAGGTGCTCATTGTGATCTCCAGAGTAACCATGAAGAAAAAGCTATTTAATTGAAAAGAAGACAGAAACGGAGGAAAAAGGAGCAAAAAAAGGATATAAAACATACAAAAAATACATAGCAAAATGGCAAATGTAAATCTTAAATACTCTAATCAAAAGACAGAATGGATTAAAATCAAAGCAAAACAACAACAAAAACATGATTCAGTTATGCACTGTCTACAGGAAACACACTTGAGATTCAAAGATACAAATAAGTTAAAAATATAAGAATAAAAAATAATATATCATGCAGACTGTATCCAAAAGAGAGTTTGAGTAGCTATAACAAAGTCAGGCAAATAGATTTCAAGGCAAAATTATTAGTAGACACAAAGAACACTTAAATTCTACAAGGGTCACTCTATTAGAATGACATACAACTATAAACACATATGTATCTAATAAGGGGGTCCCAGAATACACGACAGGCTTGAAGGGAGATCAATAAAGAAATAGAAGACAACACTAGAACCCAATAGACACATGTAGAATGCTCCACCCACAACAGCAGAATACCACGTTTTTTTCCCATGCATATGAATGTTCTCCTGTATAGACTATACAGTAGACCATAATAGAAGTCTCATTAACTTTACAAAGTTTGAAATTATATATTTGTTTTCCAAACATAGCATATTGAAATTAAAAACCAATAACAAAAAAGTTGGGGAAATTTATTAATATATGGAAATTAAACAGTTATCTATTTTTAAAACCATACTCTTAAGTAACTAATGGGTCAAAAAAATATTACAAGAAAAATGAGAAAATACTTTGAGGTGAATGAAAATTAAACACAAAATACTAAAACATATGATATGCAGCTATAGTAGTGCTTAGAACGATAATTATATGTGTAAATGCCTATATTAAAATGAAAAAGGAGAAGAAGAAAAAGGGGAAAGAGAAGATGAAGAACAAGAAGAGGTAGAGGAAGAAGAAGAAATTGATAGGGGAAGAGGTGCTGTCCAGTCCTCTCAAATCAGTAACCTAAACTTTCACCTTAATATAAAAACAGAACAAAGGAAACCCAAGCAAACAGGAAGAAGGAAATAGTAAAGATTACAGTGGAAATTAATGAAATAGAGAATAGGATCCCAAATTCAATGAAACCAAAAATTGTTTCTTTGAGTAGATGGACAAAATTGACAAACTTTCAGCTACATTGGCAAAAAAAAAAAAAAAAAAAAAAAAGACTCAAACTACTAAAATTAAGAATTAAATATATCCTGAGTATTACTATTGATTTTTCAGAAGTTAAAAGGATTATAAAGGAATACTACAAACAATGATAGGCTAACAAATTAAATAACCTATGTGAATGGATGTATTCAGAGAGAAAAAACACAAGATCTGAAGTTTACTGAAAAAGAAGGAGAAAATCTGAATAGGTCACAAAACATAAAGATACTGAGC
This sequence comes from Canis aureus, assembly GCF_053574225.1. NCBI lineage: Eukaryota > Metazoa > Chordata > Mammalia > Carnivora > Canidae > Canis > Canis aureus. The sequence continues at coordinate 38,349,381 of NC_135632.1, forward strand.
TAGTAATTGAAAAATATATAGCTAACTAATATAATGGTGAAAAATTGAATGCTTTTCACCTAATATCAAAAAGAAGATTAAATGTTCCCCAAGAACCAATTCTTTCCTCTCCTGGTAGCAATCTCTCTCCTGCTGAGACTGCATGCCTTACAGCTTCTAATTCACAACTTTCATTTTAATATTAACAGCTAGCTATAATTGAGATACTGTGCTAGATACTTTGCATTAATTATCTTATTTAATCCTCAATATTAATTTTATTCTACAGATAAAGCAACTAGATTTAGAGATCTATAATAGATTGCAAGTTGTAAAGTAAAATTAGGTGAACTTGGAATCTGGTTCTGCCATTTCTCTGTGACCTTGTGGCAAGTGACTTAACTCCTCTGTGCCTCAGCTTCCTCTTGTGTAAAATAGGAATACTGATCGTACTTACCTCACATGGTTGTGAAGTATAAAATATGGAACACTTAAAAATAATGCCTCCAACACAGTAAAGCTTACTAGAAATTGGCTATTATTATTATCTTCATAAGTTATATCAGTAGCAAGTAGTCAAGGCATGATTTGAAACCACATGTGGTAGACATAGAGATGCATGGACCATGTCTCATTTCAAGGAAGGTTGCTTTCCAACTGAAGAAAACACACTAAGCAGACATCTCTAGCTGACTTGAGACTAGCTCTGTTATAGAAAGCTGTCTTACCCAAGGTCACACAGTTTCCAGGACATTCACAGACAGTGACTTAGTGATATTGGAGTATAAAGGTCTAGCCATTTTGACTATAGGACAACCCTGGCTTGTAATATTTATTGTTGAGTTCCTTGCCTGTTTGCCCAAGACTCCACCCTACCTTCATTACAGTTCAATTTCATCCTCTTCCCAATCCTTCCTCTGCCCCCAGCCACTCATTGGTGTTGATCGGTAATAAATATCCTGCTTCCCAAATGCTACCTTATTTCTGCTCTTGGACAATCCTACCTGTGACATCATACTAATACAGCATTTAGAAATCATTCATGGAAAAAAATAAAATACCATGTGATTTATGATTATTTTAAAATGAATGGCGGGGAGAACTACTATTTATTGAACTATCATTATATACTAGTGAAGTTCTTATTTCACAGTTAAAAACTACAGCAATTGCTATCATCACATTCACAATTGGAAGCTTAGAGTGGTTAAGTAGTTTTCCTAAAGTTCCCCAACTAACAAATATCTTATCTGCGATATGAACCAAAGTCTATTTGCCTTCAAAGCTCATGACTATGTCCTATATTATGCTGCATTTGAAGTAACTCTTAAACTAATACATAGTGAACACATTTTTAATGTCATAAGTTAAATCAATAACATTTGTATTATTTCAGGTAAGAATATGCTCATCATAGTCCTGATCATTGTTTTGAGGCAGTTTTCCAAGATATGTTTTCCTAATAAAGTCTTACAGTTAAATACTACTAGATTTTCCTGATTTGGTATCAGAATGCAGTATCAGGTAGGCACAATTCTTTGGCTTTTTTCCCCCCCTACAGGATTTTGTTTTTGTTTTTGAGATTTTTTACCATTCAAAAAAAACTGAAACAAAGTGTTCTTTGATGATGTTTAAGGTTTTGCGGTACTCCCAACCTAAAACAAAGACAATAATGTTGGTAGAAAAGGACATTCACCTGAAATCTAAAAGCATCATTCTTTGCCACACTCCAGTCACTTTAGTATTATTCATAATTCACTGAAATCCTGTCTACATACCAATTAGCCAGGGATCTACCCTTAGAGAACCACTCCTTGCTCATCTTTTCTCCATAACTCACCTAATTATGCCATTTCCCACTCCTTGCACCATCCCTACTTCAGACCCTATAATAAATTTCCATATTCTTTGGCTAAAGAAACTTAATATGGCCTACAAGGCTGAACATAGTCTGGCATAAGAATAAATGGTTGTTAAATACATAAATAAATAAATAAATAAATAACCAAATGAGCATGGATCTAGAACTTTAAGAATGTGTTTTGCAGTTATAATTCTGTTATTTTTGTGAATACCAATACCCAACTAGGGGACCATTGTAGTTAGGTGTTTTTAGGGCTATGGTGATGCTTTTTGGCTAGAATGAAGTATAGGATTTTCTTATGCTTGAGAACAAACAAGGAAGATGGAGAATACCTGGCTGAATTGACCCCTCAGAATTCTGCAGTGTAGGATTTTAAAAAAGGTCTTTTGGTATCATGGGATCACACAGCAATGGGAGGTTCAGTGAGAGAGATAGACACAGTAATTACAGCTGGCCTCATATTTCTGGCTTTGACTTGGTAAGGTTTGTTTAGGTAATTTCAGTGATGAGGGAACTTTACTTGTCCTCTACCTCTTTCCCTCATCAAAGTACTTGCCTAAATCAAAACTTTAAGATTTGCAATTCATCAAGATGACTCCGTGAGTGCATCATAAATTGGGCAGATTAGATTTTGTATATCTTTAGCTACACAAATCATCATTTATGAGTCTCACTGTTGGGTGCAGAGTGATAAGAGAAATATGGGGAAATATGGGGAGTAGGGTGAGATCATCTCATTTGAGTTAGACAAATGAGGCCCTGCTGGAAAGAAACACCCAGTGTCTCTGGACGAATTTATGAAGTCAAAACAAAAAATAATTACAGTGCAGAAATGGCTGGTGCTGGATGAACCTGCTTCATTCCTAATGTTGGTTGGCAGCTCTTCATCCTGATTATTCCATCTGGAGATAATTGTGTGATATCATCCATAAAATTAAATCATAAATCAACCCAACTAGTGAATAGGCCAGCAAGCTGCTGAGAAAGCCACACGTAGGGAGGTGAGACTCCTCATCTTAATGAGAGGTATGGGAGTGAAATTAAGAGAAGAAGACATGTAGAGGGTGACCCTCAGCATGTCCACAGCCTCACTTGCTGACAGCTGCCACCAAAGTCCATGCCTCAATAGTGTCAGAACAGCCAACATATTGCCTATATTATCCACTTGCTGATGAAGACATGTTCTGTTCATGAAAGGAAACATGTATAGCTTTTTAAGGATTTCTGGTTTGAGTGGTAGGTGCCCAAAAGAAAGCACTTTATTTCCTTTCTTGATGAAATGTTAACAGTGATACAAAGTTTGTAAATGCAATGAAAGTATTATACAGGGCAGTCCCGGTGGCGCAGTGGTTTAGTGCTGCCTGCAGCCCGGGGTGTGATCCTGGAGATGTGGAACAAGTCCCGCATTGGGTTCCCTGCATGGAGCCTGCTTCTCCCTCTGCCTGTGTCTCTGCCTGCCTCTCTCTCTGTCTCTCTCTGTGTCTCTATGAATAAATAAATAAAAATCTTAAAAAAAAAGAGAGAAAGTATTGTACATAAGGGTTTGGTCCAACATCTCTCAGCTTAATTTTTGGAGATTTGGAGAATACACACCATGGTCTTTGTTAATAAGTGAGCTGTGGTCAATTTGCTGGTTATTTGGAAAGCATTTTTCAGAGGACAAGGTATAGTTTTAAGGCAAGTAATTCTGATGCATAAGAGAGCAAAATAATTAAGATAAAGACAAATGTATTGTTTGAATGGCTACTTGAATTTCCACAAGTGCATTTGCTGTGGGTAGCAAGTGGGAGGAATCAAAAAAGTCAAAGGTCATCCTAGACTCCCTAATAGTACAGACTGGAGCAAATGGCCTAAGGGCACGTATTTCTTTCAGCTGAGTCATTTGAGATGATAAATCCCATTGGCTTTGGAGATTCCACTTGTGACCATAATAAATGCAAAGTCCAGCTGTACATTGAATTTCTGAATTTTCAAAGTGGTAACAGTAACAGATGTTGAGAGTCTGGCTGCTTGTGAGCATCTGTGGTAGGAAGGTCACTGTGCCACTCAGCCGAGATGCAAGTAGGAAAAAGATAATGAAGATAAATTCATTCTTGTCTTTTTCTTTTTTTCCCCCCTCTGAATAATATTAGGACCAGTAGAGCAAGAAAAATCACCAGCTCTGAAAAATGTATTTTCTTTTGTTTCATTCTCAATTATGTTGAGTACACATAATGCACATATATTGAATGCTATATATTTTTTTTCCTTTGGTTTATTCTAAGTTAGGTTACCTTTCCATAAAAACAAAAAACACTAAGTGGCTCCAGGTCTATATATTCCTTAAGATCCATGATTTCCTAGAAGAAGAGAGTATATATTTCTAAATTATCTCAGCAGACATAATGCAAAGTGGCCGTGGCATATGTGTGGGAAATCATGGAAGATAAGGCTAACCAGACTGAATGCTTTGCAATTTGCTCAAAGCAGGAAGCTTTCGAAATTTTAAAGCTGTAAAATGAAATGACTAGATCTTTGTTTTAGAAGGATTACCTGATGGTGATGTGGAGATGAGTTGGGATTGGAGGAGTGCAGGCAGCAGAAAGTGAGGGATGAGAAGCAGGACAGGAAAGGATAAAAGCAGAGCCAAAAGGCCTCAGAGGAATAAAGCTGAAACAACTTAGCAACCAAATGAATGTGGACAAATAAAGAAAAAGAAAAATTAAAGGCAGTATTGAAGTTTCCAGTATAGGAGATTGAGTGGATTATATGGTCATTCACTAATAGATGGAGACATCTCATAGCACTGATTTTAAAGGCATTCTTTCTTTGTAGGTATTTAAAAATAATTTTTCCTCTGGTACCTCTTGCATTCCACTCATAGCAAAGAAATTGTGGAACAGATTTTGGGCAGCATTCAAGATTGGAGTTAAGTAATGTTTTTATCAATGGAGCCTTTATTCAATCCTTCGGGCTAATTCTGTTAAAAGTCATCAAATGTTTAAATATTCTTTCTCAGCTTTTAACAACTCAGAGTATTGATGTTATAAATATTTGATTTTTCTCCAAATATTGTGTACTCTGATTTAATTGTTTTAATTGTTAGCCTATTGTTGCTTTTAACAATTACCTGGAAGAAGTCATTTAGGAAGTGTCTGATATAGCCCACAGGTGTGCAGTGTGCACTGCCTAACAGGGCAGGCAAGGAAGAATATTGGGACCAGGAAAAATTTATTGACAGAAGCAGATGGTCAGCCTTAGTTTGCCAATTTAATAGTTAAATGTTAAATTATAATATTATCTATTTTGACTACTGTGGTTTTTGGTACCTCCTTTAAGTATGTATATATGTATGTACATGTTTGTTTATTTATTTATTTTGCCTAAGGACCTCACTTTAGTCCCAGTTTTGGTGGTACTAAGTCAAAGGAGTTTGTCACAAAACACAAGCTCAAGACACTATACCTAAAGGGAAACTATGGGCAGAATGATAGAGCCAAAACAGGTCATCAGCTTAAAAGCCCAGATTTTGGGGGGAGACAGGTTTACTTCCAGAGGGTTCGAGGAAGCACAGACCTATCTGAGGACACCATCTTTCCAACAGAACCAGAGGTATAGCTATGAGTTCTTTGGCCGATTTCATGGGCCAAGAATGTCCTCTTAAATTTTCTGAAATTCACTGAACAAAAAAAATAATTTGTGAAATGTGATATTTGATTCTGAGTCTTGCTACTAAAAAAGGGGTTTATGGATCAACAGCATTGACATCACCTGCTTGCTTGTTAAAATGTAAGTTCTCAGTCCACTTCCTGGCCTACTGGATAAAATCGTCATTTTAACAATATCTCAGGTGATTTGCATACACATTAAAGTATAAGAAATGGCCTCCAAAGTGGAGTACAAAATTAAAATAATAGAATTTTTATTTATTGTCTTTGTCTCATACTTTTACCATTTTAATATTGTCTATATTTTAAAATGTATTTATTATATTACTACAGTACTGCATATCTATTATTATTGGGGATATATTCAGAAACTTGATTTTTTTATCAATAAAAATGTATAACCAAAATTTTTTGAAGACCATTGCTTGGCAGATTGCAACTTTGACATGCAAGTCCTTGGAGAGAGAAATGAAAGGAAAGAATAAAGCTTAGAGTATTCTAATCTTCTGGAGTGACTTCAGGGTTAGTCTGTTATCCCAAGGTCATGATGACTAATTACTGCATCTATAAATTAATTAAAGTGCTTATAGAGCCATCCCATCTAGGAAACTTCTTTACCTAAGTCATCCCAAGTGCTTTATTATTTTCTTTTAATACCTGATCCTAGAACACAAAAGCAAGTTGAATTCACAAATCAATGCTTAGAAAAGTTTCAAGTGATAAAGAACAAAGCAAATTCAGAATTTTGCATAATCCTTTCTTAGACTGATAAAAGGAATCTTGATTATTCATTTTCAATTGCTTTTATTGCTTTTTTTTCTCTTGGATAACCAAAGAAATGAAAATGCCATGGTCATTAATGACCTAAAAGATGTTTCATCTTCTTGGAACAGTGAAATTCATGCTGAGGTATATCCATCCCATTTCTGAGATGCATTGTTCTCTGTAACAAGTAATGCTTTGACAACCATCTAGGGCCAAGATCAGTTTCTTGTTTTTTTGTGCCTACTCTATCTCCTATTCTCCCTTTCTTTCTCTCTTTTCTGTCCTATTTGCTATGTATTTCAAGTTACAGGTGACTCTCATTACTAGAAGAAATACAGAAAAAGTCAGTCACTGACTCTTGGAAAGATATTAATAATAACATTTAACTTGAGAACTACTGAGGATTACATAAGTAGACATTTTCAAGTAATATTTAAATTTATTACTTTCATATATCTGAATGTGGCTTTAGGGGAAAATTCAAATGCCAAGTCCTAGGCCAAATGATTTTCTTTTCAGCTTTTGTACTCAAGCTGCTCAAGAAATGCATGTTTATAGTGCAAAGAAACCACATTTAGAAGATTGCCTCTGTTTTCTCTTCCAATTTAGCATATTGTGCTTAACTCTTGCAGGAGTCCATCTGGGTTCGCACATGAATCTTGTTTATGAATGCTTCCCTTTGGCTTTTCAATCACTGTTAGTAAGGCCCTTTGGCAGGCATCCAGAATTGCCTTAACTCATATTAAATTCTAGTTTTTGGTGAATTATATTTCAGTGATTGTTGTTAGTACTCAAATGCTACAATTATGGAACTTTCTCCAAGAAAATATAAAAATGAGAAAAAAAAAAGTAATTGACTTTTGAAAATTAAAATATGGGAGGCAGAGTTAACATAGGATTTAGTTGTCAAAATTGGTTGTTCAATGACCTTGGGCAAGTTGCTCAATATCTTCCAACCTTATCAACAAATTGGGAACATATTTACTTACTTTATAAGGCTGTGGTGATTCTGAAATTAGATAAATATAAAAAGTGCTTCTCTCGGTGTCCATCGAAAGATGAGTGGGTAAAGAAGATGTGGTTTATGTATACAATGGAATATTACTCAGCTATTAGAAATGACAAATACCCACCATTTGTTTCAACGTGGATGGAACTGGAGGGTATTATGTTGAGTGAAGTAAGCCAGTCAGAGAAGGACAAACATTATATGTTCTCATTCATGTGGGGAATATAAATAATAGTGAAAGGGAATATAAGGGAAGGGAGAAGAAATGTGTGGGAAATATCAGAAAGGGAGACAGAACGTAAAGACTGCTAACTCTGGGAAACGAACTAGGGGTGGTAGGAGGGGAGGAGGGCAGGGGGTGGGAGTGATTGGGTGACGGGCACTGGGGGTTATTCTGTATGTTGGTAAATTGAACACCAATAAAAAATAAATTTAAAAAATAAATAAAAGTTACAAGTAAATAAATAAATAAATAAATAAATAAATAAATAAATAAATAAATAAAAGTTTAAAAAAAAAAGTGCTTCTTACATGCTAGGAACATAGAAGCTACCCACATGGTAACTGTCGATGCTCAGATCAACACATTATTTCTAAGCCAGACATGTGAACTCTCTCTGAATATAACCTGACTGAATGGATCAGCAATACCTAAGAAAAAGGTTATGTCAATTAGAAGGGTGTTCATTAGGTACGGAATTATAGAAGAATGAAAATATATGAAAAGAGCACTGGCAGTGGATTTCCTGGCATGGCAGAAAGGACAAGGAGACTTAACCAAATTCAGGTATTTCAGATTCTCCCAAAGGAGTTGATGCATTAAAGTATCATAAACTGATGCTAATTAGCATTTCAACATTTGAGTCATTTAACTCAATAGTTTTCAGCCTTCTCTGCTCATTATGATCACCTAGGAAGTTTTTTGAAAAATATTTATTCCTCCCTCCCAACCCCCTACCTTGAGATATTGATCTGATAGCTCTGGAGTAGGCTAGGCATTGGTATTTTATAAAGTATTCCCAGGGCAGCCAAGGTTGAGAGCCACTAATCTAATCTCTCTTATTCTAATGTGAAACTCACCAATCATTTCTTGGTTCCCGTGTAAGGCTTTGACCACTTGAACCAAGTGGGATGACCAAAGAATTTTAAGTATTTCCAGGCCTGTAGCTGATATTTCCCATGATGAATCACTAATATGATGTTTGATTATGATTTGGTTTCCTGTGACGTTTGACAACAAGAATAAAATGTGCCAATCATATCAGAAAACATGTTACTGATCGCTGTGATAGTTATAATTCTTACAGTAAGTTTGTAAACCAACATTTCATGGGTCATAGTTTCCTATCATTTCATGAGTCAATTCCTTAAGGCTTTATCACTTCCAATAATAAAAACTCTTTCCCCTTTGTTCTTTCCAGTCCCCTTCTCTTCCCTTCCTTTTTGTTCCTTCTTGAATAATTCAGTTGAAAAGCCATTAGAAGCAAACAAGCAAAATTGGCGTTTTTGTGTGTAGGGGAGCCACAGGTGTCTAGAGCAGGATGTCAGAGCACAACCATGGTAAGAACATTCACATAGGGTGAGGAGTGAGAGATGGCTGAATGGTGGTAATGGAACCTAGAGAGAGTGAGGAGGAAGTCCACATGGGCGGGGGTTGGTGATAGCTGTGTTGGAGTAAGATGGTAACAAAGTAGGAGTCAAATTATATGGACCAACTATGATCCTATTTCCCCAAAACCTGGGAGATGCTTCAACAATGTTTGAAGAACTTAACAGCTTTGGGGTTGTGGGTAAAAGAAAATACTAAAATAGTGTCAATATGAGCTGTAATTTTCAGCTCTAAGAATGGCTGCTCTGCCAATGTTTTCCTTATAGCTCTATCTCAGTCTTTGAAGTGAGCATATCTATTCATCCAGTTTGTTTTATTAAGCACTATCTATGCCTTAGCCACTGTGTTAAACTCCAGCTATATAGAATAAAATGACTTAATTTCTCTTATTTCATTTTTCCTGGAAGCAGCCCATAAACAAAGACTTGAATGCAAGCAATAATTTGCAAGTGACACTAGGAAGCATGACTGGAAGAATAGGGAAAGTGAGACAAGAACACTGGAAAAGCCAGTCGTGTGTGTATTTATGAACAACAGGTCACTGCTATGGGAAGTTGAGAGTCAGTTTACTGGGGACATTCATCAGAATTGTCCCAGGGAGGGGGCAAGGACACTGGGTATGATATAGTCATCTTCCAAATATACCCACAACAATACCTTCCCATTCTGTATACTTTTCTTTAATGTGATCTTGAGGTTCTTTCATTTAAGAGCTTGTGTTTTATGTTTCTTCCTTTCAGATGTAGGTGGACCTGTGACTTTAGTGGAAGTGGTGCTACATGACTTTAGAGGCTGGGACAGACAGAGCAATACAGCCTCTTCCTGTTTGCCTTGGGATGCTTGTGCTTAGAACACAACATCCATGTTGTGATAAAGCCCAACCTAGCCCTCACAGAGAAACTATGTGGGGGCAATGCACGTCAGCCAGAGCCAGCTGAGGACAAAGCACAGCAGGTACTAACTGCCAGAAAAGTGAGTGTGCAAGCCTTCTGATGATTCTCACCCTTAGTCATCATCACTTGAGCTTTTGCATCTTCTTAAATGGTGCCCAAATGTCCTGAGATAGAGACAAGATGCCCTCACTCTGCTTCTTGTAAATACCCGACTCTCAGAATTGGTGAGCTCCCAGTTAAGATCAACATTGTTATATGGCTCTAAAATTGGGGGTGGTTGTTATGTAGAAGTAGATAACCATACACTGGGCCATTTATCCATCAATAGGCAGCCCCGCCGATTGTCAAGTATTAAGCCCTCAGCACATTGAATGTGCCCTGTGTGGCTGAGCAAATGCCTCCAACCTTGGAGAAAGCCCTCATACAGAAAAGGATGACATTTAGGCAGTCAAAGTGGGGAGATGTCAGAGTGTACTGTCCCTGTCCCCTGCAGCTATGGGTGGGTGCTGAGGTGGACTAAGAGCACAGGGGCAGAGCAACACCACATCTACCTCAGCTTTGATCAGGTTGCACACGTGACCAAGTGAAAGACAAATAGGTGACCTGATAAGCTAAAAATATGCCATATCCAATGACAGGGTTAGCATAGAGCAACCCAGCTCAAAGGAAAGCTTCCTACCCCTGACCTCAAGGTAGGAGAAGGTTTCCCAAAAGAACAGTTAAAAGGAGCGGTTTATGATGTGGGATGGAGAAATTGGTAACCTCTCTAATATGTCAAACTCCTTTGGAGAAAAACATTTACAAAGATATCTGTTTTTAGGATAGCATTATTTGGGACTAAAAATAAAATACTGGTAGGTTGCAATTAAACACATGATCACTACTGGCTTCCTTTTCTGAGAGAACAATGTGTCAGCCTGTATAAAACTGATCTTATGATCTGGCTTATCTTTAAGACAGGGAGGGATACTTCTGCTGTTTTGGTGAGTAGTGAGTGAAGAGTATATGCTTTTTCATACTGAAATTCTGTAAATTCACACTTAATTTAAAAATGTATCATTTTCCAAAAATTGAAGATAGAGAAGGGGAAATAGAAAACCATCGTTATCCTCTGGCTCTCCATCTGAGTATGATAGCTTTGTGAAACACTACTTTCTTCAGCTAAAATTCTGACCCCCTATAATACCTAATTTTTCTAGAAATTTCTACAGTATTTAGCAAACTCTTCTGTTTGCATATCTTTGTGTGGATAAATTTTCTAGTGTTTTTGATTTCTTGACTCTAGGTAAACTTTTTATTAAGTATACCATACAGGGAAGTGCACAAATCATTTTAGCTTAATAATTTCTTACAAACTGTACACACTCATGTAACTAATTCCCTGATCAAGAAACAGAATGTAACCAGCATCCCAGAAACTCTTGAGCTTGTTTCTAGGCACTATCTCCCCAAAGGCAAATACTATCCTCATTTCTAACCATAGATTAGCACCCCCTGTTTTAAGCACTGTACATATGGACTCGTACCATAGATACTTGCTTGGGTCTTCTTTAGCTCAACAGTAATTTACTGAGATTCATACATCTTGTATGTAGATGTTTATGTTGATTGATTTTAACTGCTATTTATTAAAGTATTTTTCACTGGGAATAAAAAAAAGAAGTTCACAGTTATCATCTCACATCTTGACATTCTGCTTTCCAACAGGAAAGTCTTTATTAGGAAGAAAAAGAAAAAAGAAAAAAAACAACTTTCTGAAACTCATTGCATTACAGTTAGTGTTTCCTCCGGAAGTCTGGCAAGGACAAAGGAAAGGGAGTGTATTAGTCATTCAGAGGATTTTGTCCTCAGATGTCCTAATTTTGAAGTTGAACAATTCCCATTGTAAGGTAGGATTAATGTCGTTATGCAGTCTCTGTGTATGACTCTATATTAGAAATGTAAAAGCTGAAGTTTAAATTCAAAGTGCTACCAATGATACTTACTTGCTTGCATTTGAATCAGAGTTTGGGCTCACCATCTCTATTAAGGCTGGGAATTTGGGGCCAAGGATGAAGGAAACTCTTTCCTAGAATGAAACATGTCAGTGCCTTAAAAAAAATGATGCAGAAAGATAACCTTAATTTAGTGATCTTTACTAATAAATTCTACCCTGCTGTGGTAAAACTGCAGGACCTTCATCATCCTTGCTCACAAAGTAGCGACATGCTGGGTTGAACCTGCCTTTATAAGAGAAATAGACAACTTAAAATGTGCAGACACTAGAAATTACAAAAGCAATCCCTCCAGGAAGTAGACTGCCTAGGGGAAGTGGGCAACCATCTTCCAAAGAGGTATAAGCAAGCCCTTAGATTACTTACAAACTGGGTAAGGGCACAAACCTAGTAGCTCTAACTATGTTTCCTCATCTCCCTGTATTCCTAAATTTTTCACAGGAAAACCCAGCCAACTGTGACTTCTATATGCATCTAAAGGATAATAGTATGTTCTGAAAAGCTAGAGTGCTCTTGGGCTGGTTTACCAGAGGGAGGTAGAAGACAAAGTTCAGATCAAATAGCTCCTTTTTTATGTTGGTCAAATTGCCCCTGCTATATGGTATTTAATTTTTGGTGTCTTGTTGTAAGATAGTTATTAACAAAATTGAGTAACTTTATGAGCTATTGATCATGGTTGTGAGAGATCTTGAGAGGCCCACTAATAGTCACTAACATTTATTATGACATACCAGACATTCCCTGGGAATGATGGCATTTAAACCTCCCAATAACCCCTGAGGTGGTTACTATTATTATGCCTATACTTTCCCACACAACAAGGCTTAGAGAAACTAATTCCCCAAAGGCTAGAGCTGGAAGATCTGAGTTTGGTCAGCTGACCAGTTAGCTCAGTTACTTAGAACGTGGAGCTTAAAACACCAGAGTTGTGGCTTTGATCCCTATATGGACCAGAAACTTGGGTATTCTTTTTAAGAAGTTTGCACTGGAAGAGCTGACTTTCAATCTTAAGTGGTCCGACACCAGATCCAGTGCTCCTAAACACCAAGCCATATGCCCTCATGCACATAGTGGTGAAGGACCCAATAACTATAAAATGGGTGCCTGCTTCATGACCTTCTTAAGCTATTTAAATGAGATGACCCATGTAAAGTGCTGACCAGAGATCTTGACCATAAGAAAGCCTTCAATAAATGCTGCCTGCTGTTATGAATGGAACAATGGTGACAGAATGACTAACCTGGATTAGTGGGGAATATAATTTAGGAAGGACACAGCAGTGGTCTTGGAAATAACACTCTTATAGGTGGTTACGTGTAAGTTGGCAGTCAGCATGGAGTGGTGGGAAGGGGATTGCATTAGTACCCAAAACAGGACACTGTTGTTTCCTTTTATAGCTGACTTTTGGCAAATTACTCAACCACCTTGAATCTCTTTCTGTGTCTCTATGGTGGAGACAATAATTGCTACCTTTCAGACTTTGTATGAAGCACATATAGAAAGAGACCTAAAAAATGTCTGGCACATAATGGAAACCTTACAGAGATTAATTTCCTTCTCATCAACTTCCATACTTCTGGACTAGGGAATGGAATTGTGATCAACCAGAGAAAGTATAGATTTGGCCCCAAAATCATTATCTGGACAAGTTTCCGCAAAAGAAAGTTCTGGTTCATGGTGGAAGTTGACTAAGTATGTCAGATGAGGGATGGGCTGGGTGAACTATTTGACCTCTAAATCTTTATCATAGAACCAAGAAAATATTTACATAGTCCTTCAGAAATTCTCTTGAAAATATTTAAGCCACAAGCAGTTTTTAGTAAATCTCAGGATCCATCAACCTTGTTCACAGCAAACAATAGTCACAAGAAAATGCATCACAGATTCATGTCCTATTTACGGTCTGCTTCTGGTCATCTTCTTGGCTGAGCTTTGTTTCTTTTCTAATTTGAAGGGCTGGTGGTTTTAGTTTTCATAATGACAGCATCTCGGACGGTCTTATTTTATTTTATTATTTTATTTTATTTTGAGAGAGGGAGGGCCTGTGTGCATGACAGGGAGAGGGAGGGGGGAAGGAGTAGGAGGGGGAGAGGCAGAGGGAGAGGGCTCCAACATGGAGCCCAATTTGGGGCTCAATCTCACAACCTTGAGGTCATGACCTGAGCCAAAATCAAGAGTTGGTCACTTAACGAACTGAGGCTTCCAGGCATCCCTAGGATGATGCATTATTAAAATAATTTTAAGACATTCTACAATGTTCATTTCTCCTTTTTAAACCCAGAGCTGAGGCCTTTACAATTTCCTTTCCTTAGACTTTTACTGACCAAAAGGTAATGAAATGTGAAGGAGGAAGGGAAATACTGAAATGGCTTTGTAGGTAATAAAGGAAAGAAGAAAGATTTCTTCCAGTCTGGGAAGGAGTCAGTGATCCTGTAAGCAGAGAAGACATACTGCTTCCTCTGCTGAGAACAGCCCTAGGGAGACAGTGAGGCCTCAGAGGGGACTGCCTGATGGACTTAGAGAACCCGCAGAAAGTGAGGTCTCTGAAATCAGCCAAAATCACCATGAATAGAAGCAGCAGCCAGCAGTCCTGGAGGAACTGAGTAAACCCTGCCAGTGGGCATCTCACTGTGAATCAGCAAAAATAAGCAGGTCCCTTTGGCATTACATTAAGACTCTGAGAATTCCTAAACTCTGATGGAGGGTAGCATTCCTAATTGCTAAGAGCCAGTTTTCCATCAGCTTGGTGGATGAAGGCTGAAGTCTGATTTAGGTTGATTGCTAAGAAATTACAATGATGCCTACCATGACTAATTTTGTATCTACAAATTTTTACCTTCCACAAACACAAACTGATTTGTCCAGTCTGAAGTCATAGTATTCAGGTTTCTCATAATGATTAGAAAATGTTGCCGCATTAAGCTGGTTAGAAGTGAACCAAAGAGACCCTGAGAGATACTATGAGACTGATCCAGCACCACCATCAGCGGGGGCCAGACACATGAAATCCGTAATTCTAGATTTCCCACTCACGATTGCTCCCTCTCTAGGTTTGAAAAACACTGTCTCAACATGATATCCATTATTTCAAGCAATGTTTTATTCTGCTTATGCTATTTATGGAAACCTGTAGAAGATGGAAATGCAGTGGAGCTCCCTGGTGCCTTTGAGAGCCCTCCCCACTCCCCACCCCTCCCCACTCCCTCTCCAGTACACAGCCTCCACATGGCTTCTGTCTGGCTCTGAGAGTAGAGGCTTAGAGAAAGCGATTCATGATTGAAAAGGACTTTAGAATCCTGAGATGAAAGAGCTTGGTGAGCCTGAAGGGCCGCTCCTTGAAGGATTACCTCTGTTTATGCTTTGGCTGCCACTTGGTCATGTTTAAGGGAAAGGCTGATTTCAGAAATTGATTCCTTTACCCTTTGAGCGAGCCAAAGTGGGCAGAATTGAGAAGAGATTTGAGGCTGCTGCTGGCAGCTTTGTTGCAGAAGCCTGTTATCACCCTGAATGGGGACAGTCTTCCAGGCTGGGCTGGCCTTGAGCAGCTAATGAAGGCTCCTGTAGCATCACCTTCATCTCTTTCCTGCTACGCCTTGCACACTTGAAGGTGGGTGTGAGAGATGAGCTCCCAAGAAGGGAGGAAAGGGGCAGTTGTCTAGCTGCATACTGTCAGCTCCCTTGGCCCTCTCTGATCTGGCTGCTTTCAAAGCTGTGACAGTGAGGCAGTCGGTCCTTACACCATGGGGCTCTGACAGTATGGTAACCAGCCTGGGGTGTGTGAGGGTAGGGAGAGGCAATGTGAGTGGTGGGAAGGGGATTGCATTAGTACCCAAAACAGGACACTGTTGTTTCCTTTTATAGCTGACTTTTATAGCTGTGAGGGAGGAAGCATGGACTCCAGGAAGGTACTCATGATCTCTGGTCACTGTAGGATGACAGGCCTGTCCTCAGTCTTCATACATTGTGATGTCCATAAGTCTCCCCTTACCTCATTCTCCTGTTTTACTGACACTCCTTGTCTCACACTGACTTGCTTATTTTTGACAGCCTTCCTCTTCTTGTAATTGTTCTTTCTTCTTTGTAATATCTCCATAGAAGTAGAGTTTGTTGGAGCTTGAAAGAACTTGAACAATCATCTGCTCAAATCTCTTACTTTGTAGAAGGGGAATCAAGGAGTGAGTGACTAGCCAGCCTGATGACAGAGCCAGGGATGAGGATTTGGTTGTTCTGAGTCCTATCTAGGGCTCTTTATAAACTGTCCCATCTTTCTTCTTCTCCTTTCTTTCTCCTCTCCACTGTCCCCTTCATACAATGATGTCAGAGAGTAGGAAATTAGAGTTCTCGTCCTGATTGTCTCCAAGCCACCATGTGATGTGCTGAACATTACCCAGTCTCGACCTTCATTTTCCCCATCTGCAAAATGAAGGATCAGATCAAAGAGTCTCAGAGATGGTGACAGTTCCGTGCATTCACCAAATTCTGTTCATTTTCCCTCTGGGCATATGGGAGGACACATTTTCCAGCTTCTGCTCTACTGCTTCAGACCAGATGACTGAGTTTGGGCCAGTACAAGGGTTGGCAGTGAGGCAGCTCACCCAAGGCTTGGTTGGAATCCATCCTCTTCAGCCTTCCTCCCCTTTTGTGGTGAACATGGAGGCCACAAAGTCAAGAGTATGACAAGATGGAGAATAATAGTGTGGAGCATTCTCCCCACCACCACATGGCCCTTCTCCACATCTGGGATGTTGGGACATTCCAGGAAAGCACTAGACCTATATTAAGTTACTAAGAATTAGGGATTGTTAGTTAGAGGAGTTAGTGTACTCTAACAAAATCTCTCAGATCCCTTCCAGCCATAATGTGCTAAGATTTGACTTATCATTGTTAATTTATCTTATTCTTCTTTATTCGACATTTATTAAGCACCTGCAACATACCAGAAACTGTGTCAAGATAGAATGCCTCATCTCTGTCAAGAGACTTATTGCCCCAAATCTGATTTAAACATGATTGGGGAAAATTCAGCATATAAAGCAAAACCTGCCTTTGATTTTTCAGTCTTTCTTCCCACCACCATGGTAAAGAGGACGTTGGGAGGAATGGCTTTCAATTGCCATTATGCAACACCATTTAAGAAAGTCTCAATGCAATTATTAAGTATCAGTGGGCAAAGTTACAAAAGAATGAGAGGTAGAGGTGTTCCAAATTACGGAGCTGGTGGGGCCTAGCTAAAATGATTCAACACCATCCACTCCAGGGGACTGGACTATGTGACCCCATTTGGAAATACCTGTATTGGGCCATTGGAGTTCTTTTGAAAACATCTTTAAATCAGGCACATGGACAAGTACTATCTATCCTCATTAGAACTGTCAGTTCCCTACTGGCTGTGGTGTCCACTCCCACTCTCAAATTCTTTAGGTACATTTTTCTTCTCAGCATTGCAGCTGAGCACATCCATCTGGCCAGTGAAAGAATATAATAGGGCATATTTTCAGCATGACCAATTAGATGTGCAACTCCCATTAACAATAACAGGACTTACACTCCAGATTCTTCCTCAATAAATCCGGCCTTTCCCCTTATGAGCAACAGATGGGTTTTCCACAATGGCTCATTACCTTCTGGCTCAGCTCAGCTGCCAGAAGTGAAATATAAAGTTATTTATGGATGGAGAAAGATGCATAAGTCACTGTGGATTATTTTCTGCCATCTTTTTTCGTTTATTTAGTTAGAGTTTTCTATCGTTCAAGATGAACACGTTAGAGAAAATGGTGGGGTTCCCACTGGGAATGAAGATGGATGCCCCTTCAACTTGGTTATGTTTTCTGATGGCCACAGATCTCTGGGGTGATGCTGGGTTTCCCACAAAAAAAAAATGGTAATTGGGATATTTCCATAGAGAAGATACACATTCCTCAAAAGGCTCTCTAGCCTCTGTCAGGCCATCTCTGTGAAATTTGGTCAGTGAGGGCACAAGTCAGTGCCACTTAAGTGCATGTGATACATTTGAGAAAAGAAAATGAATTGCTTCTTTAAGTCATGCCAATATATTTAGCACTTGACATCACAGCCAGATAGAGATTACTCCTCTATCAATTGAGGGAGAAAAGCAGGGAAATGGGCAAAAAGACTACCATACTGGGTGTTATATGGGAAAGTACACAATAAGAAGGGAAAAATACATGAAAAAAAAAGGAAGAAGTGGGAAAAGGAGTGAGAAAGCAGCACTGAGTGCCACATCCTCTGTGAGTACCAAGCAAGCTGTTCTATATGAATATATGCCCCTTCTCCCTAGCATTCTTTGTGCAATTCCTTACATGCTCCATGCCTCAGTTTCCTCATCTCAAAATGAAAACAATAGGATACTGTAGGATTGATATGAAGGGTAAATGAATTAATATTTGCAAAGCGTTTACAATAGTCCCTTCCATATAAAAAGTGCACTGTTTTTTATATAAAGAATCTCGAACCAGCAATGAACCTTACTTGCTCTGTCTTCCCATGTGGTTCAGTGGGGTTGCCAATTATGGGAAACTTCTTGCCCCCAGGCCACAGGAGATATATTATCAATCCAAGTTCTTCCTTTGAATTTTTTGAATGGATACAAAGGAAAGATGGTCAGTTTGTCTCTTAAGGGTAAGGCTATGAGTTATAAATCCAGATATTTGCAGAAGCCATGTGACCTACTATGTGAAGAAAGCTCATTATCAATAAGATAAATGAACTCAGCACAGAGAGAAGCATAGATAAGAGATGGGAAGTCCTATAGCAGTGTTCCTGTTCCAAGTTTCATTGGTTGCTAAGCCAGCTATGTCCATGTACTTTCTGCAGTTTGTTTATAGGAATTAAGATGTTCCCTTTCTGGGACAGGAAGAAGGACATAACCAGTTCAAACTGGTTTTTGTCACTCACAATAACAACAACAAAAAATCAAAAACAAAATTTACTGGAAAAAAACCGATACTTACTGGAAAATACAACGCCCTGTGCTCCTACCCTCTCTCTCTCCAACTTGTGCCAGACAGAGGCAGGGAGAGACACAAGCACACACACATACACACACACACACACACACACACAGAGCAGAGAGAGAGAGAAAGAGAGAGAGAGAGAGACTGATCGGGGTGTAAGGAATGTGGAGATCATTTTAAAGAGACACCTGAGGAGATACAATCTTGGATTGCTTCTACAGCCCAAACATGCAAGTCACAGAATCACAGGGTCCCAGAGCTAAGAATTACCTTCTGGATCTCATTCACATGATATGATTTCAGACTTTGCCTAGACAATAATGACATGGGGAAGCTGTTTTTTCTGAGGTGATCAATAGTTGTAATGAAGGCAATTCTGTCTCATGAAGCAAACCTGACAGTGTTCCCTTGTCATTCCTAGTCCTTCCTTCTAGAAAATTATCAGTTTCCTTCCTATTCATCAAAAAAGATTGCAATATTTGAACACGGTTTTTATTTCCTTGTCTTTTGCCCCTTGGGACAAACAGCCCTACTAGAAGCATTCCATTAAACAATACTGAGAGATAAACTTTAGGATATGAGAGAGTCATTGGGGTTGGTGGAAAGGATGTTTGCTTAAGGTCAGACCAATATTGTATTAAAGTGGCAAGGCTGATTGGAGTCTATCCACGTGAAAAGAGAGACAGAGCATGTGCGAGTGAGCGAAAGTGAAATGATCATAGGTCTGTGGCAGCCTTTCAGCAGAAAGAAGAGGTCGCTGCAGGGTTGTGATTCCAGGTACTAGAGACCTGACTTTGGCACCTACTAAACCAGAAACTAATTGGTAATACATAAGTCCCACTTAATTTTTTTCCTAGGTTGATTTCCTTTAGAATTGACAATAATTAAAACAGATACGCTAAATGGTACCTTTGGTGGGTAATTAGGGTTTTCATTTAAAATACTACATGCTGCAGGGAGTTGATGGAAACACTATCTACCTTCCCTTTACAACCATTTTATTTTATTTTATTTTATTTTATTTATTTATTTTTAATTTATGATAGTCACACACACACAGAGAGAGGCAGAGACAAAGGCAGAGGGAGAAGCAGGCTCCATGCACCGGGAGCCCGAACGTGGGATTCGATCCCGGGTCTCCAGGATAGCGCCCTGGGCCAAAGGCAGGCGCCAAACCGCTGCGCCACCCAGGGATCCCCCTTTACAACCATTTTAAATGAAAAGAACCTTTCTGAAACCTCATTTCCCTGGAACTATGAAGGAGAGATTAAGCACTAGAACATAGAAGACTTCTCTCCCCCTCACCTCAGATCTTATGCCTTTGGTCCTAGAAGTTTGATTCTAGCTGGGATTTTATTCCTATTTAGAAAGGAGAAGTAGTGAAATGACTATAGCTTGTTTTTTAAAAAGTGCAATTGGTGAAACAGACAGGCCTGAGTTATAACTAGAAAAACAAAATGAGGGGGAAAAAGAGAAAGAACAATAATCTACAGAACTTACTGCATTTGAAAGGGCTGACATGTTGTCCCTCTAACATTGGAGGCTACAGAAAGTACCACTGGACATTTTGGAAGTCCTAACAGGTTTTCAAATGTTTCTAACAGGTTGAATCAGAAATAATTAAGGCATAGATTCACTTTGCTATTTTTATTTAAATAGCATTAGTAATTGTGAAGTCCAGAGCACTAGGAAACATTATACCTGGGTCATAATGGCCTAGTTCTTTTGTATCGCTTAAGCATTGGCACAAACACGTTAATCAAATTATAGTTAGAAACCATGGTATGTTAATTTAAATGGCTAAAAATCATAAAATCTGACAATATCAAGTCTTGGTCAGAATGTGGAGCACCTGGAACTCTCATACAATCCTGGAGATAATACAAACAGGGATGGCCATTTTGGGGAACAGTTTGGCAGTTTCTTATAAAATATACCACTTCCATATAACTCAGTGATCTGTTAAATAAAAGCATAAATCCACATCAAAACTTCTGAGTATTTGTAGCACTTTTGTTCATAATCACCAAAACCAGAAATAATTCAACGTCCATCAGCTGTGAATGGATAGACAGGTACAGCCACATACCAGCATACTACTCAGTAATAGGCAGGACAAATTATTGATACATGCAACAATGTGGAACTAACCTCAAATTCTTTACCCTAAGTAGAGAAGGACACAAAGTACTACATACTCCTCAATTCTATTTGTATGATAATCTGGAAAAGGCAAACCTATATAGACAGAACAGATTCATGATTAACATTGGCTAGGAGTGGTGGAGGAAAAGGACTACCAAGAGGAATGAAGGAACTTTTTGGGGTGATGAAAATGTTTTGTCTTGATTGTGGTGTTGCTTTCATACCAGTGTGCGTTTTCAGAATTTATAGAACAGTGTACCCAAATGGGTAAATTGTATTTCCTAGGTATTGTATTTTAATAAAAGAGCACTATACAACAAGTCGCTCCAAAACTTAGTGGCTTAAAAAATACTTCTTATTGTCAAGGCCCTATGAGTTGGCTGTGTGGTGGTAGACAGTTGATTTGGCCGGACACAGCTGTGGCAGCTTTTCTTGCTGGACATCTGCGGGTCAGGATCTGAACAAGTTTCTCATCCTGAACCTCCAAAATGGCTGAGGCATGTTGTTTTCATGCTGACAGTAGAGGCACTACAGAGCAACTACAGAAGCTCCAACTATAGAAGAATATTTCAAATTATTTGCTTTTATTCCACTTATTAAAGTCCCCTTGGCAGGAGAAAGTCAACGACTTAGCCCAAATTCAAGGGGTTGAGAAGGAAACACCTCTAGTAGGTATAGCTACATGGCAAATGTGAGAATTAACTGTTGGAAAAAGAATCCAATCTTACAGAAGGCTCTTTATTGAACTACAATTTAATAGTATGCTCCTATGCTTCTATAAGGACAGTGTGAACAAAAGGTCATATGAAGAGCATTTTTGCTTTTTCTGCATTATCACTGTTGAAGATATGTTTTTTTTATTTTACTTTATTTTTATTTTACTGAGGATCCTTACTATCACTTCTTCTTAGAATTTCAACCAGACATTAATATGGTTTTCTGAAAAACAATATAGTTGCTCTTATCAGACAATTAGACATCTGTAGCTCATCTTGATTCCTTTTCACGTTCCTAACACCAATCTTAAAAGTAAAAGTCAGTTATTTTACTGCAAAATAAGTTTATTCAAGAATAGTAGAGAAATTACAACTCAGGACAAGTAAATTATGGCAAACCATAGGTGAGTCCAATAGACAAAGGGAAACTCAGCTATTATTAGGTTTCAGGTGGAAATTAAAAAGGGTTGTTTTCAACAAAAATTCATTGGAGAAGAACAGTTCGAGGTTATGACGACTTCTCACCAGCTCCAGTGGGTTCATTCTTTTTCTTTAAAGCAGGAGATAAAATTCCTATGAGAAAAGTGTCCTGCCTTGTCAAGACAAGAATTATCTTCCTTCTTTCTGCTTATGCATGCTGCAGTGAGTGCATGAGAGCTCCCCCTTCAGTTTCCCAACTCCATTTTTATGAGGGTTCCTTTACCCATTTTCATCATAACCACAAAGCTCAAAGCCGACTATATTGCTCAGTTGAGACCATGATGTTCCAGATTCTTTGCATGTTTCTCCTCCCTCTGCAGGATTGTAAGCTCTTTATGAAATCTGCCTTATTCTCTTTGTGCTTTTATTGCAAACTTCATAAGTATTTTTTGAAAATAGGCAGGAATACAGAAGGAGAAAGTCACAAATAATGCAAAGAATAGTGATTAGGGAGGTGGAATATTTACAGTTTAATCATTTCCTTGAATATACTAAGCGACCTTTGCAAATCTCTTGATCTCTCTATGCCTTGAGTTGTTACTTACCTTATAAGGCTAATTATGTCTCTCTTTACTTACTTTTCAACATGATGGAGAAAACATGTGAAATTACAATGCATTTTTGGGCACAACTGACTCTTTGGTCATAAGCCATTTTTATTAAGTGAATACACAGGTGTGACTTTGGCCCTAGAGGAAGCCCATATTGTTCTATAAATGGAACAAAAGCCTCTCCTTGATTCTTCCCTGTGGCTTTGCCTGCCGAGTGATTCAAGAGATTTGTAATAAGCAAGAGAAGGTGCAACTTCAGTTCACATGTGGTTTCAAACCTGTGCAGAAGGATGGCAATTCTTCAGTTTCTGACAGTTATGAAATGAGCTGGTGGTCTCAGGATGATTTTAAGTAGAAATCTTGCCACAATCCCAATAATATCCTATGGGATTTACTGTGTCAAAACCAAGTTTGAAGGAAGTACAGGGGATAAAGGAGCTTGACTGGCCACAGAAGGGTAGCTTCTAGGTCACTGAGTCATTGAAATGGTATACCTGCCAATCCTTAGGTGATAATGTGGGGAGGGGACTCTCAGATGAATAAAATTAGTTCAGAGGACCTACATGTACTCTGCCCCAGACCCAGAGTGCAACACTAGACAAATGTCACAACTTCTTGAAGTCTTTTTTTTTCCATCATAAAAAAACAAGAAGAAAGTAACTTAAATGACCAATTATTTAGCATTTCTAGGCCAGTTTGAGCCAAATAATTTGTAATCTACATGAGCCCAGAGTACATGTTTGGTTTTATCAAAGTGGTAAGACCCATGTGTTTCCAAGAAGCCAGAGTCAGTAAAAAATTACTTAAAACTCAATGCAAAATTATACCTGAGGGCTCTATTTCTCAAAGAGCATGACAGGTAGGAAAGTACCAATCTATCTATGTCTGGTAATTTGAGAGTTAATTGACGAAAAGTCTCCCTTCGCAGAGAGACTTCTGTAAAAACATAAACTTGATCAGAATCACCTAAATTATGTATCAAAAGTGGTAATTGGGGCCTCCTCAGGACATCCTGAATTAAAATTTCAAAGGCCCTGCCTGGCACTTTTATTTTAAATGGTTTCTCAGCTGATATAAAAGATGATGTCAGAAGAGCCCTGATATTTAAACAAGGTCTACCTTAACTCATGTTTCACTAAGCTGGGTTCTTGTTTCCCTCAGATGCATGCATCTACAGGATAAACAAGGAGCATCACCCAATTTTTCTTCTCTTTTAAAGTAGTCTAACTTGGTACCATTACAAATTTTTTATTTTAAAAATGTTAAAGAGAGTGCAACCCTAGCATGACTTTCTCAGATAAAACAAGAACCTGCAAAAATAATCTTTGCTTGTGTAAGCTATTTTCAGGTATGCTTCCAAGTTTCTTTTGTACTCCTCCCTTCCCTTAAAAGGATGTGGTTGGAAAGTTTGAAAGACACAAGAAAATATTCTGAAGGAGAAGAAGCTGTCAAGGTTATAATAATTCCTTGTACATCTATTTATTTGCTCTACAGACATTTGAAGAGCACCCACTGCATGGAAGGTATCTGGAAAATATGACATGAAGACCTTTTCTGAAAAGGGCCTGAACAGCAACTCTAATATGAAGTGAGCATGCACTGTGGCCCCGCAGTAGAGGAGAGGTCAATTCTAGCTCTGGGAGAGAAGCAGGGAGGTAGGGATTGAGGTAGTTCTATGGATGAGCATCATGGGAGCTCAGCTGAAGGAACGGTGTTTGTGTTGAGCTGTCAGAGATGGGTATGATTTGAGAAGAGTAAGAATGAGAAGGATGTGCTGGCCTGAAAGAATAGACATAAGCAAAGAAGAAATGGAGGGAGAGCAACATTCATTAAGTGCCCCCAGCAAAGTTACAATCATCACAGCAAGTACTTCAAAGTGATTTTTTGGCATTCAAAATTCATTTTAACTGGAGCACCCTCTTAAAATGCTGCCCACTACTTTTTATATCTTCCAACTTTGTTATATCCTATGCATTTTATTTTAGATACTTAATCACAACTGGTGCCATATTACTTTGTTAGCTTAATCAATTTTATTTATCAATTGAAGTGCTTTCATTTGGAAAACAGACTCTCGAGGGGTGGGTGGTTAGCATTTAAGGCTTTATTCAGAAACCCACTTTTTAGGGACTGCTTTTATCAACTACTTATCTCAGATCAATACCACGGAGGTTGGGGATTGTTAATTTGCTTAATGGATGTTAGAGATTATTTTTCATCAGTGAAAAAATGGTGTTCAGAATAAGTGTATTGATTAGAAATAATACACAGACAACTGTGACCTTGCAAATTATACTCTGTGAGGCCTACAGGCATTGTCATTTATGTCTCCATTTTTTTTTTTCAGGAATTCTGTGGCCCAAACAGATCAAGGTTAGCCAAATTCCAGTATTGAAATGTCATTGATTGACTCCTTCACACAAAGGAGCTTGTTAGAAGGCCTGAAAGAATGGAGAACTGGGACTTCATAGAGCTTGTAAAACATTTGTGTGACCAGTTTTTGTGCTGCCTTTCTAACAAATGGTCAAATGTTTGGTAGAATTGAGTCTCAGAGTTGCTATCTTTTTAACATGCTAATTATTAATGAAATTGTACATAAAAAAAAACTATAGCTTTCTCCTGCTCTGACTTTTGGAGGATGCAAATATTTACCAAAAAAGAACTTAATAATTATGAATAACCCAAACAGAATTGCATTGGTTCATAACAGGATACTTCCTTCTTTGATTCAAATTATTCTTATCCTATGACCCAGCAATTGCACTACTGGGTATTTGCCCCAAAGATACAGATGTAGTGAAATGCTGGGACACCTGCACCCCAAGGTTCATAGCAGCAATGGCCACAATAGCCAAACTGTAGAAGGAGCCATGATGTCCTTCAACAGATGAATGGATAAAGAAGATATGAGATACACACACACACACTCACACACACACACTAGAATATTATTCAGTCATCAGAAAGGACGAATACCCACCATTTGCTTCGACGTGGATGGAACTGGACGGTATTATGCTGAGTGAAATAAGTCAATCGGAGAAGGACAATCATCATATGGTTTCCCTCAATGGGGAATATAAGAAATAGTAAAAGGGATTATGAGGGAAAGGAGGGGAACTGAGTGGGAAAAATTAGAGAGGGAAACAAACCATGAGAGACTCCTAACTCTGGGAAATGACAAAGGGTTTTGGAAGGGGAGGTGAGTGGGCGTTAGGGTAACTGGGTGATGGGCGATGAGGAGAGCACTTGATGGGATGAGCACTGGGTATTATACTATATGTTGGCAAATCGAACTTCAATAAAAACAAATGAAACAAAAGAACTAGGAAAAACCCCACAAATATTCCTTATCTCTGCTCTCCTATCTCCCTATATGTACATCTGTATATACTTCACTGTGTTTACTGGTTTACTCACTTGTCTTCTTCTCCTGATCATGAGTATACTGATGAGGCAAAATGATCCAGCCAATTTCATAAGTGCACGTTTTGTGTACTCTTTGGCAAATAAAGGTAGACAACTAAAAGTCTGAAATGGGTGAAATTTAGCTACATCATATTACCCATATTCTCTCACAATATTGTAAAAAGCAGATGGCCACTAACTAGATATCTATAGATAAAGAAGTACTCACACACACACAAAAAAAAACAACAAAACAAAAACAAAAACAAAAACAAACCCACACAAGCCTTTCAAAGGTGTTCTAACTTTGTGTGGGGAAGATTCAACTGAGGATCCCTGCCAATGTGCCAGACCCAGCAGGATGCTACACTTTCAGTGGGCTTCTGGCAACTAGAGTCCTCCAATTTCACAGAACCATTTGACTCATGATATCATTCCTCAGTATAAAGGGTACACACATCACTGTGTTCCCATATCCTGTTCACACAAGCATGGGGAATAGTTCTACTAAACAGCCTTAGACGTGGAATACCTTTAATTTCACCAACGCAAATCAATTCCCAATATTTATCACGGCATCAAGGTACTAATACCACATCTAGAAACTCATTCCTAATAGTCACCAAGGTAATTGGAAAGCCTTTGGTGTTGGTTGAGGTAAAGATAACAGATGTACTTTAACAATAATGCCTTATGATAATAGGCTATCAGATTAGCCCATTAGCTGAGTAACCCTGGAGTAAGCACTCTTGAGTAGAATGCAGTCTGGACCTGGGTTGAAATTTTATCCAACTAACACTCATAGGATATCATTCTTCCCACGCAAAACTATTTTAAAGACAATTATTCATATCTTGAACCTGGCTACAGGGACCTTGGTTCATTGGATTTGTAACCCTAGGTAGGGCTTTGCACATTGTCACACAGTGGGTTACCTATTCTCTATTTGTTAAACTAACTAACAAATAAGTGCATAAATAAATGCATGAATGAATTGGTGACTTATTTTAATCCTTACCAACCCTGTGGGATATTATCACCAGATTATAGATTAGAAAACTGACATCTAAAGAGATTAAACAAATTTCTCAAGGTCTGTCCACTTAGAGGAGCTAGTGTTCTAACCAAAGCCTGTCTGCTGCCAAAATCCATATTCTTCCCACAGCATAGGTGTACCTCCCATATGCACAGAGCTATGGAAGTCCACGGTATGTCTGAGAAAAGTAAGAAGTTTGATTTGGTACAACATTCAACCATGAGAATGATGAAGAAGATAATTTGGAAATATGGATGTGATTTATCTGAGAACCATATGCCTTATTTTATAGATAGTGGGTGATTCGTTAAAGATTTTTTTTTTTTCTATTTTTGGTAGAATACTGAATTCCAGCTATGCTTTAGAAAGAGGAATCTGGGAGTAGTTTTGGAAATAATCTGAAGTTGGAAATAGGTAAAGAGAAGGAAGCCTAAGCAGAAAGCAAATGGCAGGGAGAATTTAAACAGAATAGATGAGAGAGAAATAATTAAGCCTAAAAAGACAGAGTGTAGTGACTTGTTGACTATGGGATAATAGGGAGATGGAGGAGATTAAGATAACTCACAATTAGGTGCCTAAGTTACTGAAAAAATGTAATAGTGATTCATGTGGGGGCAAGCTGTCCTCTGGAAAATTAGTTCCAAGTTCGATCCCAAGATGACTTTTTTTATTAATTTCTGTCATCCTGCTCAGATCAAGTCATTTGTTCCTGTGTTGAGTGCTCATGGCCCCAACCTCCTTCATAGCTCCAGGTTGAATTATCATCAAGAGAGGTACACACCTATTGTGACTTTTAAAAATACAATTTTCAGAATGTTTTTAAAAACCCACATAATTATACAAATAGATAGGGAACATATGTCAAAGTTTTAATGAGGGAACCAGCAGGATGACAAAGCCAGTTCAAAGGCAGATGAAAGGAAATGAATTCATGTGTTACTTCAAAAGAGAAAATAAATGTATAGTCATTGAATGAAAAAAATGTTCAAGTAATATTTATATGTTAAATACTAAGCTGATTAATGTCACACAGCACAATAAAACAGCTTCTGTGGTTATCTTCTCTAATAGACAAAGTCATTTGCATTGCTATCAGGAAAAAAACTCTTTTGCATACCTATGAGATAGAAATAATTTGCTTTCATTTTCTAAAATTAACATTTTTACAGAACTGTAATTTTACAGTTATAATATGTATGTGCCCTAATTAATAGTAGTATGAAGCTACATTCCTCTGGAGAATCAAATGATCCTTAGGCAAGCTTAATGTTCTAGCATGACATTACAAGTCACAATCTTTTTGTTTTATTTCCAAACTTTGGATAATTTTTCTTCATAGACACGTGTAATATTCTCTTCCTACTATTCCTATTTTTGGTGGAAATCACCCTTCTCTGACTCTATACTTATGGTTTCAGCACAGGTCACCTTGTCAGTGAGAGGTAGTCTTGCCCCCAAGGTGGGCCTCAGTCCAAAGATGTGTAAATGGCTCAGGAA
Organism: Canis aureus; assembly: GCF_053574225.1. NCBI lineage: Eukaryota > Metazoa > Chordata > Mammalia > Carnivora > Canidae > Canis > Canis aureus. The sequence continues at coordinate 38,377,948 of NC_135632.1, forward strand.
TGAGCTAGAAGGTTGGGGCTATTTTTCAACTTCTCTCACTTCACCTGAGATTTATCACATTGAGTGAAATCATGTTAGTTGTGTTGATTTCCATTTCTGTCAACTTACAATTTGTGAAGCTGGATTTTTAGCAATGATTGTAATAAAGATAAATTACATGAATAAATTGGATAGTCAAACTCCATTTTGTTTTATATGATCAAATATGAACACACAAGTCAATGTTTCTGTTTTTAAAAAGATTTACATAAAGTAATATATGTAATAAGGGGTTAATATCCAAAATATATAAAGAACTTATATAACTAAACATGAAAAAACCAAACAACTCAATTTAAAAATGGGCAAAGGACCTGCACAGATATTTTTCCACAGAAGCCATACAGATGGCCAACAGACACATAAAAGATGCTCAACATCACTAATCATCAGGGAAATGCAAGTCAAAACCACAATGAGATGTCACCTTACACCTGACAGAATGACTAAAATAAAAAAGGTAAGAAATCCTAAGTGTTGGTGAGGAAGTGGAGAAAAATAGAACCCTAGTAAACTATTGGCAGGAATATAAATTGGTACAGCCATGGTGAAAACAGTATGGAGGTTTCTCAAAAAATCAGAAATAGATATAGCATATGATCCAATAATTCTAATACTAGGTATTTACCCAAAGAAAATGAAGATGCTAATTAAAAATATATATATGCATCTCTATGTGCTATTGCAATATTATTTACAATAGCCAAGATATGGCAGAAACCTAGGTATCCATTGATAGACAAATGGATAAGGAAGATATGGTGTGTGTATACACGCTGGAATATAGATAAATATATGTAAATATAAACATGCACACACACGGGAATATTATGCAGCCATAAAAAGATGATATGGTGCCATTTGTGACAATGTGGTTGGAACTGGAGGATACTGTGCAAAGTGAAATATGTCAGACTATAAAAGACAAATACCATGTAATTTCCTCATATCTGGAATTTAAAAAAATGAATACACAAAAAGCAGAATCAGATCTACAAACCCAGAGAACAAACTATGGTTGCCAAAGGGGAGGACAGTGGTAGGGTGGGCAAAATGAATGAAGGGAAGTAGGAAACACAGGATTCCAGTTTTGGAATGAATAAATCATGAGATTAAAAGGCACCACCTAAGGAATATAGTCAATGGTATTTGATAGCATTGGATGGTGACTGATGACACCTACACTTGTGGTGAGCACAGTGTAATATGAACTGATCAACTCACTATGTCGTACACCTGAAACTAACGGAATATTGTGTGTTAACTGTACTAAAAAAAGGCTTCTATGTAATGCCAACTTTCTTTCATGTTAACATGCATTATTGCATGTATGCGATGTAGATGTTTATGTTTCTCTTATTTTGCCCTTAATGTTTTTACCAAGAAAAATAAAAATGGGCAACTCAATGTCTATTCCTTATTTGCTTGCTTACTTGTTTGCTTGCTTAGAGATGAGTTTTCTTAGAAAAACCAAGCCTGAAATCATCCTAGAAAACCTCAGAGAGCAAAACCATGTTAATGTTCCCACAGTTCAAAGTATAGCTTCAAGACTTATAATTTTAGAAATCATACGAAGTGTAGGTTATACACTTACCCTACATATAAGGTAGACTCACATTAATGAAAATGAACATATAAAATGTAACAGTATATATAGAACAGAAATATCAATTAATTAAATTAATGGATTCTAACTACAGAAGGGATGGGAAAATTAAGTTCAGAATTTCTCCCTGAATTTATACAATCCCTAGTGCCAAATTACAATCAGGAAGTGACCAAAGAGCAAGTAAGTTAAACAACTTGAGGTGGGCTCCAGGATTCAAGGATTTGCATGGTTGATAGCTTTAGATGGCTTGCCACTGGGAAGAAGGTTGACATCTCCACGAATCTTTTCTCTTGGGCGATGCTTAAGTGAACATTGCAAACATATATATCTATGCATCTTTTATTGGCCATCTGGGTGAAAACAAAAACAAAGAACCTCTTTTTTTTTTTTTTTTTTCCTGCAAATCTTTTCTTTTCTGATGGATGTAATACCTTCCATTGGAGTTCTCCAGGGCTGAAATCTCAAAAGCGAGAATGTCCCTTTTGAGAAATCTTTACATACTTGGATTCTGACCCATAAGGATTGATATTGATGTTTTATTCTAAGATGATTATTTTTCTTTCTTTGATATCTCTCCTTTTTAAGGAAGCATTACCACTCCTGTCCACTCCCTACTGCATGCAAAAGTTACAGAGATTGACTGAGGCCTTATCTGATGTATAAAGAGATTATTCCACCATGGGCCTTCAGTCCACCTCTGCATCAAACCAAAGATACTGCTATAGTCTCTATGTTTATGTCCCCCCAAAATCCATATATTGAAGCCCTAATCCATAGTGTGAAGCTATATGGGTGGGTCTTTGAGAAGCAATTAGATTTAGATAAGGTCATGTGAGTGGAGCCATCTTGATGAGATTAGTGCCCTTATAAGGGAACAAAGAGATCAGGGCTCCTTCTCTTGACCATGTGACGACTCAGCAAAGAGGAGGCCCTCTGTCAACCAAAGAGTGGGCTCTCAGGAGAACCTCATCATCCCCACATCCTATCTGAGACTTCCAGCCTCCAGACTGTAAGAAATAAATTTTCTTGTTTAAGCCACTCAACGTATATTATTTGTTATAGCAGTCCATATAAGTAAGACACTTCCACTGATCCAGTGATATACTTTTCAGAGCTCTGCTACCTTGAAACTATGTTTTTGTTTTGTTTTGTTTTGTTTTGTTTTGTTTGGCTCTGAGTTCATGTGGAAGTTATATGTCCAGATTTTAATAGTAATATTTTGCATTAGGCAGTCATTTATTTATCTCACATCACTATTAGGAATTTTCTTTATCCCTACAATATTCCTTGCCCTTGAATTGATTTTGAATTTTAGAAATATTACTTGAGTTCTTCCAGTTTTTCTTTCCCAATAGTTATTTTTGATCTGTGGCTACTTAAAAACACACAGAGAATAAACATAAAGTTCTGGGCTCTTAACATTGCACATACATGTTTTTCCCCTCTTAGGGACTAGCTCAATCCTGAAATTAAAGCTAATATTTATTAGCTAACACCCTTCTTGTCACTATCCTAGACAGTCCAAGTTGTAAACTTAGGTGAATTCTGAATAATAAAAATTATTCCTTAACTTACAGTAAGTTAGACCATGTGAAATTGCCAAATTTCCACTAAAAATGTTTTGACCTATAAAAAAAGGAAATTTCACATAGTTCAATCTAGTAGTTTTCACATATAACAATTCATTCTTTTAAGCAATATTTCCCCAGAGCTCCTGAATTATTTATGAAGCCAATAAAAATGTTATGTATTAGAGAAAAGGTGAAGTGAGGCCAGGTGTGTGTGTAGGGGGGTGGGTGCTATGCCAAGTTGGAAGATTGTCGTCATACTCCAAACTCCTCTTTTCCATAGCCACAAGGAAGAGATAGCCATACACATCTCAGGAGCTGCTTCATTTTGTGGTTTAGTATCTTTGAAAAATCCTTGATCAAAGCCCACATACTTCTTGAATCATTTGCCTATTAGAAAACAAATGTTCTCTGATTTCTGTCTGACCTTATACACTTTACATAGAAATTAAGTCTTTTCCCCAACTTCCTCTAAGTCCCTTTTTCACAATTCCTAAGGCTTCTGCTTCACTTTTGAAAATGATCTTTCCGAACACCCACAATGCTTTGTTTCTCTGCCGCCCTCAGGGATTCTGGGGTTTTGATTACTTCCCTCTACCCAGAATCCCTGTTTATTATTCATCAATAATGTGAGTTAGTTCTCTGCCAAATTGAACAATAGTTTTCAAATAACAGAAGGATATTTACTCAGTTTTCTGTGTTATTGATAATGAAACAGCTACAGACACAGCATACTTTTAGGTTTAGTCTGCAGTGTTAGCATTTCCTTCATTATGTTCTTTTTTTATTTCTCTAAAATGTTTTTGACAAATCTTTCTTGAGTAGGTATCTATTTATCTTTTTTTCCTTTTCCTTTTATTTTATTTTTTAATAATAAATTAATTTTTATTGGTGTTCAATTTGCCAACATACAGAATAACACCCAGTGCTCATCCCATCAAGTGCCCCCCTCAGTGCCCGTCACCCATTCACTCCCACCCCCTGCCCTCCTCCCCTTCCACCACCCCTAGTTCGTTTCCCAGAGTTAGGAGTCTTCATGTTCTGTCTCCCTTTCTCATTATGTTTTTAAATGTAGAACAGGGATTGAAAGCTCTGGCCCTTTGGCCAAATCTCCCTGCACTCTTTTTTGTTAACAAAAGTTTATTGGAACATAGTCATGCCCATTCACTTACATATCTATGACTACATTTTTGCTACAACATCAAAGTTAACTGTGAATCAAGACATATGATTCACAAAAGGGAAAATATTTACTATCTGGCCATTTATAAAAAAAAGTTTGCCAACCTCAGGCCCAAAAGGGCAGAGGGCAAAAAATAAATGGAAGACTGGAGCCCATATTTTCAGTCAAAGAGAACAGATCTTTCACAAAGATGAGAAGCTGTTTTGAGAAAGATCTTATAAGACTTTCAAAACAACCAAAAAGTTGAATAAAACACCTTTGGTTGATCTATGTCGTCTAGAATTCCAAGAAATGTGGCAAAAATTTAAAAAGCATTTATCCTAGCAGAAGATATTCTAGTTTCTCTAGATGCTGATGAAAAATAAATTATCAATAGAAAGAGATGCTGAAGAGGAACCAAGCTAACCTTAAATAGGTACAGATGGTCCTCCTACCTATAACCTCAGTATATTAGCTTTTGAGCTTCATAGAATTCAACGAAATGAGCAACTCTCGGAAACAGAAGCACAAAACCAATGTCCAAATAGTGTCCTAGGTAAAATTTCACCTTTCTCTTCTGAAGCACAGAGGTTTCAAATTAACTGCAAGTCTATCACATTCCCACAGTTCTTGTTCGATGTTTATAATGCCCAAAAAAGAAAAAAGTAAAAGAAGACTGCAAGATAAAATGAGGGCATGTGTGAGCTGTAGAAATAACAGATGTCTTAAAAAGATAAATGATATTATAAGAGAAAATTGATAAGGTAATTCTCAAAATGCAAATCCTTAATTACTTATTTCTTTTCTGGGTTCCAATCCAATTATTGCTAGAAACAGGAACAGAAAAATTTTCATTGTGTATTTAATACCATTACTATACAACATATTGAATATTAACAGACCCATATATATACTGTTAATATGCCAGTCAAACATAGTAAACTAAAATGAAAAGCTCCCACCAAATCTCTCAGGGGAGCACTGTACACTTTCCTGCAGGCAGATTCATCTGAGATTAGCATCATCTACTATCATGTATTTTATAATGTCTCAATTCTCTGATTATTTACCTGTTCTGGAAATGCTGCTAAAATGTAATTTACTTTGATCCTATTGTATCATGCAATCCTGGCAAAGGCCTGAATTAATAAATACAAATGGAAACACTGGCATTGAAATCTTGTGACAAAGTTTCTATAAGGAGGTCATATACCTAATCTAGAAAATGTGATTTGTTGATGATTATTAAAATAAAAAAATAAAAACATAAAGTTAAAGAAAACTTTTATAGAGAACTCCCAGACCTCTGCCATTACGTCCAAGTATACTGAGGAATCCATTTGTAAATAATTAATAGACAATATTTTTCAAATGCATTTGACTTTAAAACCATGTGTTTTTGGAGTAGCCAGTGGGAACATACTTCAGAACAAATTAAATTGAACATACTTCAATTCAAATTAAATTAAATTCATAACAAGAGTTAAGTTCTGTTTGTTGTATCTCTTTTCCAGGATAGATTAGCCAACTGGAGATATAACCTAGTGGAGGGTTTATATTCTCAGGATACCAGGGGAAAGCCCTTCAATATGAAGTTGAAGCATCACCTTCACACAGCCCAAAACACTTTTAAACTTTAAAAATAAGGAATAGATTACTATACTCTGAGTCCTGAGAGGACCAATGGCTAAAGTGCCAACCCATTGTAAAAGAAGTAGCTCTCCTGGTGATCTGCGTCCTGACGGGGCATTTACAGTTCAGAATGATCTCAAAAGAGAGCCTGTTCTTAAGAAACTCTGAGATCAATTTTGCAGTCTTGGTAAGTGTGGATAAAGTGAAGTCCCTTACAGACCCTTTAGGGCTTTAGCATGATTGTATCTTTACATTTACAGAGCATTTTTTTTTTCAAAAGGCCTTCAGGCATTTTATCGATGTGTGTGTGTGTTTGTGTGTGAGAGAGACAGACAGGCAGGCAGACAGAGGCAGACAGACACAGAGACAGAGAGACACAGACAGATAGACAAAGACAGACAGAGAGAGGGAGCTTTTGTAAAACGAGCTTTTTTTATTAGTCCTCTTGGGCTGCCATAACAAAATAACAAAGACTGGGTGGCTTAAACAACAGAAATGTATTTTCCCACAGTTCTGGAATCTGGAAATATATGATCAAGGTACTGACAATGTTGGTTTCTTCTGAAGCCTCTCTCCTTGACCTGCTGATGACTGCCTTATTGCTTCCCTGTATGATCTTTCCTCTGTGAGCACACACTCCTTGGAGCTCTTCCTCTTATAAAATGCCAATCCTGTTAGATTAGAGCCATTTCTTACGACTTCATTTAACCTAAATTATTTTTTAAAGGTTCTATCTTCATATACAGTCACATAGGGAGTTAGGGTTTCAACATATACATTTGTAGAGGGGACACAGTTCACTCCACAACAATGTATGATCATCATAGAGCATTCTAACAAAATATCAACGTATGTACAAGAGAGTAAAATTCTAAAAAATCATCTAACTTTCTACCCAGACTCAGACATAACTTTAGCTTTTAGGTCAGGGTTATTCTACTTATTTCTCCAACCATTTGGATGAATCACTAGCGTGATAGATTGCAAACAAGATGGGTAGATTTCAATCTATGTAAATAGATTCATAGTATACAAATTACATTCTAAATAATAATTTGAATTTTTAGTGATGTTGTGTTTTATCTTGCAATTGATTCTAAAACCAGTGTATAAAGTTATTATTTTCCCTAAAGATTTTTCCAACACTCATACAAGATACTTGATTTTATGTATAAATGCTGCTTCACTAATTCTTATGAACAGTATTCTTGAGACTTTCTAAAACTAGACTAAAGGGGGAAAAAAAGGAAAATCATGTACATATGTCAAGTCATTTAAACCATTCAATTGATATAAAAGAAAGGGTGAAAAATTATGAAGTGCTCCTAGTTACTTACAAGAGTTATTTCTGTTTTAATATAGTCTCTAGGGCAGCCCCAGTGGTGCAGCGGCTTAGCGCCGCCTGCAGCCAAGGGCGTGATCTGGATACCCTGGATCGAGTCCCACGTCAGGCTCTCTGCATGGGGCCTGCTTCTCCCTCTGCCTGTGTCTCTGCCTCTCTCTCTCTCTGCATCTCTATGAATAAATAAATAAAATCTTAAAAATATATATATAGTCTCTATAATTTTGTAAGTGGTTTTTTGTTTTGACTATTAAAACAAACAGTGACAGCATCTAGCATAGAATTGTAATAGCTTGTCATAGTGGATGCTCAATAAATATGTGTTGAATTAGAATCTACGTTTTACTTAATCAGAGCCACAAGTATTCTATTTTTTGAAAAATTATGGAGAAGAAAGGCCACCTGCCTTCCCAGTTTGACCTTTTGTGTTGGAGTCCTATTGAATAACTTCTGCTCTTACACCCTAGGCAGTGGTCTAATAGAGTGGGTTTTTACAAAGATGTTACCTTCTGTAGTCATCTATAAATTAAATGATGAAATTACACTCTATCTAATGTAGCAGAAGATTATGAAAAAGATTATAAGGACAATTAAGAGTTTGATGTCATTTTTGTATTTTTAAAATGTGTTTCTATTTTAAAATTCCTTGCTACAAATGATGATGGGATTAGGCTCTTCTAGTTACTCCTAATTCCTCTTCTGAGCACTTAGTGTTTGTTATGTACATGTGTGCACATATGTGTTCTATTTTTGGATCATAATTGCCACTATTTCCTAGATCCATTCTTTATGAATTTACTGTTCATGGACTTGCAGAGTTTGTACTTGTATCTTTTAGCTTCATCTTCTGCATTTCCACCTTCATTAAAAAAATCCTCTTAACTATTAGAAACTCACGAAGGAATTGTATTTCATGAGGAATTTGTAAGTACTCCATGATTATAGTTTCTGCATGTTTGAAAATGTGTATGACCTTTATTCTATAATAACAACTTGATTGGGCATAGTATTTGTGGGTCCCATTTTTTTTTCTCTAGGAATTGTATAGACCTCACTCCTGTATTCTAGCTTTGAACGTTGATGTGGAAAAACTTAATAAAAGGTTAATATCTTCCCCTTCCACCATCTGAATGCCTGGAGAATTTCTCATTTTCAATAAATGTTAAAAGCTTGTCCAGGTTTGCTTGAACGTCAATCTCTGTGAATCTATTTTTTCTTCTAAAACAAATTGGTTTTCAACTCACAGGTCAGGTTCTCCTTTTCAAGGCATTTCTTTGAACGCCTTTCTGTTTCATTTATCATGTTTCTTACCTTATCAGAAACATTCAAGGCTAACGATTTTCCTTGTGCTCAGTTTCTTCATCTTCCACAATATTTTCTTTCTAGAATTTTTGATCATCCTGTCATTTCCTTTGTGACAAGGCTCAAGACTTTCTTTAAGTTTGTCATTCTATGCTTAATCATGTTTATTGTGTTTTCATTATGTTTGGTTGATTTATTGTTTCTATAATAGAATTCTGTTTCTTCTCAGTTTGTAGCTTCAATTTTGTGATCTCATTCTTATTTTATTTCGTTGTTTTGTTATCTGGGTCTTTGGGAATTCATGTTATTATTCTGAACCATAAAATATTCATGAAAACTTACTTCTGTTTTTTGGATTTTTTTTTTCTTCTAGAACAGTTTCTTCATCCATTTATTCCTTCCTTTCCTCTCTTTTTTTTCTTCCTTTTTCCCATTTTTCTGCTAAATGCTTCTATAGTTGTTATTAGATAACTTTTCTTCTCATTCTTTTTTCATGCAGGGTCTACTCTCCAGCTGTCTTAGTTGTTTTTATATAGTATGCTTGGATTTTCTTGGACCTCTTACTCTTACCTTATCCAAGACATATATATCTATCTTCCCCTTTAATCTACAGTTGAGGATGGGATTTTAGGTTCAATTCATTTTTCATATTCTGAGATATGGGGTAAGGTAAGATCAACTGGAACTAGTTTCCATTAATGGAAATTACTAACTTTCTACCTTATAGTAGTGGTGCTGGAAGTAAAAAGGTCTCTTATTTCCATGGTTGACAGTTATCTTGAGATTCAGATTATTCTATCAACTGATCATGGAATTGCAGAGTCTGTACTTAGGTCAGAGTTCACTGTGATTATCTGCTTTCTAATTTTATCCCATCCTTATCCAGTAGATATTTCTACTTCCTCTGTTATTCCTCAGATTAAAAGAGGGAAAATATATCGATATTGCCTCATATTCTCTTTATTTCTACCTTTGGGGCAATCAGGATACTTCCAACGTTTGTTTGGCTCAGTACAGTTTTGGGTGGAGGTTAGGAACAATGCTTAATCATTTCAGAGTCTTCTTTCTTTTCTTTTCTTTTCCAAATTTTATGGTATTTACAATACTGGGCTGTGACAGAATTTGAATTTTGGCCTTTTTTTTGTTTGTTTATCAAAAATTTATTTTCACTTTTATTTATTTCTTTAGGTAATTTCAAGTGGGGGGAACTCAATTGCCATAATTACCTATAAGCCCTCATCAGGAAGTTTTAATTCCTCTCCTTTATTGTTGCTGAGTGACAGCTTTGTTATCTTCCTCAACTTTCCAGAGATACTGGGTTTCACCAACAAATAATGAAACTTATTTAAAAAAAAAAACAAACTATATGTTTGCAGGTAAAAACTAGCTATGAAAACCAATTCTTGGTTAATATTTGTTGCTATAACACCTAACACAGGATTTGGGGACTGTAAGATGATTCTATTTATTGTTATAGCAACAAAAATACTGCCAATTTAAGTGTAAGCATATCAGAGGGCTCCAGAGGCACTGTCAGTGGGCATTTCCGTTTTCTGCAAATAGGAAAGCAGATGCACAATTGCAGTATCCTGCTCAAGGTCAGACAGTTATAGAGGCATCATTTGAGCTCCTGTTAGCACTAGGACTGTATCTTTTAACTGTTCCTTAGGCAAGATATATTAAACAAACAATCATCACACTTAACCTCCTGACTGTGCAAATCCTGAGGCAGGAAACCATGGTGAGGCATTGTAGAGGCCCACCACTGACCCAGGCTGTGAATTTCCAACATCAAGTAATCAGTCTCCCATGGATGATCAAACACTAGTGTGCACAGAGGTGTGGGCATTTTTTCCCCCACTTCTGTTAGTTAATACATTCCCTTCTTACTGTGGAATTATACTGGCTTACAGACTGCCAAGTTTGTGTCTCTTAAAAAATTCAGCACATACTTTTAGTCATAAAAGTAGAAACCCAACTGATTTCTGCTCTTGTGAATTTTAAGAGCTGATTGAAAATGTCCAAAGAAATAGATCTAAATGTTCAGCTGTATTGCCTAGGGATGGAGAAAAGCAAGGGGGATGTTGGGGGCCTTCCAAGGAAGGAGGAAGACATAGGAGTCCCTTCCTTATTCCTTCTCAGCTAGAAAAACCTAGCATAACAGAACAAATGCTTCTAAACATCCTTCTCCCACTCCACCCTCTTTGAAGTCATGACCGCAAGCCAAGTGTTTATGGGTATGCTTCACCCTCTGAGTATCACAATATTTTTTTTTTTGAATCACATGGATTGTCTTAAATCACAAAGGTGAGAATTTATATACTCTTCAGCCAGTATCCCTTCACTGGGATAAGTAGACTTCACATATGTGATTAAGGACTTTGAGATGGATGATTATCTTGGATCATTATTGGGGTGGCCTCCATATAACCCCCACAGTCCCTATAAGGGAAAGAGGCAGCAGAGTCAGTCAAAGATTATCAGAGTCAGAGAAAGAGATGAGACAACAGAAGCAGAGGTCAGAGGGAGAGATTTTAAGATGCTACACTCCTTGCTTTGGAAATAGAGGAAGGGGCCATGAGATAATGAATATAGACATTCTCTAGAAGCTGGAAAAGAGAGGGAAATGGACCCTCCTCCAGAGCTTCCAGAAAGAATGCAGCCCTACAGACACATTTCAGAATCCTGACCTCATGAGCTGCAAGATAATAAACTGGTGGTGTTTTAAATAATTACTTTTATAGTAATTTGTTACAATAGCAATATAAAACTCATACAAATGCACAAATTCATGATTCAATTATTGACATGCTGATTTCAGAATAATAAAGCATGACTACTATAGGAACTCTGAGGTAAACAGATCTGGTGCCTTATAATAAAATCCAGTGTCCCTTAGAAGTTATATGAAAGAATCATTTCTGAAGGAATAAGGACCTCTTTTCCTTCAAGTGCCTCCAATACTTTTCAAGAACTGGTAGAAAATAATTTTAAGGGACACAAGAATTATTAATAACCATTTCTTGCTGGATTGTATTGAACAGATATACTTCATTTCAAATTGCCACTGTTTCTACTTCTGCATGCACAAATGCCCACTGAGCTTTTAAAGCTTTTGACTGAAGCATGACCCCACCAGAAAGCTTCTGTTTATGCTTGCTTGTGTTTTTCCCTACTCAGGGGGAAGGCTGTCTGTTTTCAAGTACAGAGCTCTATCCATAAGCTAGAGAACATGATTTTTATCATGCCATAGAGAAATAAAGGGCCTCTGTATCCTCAAAGAGACCCCTGATGGCCTTTGTGAAGAATCCTAGGAAGTTCCTGCACATTTATCTTCCTTCCCCTAAAAAAAGCTGCATGACTAATGGCTACTGCTTGGGTGCTGCTGATTCTGACACCAGCTTCTCCATCCAGTTGTCTTCCTGAGTTGCTTTGTCTGAGAGACACATCCTACTGATCTCATTCTGTCATTTCTGTCATTGAACACTTCCAATTGCTCTTTTCCCCCCCTGCATCACACCCTTCTGCCTGGCGCAGAGGCTCCTTCATAAACAGCCGCCTTTGGCAACCTCGTCATCTACTACAAACAGTCCCCTACTTAGGGAATTGTAGTTCAGTCAATAGATAACTCAAACTTTATTTTCTCATAGAAAAGATATTTTACAAAGTGCTGAGATGCCAAACCAGCCTGTAAGATGTCACTTAAACTATAAATGTATTAATGGTACTCATACTATTTCCGCAACATATTCCCTTCCTCCTTGCCCCCCATGGTAAGTAAATATCAATAAGCGTTCTCACTTTGCTTGCTAAATGGATTTCTTACTCACTAGGATTACTTCTTGGGAGCTGAGAGTTAGATTAAAAGCAATGCTATGCAGCAATTCTAAATTTTCAAGCTAAAAAGGAAATGTAAAGAATATATCCCTCACTCCTTGCCAACACCATTGAGGTGGCCATGATGTTCCTAGTAGCTGTGAGATTTAAAACTGGATTTGACTTGAATTTAAGTGGGGAAAGGCAGAGATTTTTCCTAGGCAAAAGTAACTTAATACCTCACCAAAGTGCACAAATAAAACAATGTTCTATAACTTTATGGCTATGAAAGGAAAATGCCATTTACATCTATTCATTTACTATGTGATTAAGGAATAAAGAACAGTTGATTTGAATTCCTCTCACCCAAAGTCAGCGATCATGTGTGATTGTTCTTCCATGGAGGAGTTAGTAACTAGTAACATCCCTCACTTCTCTATAGGAAACTTTTGCTTCCTGCAAGGCTCTCTCTCCAGGTTCCATCCTTCCTTTCCCTTCAGTTATGATTCTTTCTTCTTCTACACCACAGAACATTGATTGTAAAGCTACCAGCTAGCTCCACTCTCCACCCTGTTTTTTTTTTTTTTTTTTTTTAACATGTCCAAATTCTCTGTCTCCTTTACAACCTGTCTTGGTCCTCTCCAAGGCATTCCCTCTCTTTTCTTCTATAAACCCACCACTCTTCTCTTTTTAATGGGAACAGCAATCTTTTCCTTTTGAGGAACTCCTTGTTTTCCCACCTCCTGCCTCCCACCACTCTATTATCGTGGGAACTAATAATATTCCAGCTCCATGACCACAGTGAATGACATTTGATTTAGCTGGAAACATATGGTACTTGCACATGCTCCTCATCACAATGATTAGCCCACCAGCAATCTCTTCCCTAGGAATTGTCAACTGCTATGATGGGCCTTTTCTTTCCTGGTCACAAGCTGTGCAGATAAGCCCCTTCTAGTTGCCAGTCACTGGGGAAAGTCACTCTGCTTTGCAGAGAAAGCAATCTGCAGTAGAAGAAAATAGAACTAGAAGCAAAGAGAAGAGATAAGTAAGATTAAGACACACAGGAATTCTTGAGGCCAACTTGACTCCCACTCTTCCAGTTGTATAACCAAAGAAACTCTTTTCCTTATGCTATTTAGGGTTGAGTGTTTGTCACTTACAAACAGGAGTCCTGGTATGCATCAGTCCCTTTCCACAAATCTCATTTTTAAAATGGTCTACACCATCCTTTAGCACTTATTCCTGCACTGTCCCATTGCAGACTAATGGCTTCTTTTGCATAGGCTTATTCATTCCTAACTGGATTGTGTGATATGAGGGCAGGTAGCCTAACCTAAATTTAGCAACACTGCTTATCATCATGGGAGGAAGCTCAGGAAATACTTGGTGGTTGATTAATGGAGGAACTTCCTGAACAGATGTGTTACATGTTTATCGGACGGTATCAGATATTATTAGCTCCATCAGGTCTATGTAAAAAGAACACAAGAGTCAGTTGATTCAAACCTTGTCTCTTCCTCTGTCTTTGTGGCACTGTTTATATTACTAACCTTTCTGACTTTAGTTTCCTTTTTATGTTTTAGGTAGGGATAACAATGTGTTGGTCATGATACTTTGGGTTGCAAGACACAGAAATCCAATATAATTTGGATTAAGCAGAAGAGGACTTTATAGTCTCATCTAATTTAACGAGTAGCAAAGTAAGTAGACCTTCAGGCACAATTGGATATGGGTAAATGAATAATATCAGTATCTCCATCTCTTGGCTCTAATTTCCCCTGTGATGTCTTCCTTATTCTTGGGTAGTGGATCCTAAGTGGCAAAAGCCACAGGTGTCACTTATCATAATATCTGTCCCCGCTCTCTCACATGTGGCTACAAGGATCAGATATCTCTAAAAGTACTTTGTATCCCAAAATGACCAACTGAATACTAGTTATTATTATATGAAAATGCTCAATTAGAAAGGACACTGGCTGCCCTCTAAGGCATTTTTTTAACACTATGATTAGGCTACTGGAATCATACACACTGTAACAAAAATTCCTTGGAACACATTTACTGCAATCAGGATTTTAAACTCTCAGTATACCTGGATGCATAGCCCTTTGAATTTAAAGATATTTCTTTCAGTTCTAGGAACACAGTACCCTTAGAAAGAACACATAGGTGAGCGTCCTGCCAATCCCAGTTTAGTAACTGATGGACACCAAGATGAAGCTAATTATATAATGGCACATGGACAACCAGACCAAAGCAGGAGAAAGATTATGGGTATTTTGCTTCCCAGACCACAGTGTTGAGGATCACATACTCTTCTCCATCCCAGACTAGTGAAAAGGGCAATGTAGGGATCCCTGGGTGGCGCAGCGGTTTAGCGCCTGCCTTTGGCCCAGGGCGCGATCCTGGAGACCTGGGATCGAATCCCACGTCGGGCTCCCGGTGCATGGAGCCTGCTTCTGCCTCTGCCTGTGTCTCTGCCTCTCTCTCTCTCTGTGACTATCATAAATAAATTTTAAAAAAATTAAAGTAAAAAAAAAAAGGGCAATGTAGCAAAAACAGGCTAATGCAGAATAGAGAACCTCCCCCTCAGAGACAAGAGGATCAGGTGTATAGGATTTCTTTTATCAGTAGAGAGAGCATCAATTGAGTCTTGAATCTGATACAAAAATTATAAGCATGCAATTTCTGGGGGAGAACTTGAACTCAACACAATTTTTATCTCCATTCTTTTGTGCCATTAAATCTTTGATAATGATCTGATAGTAATTTCAGTATACTATTTATGATAATGGAAGTGATTTTAGAATTCCGACTTTAGGGATAATTTTCTTTTGACTTGTGTCTTAACCCACTGAAACATGAACATAGGTGTTTATTTTTCTTGCCAAGGGTGATGGTGGTGTGTGAGTCATGTTTAACCTTAGGAAAGTGTGAAAAAGAGGGAGGTATTTCTGCTTATTTTTTATCACACAAATGTTCTGTTTCTTTGAGGAATTTGTGAATTTCAGGCTTTTCTGAAAAAATCTGGTGCTGCTATTACTGTGGTGGGGACCAGTGCCATGAGAAGATGGGCAGAGTATTGAGGAAAATATGGAACAACTTGGTTAGGATAGCTGTATCCCTTTGAACTTCAGATAACCTAAACACAAACATGAAACAACTTATTATTCCCAGGGAATAGTGCTGAAATGCTGCTGTTCCTGCCACTGTGATCCACTTACCTCTATAACTTTTGGTCAACATTCCACTTCTTAGACAAAAGATTTCAGAATTCTAAATGTCAAAATTTTCCCCTTCTTTAGTAGCCTCTGGGAGTCAGAATCCAGCCAGTTCTTTGAGATTTCCACTTGGTTGGAGATTTGGCATCAGGTTAGCTTATCTCGTGGTAAAAATAACACGTCCTTTTGTTGATGTGCACTTGAAAAATTAGTACAAGTATCTATGGCAAATAAAACGCTTGTTTTGAAAGTTTAAACACTAGGAAACCTGTGAGGTTTTCCCAGGCCACTTCTTATCAAATCCATCTTAGTCTTACTTGATAATAATGGGCATACAAATTCACAGTATTATTAATAGCCCCATTGAAAGTAATCCCCGTTACTAAGCACACATCACATCGTCCTTTATAACTTTGCCTATAACAATAGATATCAATATCACTGTCAGTAATAGCATCTTCTCACACAAAGAACAACCATCATCAGTATTTATCTTTGTCATTTATTTGTTATTCGTTTCAATTCCTCCACTAGTCCATTTTGTCAGATTAATTATAAAGAGCTCTTTCCAGTTTTTGCCCCAGACCTAGGAGTGATCTCTGAATCCACAGATAATTTTTTCCAATTGTACCCTTTCCTATTGGGGACAGAGGGCAGATGACTCCTAAGACTGGCCAGGAATTACTTTTGCTCATATGAAAAGAATTCGAATTCTGTCAAAGCTTCCCCTTGCTCAGTACTTTGATGGCAGGCAGTATATGCCCACAAACCTAGGAGGGCTCAGAGTAAGATGCTTGCTTTTTTGTAAAGCAGTGTTTCCTATCCCAGGTGGAATATTAGAACCACCTTGGGAGCTAAAAACAAGTCAACAAACAAGAATAACAATAGGAATAACAAAACCCTGCCTATGTAACATCCCAGATCAGTTAAGTCAGAATCTTGAGGACTGAACCCATGACTAAGGAAAACCACAGTTCTACAGTTTTAAGTAGTCACAATGCACAGGACTCACCACATTTGCAAATGCTGTATTACCTATTGAAATGAATAAGTAGAGCAAATCTGTAAAGTCCCTGCATGACATACTAAATCAGTGATTTTCCATGAGAAATGACTTTGCAGCAGACATTTGGTAACAATTGAAGACATTTTTGGTTGTCACAAGATGGGAAGAAGATGCAACTGGCATCTAGTGGGTACAGGGAGAGAATATTAAGCAGCCTACAATGTACAGAATAGCCTCTTGCAACAAAGAATCATCTGGCCCAAATCGCCAATAATCCTGAGGTTGTGAAAACCTGCTCTAAGAGAAGGTGACCTTCTCCTTTTACTAGGACCCTGTCTATAAGATATACTGAATTAAAATTCAAAGTTCACCCAAATGAGGCTCAGTACATTTCTTTTTAGAGTAATTAGTAAGGGACCCTGCTGATGTCTTTATCTTCATATAGTCATACACTCTAAGAGAAGATGTTTTTAGTAAAAATGGATATGATCCAGATTTTTTTCAATCTATTCTTCAGCTGGCTAACAGGAAATCAGTTTATTCTCCAAATACCAATACAAAGACACTGAAACACCATTTGAGGGTTTTTCAGACCTGTAATGGATCATAGATTTGAAAATTTACATCTCCCAACAGTTGTGACACCATCCTTCTTAATAATCTTCCCCTAAGTAAATATTTCCTTAAAAGAAAATAGAAAGGAACTGTATCAAATGAACAAACTACTCAATCATCAACATGTATATGTGAGTCATTTAATTTTAGGGTAAGAGAAAAATTATTGTCAAACTGTGGTTCAGAATTTGATATTGTCCAAGGTCACAGATAATGGCAGATTTGGGACTGATACTCAACATGTCTTAACTATGTACCTACTGCCCTTTCCACTAGTCAATTTTTTCAAATGTGAGTAACATCCAAAGATATAATTCAGTAATGTTAAATTTAGCCATTAAAAATTAATGACTCTTTTGGGGTTTTCCCCAAATGGGACTAAGAATGTCAGCTGTTTACCCAAGTAATGCTTACATATCAGGGTGGATGGATTTGATTCTGACAGCCTGATGTAGCAGATTGTATTTTACAAAGATAACTGCCACCAATATCCCATCCTGTATGTTCTTTTTACATCTCAAAGAGTAATGAGGTCTATATCACTCCCCTTGAACCTGGGAAGACCTTCTCAACCGCTTTGCCTGATAGAGCATGGTGTAAGTGACGTGTGTGATTTCCAAGGTTACTTCATAAAAATGACATGCATCTCTGCCTTTTTACTCTTGGATACTTATTCTTTCTTGGAGCAGAGCCATCATACTATGAGAAAGCCAAACAATCATGTGAAGGGACCACCTACAGGTGTCTCTGCCAGAAACCCCAGCTGCTGTCATGATTGAAAGCCAGCATCAGCTGTCAGACACGTGAGTGAATGAACCTGCAGATGCATCCAGCCCCCAGGCATCACATCTCTTCCAGCATTCAGGCTGTTCCAGCCAAGCTGATACCATGCAGAACACAGACATGTAGTTCCTGATGAGTCCTTCCTAAATTACAGATTTGTGAACAAAATAAATGGCCATTGATGTTTTAAACCACTAAGTTTGGGGTGCTTTGTTACTTCGTAGCAGATGACTGCTGCACTTGGCCTCATTAAGCTTTTGAATTATCAACTAACTACTTATGATCATGCTTGGTTCATACTAGATTTTCAATAATTCTTATTTAATAATTGATTGAATCTATTCCATGCTCACAGAGAACTTCCAGATCTAGTTTGGCAAATATTACAAATCCTGTAACAATTTCAGTTAATAAATTGGCATTCTGTATCTATACATTAGACTTTGTGAACAAGTTAAATGTGAATCAGCTCCTCAAAGAAAAATCTATTGTCTATTGCTAAACAGATTGGACTTTCAAATCTGAAAGGACCAGAAACTGAAGAATAGTAAATTCACCACTGTAATGGATCCAAGCCTTTCAGTACTTGGTAGTGAAATAAGTCTCTCCTTTGATACCTGAATTTGACTGGATGACTTCAATCTCAACTGCAATTTTCTCCTTTTCTTCACATAATTTCATATCTAATAAATCACGATGTAAGGATAAAGAAGTGAAAAAACAAATAACTTTGATATGTCTTTAAAGACTATCCTGGGAGGCAGAGTCACAAACACTATTTTCCGGAGCCTATTCATGTTTGTGAACCAGCCCAATCTCTTCATAATCAGGCACATGTTTTTGTAGGAAGAAGCACCATTCTTTATGTTGGCTATCTGCCATTAACACAGAATATGTGTCATATAAACTCACCAAGGAAATCCAGGCCAAGTGTTTTTGATTTATGAAGTCTCAGATGTGGTCTACAATGAGTTAATTACTCTTGGGAGCAAAATGCTATCTAATAGATGAAAGTGGTACTTAAGATTTATTGGTGCTAGTGAAATAACTCAAAATAATATAAGATAATTTCTTCAAAGGCTGTTGCCTCTCAGAGTTGAGAAGTAATCCCTTTTCTTGGGAAATGGGGATATAAATTGGTGATGGCTTCCTCAAGAAATAAAGTTTCTTTCTCGTAAAAAAAGATTTCATTTATTTATTCATGAGACACACAGAGAGGCAGAAACATAGGCATGGGGAGAAGCAGGCTTCCTGTGGGGAGCTGGACATAGGACTCAATCCTGAGTCAAAGGCAGATGCTCAACCACTGAGCCACTTAGGTGCCCCAAGAAAAAAAGTTTCTTAAAGCAAGAATTATTTTGAAGTATAGAAATAGGATGAATGAAGAATAGGAAGATAGGGATGGGATGAAAAGTTTAACCCGAAATAAAAACTCAATATTAATCTAAATTAAGGCAACTTGATATAAGTGCAAGGATGGACAAATAAGAAACTTAACAAAACAGAGAGTATCCAAATAGACTATTACATATAAGTTAACTGAAAACATGGCAGAACTAACATTGTAGATGATTGGGAAAGTATAAAATGCTAATTAATTATGCTGAGACAATGGGTTATCCAAAACAAACAAACAAACAAAAAAAAGAAATTGAGTTTATATCTCATATAATTAATTAAATTAATACTCAATAATTAATTCCAAATGAGTTAACTACTTAAGATTGAAAGGCAAACTTTAAGCATATAGACAAAAATAAAAATGAAAAAGTTTATGACCTTAGGGGCAAGGTTTATAAAAGGATGCAAAAAACATACAATTTAAGGAAGATTGATCAATTCAACTACATTAAAATCGACAGCTTTATAAAACACAAAAACAACCAAACTCCCACCCCCCAAACCACAAGATGCAAGAAGGCATTTGCAACAAATAGAATTGACAAAGCTTTATAATTAAAAATATATTATAGACCCTTAAAATCAATAAAAGACAACTTACTATAAAATGGGTAAAAGATAGAAACAAACATTTCTCAGGAAAGATCACACATACGACCAAATTAAAAAAAAAAAAAAAAAGGTGCTAAGTTGTATTTGTAATCAGATAATGCAAAATTAAAACTAGAACAATACACCAAATTAAATCACTGGATTGGCAAGGAGTAAAATCTAATTATACCAAGTATTGACAAGACAGTGACCCAAAAGGAAATCTTGTATAATGGCAATGGGAATGTAAATAAGGAAGTCACTTTGGAAAAATATTTAACATAATCTAGTAAATTTGAACATATGTGGATCCTATAACCCCAGCAATTCTCTCTCCAGACATAACTTTGGCATGCTTTACAAAAAGATGTGTAAAAATATGTGTAATAGCACTTTTTATGATAAGAAAACATGGAACCAGGCTAAATCTCTATAGACTTAATACAAATGAATACTCCGTAGTTTATGGACTATTATAAAGCAGTGGAAGCCATAGCTATACTTATCAATAAAAATGAATCTCAAATACACAATACCATATGAAAAAAGAAAAAAATATAGTTACTATGATTTACTGCTTTAAAAAACGTTAAGAAAGGTGAAAAATAATATTTTGTGTACAGGAACCTACATAAATAAAAAAAAACTATGAAGAAAACATGAGAATGATTAATGACATCCAGGATATTAATTATCTTTAAAAGGAAAAAGTAGGAGGAACCAATCAAGTACAGATACCCACAGATCTTTGAGGCTATGTTTTCTTAACCTGGGTTATTGGTTCACCATGTTCATTCTATCATTATTGTTTAAATTATACGTATATGGTATATGTAACCTTATCTAAATTACAGATTTCAAAATATACACAGCAAAGAAAGTAGATAACGAGTCTATCTGATGGCACTTTTCACATATTCAAACTTTCTGATATGTTTTAAACTAGGAAACTGGACTGCATTGATTAAATTTCATTTCAGTGGGACACTCAGATTAACTGCCCTGTGTTAACACATAAGGAGTTTGATTCCTGTTGCCAAGCTATAAATACATAAGTAAAGATTATTTTGAGAGGACAACAATGCCTGAGATTTGAATATTTATTTTAAGAAGTGTTCTCTTGACATTTGCCCTTTCAGCATAACCTTGTCCTAAACATTCCCCAGACCAGAAGGTCCCCATCGAAGCCTTTCCCGCTATGCTATGTGCCTGCTTCCCCACCTCTTCACCTCGTTGGGCAGGATTGCCCTCCTGGTTACTCATGCCAAGCCTTCAACTTATTGTCTGTTATTATTGCTATCTTTCTTTTCTTTAAGTAGACAGAATCAAAATTGAAAGACTACTTCCAGTTTTTTATCTGATCAATAAACAAAGACCTTCTGAAGCAACACCCATAATTCTACTTTTAACATAGTAAGGGTTCAAATATCACACCAAATCTTTGTCTCAGGGGCCACATACAATGGGAGTACATAAACAGTAAAAAATAGTAAATGGGTACTGAGCTCTAAGGACAATCGAAGTGCAAAAACATAAATTTTAAAGAACTTTATTGATGATGAAAGTGCATAACAAATTACAAATGTCTAATGTGTAAAATTTGATACATTTTGACACATATATCACATATATGTGATACATATATTCCCAGGTATATACATATGTGTCACCCCTAAAGCTTTCCTCATGCTCTTTGTAATCTATCCCTCCCTTCATTCCCCCTAGGCAGTCAAGAATCTACTTCATTTGCATTCTCTGGAATTTATATAGATTAGTTTGCATGTTTAAGGATTTTATATAGATAGACTCATACAGTCTTCTCTTTTTTGTGGGATAGGGGGAGACAGTCTAGCTTCTTTCACTCAGGATAGAATTTTGAAATCCAGCCATGCTATTTCACATTTTAATAACTTTCTCCCCTTTTTTAAGATTTTATTTATCTATTCATGAGAGACACAGAGAGAGACGCAGAGACATAGGCAGAGGGAGAAGACGACTCCCTGCTGGGAGCCCCATGCGGGACTCAACCCTAGGACCCCAGGACCACCCCCTGAGCCGAAGGCAGATGCTCAACCACTGAGCCACTCCGGCATCCCAACTTTTTCTTTTTCTCTTCCTGAGTAGAACTCCACTGTATGGCTATCACAATTTTCAGAGAAGACATACTATTAACTCAGATTTCCCCAAGCTTCACATTTTTAGATTGGACAAGGGTCACAGTGATAGTAAGCAGACAGATCTGGCTTATGCCTTTAGTGATTCATAGAGTGACTCCAAATTCCACCTCTCCCCTTTTCTATCCACTCTGAGTGTCTTCCAAGGCTGTCTTCTCTTGTCTTCTATGAGCTCACAAACAATTCCACCTCTGTTAAACATCTTCCACCCACTCTCAGTTACTGGGAGACTTCCACAGGCAGCTGCCCAGCATAGTGGCAGGGCTGGACACCTACAGATGCCCCAGTTGGATGACATTTCCCTGCAGATGCGCAAGGATTATAGTCCACTTGAGAATTTCTCAAACTGACCTGCTGACAGAGCTTTGAATAAGCAGCCCTTCAGTCGTGTGTTTTTTTCCTTCCTTCTTCTATAGGTACTAAATTCAAAGCCATACATTTAAGTTTACAAGAAATGTAAAGTTATTTTTCGGTAGTTTTAATATTCTATAGTGGAAATCAATGTCCAATTGACTCCCATGGCACCTAGTAACAGAAACTTAAATTTAGTCAATTCAGTGTAGTCACGGTTAAGTGTTCGGTTCCACTCACTTCCCTCCCCCCCCTTTTTTTTTCTTTTTTACTGAGCTTTGCAACTCCTTTCTATAGGGTACATGTGTGCACAGCAGTGACAGTTTTGAGAAGGGGATATTTGGCCTGAGGTTGTCATCTACTCTGATGCCCATGGAGATGTGGCTTTTCCCATCAGTCTCCAGCTGCCAGCACCCGCAGATCACCCCTCTGCACTGTCCACGAGGCCTTCTCAGGTCCCCCCATCAGGGCCACCTCTTGTGCCATGGGAAACAGTTTTTATCCCTTCTCTTCTGAGGCTGGCTGCCTCCATATGTTTTAGTAGGTCTATCCCGGATCCACCCGAGATGCAGCAAGAAAATATTTTTCATTTCACATTTTTGAACGAGGAGAGGATATGTATGGATCTCTGGAACAGTGCTATTTTTCAACCTCTTTTGTTCTATTTGCACATCCTCATATCATCTAAAAGTATTCTTCTCTCCTGGGACAAAGGCTGGGGAATGATTCTCATGGGCTGGGGGAATCATCTCAGAGAGTTGGACTTATTCTTCTCCTCCACTGATGAAGAATTCATTACTGTGTTTATATGTCATTCAAAACTCCTTCTTTCTTTATAAATTCTAAGGAAAAGTTTCTTGGTCTTCATTCACGTGGGCTTCTGGTATACAGCCCTTCTCAGTTTGTCATATATACTCCAATACGTACAATTCCAGTGTTGCCTTCCTCAAAATATCATCACAAATCTGCTAATAAAGCAAAACTAAGCTTATTTGAATTTATTGTAGTTGGAGAGAACTCCTTGGTAGGATTTCAGAAGCAACTCAGAAGGGAAAGTCAGAAGTAGGATATTTGTAGCACTCTGAGGCTCTTGGGTCTGGGGTCCGGGCTCAAGTGGTATAAGCTGGGCCTTGCAAGGTGGGTAACTGGCTAGAACTGGACACAATTTATGCTATAATATTTCATAACTGGTTGTCAATCAGGCAACCCTTGAAGCATGTGTTGATAGGCACCTTTTTGTTTGCTAAGCAAGCTGTTTGCTGAGGTGAGGAGACTGTTGTCCGTGATAAATTGATCTGTAGGAATTTCTTTAAGCAAACATTGAAGTTATTTATTAGTTTACAGCTTTATCTTTCCCAGGCAAAATTTTCCTGGAAAAAATTTCTAAGTCATGTTGACATAGGCGACCAAAAAATCTTACGCAAATGATATTGACACAAGTTCTCAGACCTCACACTTAGACCCAAACTTGGACTCACAGTAAATACGAAGTTATTTTTGCAAGTTATACCTCCTAAATCCAGAGAAATTCCAGGAAATTTCTCTCAGTAATGGGCTATCAGAGAATGATGTTCAGATATGATACCTTAAAGCAAGCTTTGAAAAATGAGCAGGATATAGAAAAATGGGCAAAAGCAGTAAGGTGATTGGAAAGGAATAAGAATATGAGTGGAGGCATGGATGGTGAAATTTGTGAAGAACAAGGAGGAGAAGAAGATCTATATTTGACAGTGTGAGATTTTTAGCTTTGGTGGACAGATTAAAGCTAGAGTACCATGAGCTCTGGATGTACAATTAAGGAGTCACTCTATGTCTATTTACATATTTGTCACTGGGGCTTCCCAAGAGCCTTTAAGTTCACTGAATTCCTCTCACTTACATGCTGTCAAACACCCCTCAGACCACAAGAGCAGACTGCCATGTTGTGGGGTGGGGGTGGAGGGATGACTCTTGCAGCATAATTAAGAAAAACAGTAAGTCACTTAACACAGTTTCTTGCCCACAAAAAGCATTCAGTAAATAGCAGTTGTTATTATTATCACAGATTGCAGTCAGAGTGATGAGATTTTCGTGGAATTGTAATCAGGAACACAGGGACAGTTGAATCCTGTGAACACAAAGAACAGAAGTGAAATGAGAAACACAATTTTATTAATCGCTGTGTACCAATGCCAGGCCCTATGTCTAACGTCACATTTGGAGCATGAACTTTAGGCCATTCTGTGAAAGAAAAAAGAAAAGAATAAAGAAAAGAAAGTCCCAGGAAAACAGTGAGAAGAGTTAAGTTCATTTATCCACTCAGATACATAGTATCAGAGGAGGCAACTTGAGTTTGCAGACCCTCCTAAGGAGAACTCTCACTGACGTTTGCATCTTTTCCACTTGAAGAGGAAATTAGGCAAAAGCAGCATGGAAACTGAGTTTTTAGTGTTTTGTTTTGCTTGTTTTATTTGAGAGCACAGGGACTGCCCATTGGTAGTTGTGATCTAATGAAAGTCTTGAAACTCTGACCAAATTCACTACTCTCATGCTCTGCAGGAGAAGCTAAGAAAGGGGTGAGCAGAAGCATGAAACAGGGACAGGACACTGCCAAGTTCCCTGAGCCTGACATTCTGCTATTTCTATCCTCTGTACAAATTTACTCTGGATGAGATTGTGGGTTTGGGGCTATACTGATATTTTCTAAGAGACCTAGGAATCCCAAATCCTGCCTCTGTATCAATCTTCTTTCTATGGGATTCTCAAAGGAGCTCAGTCCACATGAAAGATAACAAGAAAGCGACCCAAGATTCCTTTATTAGAACTATGTAAGAACCTAATACCTATAGTGGTATTAAATGGTATAGTGCATCCACATTAAAAGCTGGGTTGGTACATCCAATTTAGGTTGAAGGCCTCCTATCTCTTTCTAAATCTACATCCTGAGACTATACTATTTGGATGGTCATACAGAGAAAGGAAATTAAATATACTGGAGAATAATATGGCCATGTCTTTACTAAATATCTCGCTGAAAATTCCCCACACAGCCATATGCATCAGGTGGGTAAAGAGGAATCTGGAGTATCTGGGTGGCTCAGTGGTTGAGTGTTTGCCTTCAGCTCAGCTTGTAATCTTGGGGTCCTGGGATCAAGCCCCACATCAGGCTCTCCGCAGGGAGCCTGCTTCTCCCTCTGCCTATGTCTCTGCATTTCTCTGTGTGACTCTCAAGAATAAATAAAATCTAAAAAAAAAAAAAAAAGAGGAACTTGCACTTCCTTTGCAGGACCTAATAAGATACACTTTCCTTTCCTGCTAGAAATCATGGTCCCTTAACATTCCAAGTTCTGAACAATTATGCTAGTAATTGCAAGGAACTAGGAAAGAGGTGAGCAGCAGAGCCTGAGAAGAGGTTGAAATGTCTTTTCTCCCTACCAGAGTTTTGGGCATTTGCTTTGAAAGGCATCTGGAGACCCATGATTGAGAAAGATATTGAGCATGCTCCTGGCATCTCCACACTTGCACCTTCCTTCCTCCTACTCTTTACCTGTCCAGCCCAAGGCTACTGATGTCGTTGCACAAGTGGGCCAAGGAGTTAAGGCCTGAGTGGAGGGACATTGCTAAGTAGCCGAGTTTAAGCAGACTGTATGCATAGTTTTCAGTGTGTGACATGTGCCTGATAAGTATTTGTTGAGTAACATGCACGAATGCTAACCTGCATGTATTGCCCATTCTTTAAGAGCTCCTGAATCGGGAATTGCGAATACCTGTTTGTATTTGCAGGCACGTACTGCCTGTGTCATCATCACTCATGTGGTGGGAAGTGCAGCAGATTTTCTAACAATGCCCCCTTTCACCTAGATGCCACAAAAGATAAAATCACACTTTCTCAGCCTACTTTGCTCCTCAGGGTAGCCATGTGACTGACTCATTGATGGCCCAAGAGAGGTAAGCAGAAGTCTGCTGTCATGTTTTTTGAAAAGATTTTCCTCCACTAATAAAAATGACAGACATAAGCTATGCTTCCTCTCTCTCTTCTTCCTGCCTTGAATGCAGAACTTGTCTAATACTTGGCTAGCCATCTTATACCCAAATCTGAAGCCAAGACTGAGAGAGCCCCGATTGTCAGCACTGACACCTTTCAGCCACTAAACCAATATCTGCAACTGCCTCTATCTATCCCTATGGCCACATAAGAAAAATAAACCCCTAACAGCTTAAGCTAATAGGAGTTTTCAATTACATAGAGCCATTAACATTCTTGACTGTTACAGAATTTATCTGGTAAGGAAACAGAGAAATATCTTGAAACTACATCACCCCAATGGAAATTCACATCGGAGTTGGAAAATAATTACCATTTTTCTTTTTGCAATATAAACATTTATAATTCACATCTGCATGATACTTTCCCCAGGTGCTCAAGACAGGGAAGATGAAGGGTAAGGCTGCTCTGGAT